>NC_141687.1:1914582583-1915239326 GCF_964263255.1 Lissotriton vulgaris | reverse complement strand
TAACAGTGCCATGTGACAGAAATACATGCCCTTAGGGTATATATGTGTGCCACATGTGCACCCATGCACTATTCAGGGATTGGTGTCGTTACAACGCAGGCTATTACAACGCCTGCTGTTACAACGCGGTTTTTACATCGCATACCACTACAACGCATAGTGCTTTTAAGCGCTGGATAGTGATTTATTTAATTTACTATTCCAACTCCAGTCCCCGTGGATAGTAGGGAAGGTGTTGGATAGTAAATTAAATATATTCCCTATCCTAGAGCGCCCCCCAGCACAATGCGTTGTAATGGTTTGCGTTGTAATGGTTGCGTTGTAATGGTAGTGCGTTGTAATAAATGCGTTGTAAGTGATGTTTCCCACTATTCAGGGGTGCAACAGGGTGTCAATGTGACACCCTGCCACCCTTGTAAGTCTTCCCCCTATTACCGATTCTGTATTTACCGAATCGGTAATTCTCATTCATTCCTAGAATGGGAAGTACCGAATCGGTAAATACCGAATCTGTAAATACCGAATCGGTAAATACCGAATTGGTAATTACCAAATTTTACCGATTCGGTAAACCTTACCGAATTTTTTCCTACATAGCATTTACCAATTCTAAAATACCAAATCTGTAAAATTCGGTATTTTAGAATAGAAAATGTAGAATACCTACATATGTCCCTTTATCTTTGGTTTAACAATTAAACATATACGCTTTTCTTTCTCTTTTTTTAGGGGCATATCATAGCCCTTCACTTCTGCTTACCGATATGTAAGTTATTAATTTTTAAATTTTAATACAACTGAATCATTTTTGCTGCCACTATTTATATGAATATCTTCTTCCTTTTTGTTTCCTTTTTTGACAATATACCTTTTTGATAATTGTTTACATGGACTTATGTTGACCCATGATGCTATACAAAGTAAGTATTTCTCGCTTCTGGCAAGAAATTTCTCATCATTTATTATATACATGTCTACCGAATCTATTTTGTTTCAAATTAACAATGTTTCAGTAGTAGGAACCTCTTTCTCTAATAGTGAATGTTTAACTTAAAAACTAAATAAAACAAGCCTATCGACTTTGGGTTAATTATCCCCTGAATGATAGATTTCTATCTAACTAGCACAAAGCTAGTAGCTATAGGCTATACAACAAAATAGTTTTTCTTTATTTTTCTCGTTTCCCCATTCTGTGGCAATACCAGGCCAGTTCGGACCAAACGAGTTATCAGAACTTACATTTTCTATCGTACTTTGTGAGTGCTGTCTTTAAGAAAACAATTTGTACCTTTTGTTAGCTTATGATTATACCTTTTTACATAACCTATGAGGCAGACTATTGTCCTTCTGCCATATTATAGGTCTTCTCTTACCTTTGAGATGCTCAGAAGAGAAGCAATGGATCCATTTAATTGTGTGGCGCTATTATTATTCTGGGCCAAACATATGAAAATAATTGAATCAGTATATACGCTATTTCGGTGCACTTTTTAACTTAAAGAGAGGCAGAAATGCAAGGAAACAGACTTTAGGGCCTATCCACAAAGTTTAATTTGCAGTATGTTTAATATTACTACAATAGTACTTCTCTCTACAAAATACTATCCACTAACCTACATGCAAAGATCTCATCCTCCATCCCTCCCATCTGTTCTGTGCGGAGATCTCCATCCAACTGCAGAGACCTTCTGCCATTCTTTCTACTAGGAGTATTTGGTAAGTGTCCTTTCTTTGTGGTGCCAGTAACTGTTTTTGTTTCAGTTAAAACTCCTCTGTTTCTATCTCAGTTTTGTCTAGCAAAAGGACTGCACAGTTATTTAGTCCATTTTGTTTGTAGATGTGGGATGGATGGTGGGAGTGACTGGAAAATGGGAAGTACTTGCAAATGGGAGATATTTAGGGAGAAGTAAAGAGGGGTTAAGGGATTAAGAAACCACTAGGGAAGGGGTTAGCAAGGGATATGCACCCAGCCTCAAAAGAGGACGCCCATTGCTAATCAGAAACTGCACTTCCAAACATACTACAGCCAAAAAGGCCTCAAAACAGTAGTATGTTTACTCCATCTCAGAGATGGAGTAACTCCAGCACCACACCTGTCGAACAACTGGAATTGAAACATCCTGTCATAGAAAATAATGAAAGATGGGAATTAAAAGAATTAACCCATAGGAAGTAATGGTAAAACACTTGATTTAATTATTTAAAATTGTTTTAGTAACCTTTTGTAATTTGAAAGTAAATGTAAGCATTTTTGTTTACATGAAAACAATTCATTTAAAATATGTCTATGCATAATTGAATAATTATTAACATGCAATACATAAATACATATAAATAAATAAAAAATTAAGAGTGCTTTCTAAAAATAAATTGTTACAAAAAATGTTTCAATTTAATTTATATTTAGATTAAATACATTTTTTATATTTAAATCAACATTAAGGAAATAGGGCTGTAAACTTATTTTGTACTAATTTCAAATGAAATATGTAGAATCAATTAACATTAATATCTTCAAAATATTTTTCGATTATGTCTTGCATACATTTGATAGGTTACAAGTTGTAACCTTTTACTTGAAAATTAGGCTCCACTTCCTGCTTTCAGGTGGTGGAGATATGTAAACCTACACTAACTTACACATGTTGATTTACTCATTTGTAAGTTTACCTTCGTGCATAACCCCCACTATAATTAGCATCAATTCTTTTTTACAAACAACAGTGGGACATATTAGCAAAGACTTGAGATGATTATCGCAAAGCTAGCCCAGCGCTGTATTTTTTATCGTCGGCTATCGCTGGTTTACATCATGGAGATAACGCGTTATTATCAACGTTTATTTTCAAGGTGATAATAAACCAGCGATAGCAGCGATTCTCCAGCAATAACGCGGGAATTCCAGCGATGAATTCCCATCGCTAAGGAAAAGGTCGCTAATAGGCAGGTGAGGATTCACCGTAGAATCCACCTTCCATAGAAAAATATGGCTGAGTCTGGATTGTAGCATGTGTTAAAATCCAGCGCTAAACGCGGTTAACGTGCGTTTTTGATCACTTTGCGAGCCTTGGTTATAGGCGGAATGTGCGTTTGCGACTGCTTTCAGTCGCTTTCAATTTGGGAACGCCTCCTTTGCATGTCATTAGCAATAAATATCGCTGACATGCAAAGCACACCCAAAACGGTCGCTTTTGTCATACAGTTGTTAGCGACAGCTTGCTGATAGGGCGATAAAAATATTGCCGCTTTAGCGACAAAAAGTGCCGCTAATGCAGCGATACTGTCCTTGCTAATAGGCCCCAATATTTTTACTTTTCATAATATGGCCCAGGATGTTCTGGACTCTATGGAACTTTAGAACTGATATTATTGAACAACAATATCTACGATTCAATATTAAAGTAAAACACCATACAAGTGGGCATGAGTGCTAGAGCATTCAAGATTTTTGATTAATTTAGTAAAAATACTTTTAAGGATGTTTCTTTCATTTTCTTAGGTGAAGGTGTAATAAAATAGACTTTTATTCACAATCATACTCTCTCAGTTGTATTTATTCACTAAGCACATGGCACACTTAAGAGTGGCTTGGGCTAATGTGTAAATGTACGTTTTTCTAAACTGATTAGCCCTTTTCAGGTTACCTTGCTGCAGCCAGCCAGGACACAGCAGAGTGCCTAGAACCTTACATTTGTACTCAAAATGTAGGTGGCTTAGATGTATATTGCTGTCCACTAATGACATTCAACGTCCACACCACCAATGAATTCCAGGGTCAACTCATCATGGCCTAAAGAGAAAGGTAAATTACCATATTGGGTGTAACCAATTCTACTTCATGGGGAAATAAAATACAAGATGTGACACTTAATGACAGTGCCACAGCACACAAATGTCTATTACCAGTAAAAACAAATACTTGTCCTTTGCCACAGTGCATCATGAGGACAAAGGACGATGTGCAATGGTGGCATAAGGTCAATTAAATCAGCAGCAATCATTGATGTGCCCCAAGTTAGATATGAAGCTTGGGCCTATCTTTCAGCTAAACAGTGTCTAAGTCAATTTTACATCGCTAACGTGTCTGTTAATCGTATTAAATATTATGCATATGAATGCTCCTTCGGGAGTCGATTCTAGCGCATTACAAACCCACAATTAATGCTATAGCCAGAAACTGGAATGTGAAATGTAACAATTACCAACAATTTAAATTTTTTTTAGCATTTGCATTTGCATGCCAAAAATGTACATGGATGTCACAGTAAATTCTACTTAGCCGCCAATACCCTTATGGATTCCCAGTAAGCTGGCATAGGGGAAGAAACTGACAGGTGCCTCACTAGACACTCTTGTGAATGTGAAGATCCACTAATGCACTTGGGGCCTCATTTATGAAGGCCTTGAGCCACTGGTACGTCACTTTTGCCCATTTTAAAAGTGACGCACTGGCGGCGCAAGACCTTTATAAAAAAGGCCCTTGAAATCTATTGGCAGTGATGGCCTCTTCCGTCTCTCACCACTTCCAACAATTACCACATGCCTAAGAATATGAGGGTCAGTGGTAGGATATGGAAAGGAATAAGAGAGGTAACCGAGACACTGAACTCCACAAATCTGACCCGTTGTTTCTGCTGGACAATGATGTCTGCAGGCTATAATGGATATAAAAAAGGCAATACATTATCTTTAGTAACTTGACATGAAAGTTCTACACTTGACTGTAATAGTGAATGCATAAAACGTAGCAATATCTCTGCATAGCCAACTCTTTGTACTTTGACAGAAATTGATAATTCATGAAACTGGACAAATAAATAATGAGTGCCTCAAATACATGCTTATTGACACTTCGCACTGTGAGCAACATAACTACCTCAAGCCTTGGCACTATGCACTCTCTCTGGAAGATTAGTTAATATACCTACATTACTTGAGTAGCACTGCAAGGTAATTAACAATGCAAATCATTCTGCTATTCTCGAGCTTAGTATCTATATACTGTTACTAGAACTTTAAAAGCTTATCCTTAACACATATACATAACACGAATGTAGCAAATATGCATTGTCAGCGTTTCTATGCCTTATTTGTGTTAATATCTGATCTCTATGTACTCAGGCACTCATGTCTAGTGCTACAGTGCAGGTGCTGTGACTCTAAAACGGCAATGGCAGAATTTGTTTCACCCAATCTTGATATATTTAAATTTCCTGTAAGGGCACGCTAGATGATGCAGAAAAGCATAAGTGGCATAGGCGGTAAATGCGATATGTGGGGTGCAGTCTGTATTTATGCCATCCACATACAAGACAAAAATATATGACTTCCAGGAGCAGCACTATCATCTGGCCCGACTGCTGATTAAAGACATTGTAGTAACACATAGCAAGATAAAGTACTTCACAACACAGGAAAACGTATTTTTATATAATACTGTTACCCCTAAAGTGTATATTGTAAGCCCAGAAAGTAGAAGTGCCTAATACACAAAAATTGGCATACTCTATTTTTAAAGAGCCTGGCCTCATAGTTACCGAGGCCTAAAAGCTATTTCGCTGACCAGATTCAGCTTAATTTTCCATAAAACAAACCTAGGTTGGATTACATTATTTCAGTCCATAACTCTGCCTACTAGGATGGTCATTCATCCTTATTTTTTTACGTAACATTCAAAATCTGATTTAATAATGACATTAGCATTTTGATACCTTGAATGGAAAAGATGTTTGGAAACTGTACTTTATGATGTTCTTAAATGTCCAAACATCCATATCATTGTCTCAGAATCCAGTAAAAATCATGTGTATTTAGTTAAGTTGAATTCCTATCATGTGAGGTACACACCAGCTCTATGACACTGCAGTCAAATATTTGAAAATTAGTTTAGATATTTGTCTGCAGCTCCTTGAAGTGTAAGCACAAATGATACACAGCCCACTTCTTTCCATAGTCCGTCAGGAGAGCAATAGGTGGGCCTCCACTACTTTACAATGTATTGATTCCTATAAGCTATGCAGGTTATGGGCAGGTGCATACTTTTGTTCATAGGGCTACAGCTCTCCACGAACATGGCTAAAGGTGACAACGTATCAGCATAGTCCTTGAAGAACTATCCATGTAAAATTAGGAAACTCATTTTAGCACTAAAACTTGTTCTGTGTGGTCCTTCCTTCCAAGGGATAGGGGTTGAAACAATGCAGTCAAACATAGTTTTTCATATCTATATTGTGGTTGGAGGGTCTGCCTGCCAGGGTAATATTTAGTGGTGTAATTTTTTGATTTGTATTTAAAGTGTCTATAGGATATTACCATCTTTTGAATTGTGTGTGATGACTCTCTGCCATGGCTGAACTCTGGGATGTTGCATCCTTATGAAACACAATCATCCTGCAAGGGTTTGGTAGCAGCTACAAACCACAGTGTAACTCCTGTGAGTAAGGGTCGAAGGTGGGGAGCCTTTTCTGCATCTTTAGGGTGTAGTGACCTGGATGAATGAGGATACTGGCTTGTGTGTTCTCCAGAGGGACAACAGCAGTGAACAGTGGAAGAGGTTTCGTATCTGTCTGTTGTGATGGTGTCAGTTTTAAAGATGGCCATTTTGGCAGTTCCCAGGCCCCTCTTTTGAAGGCAGATGTTCGGTGAAACCTGAGTAGGCCTCTTACTAGTTCTTCCAGTCAGTCAGGAGAATACTTACTTGCCGCCACCGCCGAGAGTCACAACCTGGAACCAGTCTGAACTTACCTGTCAGCCGCCACCGCCGAGAGTCATTCCAGGCCATCACATCGCGCCAGAGCTGACGGCCAAGCCGCCACCGCCGAGAGTCACACCAGGCATTTCGAAACCGCGCCGCCGCTCCGGGGGGACTACAACTCCCGGCAGGCCTCGCGGCGGCGCGCGAAAGTGACGCAAGACGCGCCAGCTGAGCGCGCAGAGGCTGCATAAAGGGGCAGGAGACCGGCAGAGCGGGGGAGAATACTTACTTGCCGCCACCGCCGAGAGTCACAACCTGGAACCAGTCTGAACTTACCTGTCAGCCGCCACCGCCGAGAGTCATTCCAGGCCATCACATCGCGCCAGAGCTGACGGCCAAGCCGCCACCGCCGAGAGTCACACCAGGCATTTCGAAACCGCGCCGCCGCTCCGGGGGGACTACAACTCCCGGCAGGCCTCGCGGCGGCGCGCGAAAATGACGCAAGACGCGCCAGCTGAGCGCGCAGAGGCTGCATAAAGGGGCAGGAGACCCGCGTCGCGGGCAAAGGGCGGGCCCTCTTAGGCCCTCAGAGGCCCGAGGAGCCTGGCCTGTGCCAGACACCCTGCTCGATTGCGAGTAGCCCAAGGACAGCGAGACTTCATAACTGTAAGTTGGCTAAATATTGAAGTAACCCACCATTGTGAGCCTGTAAGACATTGATATACCGAGATTGGTATTTGTACCTGGCCGAAACTTTTACCTGCTTCACTGTTGGATATCTATTGGGCCTGCCATGAATTGCCCAGAGACCAGAAGCATGGCAGCTGCCGGAGTAAAGAAACTGACTGGTACCCTAGATGAGTTTATCGTCCGCACTCTCGCCCTCATTGATGAAGGGATTATATTGATGGACAGAAGGGTATCCCAAGATTTAGCCATGGCAAAGCGTTCCTCTTTGGGCCATATTGCACAAGCCTGTACTCCTAATAGTCTATCTGCTCCAAATACACTTGTAATGGTACACAAGGATGGGGGCTGTAATGTGCCAGCCTCCCAGGAAGGCCTGGAGGCAACCCCTAATCTCTCCTTATTGGTGGAAAGCGGCTCGGCTGCTAACGAGACTGAAAATATAACTACAGCTAGTACCTTAAATGAAAGGGGCAGGAAAGAGGGGGCAATCCCTAAACAAAAGAGTAATAAGCAAAAGTCCATTAAAACTATCACTCGAAAAGGGAAAAAAGCTCAGATTGGTAAAAATCATGATCCAATTCAGTTGGATCCGATTTCCTTGAATGTCAGCACCAATTTAGATGTTCATACTCATACTAAGGACATCACGGGTGGGCCTCAGGCAAACGTGGGCTTAACATTAAGTCTGCCAGACGAAACTGTCTTAGATAGTAGCTTGGAGGGAATCATGGAACTAAGTGGGGAAGTTGACAATCAAGCTAGAGGGAGTGAGGACAGTAATAGCCTAATCATGGTTAACAATAACATCTTTGAAATGCTAAAAATCCTCTTAGAACCAATTGAGGTTAGGCTACGCTGTTTGGAATCTATACTGAATAATATCCATAAAGATATTAGTGCCCCTAGCTTCAGTTTGAACAATAAAGTTCCACAAAAAAAAACGATTACGAATAGGCCATCCACAGCTGCTAAAAGCGTCCCCACCACTAATCTACCTCCAAAACCTACCACTAATCTACCTCCAAAACCCATACCAACACCTAAAAACCCAACCACAACTGACAAAGTAGCGCCACCCACACAAACTCCCAAATTACAACAGGATAAAGATAATTTAGAAAAAAGGGAGTTGCGTAGAAACATACACCTACCCCCAGAAGCTGCACCTTATGTTGTGGTTCTCACCGGAGTCCCTCAACCGGATGCCAAATCAAATGAAAATAATGGGGGTCTTGTAAATAAAACAATACATTGGCTGAATGATAACTACCCTCTCCCCCCAGCCATCAAAAGCAACATCCTGATGGTTGAAAGGGCTCCATGGGTTGGGTATAATAAAAAAAGGACACACGGTGACTGCGTGGTGATAACATTCGAGAACCCACGCACTGCTGAATTTATCACAACGAGGCCCCCAAGAAATCATGGTCTGTCCATTGTGGCTAGGGCATTATCTTACTTCTACCCTGAGGGTGAACACCCGGATAATAGGTGGAGTTGGACCAGGGTTAATCGACACCAAGGTGGTAATAATGGTCAGGTTTTTGAAAACAACTACCATAACACACAGTGGAATGGGAGTTATGATGATGGTTGGAATGTTGTGAAACATAGAGGGAGGCCTCCTTACTTTCGCCCACAAGGTTATGACCCAGGATGGTTAGGCAATCTGCAATTTCCTCCGATCTTTCCGTGTTATAACCGGTTTGATTGTTTGGAAGCGGTGGATTGACTCCCCAAGATCAAGGAAGACGCCCTGATGACTAATAAACCTGTGCACTCGGGCCTGATAAACCGTTCGGGGTGTGAAGAAACCCTAGAAACACGAGTGGGGGATGAGATTATACAAGGGAGCCAGGTCAGACAAGTTGGTGTCATTGTAGACATTTTACCCGCAGAAAAAGATTATTGCAAGGTGGTCTTTTGGAACGTGGCAGGGTTAAAACAGAAGATTACCAATCCATCCTGGGACGATGCCATTACCGACGTGGGTATATTAGCCCTTCAAGAAACTTGGGCCACCACGCCGATACATCTTAATGGCTATAAAACTTACTTTACCCCCGCGGTGGGAGGAGTACATGGAAGACCCAAGGGAGGGTTGACTGTATATATATCCAATCTCCTAGTTTATGATAAAATCACTTTTTCCCCTGGATCCAGCTACTACCAAAAAATAGTGATAGACACAAGGAAGGGTCCAAAGATGGTTCTTTTTAACTTTTACAATAACTGTTTAGGTAGCATGATTAAGGATGTACTTGCTACATTAACCTTAGATATGCAATACGAACTTGATATGAGTAAAAGGGGCGAAGTTATGTTATTATGGGGGGGTGATTTTAATTGTACTCTTTGTAAAAAGGGTCAGAAGGGTATTTGCGGTTTAATGCTGGAACAAGATATCAACCTGACACATTTTGAACATACCCTACTAGGTGATTTATTAAACGAGATGATTTTTAATTTTGATTTTGGGTTTTCAAATGAGTTAGCCCATCACACAACGTCATTTGTTCCAACCTTTGTTGGGCGGGGGGCCTCATCTATTATTGATTTTAGTTTATGTACGCAAAGCTCTGCGGGTAGATTGATTAGCGCAAGTATCATGGACTTACCACTGAGTGACCACCTTCCACAGGTATTAAAAATGGAGAACCTATTTGTTGTACCCGATAATAGAGAATGTCCCAACCAAATGGTCCAGGATGTGAAGCTGGGTACCCAAAATGGTTATAACCTTAAATGGAGTAGAGTGGTTCCGGATGATTTTCTGTTTAAAATATTGAGTAAGTGCATGAGTAGTTTTTCGATCTGTTTAGATGAATATGCGGAGAGTAGCGAAATAATAACCCATTTTAATATCATCTCTACCACAATTAAGGAAGCACTGTGGGTTGCAAGGAAAAATTCCCTAAAGTCCAATAGGAAATGGTTTGATAAAAAGTGCACTAAAGCCTTAACAAAGCTTAGACATGCAATTCATAAAAGACCACGGGATGTAATCCTAATTAGAATTGCAAGGAGGGATTATAATATAGCATTGAAGGACAGGAAGGCCTCGATAAAAAGGGAAGCATGGGACAACTTATGTGCGGCGTCACAATTAAAGGACCCGGCTGCTTTTTGGAAGGTTATTAACACCCCCCTCCTATATGAACAAAAAGCACGCATGGAAATTGCCGTTTCAGAAGATGAGTGGGTGGCTCACTTTTCCTCCCTCTATAGGGTTGTGGAATCAACCCTTGACACAGGCCATGACGTAGTGCTGCTAAATTTAGATACATCTAAAACCCTGGTTGTAACCCTTCCCGAAGTTATTGCGAGCTTGAAGGCGACTAAGGGGGGTAAGGCGGCTGGACCAGACGGCATACCAGCTGACCTCTATAAGGCTAACATCGAATTATGGGGGCCACTGCTAGTCCAGCTATTCAATGCTGCTTTGGCAAATAGTCCAATTCCCACTTGGTTTACATCGGTCATAGTCCCAATTTTTAAGAAAGGGGACAGGCTAAGCTGTACCTGCTATAGGCCAATTTCCCTATTGGACTCTTCCATAAAAATTTTGGGGAGAGTGATTTTAGCTAAATTGCAAAGCTGGGCTGAAGATAATGGGGTGTTAAGTGATTTTCAATTTGGGTTCCAAAAGGGTTTAGGGACCATAGAGCAAGGATTAAATTTGTTCACCTTGCAACAGAAGTATATAAAGGTCAAAAAACAACGTCTATACCTCACATTTGTTGATTTATCATCAGCTTTTGACTGTGTGTCACATAATAAACTGTGGTCAATCATGGCCGAATTGGGGGTAGACAATGCTATTATATGCTTTCAGAGAGATCTATATTCCGGGGCCACCGCAAGTGTCAGATATGGGAAAAATGGTGAATGTAGCAGACAATTCGGGATTGGTCGGGGTGTGCGCCAAGGGTGCGTTCTAGCCCCCTTTTTATTTTTGTTATATATAAATGGAATGGAGAAGCACCTCGTGCAGGAGGGCAGGGACATGCCTATGGTGGGAGGTAGGCCTGTCCCTGCCCTGATGTACGCGGATGATGCTGTTTTGATGGCACGCACCCCAATGGCTTTACAAACTTTGGTTACAGCCTTTAACAGTTTCATGCTTGGTTTAGATCTGAAAATAAATTGTTCTAAAACTCTGTCTATGTATTGTGGGTCAAAAACAAGCAAGCATCTGAAGCCAATTTTTATAAATTCCAATCCCTTAGAAAGGACCCCCACCTTCCCATATCTGGGGATATTGTTTCATGAAAATGGCTCGTGGACTACTGCAATTCATGCCAGATCTTTGTTATTTTCCAAAACTATTATGGCCCTAAAATGCTTTATTAAAAAACTAGGAAAAAAACCCATAAAGGAGATTTTAACTGTTTATAATGCGACTTGTTTATCTGTAGTTACCTACGGTGCAGGATTGTGGGGTTACTCAAATATTAGCGCAATTCAAACCATGGAAAATAAGTTTTTATGCCACATTCTGTCCGTGCCCGAAAGTACTGCAACAATGATATGCCATGCTGAATTGGGAATACCTTATGTTACTGATACTATTAAAATTCAGCCAATCCTTCTTTGGCATAGGGTTTGGACAAATGAAGAATGTGTGGTTAACCGGGCTATTTTAAAGGATATTTTAGCATTGGACAATATCAATGACTTTAAATGGATATGCTACGTCAGAAACTTTCTGGATAAATTAAGTTGCCCCCAATACTTTGAGGATCCACAATCAATGGCATACATACCTAGAAGAGATTTGAAAAACCTGTGTATGTCGTACCTCAGGGAAAAAAGACTTATAGAGGAGGTGAGAAAAAAGACTGTTTCTGCCCACCAGGACATTTTACGTGGAGAGAAATTGCAGCCATATTTATCATTGTATATGTCCAACCATGAACGCTTCCTCTTGACCCGGTTTAGATTTAATATTGTTTTTAGGACATTATCCTTCCCTGTGATGAATTGTTGGTCGAAGGATTTATGTCTTTGTCCATGTGATGATGTATCCCCACAATCCGATATACATATATTATTTTTCTGTAAATTCTATACTTTCTTCCGAAGGAAACTCATCATCCCTATCCTTAAAGATTTAAATGTATATAGATGTCGCCTAGCGTTTTTAGAGTGCCAGAAAATGGAAACTGTTTTTATGGTAGCCTCACTTGCTGAATTTTTAAAATCAGTTTTTAAGTGTCGTAAATCAATTCAAATGGATTAATTTTATATATTGTACACATGAACTTAATTTTGGTGTTTTCTTTTTCTTTGTGATTTTAAAAATGTTTACTTGACCCCTTGTAAATTGTACCTTTCATGCTACTTTTATGGTTATTTTCTGTTATAACCGAATAAAGTATTTTGAATCTGAATCTGAAATCAGTCATGCTCCACTCACAGTAAGATGGGAGTTGACCTCAGAACTGGTTTGAAGTGACCACATAGGAGGGGTGCTTATTGTCTTGGCCACATCTCCAGGGTGGGCATCCCCATCTTGGATTTAGGCAGAGAGTGGCATTATAGGGTTGATTAGAGTGGGGGCATATACACAATGCTGCTCAAGTGGGTGGGGTAAACCCTGGATACTTTCACCCTATTGGTTAAGGAGGAGGCAAGAGTTACCCCCATCAAAAGGTTGGTGCCTGGCGAAAATATGGAATTCCCAGTATCCTCCTCATTACACTACTGGGCATGGGAAAGGTTGGAAAATGACTGGACTTGCTACCTGAGAGGGTCAGAAGGATAACATCCGCTTCAAGCTACAGGAGACCTTTCTTGCAACTGCCCAGCTGATCAGTTTCAACTGGGAGTACCTGAACCCCACTGGTGGGTTTTTCTGGGGTGCATTTTGACCCCCAAGTTCTGTTCTGGTAGTCCTAGGACCTTGAGATGTCTCAATGTCTACTCCTCCCAACACCCTGGGTAACCTGTAAAATAGAAACATTTTGGCTTCAAATATCCCCGGAGGACTGGGACAAATCTGCCCAGTCGATCTAACAATGATGTGTTGCCAATTGGCTGAAGATTGAGATTTTTTCCACTGTGAGCTTTTTTCCAGCAGCAAATCCGATTCAGCTGGACCTTGCAGAGAAGGCATCAGGCCTTGCGAAGCCTTGTGGACTCCGAGGTTCAAAAAAAGACCAGATGTAGAAATCTTCACAAAAGTGTGAAAAGTATCTTGCTGGCAAAACAGCTTCTCTCAGTGCGAAATTCTATTTTCTCCTGCTCGGACCTTTCCTGCCAAAAGTCAGCGGTTTCACTAGGACCTCATCCAACAGCTATCTGACTTATTGGAGCACTGCCCAGACATAGCATGCTGTCTTGCCCTGCTGAAGGTTTAGGACTTTCATTTTAGAGACCATGGGGCTGATTTATAACTTGGCAGACGGATTGTACTACATCAGGGCAACACAGTGAATTACTCCTTCGCCCTAACAGAGTACCTGACTGCCAAATTTAGAAATGTCCATCAGCCCAGTGAAGATTTCTAGCATTCACAGGAACTGCTGTCAAGGCGGTTCACATGAATGTATTGGAACGTTTCTGTATGGCACCTGAAAGAGCCATACAGTAAAGTTTTAATACTTAAAAAAATGTCAAAATCAAAGCTTCATAGTGAGTTTTTGTTTTTGTAAATAAAAAAAGCAATGCCCCCCTCGTCATGGAAGTGATCTCCCATGGCGATGAGGACAACTTTAGGTTTTTACTGCCCCTTACCGCCAGAGTTTGTCTGGCAGTGGTGAGCAGAAAAAAACATCTATATGTCTCTCTGCTTAAATTGGGCGGGTGGACATATAGCAGTTATCCGATGGGTCGAAGCAGTAAGGGCTATCGGGAATGTTTGGCCACAGCTGAGATGGAGTAGTCTTCACTGTTGCCAAACTATGGTCCACCCTCCTATACATTCAGTGGGTGGATCATTATATTGGCAGTAAGCATACTCTGTCTCCATAGCAATGGAGTATGCTTACTGCCGATATGTAAATCAGGTCCTAAGTCCAAAGTTAAAACTTACGACCTGGGTGGATCCTGGTTTCTGAAGCTACCCTATGCTCCTTCTCAGTCGGCCTCAAATCAAACCTAGGTCCCAGTCCACAATGACCAGTTGACCGAGGTTAACCCTTAATACTTTTCAGTGCTATTTTAATTTAAAACATAAAAATTCATATATCTTGTTCCCATTTCTGGATGTTTGTAATTTTAGTATAACTTCTTCCATTAAAATGTACTCTAATTTTTCTAAATTGATTTGGGATTTTTCTTGTGTTGTGTTTTTACCTTATTACTTTTTTGGTACTGCAAAAATATTTTACACATTGCCTGTAAATTAAGCCTGTCTTCTCTGTGACATAGCTGCCACGGTGTTGAGATTAAGTTGATTTAGTGATTTATTCTAACAAGGACAATGATTGAATATTACTTGAGGTGGTAGTTACACCCCTCAACCAATGCTCCAATTTGTTATAGTTAAGATTAGAAGTTTGAAACAATTACATCTCATGAGAAGACACAAGTGTCCTGCACTACAATATCATTTGAAACTACCTCTCCAAAATGTTGATTTTGATTGATAAACCGTGTCATGTGTGAAAGGCAAATGTCCCAATTTAACCAGTTGTGGCTAGGGCTTAACCAACAGGGTCACCAGGAGATCTACATCATTCACCAGGGTACGGCATTGTTCCAGGAAAAGCCATTACAGAAAATACAAATACAGAAAGTCCTCCGTGACAAACCGCTACAACAGCCTTTTCAATTAACATTATATTGTGTGCCTCAATGAACCTGCTAAAGCGAATTCCTCTGAACCGGAAATTGTGTTTTATACATTCTCACACAAGTGCAACCGACCCATTGCCCTGCTTTAACTGTCATCTGTACTCTAATTTAAACCCTAAAAAACCTTCATCCACCTCTAAGGCATATTATCAAGAACGACGTTAGAATTATCGCCGGTTTAGCGGCAGAAAACTGCAGCTAAAGCGGCGATAATGGGCTTGATAATATGTCCTGGACATTTCCAACAGAAGCCCATGTTCACACCAGAACGTGAACTTCTATTGGAATTCGCAAGGGCATATCATCAAGCTCATTACCTCTGAGTTAGCAGGAGTTAACCAGCGATAATTGTTAAGCTGTTCTTGATAATATGCCCCCGAATTCCTTGTGCAAACTTTAAGTTACATGTTACTTTTAAGTTTACCTTAACTGCAACCTTCATTCACTATTACCACAAACATAACTGGAATCCACGCGCTATCCTGACAACTCTCTCTTACATTTACTCTAAAGAAATTCGTAAACCAGCTCTTTATCCTACTTTGATTATTGAATAAATAACCCATTGACTTCAGTGCCCGAGTTCTGGCTTTATTCACTTAACGGAACTTTTGGTTTTAAGCGGTTACACTGTGGGGGCCCGGATATGTTTTTTTTCTCTGTTCCGCAATCGTGCCCATGATATAATTGCTGTCATGTTTTCATGTGGCTCTTTTTGGAAAACAAATGGTGACATTAAATTGCCATAACCATTGTTTTGCCGATGCTCCCTGATAATGCCATGTGGAATGTAGGGAATACACCTAATAGTCGTGCTCTGGCATCTAGTAACTCATTTTGAAGTAAAATCTGTTAATTCTACTTTAACTTCTGTGTTGACATTGAGTTTATTTTCATTTGCAATACTTTTTTTCTCATCGTTTCTCTCAATTCTACAATTTTTACTCAGTCAGTCAGTCAGTCATATATCTTTTATTCGGTTTCCATAATTTTTTAGGAACCATAAAAAGTACATTACATCAAAGAATTTATAAAAAATAGGATGGCGGAAAGAGTTATAGCAAAATACAAAATTTTCATAAAAAAGCGATACATTTTAGGGTTAAAATCAGACGGGGTTATTAAACAGACTGTTGATAAAGTGCGAGTGCTTTAAAAGACAAATTAGTCATAATTACACCGATATTTTATACATGTTTTGAGAAAACCAGCTACGCATTTGGCAATGAATTCAGAGTCTAGATATTGCAGAGCAAGGAAAGCGGGACGACAGGATCTCAAACCCATAGATGACAATAAAGGGATAATCCAACGTTTTCGAGGTAATTCATAAAATCTACAAAATAGCGTAACATGAATTGTGGATTGTTCCGAAGTATCATCACATAGGCACTTAGTAATAGATTTTGGCCAATCTTGCTTTTTCTGAAAGGAAACAATACGAAAGAATATATTAAAACGAAACCGAGTCAACAGATATTTTTCATATGCATTCAGATGATATTTCATGTAGGGTTGAATGCCTAAGGCAGATTGAACACTTAGGATCTGAATATTGGAGATCTTGGTAATTTCTTGAGATAAGCGGAGCTCCCTCAAATGTGATAAGCATAAAATGTTTAGGATTTTCCTTGTAATGCTTAACAAGGTTGAGGGCTCAAAGAAATACATAGTCATGTTTATATCCTTAAAAAGTTACTCACATAGGCCAGCCAGGGGATTTTTATCCAGTTGGCCAGGCCCAGGCAGTCCATGATGAGTGAGCGGGTCAAGTTACACTGCTCCGTGGTCCAAACTCAGTGCCATTAGAGAATGGGTTGGATTTTGATGTTATCCGTGATGTAATCCATACCCAGCTCAATATGGCTACCGTAGTTTGGAGTACCTTTCGGGATTGCCAGTATATACCTAATAAAAACGTTCTCTACCACCTGAAGAGCTTCTACGGCAGCATAGCCCCACACCCTGGCACCATAAACGGCTGCACTGTGGCATTTGGCATAGTATATTTTCAGAAGTTCTTCGGGAGGAGGCTTTCCAAGCTTATGTTCGAAAGAAAGCAGGGGAGTTGTTGCGCGTAGAAACATTAGTTTCCTACTGCACATGGCCTGCTTCCAGGACATTTTGCTGTCAAATAGAATACCTAGATAAGGGTACGTGTTAGTACATTCCAGCTTCTCTTTTGTGATAAAGATTGGTTTCGGCTTCTTTACCCGCTTGCCAATGTGCATTATGAAGGTCTTTTTAATGTTGACCATCAGGTCCAAAGATGACATAAAATTACAGTAATTATTAAGAAGGTGCTGCAGCTGGTTTGGGGTTCTAGCCATGATCACCGAATCGTCCGCATACAATAATGCGGGAATGAGGCGGTGGTCAATTGTTGGTAGGGCCTGGCTCCCTTCCAACATGGCCAACTCAAGGCCATTGGTTTAAAGGTTAAAAAGGAAGGGAGCCAGGACACAGCCCTGCCTAACTCCCCTGGTGACGGCAAATGATGGAGTTAGTTCGCCGTGCACCCCGTATCTCACTCTCGCCGAGGCGTCAGAGTAGAGTTCTCATAGAAACGTGACCAGAGCCGGGTCAACACCCAATTCGACAAGAATTGACCACAGTTTAGAGTGAGACACGCAGTCAAACGCTGCGGACAAGTCTACATACACTAGATGTAGATTGCCATTCTTTGCCCCAGCGTATTTACCAATAAAAAGGGAGAGGTTTAACGCTAGCTCTACGGTTCCCAGTCCCTCCCGGAACCCATATTGCAAATTGGTCATGATATAATTAGCAGCGGCCCAATCCTGTAGGCACTCAAGGACCAGCCGACCGGCCACTTTGCCAAGGGAGTCAAGGAGGGATATGGGCCTATAGCATGCAGGGTTATTGCGGTCTCCCTTTTTAAATTCTGGGGAGCAAGGTTGAGGTAGATCATGAGTCAATTAACCCCAGTGATGTGGCAGCTCCAAGAACACTGGTCAAAATCGGTGACCATAACTCCTGATAATGGGTAAAGACATCTAACGGTACCCCGTCCGGGCCGGGCGCCTTGCCTGATTTAGAAGCTGACAGTGCGTTGATGATTTCATTATGCCCAAATGCTAACTGGATGGGGTAGATGCTGGTAATATGGAGGACTCCTTCCCTTGCTTTCCCATTATCGTTCTGGGTTAAATTGTCAGCTGAGAAAATTTTCGACAAATGGTTAACCCAGCTCTCTGTGGTTACCGCCACTTCTAACCTGGGTGCAGAGCTTGAGTCTGAGAGAAAAGGGGATTTGACTACTGGCCAGAAAGCTGAGCAGTCCTTAGTGTAACAGCTCTCATGGAGTTGTTCCCAAAGGTCCTTCTTAATTTCCCGTCTGCAGTTCTTAATGGCCAAATTATATTCTTTCCTTAATTTTCTGACTGTGATTTAGGGATGCTCTCTGGGGGAGGGTTATAAGAAAGTGCTTCCGAAATGGGAGCATCTACATTCTCAGTACCTGTGTTAGTTACGGTTACATGGTCCTTTTTGGATCGTGTTGGGCTTATCTGCGAGTCAGTCTACCCCCTCTAAGCTCGAGAGAGCCACAAAGCGATTGGAGGTAGCAATATTAAAGGTTGGGCCCGAGTTGCTCTTGGGGTTCATTGGCTTTTGAATTTCAACCAGGGCTCTTGGGAAGAAATAGCTTAATGATCTAGTAGATATGCCTCCCTCATAGCTATCGCTTTACCAGTCGCTGATGAAATTTGTAGCCCTATAGTCTTTAAAATGTATAATTACACTGTCCCCTTATACATCCTTAGGTCTTTGACCCAACCATGGTAGCCTCCTAACATCTAAGATTTTACCATCAATACTTGCGGGTAGTGGGTGGCCTGTTGACACTTAACCAGTACGTGACCTTGTTTTGCAGGGTCTGGTAGCTTTCAAATTGTCCTGGATTCAGCTCTGGAACCCCAGTTAATACTATTACGTAAGGTTCTGCTTCAGGCGGGAGGTTTACGTGCTGCACGTTCCCTGTAGGGTTTTTGACCGCCATTCGCCTCCCCCCGGGATTGTCATGTGCATGTCCCCTTTTATTAGTTTGCTCTGATTCTCGGGGTTCTCTGAGTTTGGTGGGAGGGGGAGCAGGTTTAATAAGTTGACTAGTGGGAAGAATA
The DNA here is from genome assembly GCF_964263255.1 of Lissotriton vulgaris. Taxonomy (NCBI): domain Eukaryota; kingdom Metazoa; phylum Chordata; class Amphibia; order Caudata; family Salamandridae; genus Lissotriton; species Lissotriton vulgaris. The sequence goes on along the minus strand of NC_141687.1, from coordinate 1,915,220,000 downwards.
TCTTGGGCAGTTGATTGAGACTTACCCCTAGGTGGACAGTCACTAAGTTTGGGTTTTTCTGCAGGTACTGGAGTGTTCAATGGATACCTTGTTGTAGACAGTTCTCTGAGTAAATTCGTGTTCAAGATACCAGTGGCTTGAACTGACCCAAGTTGGTCTGCTATTCGCTTAATCCTCTCTACAAGAGGCAACAGTAGGGATTTCAGCAGGTGCTCTATATTTCTCATGAGATCGTCTGGCAGAAGCGAGTGCAGGGGATTTTGTTCATTTTTGCTTTGCGGGTCAGTGCTAGAAGTTTTGGTGGTTATTGAGGGTTTAGGAATTTTTGATCTGGAACCTTTTTGTTGTTTATTTTGGCCTCGTTTTCTTTTTATGGGGAGGAATGGCGCTGGTGTTCCAGCACTAATGGTTTTTACTGGGAGTTGCTCTTCGAACGAGCTATCCGTAGGTGAATCGATTATAATATTGGTAGAATTACAAACACCCACACTGGCCGGACATTCAGTTAGGTCTTGGAGTTGGCGGGGGATACCAATGTCCGGTAATAAATCAGAGCCAGAATGAGGCAGAGATGGAGATAAGGCTTTCTGGATAGGGCCAAGGGAGGAGCGTTTGTTGTGCCACTCTGAGGATATACGCTGTCAGCCTGCTCGCGTTCAATGACTGTGACGACCCTGGTGATGTAGTTATCTAGGGTCCCTTTAAAGGAAATGGATAAGCCCCCCGCTAGCGATTTACCACCCAGACTAGATTTCGTGGTCATTTTAAGGTAGGGAACATACAGTGTTATAGCAAAATGTTAAGCAAAATTGTTCACAGCAGTTCTTACTTCTGAGTCCGAAGTGGAATTGGCAGATAACTAAGCATAAAACAGAAAGGGGGGTGGCCCAGCCCAGCTCTGGACAGCCCCGCACAGCCACAGACGGCCTGCCCTTTGCCCGGCGCAGACCTTGTTACTCTGCACCGCCAAAGGATCCTGGGAAATGTAGTCCCCCGCTCGGTGACCGCAGATGTCAGCAAGCGGCGACGAGGGGACTCTCAGTGCGGGGGATAGTGTTTCTGCACCACACAGCAGGCATGGGGATTCAGCAAAATAGTCCCAACATACAAAGAGCAGTACCTGCTCCACCGGGGCTGCACAAAATTTTAAGCGCCTCCGGTCGTTGGTATGACCTCGTCGCTCTACGCCACCAAAGGATCCTGGGAAATGGAGTCCCCCGCTCGGGGACCGCAGATGTCAGCAAGCAGAGGCGGGGGGACTCTCAGGGCGGGGGATAGTGTTTCTGCACCACGAAGCAAGTATGGGGATTCAGCAAAATAGTCCCAATGTATGCTTATCTCTTCTTTAGGTCGAGGACCGTAGGCTGCGCTTGCGCAGTCTCGGTCAGAGATTTAATGTTTACCAGTATGGAGGCTTGAACCCGCCCCTCTTCTCCATTAGCTGGCCTCGTAAATGCTGGCCAGCCATTAGAGGAGAGGTGCATCACTCCCTTTAAGCCCCATCTTTTCCCGATTCGGGGGCGTTTTTTGTAGCTTCTTCCTTGTTTTCTTTCTCTCCTCTTCCCATTGGCTGGAATTTTACCTTCCAGCCAATGGGAAGAGGAGAGAACGAAAACACGCCCCCCAATCCCGAAAATGGCGGTGGTTTCTCCGAGGCATTTCTGCTTTGCCTCGGAGAAACGTGGTCGCAGTCACAGCTCATGTCTCTTGAGGCCCTTTCGAGGCCACCTAAAGCAGTAGACTGTGCTCGTCTTTCCTAGGTGTGGACACCAACGCCTTTGCTTTCCCGTCTGGCTTATCCACGCGGAGCTCACAGTGAGTGGAGGTTGGATGTTTTACTCCCTTTCAAGGGAAAGGGACGCACCGAAGCAGGGCCGACCGAAGCAGGGCCTCAAGCTCACAGCCACGGAAAGCGAAAGCACTCCTGGCAGCCGCCCTGCGAGAAACCCCTGACTCGCGCCCTGACAGAGGAGCAAGCTCAAGTCACCCTTGAGTTGGGCACTTGTGCTGCTGTCATTGGTGCCGCTGGGCTGCTGTCAGCTCTTCGGCCTCTGGGTGGAGCCCCCCCGGCCTCAGCTGCTGACGTGCCAGGAAACACTCGGAGCACACAGACACACACCGCCTCGGAGAGCGGCCCGGGATCCAGGAAGTGGGCAGGCGGAACTCCAAACACTGGAGCGTGAGCGGGTTGCAACCGGACGCACGGCCGGGTTGGTGTCTTACTGGTAAGTAATGTAGACTTATATCTTACTTCAATGGTATGCTGCGCTTCTAGAGGACAGGTTTGCATTTGAATGCGGCGTTACAGTGTTTTATTTCCATGGGCAAGGTATGGGTGGGGGTGCACTGCTCTCACAACTTCAAAGCTGCACCACGCACAGTCCTGCTCACTTCCTTCACAACACATAGGTGTCTTGTTTCGCCATGAAGCAAGCTTTTTTTGCCTTTTAAAGCTCAGTGCTACGTTCATTTTATTGACTTTGAGACGTTTCTTGCAGTTCCCATTTTTTTACGCTTAAAGAAGGTAGGAAGATTTTGTTCTGTAAACACAGCTTGTCCGACAAGTGGATGCTTTAGGAAATTCGACTACTTTAAAGATAAAGACGGGAGGCGGTTTGTCTCTCCGTCTCACCTAGCTGTTGCCGATCTCAGAGCTCGAGCCAGTCCTGCCCCCTCATTGCGCTTGGTTTCCCGCCCGACCCCCTCATTGTGCTTGGTTGCCCGCTGGCCCCCCCCTTGTTGTGCTTGGTTGCCCACCTGCCCCCGCCTCGTTGTGCTTGGTTGCCCGCCCACCCCTCCTTCGTTGTGCTTGGTTTCCCACCCGCCCCCCCCATTGGTTGTGCTTGCTGTCCTGCCCCCCTTTGTTGGTTGTGCTTGCTGTCCTGCCCCCCTCGTTGGTTGTGCTTGCTTTCCTGCCCCCCCTTGTTGGTTGTGCTTGCTGTCCTGCCCCCCTCGTTGGTTGTGCTTGCTGTCCTGCCCCCCCCTCATTGGTTGTGCTTGCTTGTGATCCGGTTTTTGTGTCTCTGTGCCCTGCTTGTGATCCTGCTTGTGCCTCTGCACCCTGTTTTTGCCTCTGCACCCTGCTTGCGCCTCAGTGCCCTGCTTGAGCCTCTGCTCCCTGCTTGAGCCTCTGCTCCCTGCTTGTGCCTCTGTTCCCTGCTTGTGTCTCTGTTCCCTGCTTGTGCCTCTGTTCCCTGCTTGTGCCTCTGTTCCCTGCTTGTGATCCGGTGTTTGTTCCTCTTTGCCCTGCTTGTGATCCGTATTTTGTGTTGCTCTCCTGCCCCCCCTCGTTGGTTGTGCTTGCTGTCCTGCACCCCCCTCGTTGCTTGTGCTTGCTCCCCTGCCCCCCGTTGCTTGTGCTCGCTGTCCTGCCCCCACCCTTGCTGTCCTGCCCCCTCGTTGCTCATGCTTGCTGCCCTGACCCCCTCATTGCTTGTGCTTGCTCCCCTGCCCTCCCCTTCCCCCTGTTGCTAGTGCTTGCTGTCCTGCCCCCCCTCGTTGCTCCTGCTTGCTGTCCTCCCCCCTTGCTGCTTGTGCTTGCTCCCCTGCCCCCGTTGCTTGTGCTCGCTGTCCTGTGCTTGAGCTTGCTGTCCTGCCCCCCTCGTTGCTTGTGCTTGCTGTCCTGCTCTCCCTCGTTGCTTGTGCTTGCTGTCCTGCCCCCTCATTGCTTGTGCAGGCTGTCCTTCCCCCTCGTTGCTTGTGCTTGCTCCCCTGACCCCGTTGCTCGTGCTTGCTGTCCTGCCCCCATCGTTGCTCGTGCTTGCTGTCCTCCCCCCTCATTGCTTGTGCTTGCTTCCCTGCCCCCATTGCATGTGCTCGCTGTCCTGCCCTCCCTTGCTGTCATGCCCCCTCGTTGCTCGTGCTTGTTGTCCTCCCCCCTCGTTGCTTGTGCTTCCTCCCCTGCCCCCACTTGCTTGTGCCTGCTGTCCTGCCCCCCTCGTTGCTTGTGCTTCCTGCCCTGCCCCCTCGCTGCTTGTGCTTGCTCTCCTGCCCCCCTTGTTGCTAGTGCTTGCTGTCCTGCCCCCTCGTTGCTTGTGCTTGCTCCCCTACCTCCCCTCGTTGCTCGTGCTTGCTCTCCTGCCCCCCTCGTTGCTTGTGCTTGCTCCCCTGCCCCCCTCGTTGCTCGTGCTTGCTGTCCTGACCTCCCTCGTTGCTCGTGCTTGCTGTCCTCCCCCTCTCATTGTTTGTGCTTGCTCCCCTGCCCCCCGTTGCTTGTGCTCGCTGTACTGCCCTCCCTTGCTGTCCTGCCCCCTCGTTGCTCGTGCTTGCTGTCCTCCCCCCTCATTGCTTGTGCTTGCTCCCCTGCCCCCGTTGCTCGTGCTTGCTGTACTGGCCCCCTCATTGCTTGTGCTGACTGTCCTGCCCCCTCGTTGCTTGTGCTTGCTCCCCTGCCCCCCCCTTGTTGCTTGTACTTACTGTCCTGCCCCCCCCCGTTGCTCGTGCTTGCTGTCCTCCCCCCTCGTTGTTTGTGCTTGCTTCTCTTCCCCCCCATAGCTTGTGCTCGCTGTCCTGCCCTCCCTTGCTGTCCTGCCCCCTCATTGCAGGTGCTTGCTGTTCTCCCCCCTCGTTGCTTGTGCCTCCTCCCCTGCCCCCCGTTGCTTGTGCTTGCTGTCCTGCCCCCCCTCGTTGCTTGTGCTTCCTGTCCTGCCCCCCCTCGTTGCATGTGCTTGCTCTCCTGTCCCCCTTGTTGCTTGTGCTTGCTGTCCTGCCCCATCGTTGTTTGTGCTTGCTCCCCTGCCCCCCCTCGTTGCTCATGCTTGCTGTCCTGCCCCCCTCGTTGCTTGTGCTTGCTCTCCTCCCCCCTCATTGCTTGTGCTTGCTTCCTTGCCCCCCGTTGCTCGTGCTTGCTGTCCTGCCCCCATTGTTGGTTGTGCTTGCTATTCTGCCACCTTGTTGCTTGTGCTTGCTCCCCTGCCCCCCCTCTTGCTTGTGCTTACTGTCCTGCCCCCCCTCGTTGCTCGTGCTTGCTGTTCTCCCCCCTCGTTGCTTGTGCTTGCTGTCCTGCCCCCTCGTTGCTTGTGCTTGCTCTCCTGCCCTACTATTGGCATTGTAAATGACAATGCCATTTATTTAAGTTTTTAAAAAAAAAAACATAAATAAAAATAATGTCATGAGCAATGCCAATAGCTCTAACTTTAAAAATGCCGAGACCATTGCATTGTAAATGCTTGTTCTATGTACTGTTGCTTTTTTCGGTTCTCAGTTTGGATGGTAGCAGCTAAATCCTTTATTGGTAATCTAATCTCAGAAATACATTTTACATTATTGTGCATGTGGGATTCAAAAATATATTCTAGAATGGGTATTGAAAAAAATAAAGCCTTTATAAACATAAAGTGAAAATGAATTTATTTTAAATTTATATTTTTAATATCATATTCAGCACACCACATATGAGATGACCTCAAAACATTTCTATCTTCCCTAGGGCTGGCAATTTATACACAGGTTAGCAAGGTCGAGCTTATATGGTCATTGTCATTTTCCATCCAGCAGGGAAAGAAAAAATGTAAGGCGAAGCACTAAATCAAAAAAGAGGTTTTAGATGCATTTATTATTTGAGGTGGACACCTGCGCCTATACATTTGTTTTTCTATTTAATGAAAGTCATAGCTTGCTTTTTATGCCCATTCCTTGCAGCCCTGTGTCAGTTCCGACACAGAGGTATAAGTTATAAACCAATACAATTCCATAATGATAAGAATGATTTCATTCCTGATTAATAAAGGTGGAGGGGCCAAAAGCCGTAGCTGTTCGTGTGCATGCTTTGAACTGTTGTCTGCAACATTGAGCCTTTTGCCACTAGATACCACACCTGACATGTATTATTACCATTATGAATTTCGTACAAACTTAATCAATTTTGGGGACAGTCATTATTGATAATGAATAAAAAGATCTAGTTTGCTTATTTTATAAGCCGTTCCTAACATGCACAGCCACCTACTCGGCTATGACGTTTTTCAGGTAACTCTTTAAATCGTAAACTGGATAAGAGGGGAAGATCTTTCTTGTTTTAAATTGACAGGTTTAATATCGACTTTCTAATTTAATATTCTGGCAGGACCCAGCCCCTGTTCCTGATTCCCTTTGGAATCATCCTCGCCATTTCCCACAAAGACACAGACAATGTTACATTTACTCCCCACTCCATTCCTCATAAATCCAACATCCCACAACTAACCTTATATTACAAAAAATAATGTATATTTTTAAAAACAAGAAAACATATTTAAAAAAATTAATACAAAAATACATAAAACAATGAAATACATAAAACTCCTCAACAAATTAATTAGTAAAAAAATATATTCTTTCCTCATGTTATTCGTTACTTTAAGATATTTACAACACAATATTTGTAACTTATGATATTTTGGAAACAATTTTATGTTGGAGCACCCTCCAGACATGCAACACATTTTTTTATGCTGGTAAATGGTTACTGTGAAATGGTCTGCTACCCCCTGATCTGCAATCTTAACCACAGACCACACCTAAGAGACTACACATTCTCTCCTGGAGGGCAATGTAGTAGGCCTAGATAAATTGTTAATACTTCTACACTTGGAAGGAAAATGTAGAATAAGAACACCCATTTAGGAAAATACAGATTTTGTGGGATAGAAGTGAAACATCAGAGATCCCCGAGATAGTGCAGACCTAAATAGTTATTGTCATGTAAGAGAGCCAGAACAAATAAAAATATTTATAATAAATTGAAAAGCTCCACTCAGTTGTTTTTAGTGATCTGGTGTTTATTTCGCCAAAAGTCAACTGATCAAGGGTGATACTTAGGAAAGTAGAATCAATGGAAGCAAATATTTGCACCATACAGCCAACACGTGTTTCGCCCCTTTCTGGAATGCAAGGGTATCAATAAACCTCGTTATTCAGTGGCAAGATACCTACGGGTGGATGCCGCTTTACAAATACACATGGTATGAGCCTTATAGGCAAATATTATCAGACATTAAGGGGTCGATTAGGATGGCGGACGGAAGAGCCACCGCGGCCCGTGAGTAGGTGGAAAAAGCCTTTTCCGTGTCCGCCTGCCGCGGATACTCCGTCCGCCATATCAGGATAGGAAAACTTGTCAAATTTCCGTCCGCGACGGAAAAGCACGCTCCGCCGGCCAACTACACACGACCACGCGGCGGACGTAACACATCCGGACGCACCGCCGTACGTACTGACGACTAAGACCGTCCCCCCAATCAAGATGGCGGAAAACACACATAAAACCGCAGCGGAAAAACAACCTGTCTGAACACGTCGGAATCCCCACAGCGAACACAGGTGACATAGCCGAGATACCCACCGCAAGCTGACCACCACCATGGACCCTGCGCTACACGCTTTCCCGATGCTCTTCGCGATCCACCACGTCCTAGTCATGGCCTACTATGGACGACGACGCAGGTAAGGCACAAACCATTGGCTGTCTGGAGGTGAATACCAGCAAGGGACGTGACGTAGGGAGGGGGAGTGTCATGTCACCGTAACCACTGATGAGAAGCAAATACGAATACACATTTGTAGTACGCAAGCAGGAATGACAACGAAAAACCACGAGATTTGATAGACCACCTTTATTTCACAAAATAGGGGTTTAATCACAGTGTATGCGTGAGCATGGGCAAAGTGGGCACCAGAGCAGGCACATCATAGCAGGTAACGAGAGGGCAGTATGCAGTATCAGAGCATCAACAGGGCATTGTGCATAACAGAGCAGGTACAATAGAGGCAGGTAACGAGAGGGCAGTATGCAGTATCAGAGCATCAACAGGGCATTGTGCATAACAGAGCAGGTACAATAGAGGCAGGTAACGAGAGGGCAGTATGCAGTATCAGAGCATCAACAGGGCATTGTGCAGAACAGAGCAGGTACAATAGAGGCAGGTAACGAGAGGGCAGTATGCAGTATCAGAGCATCAACAGGGCATTGTGCATAACAGAGCAGGTACAATAGAGGCAGGTAACGAGAGGGCAGTTTGCAGTATCAGAGCATCAACAGTCCATTGCAAAGAACAGAGCAGGTCCATCAGAGGCAGCACGTGAGAGGGGCCAAGTGCATGAACAGTCCATTGCACAGAACAGGTCCATCAGAGGCAGCACATGAGAGGGGCACAGAGAATCAACAGTCCATTGCACAGAACAGGTCCATCAGAGGCAGCACATGAGAGGGGCACAGAGAATCAACAGTCCATTGCACAGAGCAGGTCCATCAGAGGCAGCACGTGAGAGGGGCCAAGTGCATGAACAGTCCATTGCACAGAACAGGTCCATCAGAGGCAGCACATGAGAGGGGCACAGAGAATCAACAGTCCATTGCACAGAGCAGGTCCATCAGAGGCAGCACGTGAGAGGGGCCAAGTGCATGAACAGTCCATTGCACAGAACAGGTCCATCAGAGGCAGCACATGAGAGGGGCACAGAGAATCAACAGTCCATTGCACAGAGCAGGTCCATCAGAGGCAGCACGTGAGAGGGGCCAAGTGCATGAACAGTCCATTGCACAGAACAGGTCCATCAGAGGCAGCACATGAGAGGGGCACAGAGAATCAACAGTCCATTGCACAGAGCAGGTCCATCAGAGGCAGCACGTGAGAGGGGCAGTATGCAGTATCAGAGCATCAACAGGGCATTGTGCAGTACAGAGCAGGTCCATCAGAGGCAGCACGTGAGAGGGGCAGTATGCAGTATCAGAGCATCAACAGGGCATTGTGCAGTACAGAGCAGGTACATCAGAGGCAGGTAACGAGAGGGCAGTATGCAGTATCAGAGCATCAACAGGGCATAGTGCAGTACACAGCAGGTACATCAGAGGCAGGTAACGAGAGGGCAGTATGCAGTATCAGAGCATCAACAGGGCATTGCAAAGAACAGAGCAGGTCCATCAGAGGCAGCACGTGAGAGGGGCAGTATGCAGTATCAGAGCATCAACAGGGCATTGTGCAGTACAGAGCAGGTCCATCAGAGGCAGCACGTGAGAGGGGCAGTATGCAGTATCAGAGCATCAACAGGGCATTGTGCAGTACAGAGCAGGTACATCAGAGGCAGCACGTGAGAGGGGCAGTATGCAGTATCAGAGCATCAACAGGGCATTGTGCAGTACAGAGCAGGTACATCAGAGGCAGGTAACGAGAGGGCAGTATGCAGTATCAGAGCATCAACAGGGCATAGTGCAGTACACAGCAGGTACATCAGAGGCAGGTAACGAGAGGGCAGTATGCAGTATCAGAGCATCAACAGGGCATAGTGCAGTACACAGCAGGTACATCATAGCAGGTAACGAGAGGGCAGTATGCAGTATCAGAGCATCAACAGGGCATAGTGCAGTACACAGCAGGTACATCAGAGGCTGCACAACTACGTGTCCCTACCAACCCGTCACAGGAACCACAAGAGTGCCACGCAGTTCCCAATGGACACACCATGTGAAGTAACATTTCAGTGAAGTGTACAGCACCTCACATCACAGAATCAGGGGGACTGCGTGAACTACCTGCCTCGGACACACTGGCAGCACCAGCAACAGGAGTGTGAGACACAGTCACAGCCCGAGTCACACACACATGGGCCACGGACCCAGACACACTGGCAGCACCAGCAACAGGAGTGTGAGACACAGTCACAGCCCGAGTCACACACACATGGGCCACGGACCCAGACACACTGGCAGCACCAGCAACAGGAGTGTGAGACACAGCCACAGATGTAGTCACTGACACGTGAGCCACTGACCCAGACAGACTGCCAGCACCAGAAACAGGAGTGTGCAACACAGCCACAGATCTCCTAACTGACACGTGAGCCATAGACCCAGATACACTGCCAGGACGTGCAACAGGAGAGGGCACAACTGACACTGTGCCACCATCTGATACATGAGAGTCAACTGCACCAGCGCCACTGGGACAACTGAAATGATGAGCCACAGGGCTGTATGGGCCAGGAGGCAGGGTGGGCCTGGGAGCTGGTGATAGGTCATCTAGAGCCAAATCGGGGTTGGCAGGTGTCAATGGTGTGTGTCTGCGTTTCTTATGGAGGTGTGAGTGCACCCTGGACAGGACTGGACTGCCAAGTGGCGGGGACTCCAAAGAATCACCACCCAGCATAGGTGGAGCAACTGCTGCCGGGGATCTGGTTTCTGGGGACGTGCTGGAGCCTGCTTGTCGTTTGCTCTGTGCCTGCCGCCTGGACTCGGAATGATGTGTAATGGGGGATGCAACAACAGGGGACACCCACCTCTGCTTCTGACTGGCCTGGATGGGAGTGGAGGTATGGGGGGACTCCGCCGCGGAGACATTAGTTTGGCGTTCAGTAGTAAACATCAGCCTCAGTGCAGCCAGGGGTGAAGTATGCCTGTCCTTGATTGCGCCATTGTCCATGCTAGATGCCTTGTCCGTAGGATGTGCCTTATCCTTAGGTGGAGTGGTGTCTCTGGATGTAGCCTGTGCCCTGCTCGCCGCCCTGTTCCTGCCAGCAGACTTGTCGTCTGTGGTGCACCTGTCTCCAGTAGACACCTGCTCTCTGTGTGTGTCCATGCCCTTGGGAGTGTCCCTTACCTCTGCAGTGGGCCTGCTCTTGGGAGTCTCCCTGCTCTTAGTAGGTGCCTTAGTCTTCTCACTGTCCTTGGGAGTGTCCCTTACCTCTGCAGTGGGCCTGCTCTTGGGAGTCTCCCTGCTCTTAGTAGGTGCCTTACTCTTCTCACTGTCCTTGGGAGTGTCCCTTACCTCTGCTGTGGGCCTGCTCTTGGGAGTCTCCCTGCTCTTAGTAGGTGCCTTAGTCTTCTGACTGGCCTTGTCCAAGGAACAGTCCATGGACATGTGAGTATCCCATGCCTTGGGAGTACCTTTTGTGTTGAATGCCTGTGTAGCTCCTGAAGGCATGTCCTCCAACAACACTTGTGGATCCTGTGTGTGTACTCCAGTGCATCTGACGTCGTCTACGTGAACAGATGTAGGTGATCTAGGGGATGTGGTCTGTGCCCTGCGTGCCCTGACGTGCTGTCTGACGCTGCTTCTAGTGCAATAACCTTTATTTGAGTCTTGCTCACAATAATCACTACCCCCTGAGACATCCAGCGGTGTAGATGGGGAAACAGAAGTAGCACCCTGTTCATTCGACTGAACTATTGCAGACGACACACTGCTTGCCAATGACTGCACTGTCCTGTGTAGACCTGAAAGATCGCCATGCATCCCTTCCATGAATGCCACCACCTGCCCCAACTTCCTATCATGGTCCTGGAAAGCATTCGTCATATTGGTCTGCCCCACACACAGCTGTCGCAGCAGATCAACTGCCTCAGCACACAGTGCATTTTGGCTCACCGTGGCAGGGGCAGCGGTGCCTGCACCGAACGCCACTCTGCTCCCCCTACTCCTCCGGCCACGAACAGTACATGGTGCAGTTGGTGGAAGTGTGGGCCCTGTGTGCTGTCTTCCGACAGAAGGTGATGAGTGCCCACTCCCAGTCTGTGACAACAGTGCAGGCTCACCAAGAGTGTCCGACAAGGAGGACGATGGTGTCTCCACATGCGAGTCCTCAGGGACGGTCCTGTCCCCCTCTCCGGCGCTGGCCTCCTCCGTGTCAGTCTGCGTGTGTGCGAAGTCTGAGCCGGACTCATTTCCTCGGCTACTCTCCACCGTCTGTGGCAGAGTGTCCTCTGTCAAAGCTGAAATGCACAGAAAAGATGTGTGAGTCATGGGCAGACTGACGTACAGAAGGAACAGGATAGCCAAATTACATAGCAGACAAAGGTTTAGGAGCCCACATCCTGCACATGGCCCACCCCTACCAGTCATCCTCACATTTCCTGCCATGGGGCCATGGACCACTAGGGGATGTGCATTAACACTCAAGTACTAAGCAAGTGGCGTGTCAACATGGCGGACCTGGCTGTCAAATGAGTACCACCCAATGGGACCAAAATGGCAGCACAGGCATACGTACGCAACACGGAACTCAATAGTGTGTCTGAGCACCAATACATGCATAGCACTCACAAGTTTCCTACACAGACAGTATGCTCACCGCTAGTTTGCTGTTGATCGGCACTCAGACGTTCGGCCAGTTCAGGATGCGTCACTGCAATGATACGGTGCATGAGAGGGGTCATGGAGCGTCGGGCCAGACGGGGCGTCCTTGGAATCAGGCCCAGTGTTACTTCTGCTACATTCTTGCTCAGCCTGGAAATGTCGTCCCAGCGTTTGTGGCAGTGTGTATGTCGTCTGTTGCACACCCCCAATGCCCGTACTTCCCGTGCTATGCTCCTCCACAGGTCCTTGCGAAGGTGCAGCTTGACCTACCATGATGAAAGACAAAAGGGTTAAAGTCAGTGGACAGGTGGCCTGTTACACACATAGGGGCAAGACGTAACTGTCAGCAGCCATGCACAATCGGGAACATATGTGTAGCCCACACTACACAGCTAAGATAGAAATTGGCAAGATCATTTTGCCCCCTCATGCACACCAACATGTCCCACACTGCACTTACCACCCGTCCTGGTGCGCCGTAGAGGCGTCCATAGTTGCGGAGTACACCGTCCACGAGGACATCAAGCTCCGCGGCGGTGAAGGGTCGAGACCGGATCTCTTTGCCTCTCGACATGGCAAGATCACGGAGTATGGCACTAGAGCAGCAGTCGGTGGTCAGCTCAGCAGCAGCAGCAGGTCGAGGTGATGGTCACAGGCAGCAGTCGGTGGTCAGCTCAGCAGCAGCAGCAGGTCGAGGTGATGGTCACAGGCAGCAGTCGGTGGTCAGCTCAGCAGCAGCAGCAGGTCGAGGTGATGGTCACAGGCAGCAGTCGGTGGTCAGCTCAGCAGCAGCAGCAGGTCGAGGTGATGGTCACAGGCAGCAGTCGGTGGTCAGCTCAGCAGCAGCAGCAGGTCGAGGTGATGGTCACAGGCAGCAGTCGGTGGTCAGCTCAGCAGCAGCAGCAGGTCGAGGTGATGGTCACAGGCAGCACTGGTCCCCAGGGTAGGAAGCGTCGTTTTGGCCAACACACATATATAGGGCCCTCAGCACGTGTCAGTGGCATACGTCGCCAGCAATTGGTCAGCCCTGGAAGCGTGATCGTGAAATGGGCCAATGACTGGCCCTATAGTTGCGGTGCACAGCTTCCGCTACTTGCGATTGGCCATATGCGGCCAGCGTCCCTCTCCCCATTGGCTGCATGTGCATGGACCGTCACGGGCAGACATCGGCGACCGCACGTGCAAGCCTCAGGCACGGATGCTTCAGTTGCAACAATGTACTATCACTGGCGCCTCCATGGCGGTGCACGTACTCAGCGGGGGAGGTGCAGGCCTATACACCCTGTAGATGTAGTCAATGGACATGCCATTTCATGACCCCCCTTACAGTCACCTTGCATCATCCACCGTACACCGGCCGGAGCGGCCGGGCCTAGGACGACCGCCGTGCCCGGCCATGAACATTTATTTATTTATTTATTTATTTATAACAACATTTATAAAGCGCGAACGACGGCCCTAAGGCATCTCGGCGCTAGATAACTGCGATGTTTAACCCTTGGAGGCACTAAATACAGAGGATGGTGGAAATCAAAGATTGAAAAGCCAGGTTTTAAGGCTTTTACGGAAAGACCAGAGGGAGGAGCTGGTCTTAATTGAGTGGGGGAGTGTGTTCCACAGTTTCGGTGCAGCTACCAGGAATCGTCTGTCACCCCAGTTGACAGTTTTAGTTCGGGGGACCACCAGATCAGAGGAACTAGAGGAACGCAGTGTTCTAGACAGGCAGTAGTAGGTTAGGTTCTGAGTGAAGAACACTGGTCCGGCATTGTGTAGGGCCTTGTATATTAGACATAATGCCTTAAACTTAATCCTCTTTTTCACCGGGAGCCAATGAAGTTGTCTTATGGTTGGTGAGACCGGTTGGTATTTAGAGACGTGCCCTAGAAGCCTTGCGGCTGCATTCTGGATAACCTGCATTTTAGCCAGCACTCTCTCCTGAGCACCTAGAAACAAGGCGTTGCAGTAATCTAGGGTGGAGAGAACCAGGGCGCTCACCAAGGTTTTGGCAAGATGTTCGGGTAAAAAGGGCAGAATTTTCTTAATGAGCCGGAGTTTGTAAAAGGCGGAGGAGGAGATCTGGTTAGCATGAGGTAGGAAGTTCAGATGATTGTCAAACATGACACCCAGGTTCCTGACCTTATCAACCGGGTTTGGAGGCTGGCCCATAGACGAAGGCCACCATGAAGAGGACCACTCCGGGGAAAGATTGCCGAAAACTACAACTTCTGATTTTTCAGAGTTTAGTTTCAGGCAATTGTCGGCCATCCAGCCGCCAATTGCCTGCATGCCCTGATTAAGCATATTGGCTTTTTGTGGCCCATCGTTCTTAACAGCTAGGACCAGTTGGGTGTCATCTGCGTAGGACGTCAGGCTCATCCCATGTGCCCTGATGACTTTGGCAAGGTCCGACACATAAATGTTAAAGAGTGTCGGACTAAGGGATGAGCCCTGAGGAACTCCACAAGGCAATGACAAGGGAGAGGACTCAAAAGGTCCCACAGTGACAACCTGGGTCCTGTTAGCCAGGAAGGAGGCAATAAGATTTTTGGCGTTGCCTCGGATACCCATGCTCTCGACACGGTCGACTAGGGTGGCATGGTCGACCGTGTCGAAAGCCGCCGATAGGTCCAGTAGGATCAGGATGGCTGAGCCTCCTGCATCCCGGATAGATCTAATATCGTCCGCCGCTTTGACCAGGGCGGTCTCAGTTCCATGATATCGGCGGAAGCCAAACTGCGATTCATCCAGCTTTTTGTTCTCCTCGATAAAGAAGGAGAGTTGGGTGTTCATAATTTTTTCCACTATTTTCGCCAATAGAGGCAAACTGGCAATAGGCCGGTAACTTTTGAGTTCTTGTTTATCAAGGGTGGGTTTCTTGAGGAGTGGTTTTATAAGTGTTTTCTTTAAGGTATCCGGGTAGGTACCTGTGGAAAACATGGAGTTGCAGATTTCTGTTATGGATGAGAGAACTACATCCAACATAGGCCGTATAACCTTCAACGGACAAGGGTCCAAGGCCGACCCAGATTTAATGGAGGATATGGTGTTTAGTACCTGCAAGCAGATGACCTCTCTAAACTGATGAAGAACTGGTCCTTCAGGCTGGGTAGAGGCCTCATGGGAGCTGGTAGCAGTATTAGCAAAGATTCGATATATGTCGTCAACTTTGCTAAAGAAAAACTTGGACAAAGCGTCGCAGAGAGCTTGAGACGGGGGAGGAGTTAGGTCAGCAGACGAACCTGCTAACTGTTTGGTAGTCTCATATAGACATTTGTTGGAGTTATGTGCAGTTTCTATTTTATGACAATAGTACTTTTTCTTGGCGTCTATAATGAGATTTTTGTATGTGGCTACTGACTCTTTATACAGGACTTTTGATTCCTGAGAGTAGTCTTTCCGCCAGTGTCTCTCTCTGTTTCGGCACTGTTGCTTTTGTATGCGTAGTTCGTCCGTGTACCATGGGGCCGAGGGGATGGATCTATTGCGTGACCGTTGCTTGACTTGAACCAGGTCATTGGCTGCTGAACTAACCCAGTTGTAAAATTGGGAAGTAGCAGTATTAGGGTCGGTGGATAACAATGGGGTGGTAGCTGTGAGCAGATTTTTTAACCTGGATTCATCTATGTCCTCCCATGCCAGATATGGTTGGCGGGAGATGCAGTTGGATTTATTAAACAAGGGGTCATGTATTTGTAACGATGTCAGAATAAGATGGTGGTCGGACCATGTTAGCGGGAGTAATTGTGTGACTTTGAAGCCTGTGGCATTGGAAAAGATGCCATCTAACATGTGACCTCCATCATGCGTAGGAGCATGAACCAGGGGAACAAGGCCAAATGTAGATAAATCGGCTAATAATGTAGCTGAATCAGGATTGTCAAGGACATCAAAATGGAAGTTAAAATCACCCAGAATGGTGAAAGGATTGTCTAATGCAGATACTTCCAAAATTGACCTGAAAGAGCCGATAAAGTCGTTTCTGGGCCCTGGGGGGCGGTAGAGGAGGATCCCTTTAAAAGTGTAAGATGGAGACAATTTAATAGCGAATTCAATGGCTTCACAGGAGGTCTGTGGAATAATAGTGAACCTTACTGTGTAGGTATCACGGGCAATAATGGCAATGCCACCTCCCTTTTTCTTGATTTGCCTATCAAGTCTGTGGATGGTATATCCCGCCGGGACGGCTATGACCAAGTCCGGATCGGAGGCTTGGCCCATCCATGTTTCAGTCATGAATAAAAGATCTATTTTGTGATCATGGATCAACTCATGAATGTCTTGGCTGTGCTTGCAGAGCGAACGGACATTCGTGAGTGCTATGATGTGGGTTTTCATAGTATGAGATTTGCTATCCGTGGGTTTATGGCTAGAGGGGATCATATTATGACAGCCAGGGCAGTGTGTAGCTGGGCTGGTGGACAAGGAGATCGGGTGGAGGATAGAGCAGGTTTGATTGATAGAGGGGCGAAGACGCTGAAGCTGAGCGGCAGAGTAATAAATGCGATGAGGCAGATTGAGAGAGCCAGGGGGGGTGGCCCTAGGCCCGGGCCAGGCGCGGACGGGCGCAGACGGGCCCGCCTTTGGCGCGCCGCCGGCGCGGCCGGGCAGGTCCCTTGTTTATATACATAGTGGTAAAGGCGGAGGAGGGTGGGAGGGGCGCCGAGCTCTCGGTCCAGCCTTCCCTTCCCAAGATGGCCCCTGAAGTTGTGCCTGGGGTTTCCCAGCACCTGGCTAAATCGGCGTGGTGCGAGTAAATAAGCCTCGGCGAAGTGGTATCGTCTCGAGGTTGGAGCAGAGTCAACAATGCCTAAAATCACACTGTTTAAAATATATTACAACTTTTAAAAATTCACACACGATAATTCAATTAATCGGCTCGTGAAATAGGGCAGGGTGCAGGGAACACAAAATGCCTCCGGCTTTCCGCCTCAGAGGACTGGCATACACAGAATCACTTGGAGCAAGAACAACTCGCCCTTAAATATCCAGGGAGGGCGGGAGGGGCGCCGAGCTCTCGGTCCAGCCTTCCCTTCCCAAGATGGCCCCTGAAGTTGTGCCTGGGGTTTCCCAGCACCTGGCTAAATCGGCGTGGTGCGAGTAAATAAGCCTCGGCGAAGTGGTATCGTCTCGAGGTTGGAGCAGAGTCAACAATGCCTAAAATCACACTGTTTAAAATATATTACAACTTTTAAAAATTCACACACGATAATTCAATTAATCGGCTCATGAAATAGGGCAGGGTGCAGGGAACACAAAATGCCTCCGGCTTTCCGCCTCAGAGGACTGACATACACAGAATCACTTGGAGCAAGAACAACTCGCCCTTAAATATCCAGGGAGGGCGGGAGGGGCGCCGAGCTCTCGGTCCAGCCTTCCCTTCCCAAGATGGCCCCTGAAGTTGTGCCTGGGGTTTCCCAGCACCTGGCTAAATCGGCGTGGTGCGAGAACACAACCGCCATGGCCGGGCACGGCGGTTATTCATGGCCGGGCACGGCGGTTGTTCATGGCCGGGCACGGCGGTTGTTCATGGCCGGGCACGGCGGTTGTTCATGGCCGGGCACGGCGGTTGTTCATGGCCGGGCACGGCGGTTGTTCATGGCCGGGCACGGCGGTTGTTCATGGCCGGGCACGGCGGTTGTTCATGGCCGGGCACGGCGGTTGTTCATGGCCGGCCACGGCGGTTGTTCATGGCCGGGCACGGCGGTTGTTCATGGCCGGGCACGGCGGTTGTTCATGGCCGGCCACGGCGGTTGTTCATGGCCGGGCACGGCGGTTGTTCATGGCCGGGCACGGCGGTTGTTCATGGCCGGGCACGGCGGTTGTTCATGGCCGGGCACGGCGGTTGTTCATGGCCGGGCACGGCGGTCGTCCTAGGCCCGGCCGCTCCGGCCGGTGTACGGTGGATGATGCAAGGTGACTGTAAGGGGGGTCATGAAATGGCATGTCCATTGACTACATCTACAGGGTGTATAGGCCTGCACCTCCCCCGCTGAGTACGTGCACCGCCATGGAGGCGCCAGTGATAGTACATTGTTGCAACTGAAGCATCCGTGCCTGAGGCTTGCACGTGCGGTCGCCGATGTCTGCCCGTGACGGTCCATGCACATGCAGCCAATGGGGAGAGGGCCGCTGGCCGCATATGGCCTTTGGGAAGTAGCGGAAGTTGAGCACCGCCATGGCGGCGCCAATTATGTGATCTTGTCAGACGCTGCACCGTGATGTGTTGTGTGCAGTTGTGTCATGAGGGATGTGAGCGTGATTGGGAAAGGTCATATGTCATACAATATAGCATGTGTGTCCATACAATGGCAATCGGTCGGCACATAATGGGCAACAGATGTGCATTTGTACTTGTTGACGTCGGGTGTGACCCTACAGACGTTGTTACATCTTCACAACTACACAGTACATCACGGCTGTGTGGCCAATTAATGCATCTGTTGTCAGTTTCTTGTTGTGTCGAGGTGACTACAGTGGTGGTGGTACACATGCATTCCGTGTATGTGTTTTGTACGTTGTGTCACCATGCATGTCATTTCCGTATGCACATCATTATTGGTGGTGGCATTTGTGCTTGATGACATGGCGTGTGTACACTTATCGTTTGTGTGCATGCAGTAGCATGAGTGTCTGTGATGTGTCTACGAAACATTAGGGTGAAGACTGAAGTTTTGTCAGTAAGGTACACATGTGATGGAGTTCTACACGTATGCGTCGTTTGTAAGTTGACCAAAGTTACATCTCTCTCCCACACAGGAGGGCTCCAAATGTGCATCGGCCATACACTGTGCTGGAGGATATGGTAGACGAGGAGGTGATTCGGAAATTCCGGCTGGATCGACGTCGGTTGCTGGAGCTTGTGGCACAATTGTCTCCTCATCTGCAGCCACGTAGAACGTATCCTGGGTCGATTACACCCACTGCAAAGGTCATGGCGGTACTACATTTCTTCGCTACTGGCACTTTTCAGTTCACAGTTGGAGTTGCCGGGGGGATGTCACAGGCCATGTTCAGCACGGTTCTTCGGGATGTGTTAACAGCTATGATGCTGTACAAGGATGAGTACATACATTTTCCACGGCCGGAAGAGTTGCCAGCTGTCAAAGCTGGTTTCTATGCACTGGGCCACATACCTCACGTTGTGGGCTCAATTGATGGCACACACATCGCTCTCATTCCACCACGGGCACGCGAACAAGTGTTCAGGAATCGCAAACACTTTCATTCGCTGAACGTGCAGGTGGTGTGCCTGGCGAACAACATCATCTCCCATGTGTGTGCCAGATTTCCTGGATCCGCACATGACGCCCACATCATGCGGAGCAGCAATGTCCCACGACTCATGGCAAATCTGCGACCCGGTCAAGCGTGGCTTGTTGGTGAGTGTGCAGTGGGTACTCTTGTGATCTCTGTGTTGCATGGGGTACCCACCATATCTTTTTCTGATGTTTGTCTCTGTCATCCCCCTACATAGGCGACTCGGCTTACCCAAAGCGGCCCTGGCTCCTCAGTCCCCTACGTAATCCGAGGACGGCGGGTGACATGCGGTACAATGAGGCACATGGAAGGACACGGAGAGTCATCGAACGTACCTTTGGACTGCTAAAGTCTAGGTTTCGGTGCCTCGATAAGACCGGAGGGGCCCTGCCTTACTCACCAGGAAAAGTATGCAAGATCGTGATTGCCTGCTGCATGCTCCACAACCTGGCAGTACGCAATGACATTGAACTGCTGTTGGACCCTGAAGACGAAGGAGTGCCTCGGCCTCCCATCCCACCCATG
This sequence comes from Lissotriton vulgaris, assembly GCF_964263255.1. Classification (NCBI taxonomy): domain Eukaryota; kingdom Metazoa; phylum Chordata; class Amphibia; order Caudata; family Salamandridae; genus Lissotriton; species Lissotriton vulgaris. The sequence continues at coordinate 1,915,200,171 of NC_141687.1, read as the reverse complement.
TCGACTGATGAGGATAGTGGTGAGGAGGAAGGTGTGGACCAGAGGCGCCAGCTCATAGATCGCTACTTCCCTTGAATGTGAGTATCTACCTCTAGTGGCGGTTGACAATGCCTCATGTATGTTTGCTGGTGTTGTGTGGATATGGGGTTAATCAGCTGGGTGTTGTTTGTGATGGTTGCACATGTGTGTCTTCATGTCTTTGGACATGGAAGTGTCCATGATGTGTGTGCTCTCATCCCATGCTTGTGTGATGGTTGTCGTTTGTGTAATGTAGCTGTGCATTGTGTTGTGATGTGTGTGAATCTCTTTACTGACGTGTGTTTGCTGTCTCTGGTTTTCTCTAGGTCACTCCCGCAGCGCCATGATCATGTACGACTATGATCCCTGTACCTGTTTACGTCTGTATCTGATGGCAATCATGTGAATGAACATGGAGGCAAAACATCATTGTGTGAGTTAATGCTATTTATTTACAGGTTGTGCTTCTGTGCTGGTGAATATTTACAAGTCAGTGGGGTGGAGGGAGTTGGAGTTGAAGGTATTGGCAGATGAAATGTCCGTGCTGACACCACATTGGGGGGTGTCAGGGTAGTCCAGCAGACCAGTGGGAATGATTGTCTGTGGGACAGGCTACTTAGCTGGGTGAATGTCTGGCACAGGCAGTGACATTGTCATGGTCGTCCCCTCTTGGAGCGTGTGCCTGGCACTCCAACACTGCTCTCAGCCTCTTTCTGCCTCGGCCGGCCCCTCCGTCTCTGACCTGGAACAGAGTCAGCTGGGAGGGCAGATTGTTGATGGGCCACATCCGTCGCCAGGGGCTCAGGTGGTGGTGGCGGCGGTGGAGGCGGAGGCGGAGGTGGCGGCGGAGGCGGAGGTGGCGGGGGAGGCGGAGGTGACGGGGGAGGCGGAGGTGACGGTGGCGCTACCACACTTGGTGGAGGGGGGGGGGGTTGTTCCGGCCAACCCATTCACTCCACATCGTTGCCTGCTGCTCCATGATCAGCAACATCTGGCCAAGGATGCCAGCGATTAGGCGCTGGGTGTTGGTGTTGTCCACTGAGTCCTGGTGTGCACGATCAGCGTTTGCCTGGGACCGGTCGTATGACGCCTGGCACCTGGCAAGAGCTTGTAGGGACTGTGCCACTGGCTGGGGTAGCTGTTCCTCCTCTGCACGGCGGTGTGTGGCTCGCCTGATTGGATGTTGTCCCGTTGCCTGTGTTTGTGGCCCACTCACCCTGCTTGTGTGTGGGGCCGTTGGACCAGCGTTGCGCGGTGGGTTATGCTGGGTGGCAGCGGCAGGAGTCGTGGTGCTGGTGGTAGTGGTGGTAGTGGTGGTACTGGTGGTACTGGTGGTGGTGGGGACTGTGCAGATCACAGAGACAGGTGCCGCTGGAGTCACACATGCGACGTTGGTCGGTCCCGGGAGTCCCTGTGAGCCAGATGGCCCTGGCTGCGTGCTTGGTCCCGCTCCATCCTCCGCCCCGGAGCTGACTGTGTCCTCGTCACCAGAGAGTCCTGTAGATGTGGGAGGCGAGGCTGGCGGCCGGGTACTGGTTTCCGCAGTCAGTTGACGATCACCTGAGGGACAAGATCGAGCTGGTCAGTAATTTGGACATTACATGGTTATATAGATTTGTAGCCATTTCTGTTTCCTGTCGCACACACCCCACCCTCCACCACCACCACCACCACCCTCCCCGTGAACATGGGGGCCAGTTGGGAGTTGTAGTTTGGGCCTCTCACACACCCCACCCTCCACCACCACCACCACCCTCCCCGTGAACATGGGGGCCTGTTGGGAGTTGTAGTTTGGGCCTCTCACACACCCCACCCTCCACCACCACCACCACCACCCTCCCCGTGAACATGGGGGCCAGTTGGGAGTTGTAGTTTGGGCCTCTCACACACCCCACCCTCCACCACCACCACCACCACCCTCCCCGTGAACATGGGGGCCAGTTGGGAGTTGTAGTTTGGGCCTCTCACACACCCCACCCTCCACCACCACCACCACCCTCCCCGTGAACATGGGGGCCTGTTGGGAGTTGTAGTTTGGGCCTCTCACACACCCCACCCTCCACCACCACCACCCTCCCCGTGAACATGGGGGCCTGTTGGGAGTTGTAGTTTGGGCCTCTCACACACCCCACCCTCCACCACCACCACCACCCTCCCCGTGAACATGGGGGCCTGTTGGGAGTTGTAGTTTGGGCCTCTCACACACCCCACCCTCCACCACCACCACCCTCCCCGTGAACATGGGGGCCTGTTGGGAGTTGTAGTTTGGGCCTCTCACACACCCCACCCTCCACCACCACCACCCTCCCCGTGAACATGGGGGCCAGTTGGGAGTTGTAGTTTGGGCCTCTCACACACCCCACCCTCCACCACCACCACCACCACCCTCCCCGTGAACATGGGGGCCTGTTGGGAGTTGTAGTTTGGGCCTCTCACACACCCCACCCTCCACCACCACCACCACCACCCTCCCCGTGAACATGGGGGCCAGTTGGGAGTTGTAGTTTGGGCCTCTCACACACCCCACCCTCCACCACCACCACCACCCTCCCCGTGAACATGGGGGCCTGTTGGGAGTTGTAGTTTGGGCCTCTCACACACCCCACCCTCCACCACCACCACCCTCCCCGTGAACATGGGGGCCTGTTGGGAGTTGTAGTTTGGGCCTCTCACACACCCCACCCTCCACCACCACCACCCTCCCCGTGAACATGGGGGCCAGTTGGGAGTTGTAGTTTGGGCCTCTCACACACCCCACCCTCCACCACCACCACCACCACCCTCCCCGTGAACATGGGGGCCTGTTGGGAGCCATGGACATGTTAGTGAGTTGGTGTCGAACGTGCATGGTTTGGGGCGTAGGGGATGTTTCTTCTCAGTTGTGTGAGCCTGACCATGTCGTGCTGATCGTGGTGCTTGGTTTGTACTCACCAGTCTCTTCTCCTTCGTCAAGTCCGTCTAGGCTCTCTCGGTGTAGTATCCCCAGCACCTTCTCCTCCCAATCGGTGTAGGGTAATGGCTCCGGGGGTGTGCCACCGCCAGTATGATTGGCTCTAGCGACGTTTTTCGCTCGGATGCCCTTGATCCTGGTCTTCAGGTCATGCCACCGCCTCTGAATGTCATGCTTCGTCCTCGGCACAGTCCCCGACGCATTCACCCGAGTGACGATCCTGTCCCACATGTGGTTCTTTTGCGCCACGGTCGTCTGCTGGACTAGGGCCCCGAAGATGTGGGGCTCAACACGGATTATTTCATCTACCATTACCCTCAACTCTGTCTCTGAGAATTTCGGTTTTTTTTTGGGTGCCATGGTGTGTGGTGCTCAGTGTGTGAGTTGAGTGAGTTGGGAGGTGCAGGTGTGTGGTGTGTGATGTGTCGGATTTGTGTGGTGGGTGTTTGTGTGGTGGGTGTGGTAGGGTGGTGGGTGGGTGTCTTCTATGTGATTTTATGTGAGTTAGCAGTTTCTCGATTTGCCCTCTTGCTGGCAGCAATGCTGTGGTGCAAAGGATTGTGGTTGTGTGTGGGTGTCATTTTGTAGTCGTGTCTCAATGGTTGTTGCGAGTCAGGTGGTAGGTGGGCGTGTTGACGTGTGTGCATTATTGGATGATTGGGACGTATCATGGTGGCTTGTGATTGGTGTTGGGGGGGGGCCTTGTCAATGTTCGTATGTTTGCTTAGGACTTGCGGTGCAGTTTCTGACATTTGTTCGGCGCTAGGGATGTTGTGCGTGTTGGCCTTCCGCGGTGATGCTGTGGTTCTCGTAGCATTGTTTCCGCCGCGGACGTGGATGGCTGTGCGTTCCGTGGTACGGGCGGATTTATCCTAATTGCGGCCACGGAGTATTCTCAGGTATGGCGGTACATGTTTTATTTTCCGCGGTCATTTCCGTCCGCGGCAGTGGTTGTTCATTGAACTCCGTCCGCCGCGGACGGACTTGGTTGTGTTCCGTCCACCGCGGACGGTGTTGGTTGTGAACCGTCCGCCGCGGTCGGAGTTTCGTCACATGAATATCCTAATCCCAAACGCGGTATCTCCGCGGCGCAGCCGGGAGTAAAATTTCCCCCACCATGGCGGACAGTACCCATTTCCGTCCGCCATCCTAATCGGCTCCTCACAGTCTACCAGAGGCAACCATCCATATGTGGTGTGACTGCCTCGGGTCTGGAGATTTTGACAAACTCTTTCTGCAAATCAGGTTTTGCTCAATATGACAACCCCTTGCCAGAGAGAAAGGGGTGCAGGGAGGACAGATAACTTGATTGAGAGGTCAATAAGCCTGTGCTCCTGTAAAGAATCAGAAAATCAACAAAGGGCTAACGTTCCTGAGGAAAGGGGGAAGCACGGTCTCTCAGGCGGTGGAGAGTGCCTGGGCTAGAGTATAGGATGGGTACAGTCAGCAGAACTGTTTATGTTTCCCTCACACATCCCCTAGAGGATGTCATGCTTCAACATAAGACAGTGCTCCTTGTCAGGCCGGCGCTGCAATGGCCTATGCATGCCCTGAAGGGTCACTGTGGGGGAGATTTTTTTAGAGGCTGCCAAATGATGAGTGCAGTTGAGGTGATTAGTGATGTGAAGTGGTGGGTGTGACTAAAGTATAAAACTGGAAAGGGAGAGCCAGGACCCTGTCAGAAGGCACAAATGGTTAGCATAAGAAAAAAACAACTTTCTAAAAGTGGCTTTTTCAGAATTGTGACTTAAAATCCAACTTTAACATTAAAGTGGCTTTTACATTACAATTAGTTTGAGTGAAAGTAGCATATTTCCATCTGCTGCCAATCCAAAGGTATCACTTATTTAATGTAATGATGAGGCAACCCAGTGTTAGTCAATGAGAGAGATAGGCCTTATAACAGTGGAAAACAACTTTTTCACTGACAGGACATGTAAAACCTAAGAACATATGTCCTACTTTTTAATTACAATGCACTCTGCTCATAGCTTAGTGGTGACTTTATGAATTAAAAGGGAAGGTGCAAGCCTGGCCAAAGCTTTATTTTACTAGGTCAATATGGCAGTTTAAAACTGCACTATAGGCAACAATGACAGGTGTGAGATACATTTTAAAAGGCTACTTTAGTGTGTGGCACAATGAGTGCTGCAAGCCAACTAGTAGCAGTTACTTTACATGAACTGGGTACATGGAGTACCATTTACTTGGGACTTAGTAAATTAAAAGTACCAATTATGTGTAGGACAACTAGCCATTTTTAGAGAGTGCGCACTCGCTCTTTACCCATTGTTAGCAGTGTTAATGAGCACAGAATCCTAATGCCAACAAAAACAGGTTCAGCAACAGAAGACAACAATCTATGGCAGAGCCTGCAAAAATGGGCAGCTCCAACAACTGAGGAACTTACAAAAGTGATGGGTGGAATGTTTAAATTCATCTCAGCCATTGGCACTTACTCTGGCTGCCTCTCAGTCCATCGTTGAGTTGCTCAGCATGTTATCTCAAAGAGGAACCAGCCACATGCAAGCCAGCATTCTTCATGCTCCAATAGGAATCATTCTTTCCAAACTGTCAGGGCATGTCCCCTCTGAACCAGAATACAAGGAAGCTCAGACTAGTTTCAACCTATTTCAACCTCATTATTAGGATGTAGTTTGGGTGCTATGGCACAGTGAGCAAGAGACCCAGGTTTAGGCATATCTGTAGCACTTAGGACATAGCACTGAGAAGACAACAGGCTGGAATGCTTCTCTGAGGGATTGAATGTGGTTTACTTTATTTTTAAGCATTCTTTCACCACCTTTTGTTGTTAATGTAACAGCTTCAGTGTCCTATGGTTATGTCTAGTTGTAGGTCCCCTAATCTCTTTTTCACAGGATCTAACTTAAAACTCACTGATGAGGCCTAGCAATTCTGACAAAGGATTGAGGTTTCTTGTGTTCTCTTCTAGCGGTCCTGGTCTGGCAGTTCAGTGTGGACTGTTCGCATGAGAAGCAGAGTCAGCACTGAATTGCAAAAGGTGGGATCCTGTCTATAGTGGTACATCGGGTAGAATGATTGGTTAGAATGCTACTCAGAATGTTTGCCAAGGGTTTAGACTACCAGGAACCCAAACAGCAACCAGTGAAGACATAAACTAACAATCATAAGGTTGCTGTGCCATCAAATAAATCACACTGTGTCTCTCTTTCAAGCCAAGTCATCTGACTTTAACAAAAAGTCCACTTGAGCCAATGTTCCATCATGAAAATACCATGGGAACACAAATGGGACTGTGAAACCATCTTCAAAATGCCATAGCGTGATGGACAGCACACCTAAGCAATTGCGAACCAATTAAACACACGAAAGTCAAATGCTGAAGAAGGCTGACTTAAAACCTCTTCTTTCTATTTAGTTATTCTTATCAGAAGGAGTTGTCCGAAGCAAGCCCGAAAAATATAGAGTCCCTTTTAGATTTCTGAATAGTTGTGGCTCTTCTTGCGCTTTTAAAGGAATCTCTTGCAACATTCATGCTTTGTGTTACAGATGTAAAAGCAACATTGCAATGTGGAAAATGTAATACTGTTTATGATGACTGAGTAAATCACTTACCTGGAGATCAGTGTCTCACGATCTCCAAAAGAAAGGCCCTTTAATTTTTAGGATTCAAAAGTTACATTATTCTTTAAAGTGTTTAGTAATTCACACATTCAACAATGGAACATTTATACAAGAAATTGGCGGAGCGTGGTGTTACGCCAAAATCGGCAATGCTTTGCTTTCTCCTCATATCACCTGTTTAAGACCAGGGGCCTCATTTTTGAGGCTGTGCGTCACTTTTACGCCGCCGGTGCGTCATTTTTTGTGACACACCAGTGGCGTAAAAAATGCGCCTTGTTGCGCCATATTTACAAAGTGACGCATCTTGGTAGATGCGTCACTTTGTAAACCCCTGCACCACATTATACCTGCGCCAGGTATAATGTATGCAAGGGGGGGCGTGAAAACAGCAATGTGTCAATTCTCATAAATGAGGCCGCAGGTATTTCTGGTCTTATTTTTGGAGCTGCCCATACCTTGTAAATATGGGGCAGTGTATAAAAGCAATGGGCGTTGCGGCATAACAGTCACTGCAGCACCCATTGACTGCCCCTTTCACGCTAAGTGCTGCGTGAATAGGGGCATTAATTACAAGGCAGTGTTAAGCCACATTAAATGGCTTAACGCCGCCTTATAAATAATATACACACTTTTTATCTAGTTGCATTATCGAACTAATATTATTTACAATCAGGCCCGGCCCGTGCAGGGCGTCATACCGGGCAGTGACGTCAGGCGGGGAGGGGCAGGGTGGGGGGTTTTAAAATGCGGAATATGGACCATTACGGGTAAGTAACGAAAAAAAAAAACGATTTTTGTTACCTACGCTGCATCACATTTGGCGATGCAGCGCGAGCAACGAAATTCGTTTTATTCATTTTTTTCGTTACTTACCTGTAATGGTCCATATCCCGCATTTTAAATCCCCCCACCCTGCCCCTCCCCTGCCTGACGTCACCGCCCCGGTATAACGCCCTGCACGGGCCGGGCCTGTTTACAATAAACGAGTCGATGACGGTAATTCTAAAGATCGTGTGATTTATTTCACTATTATTTTATCTTATTCAAAGAAAGTTTTTGATGCATTTAAATCATGTCATCATAAAAGGGCAACAGATTCAACTTATTTACAGACAGTGGACATGTACAAAAGTGTAACATATGCAAAAAAAAGACAAATATCGCCAAATAGCAAAGAATGCTGAACATCAATTGAAAGTTTTCACAAACCAAATAACTGTGCTTCAAAATGCATCAAAAACGTTCTTTAAATAAGATGAAATAACAGTGAAACAAATCACACACACTTTTGAATTACCACATCGGCTTGTTTATTGTAAATAATATTCGTTCAGTAATGCCACTAGATAAAAAGTGTGTATACAATTTAACAGTGGTCCTATCTAGTTTGCGTAGGGACCCAAGTCTGCTTTAGGTTTCAAGCCTTGTAAATAAGGCGCAGGACTTAACGCGACGAGAACGTCACAAAAACTGACGTTCTGGTAGGGTTAACTCCTTGTAAATATTCCCCAATGTGTTATAAATGCCCTTCACGTAACCATTGGGCATTATGCAAATATTATGTAATTGTTACGTTTTAACATTTTCTTCTGTCATAGACCATTTAAAAACACTATGCAATCCATTCTTTCCGCATGCCCGAATATACATAATTCATTAGCCATAAGAATGTTTATTACACCTAATTAGTTTCTCTGTGTACCCTGGACCAAGCTACAGCCATAAACAGCGATGTCAAAATAAATAGCATGTAGCTTAAAAAATCTATTTTAACCAGACTAGAGAGCAATATACGAGCAGGTATGCAAGCTGAAAAGCGCGAAATTGTTTTAAAGAATGATCTATATTTTAATAACGAAGTTGTTATAAAAGAGGTTGTCAGGGCGCTTGTGGCACAAATTATATGTTGACTAAATCTTCCGAAACAGCACGTGTTGTGTGGGAGTTCCATTGCATACATTAGCTTTGATGCACTGGTACTTTATACAATAGGTTAATAAAATGGTGCCTGGGAATGCATGAGCCCTTCAATTGCACTTCATGTTTGACGTTTCAGAGCTGATTAAATAGCAGCCCTGTTATTGATTATCGTGATAAGTATCTTACAGCTAAGAGGTTCTTCTGAGAGCTGTGCTCGATGTTTCACAGTACATACTTCAAAACTATTCAAACTCTAGCTCTATGGATGTCGATGTTACTATTACGAGCCAGGGCATCAAAATGGAAGGAAAGAAATGATGAAGCATGCATCTCCGTTGTTATATAAATACCTTCGATCTGTGAGATAAGCAAATAAGAACTGATTCCTTATGCAACGGAATTTTGCAATGTGCATTGGGTACCACTTCTTGGCATTTGTAGGAGTTTCGACTGGTTCCGGTTGAGTAACATGTCATATGTCATAAAGGCGTAAGACTAAACGATGGTTTATGAATCATTTCTTTTTATTGTTTTAGTTTAAGTAACCATAAGCCACATTGCCCTTACACAGCTTGTCACTTGCAAACTGAAGGCTGGCAGCGTCATATTGTGAACATAAATTAAAACCCAGCACAGCCTCCACGCACTCCCGCCCAGTGGCGGCTGGTGAGATTTGAAAGTGGTGAGGCGGAAAAGTTAGGTTGTAGCACACCGTGCGAGCGCAGCGAGCGAGCCGGAACCACCTAAGGAGGATTCGGGGGGTTCTCCCCCTGAGAACATTTTGAAAAATTAGCAGCCAAATGGTGGATTTTCAAGACTTTCAGAAGCCATTGTGCCTAACAGAAACAGGCCTCTGCCTCCCCTAAAAACTATCATCAGTTCCAAGGCCTGATGAATAAACCATTCTAAATTGCAATAAACCACAATTAATTTTAACAATTAATTTTAACATTTTTATTTTATTTTAATTTTTTCCTAGCTACTTCCCCAGAAAGGGATATCTTTTACCCCCTGGGAATCCTTCAGAGAAATCAATAGATACACTTTAATGGCACGGAAAGTTGGGGAGGCAAGAATTGTCCTTGCCTAACATGGAGGGAATCCAACAATTTGACGATAATCTTGTAACCATCTGCTGCTCTGAAGTCAGTTTCGGCTTCCTGGGGGAAGCTTGGAGGCCAGCAAGCAAGCTAGAGAAAATGACAAATAGCAGTCTTCTTAACCATATAAAAACATTTTCCTTTAGCAGACCTAATCACATACATACACGTTCAGATCTTTGGTAATGATGGGCTGCACACCTCCAAAAAAAGCCTGTAGTGCAGCACGACTCCATAAGCAGTGGTTCATTCTATGATCATACACATTACCATGCACTACTATGCCTGGATACATTCTACAAGATTCAGGAGATGTCTGATCAACTTCTAGGATTCTTTGACGAGACAGGAATTTTCTCACTGTAATAGTTTAGAAACTGCTGTGCAACAATAAACTTGCTGAACCTACCTGGCAAACCGTTCAACAATATAGATTTTTGAGGGAATTCGCCAGAGCACAACAGCCCAGTCAATCACAACTACTAATCCAAACCCCCTAGCAGATACTACTCTTTTCGGGGAAGAAGTGGTCAGGATATGTCATCACTACCTGACCATGTTCCTGCCAAGATCCAATGGCTCCGATGCCTCAAAATCTCTGACTTACCCCATTACCCTACACTACCATTTTACATGAAAGGGGGGGGTTCACATCTCCCATTTTCTTAATCAACTGTGAGATAAGCATGACTGATAACTCAACCACCCAGATTATATGCAATTTCTGAGTCTTACCCTTCCAGTCTTCTCTACTGGACCACACTCCTTCCATCAGGGCATGCTTCCCAACACATGCCTCAGTTTGTCAGATGGAAGTTCTTATTATGATGCACAAAGGGGACCAAAGTGGAGACCCTTGGAGGAAAGGTGCACAGGATTTTACTCCATCTACTTGATTCCCAAGAGGGATAGATGCCAAAACCCCATTTGGGTCTCCAACTAAAAATGTCCATAAAGCAAGGCAAGTTTAAAATGTGGTCCTTGAGCCAGGAGCTATTGCCACTCAATGCATTAAATTAGCTGTCTTCATGGACCGCTAGGATGATAAATATATCTACCAATCATTCATGCTCACTTGTGCAATTAACAGAGGGGTTGCTTTACCATCAGCATGCTCCTCTACCACTTGGTTTGACAGGCGCACCATGAGTGCTTACCAAGATGCTAGCAGTAGCTTGACCAAGGAGAACAGAATATGTATTTCCACACTTGGAAAACCAGCCGGCGATGGCTTGGTCCCTTTGATAGTCACAGAATACCTTCATTACATCATGAGCTTTTTGCAATGCTTGGGCTTTACCATCAATGCCCAAAAGTGCCACTTCATCCCTATGCAGAGCCTGACCTTCACCGGTATAGTGTTAGATATGGCATACGAAGACTTTTGGCCATTAAAAGAAAGCAGCTAGGAACAATTTTTTTATGTTTCTGGCCCAGCTACAGATTTAATTTCTGCAAGTCCTATGCCTGAATCCCAGCCTCTCAATCCACGCACCCACCAGACAACTCCGCTCTGCCCAACTGGCCCTTGCCACCGTTCCTCTGATCCGCAGGACCAGAGGTAGATACTTCGCTTACCTCGCCGCCAAATCCTGGAACACTGTGCCTCTTCACTTCAGGCTCTCCCCATCCCAATTGAGGAAGAAATTCAAGACCTGGCTCTTAGAATGAACCACAGTGCCCAGTCAGACCTCCCTCCCCTCCCCAACAAACAACAAACAAAACAAGCTTTATTCAGTATATAAATATATAACCATGAAAGCATACAACATATATTAAAAAAAAGCAACCATCATAGCATTTGGGGGGAAATACAATGATGTCACAGATTTACACTGGAGCGTATTTCCTCATGAATGTAAACAACTGTATCCTTAAAAACTTTCAAGAAAACACAGAATGGATTATACAGAGCTTCACTCGACTCAATAAAATACATACAAATTTAATTTGAAGATTCAAGGAAATAGCAGCACAATATTTATAAAAGCCTTAGATCAGGAATGTATAATAAAAAATTTATAAGGAAAATTCAGACTAATCAGATTCGTAATTTAGCGATTCCAGATAAGTGAGATCCTTTCTCCGTTTAATTGCCATCTGGGTAAAAAGGATCACTGCATTACATATCGATGAATTTTCCAAATTACAAACATGATAAAAAGCAGGCTTATAAAAATACAATTTATTTGATATAAAAAGGGGTCTTAAGATCGATTTTCTGATGTCCCTGTAAAAGTTGCAAAAAAGTATAAAATGCAAAGTACTCCGAGGGCTTGTGCCATCGCATGGGAACTTAGGTAAATTACAACTCCACTTTCCCATCTCTGTGAATGCTACTTGAAAGTGGAGTGTACCCAGCCTTAATCTTGTCAGGAAGAATCTGTGCTGTACATTTCTAGTAAAAATGAGATATGGTTGTATACCAAGGAGAAATGATCCTTTGCAGTATGATTTAACGCCTGATTTTGTACTGAGTTCGGTTAGCCTCTTAGTTTCTCTGCATTTCAGGAATCTCCTCTTGAGCTCAATCTTGCTATAAATCTGAATGCTCACAGGATCTTTAAAATGAGTTACCATACTGTACTCAGCCATAAGGCTACGAATGTAATGCAGCCAGGGTAAATTCCTATGGTGGTCTAATGTGAGGCAACCTAAAATTATTTCTTTAGTGAAATGGGCTTCTTCTTTGGTGCAAATTCAGTGCCACAGTACGAGGGCTGCTATGCTAATCAGGTCCCTTACATACTGTGTATTTAGCTCCTTATGAAATATATAGGTCGCTGTCGAACTGGACACAGATAAAACCTATCTCAAGAATTTATTCTTGAGAGTTTGTAATGAGGTGATATGTGCCATACCCCAAAGTGCTCCTCTGTAGCTCACCCCTGTAATACACTTGCTCCCATATAGCTAATATTTCACGTATGGGCTTATTCCCTATTTTCTCTGAAAATCTGAGTATCGCCTCACTAGATCTCAAGAACTTCAATTTGCAAGAATTTACATGTGCTGCCCATGGTCCCTTGACATTAAAAAGTAGCCCCAGATACAAAAAAGTAGATGTTCTTTCAATTTTAGTCCCCCCAACATAGTGATTTCTATATTTCTATTTTGTTTTCCCACATGTCATGTGACTAGTATTTTACTCAGATTTATATTTAGATTCTTTTCAGTCATGAAAGATGTAAAATTATCAATCAGGAGTTGGAAGCCATTTGCAGTCCTAGAAATTAGGACTGCGTAATCTGCATATAATAAAACTGGGGTCACACGTTTACCAATCACAGGGGCATCAGCTTGCAGGCTCTGTAAAGGAAGGTCAATACCATTAATATAAAGGGAAAATAAAAGAGGGGCAAGGACACAGCCTTGTCTGATTCCTCTAGTAACCCTAAAGTGCGTGGTGCATTCTCCTTTCTGGCCATAGCGTAATTTTGAAGTTAGATGGGTGTATATCTGTGAAAGAAAATGTATTATATCACCAGGTGCGCCCATCTCTGCTAAGGTTTGCCACAATATGGCGCGATTTACCATTCCTTCACCCTCCCCTCCCCCATGCAGCACCTTGGGACCCTCACGGGTGAGTAACCGCGTTTAACAAGCACTGATTGATTAGGTTTGATGGCTTCATGCATCTCATTAGCGATGCAAGTGAAATGGCAGGTGAGGTTCCCCTTAGTGGTGTTTGAGGAAATAGTGGCTGCAGAATCCATGGATTCTTGAGGCAGTGCAGATTTACCACTCTTTCCCTAAGATATGCACTGGAGAATGTGTACATCCAGTCTTTTGGTTGGTTGTTCTTTCACCCTTCCAAAGCTGCAGGGGTTTCAGAATCCTTCTCTGAAGGTTGGGGCGCTTATCTGGGCAACATCATAGAGAGCAGCCTTTGTTCCCCGTCTAAGCAGTGCTGCTCATACAGGTGTTAGAAATTAGTTCAGCCTGCCTTTCCCTGAAGGACTGCCTCCCATCTCAGAGAGTACCATTCAGGTCCTATCAGACAACACAATCACAGGCAATTATATCAACAGGTGGGGTGGGATGACATGGTGGGAGGTAATACGGCGTGTCTATTGACTCTGCAACATGCATTTTTTTTTACCAGTTGTGGCCCACCTTGTGGGCCCCTTCAACATCAGGGCAAGAGTCGACTCCTCTTTCCTTAGAAAACCAGGAATGGAAACGGAATGGCTGGAGTGAGGCCAGACTGGAGTGGGCCAGACTGTTTTGGAGGGAGGCAGATTGGAGTGGGCCAAATAGTTTGAGTGGATCAGATTGCTTTGGATTGGGGCAGATTGGAGTGTGGTGGATTGGATTGGGGTGAGTGAATTGAATTGGGGTGGGGTGTATTGGCTTGAGTGGGATGAATTGGTGTGGGGTGGATTGGGATGCTTTACGATTATGTGTTCGAGAATCATTTTAGAAAAATACACATATGAAAGAAGCAATGTCGCTTTGCAATAACAATTTTTTTTTAGAACAGACCCAGGATCAAAAATACAAAAGAAAACATGAGTGCATAGTGAGAAAATAACTTGGCAAAATAAAGAATAAAAAGTAAACCATAGACCACAAATCTTTGCAATTTTGTTTGTCCTGCTGGGCATGTTTTTGCCAGTCACACACCTGTTTGTAGGGCACTAAAAGTTGAATAGAACAAAATAGTACCTAAATCAAGTCAGGAGTAGAAGACAGGCACTGATTAAGTTGAATCAATCAGTGCTTGGTCCCTGCTCTACAGTGAGAAATGGAAATTATGTTAGGCCTCCCTTGATGAATTACAAGGCTGTAAAGAGTGCCACGCAAGCCAACAAATAATAAGCAATGGGCAGGCTTCAAGCCTGCGCATGCTCAACCCTAAAATTTACAAAATAATTAAGCAATACCATAACAAAAATGTGCTACATAATTTGCCTTTTTTGTCACACAACTTAGCCAACCACGGTGCATACTTTGGTCCTCCTCTGCCGCGTAATTCCAGTAGCACAGCCCACAAGGGCAGTCTGTCCTAAATCGATGTGTACGGCAAATAAGCCATGGATACACAGAATATGTTAATGATTGCTACTAAACAAGGACTTGAGATTACGCCAGGGTATTCTTTAATAGCCATGTGTGGACACCATATTCCAGCTCCTTACACTCCTGATTGATTTGGGCTAGCTAATAGCAAGAATGGTGAATATGTTTAGAATGGTCACATAATTCTCGGGCCAGTATATTTTTATTACCGTCTTTATTTTTATTTATCATCTTTACTTTATTTAAATCGTACTGCTTTCTCACTTGTTTCCTCTTACTTTTCTTTTTTACATTTCTATCCATTCTTCTCTTTTCTCTCCACTTTGTTTTTCACTGCCCGTCTTAGTTTCCCTTTCATTCTGTCTCTTACCTTCCTTGTGACAAACTCCAAGAAATGTTTGGCCCTGCAAAACGGCAATAAGGCACTGAAAGGAAAGGGTGGGTGTATGGGGGCTGACAACAGCACTGCTCCGGCCATGGTGGATCGTTGACCCGTAATTCACAAATCACCATCAAACCCCGAATCTTCTGTAATTACGCCTCTCAATTTATTTTCAATTACACTGGGGGATTACTCCTTAAGGCCACATCTGGAGATTATGCGATTCATGCAACGAATATTATAGCAGCCACCGTGAAGGAGTGGAACCGTATTTGTAATGTGGAAACCTAGCTGGCGAGTAAAAGGGTTTCAACATAACCTGTACCTCTCCCTTAGACTATGCCCATCTTTACTCATTCTCACAGGTTCCCTCTCCAGATCGGAGGTTGGAATCCTTTAACAGTCCGGGCACAACCTTTGACTTCAGTCACTCTCCGTTTTTTAATGTAACCAACCATCTTCCTTTCTCCATGTATAGTCATAAACACCTAGGCACTGGAAATAAAGGTGCTGGGGGTGGGGTAACACCCCCAAAATAACCATGCTGGTGAATGAGCATTAAAGAGGCCTATAAATGCAGTTTTTATCTTATCACATTTGCTGTGCCTTCAAAGATAGAAGTCAGGCGTCAGTCTAGTCTTCTGACAAATTGATGAATTTTCTTTTAACATGGAGACTAATGTTTACTTTTCTTTCTCTAACTGAAAAGTGTGAGGATTTTGCAAAGCAAACTATAACAATCTTGCCGGTGGGAATGGAAAGGTCATGTGATGGTATTTCCTTCAAGCAACAAAATGATTTTCACACAGCATTTGTGCTCCATATAGTTTTATCGGCAAAGTTGCCATTTCAATGTAAATAAGGAATGGTGCCTGTTTGAACTGTTTTCTCCTCCAGTTACAAAACAACTTTGCAAATTTTTCCTTTACACAATCGCCTCACAATGACAGCACCCTCTCGTCAAAACTCTGGGTGTGATACACTTGGCCCACTAGAATTACGAGATAGTAATCGGGGATCAAATTATGTAGAAAGGCCCGACTGAATTATGCGGCCGGCAAGTTAAAGCAAATTATGTGGCAAGGGTAGACGAATTATGCGATGTATGTGAATTAGCTTGCAGAAGTTACATGTAAAACTGCCCGCCTGGGGGTCCCTAACTGCTGGCTGCTTCACAAGTCTCTAGTGCTGCATAAAAAATGGCTGCAACTTCTCCTCCAAGGCTCCAACTGCAGAAGTGAGTCTGCGCAGACGGTCCCTATCCCAACTCGTCACAGAGTGGGTCTCACCACGCCCTGTGACAATTTGGGAGGGGGTGGGGTGACACGACAGCAAGCTCTCCTGAGTCTCCTCCACTCTGATTGACGTGGAGACGTTAGCAATCCCGGGCTTGTGTTAAAAACGCCCGGGGCTAACTTAATCTCCACGCCATCAGGGGGTGGAGACTGGGCCTCCAGGCTATGTCTTTTGCCGACTGATGACATCACAGCCTTCAGAGCTGTGAGGTTCTCAGCCGGCAAAAGACCGAGCAGCAAATCATTCAGTGGACGTCATGAAACCGCCACTGATCATTGGTGCGGCGGCGGTGACTAGGGCTGGGCAGCAGAGTCAGAGACAGTGCCCCGTGTGTTCTTTGAAATGTATTTAATTTTTAACAAACAAATAAAGTGATCTTATTGTGATGTTAAATCCTGAAATAAACTGTGCAAATTACCTGGGGTGGAGCCCCGACGCCCGCACAGAGAAACCACCACTGCTCCCACCCCACAATCCGACAACTCTATGTGTGCACATTTGGATCTCTCCTTGTTTTCCTTGTAGGCAACTGTGTTGCTGGTTTCGGGAGGTGCCTGGCTCCTGTAGGTTTCTGAATACCATCTTAGAAGGGAGCAAATCCCTATTTTAATGCTTTTCTTTTTTGACTTTTTAGTTAGCTTGTATGGATGTCCCAGTAGCGGTCCACTCACAGGGGAGCCTGTGAGGGTCTGCAGGGTTGCTGGACCCCAGTTTTGCACTAATTGTTTGCCCCTCTTATTTTAACACTCGGGCTGATAGCGCTTATTTAGCCACGCCCCCTTAATGGAGGGACATTTGAGCCAGAGTGTTGTGCGTCATATTGTTAACATAAATTAAAACCCAGCACAGCCTCCACGCACTCCCGCCCCACAATCCCACAACTCTATGTGTGCACAATTGGATCGCTCATTGTTTTCCTTGTAGGCAACTGCGTTGCCATTTTCTGGAGGTGTCTGGCTCCCATAGGTTTCTGAGCGCCATCTTAGATGGGAGCAAGTCCCTATTTTAATACTTTTATACTTTCATATTTTCACTTTTTAGTTAGCTTGTGTTGATTTCCCAGTAGCAGGTCTGTAGGAAGGGGGAGGCTCTAGTTGGCGCAGTGTAACACTAGCGACAAGCAGGGACTCTCTCTTCCTCGTCAGGGCTGAGGGTTACCTTCCAGACAACCTCTGCTTACCCTCTAGGTAGTGTGGCTTAAGCAGTCGTAGGCTAATCTTTGGGGCATATAGGGTTAAACACTTGCAACAGTACACCTTTACAACCAACCCACCACACAACGAGACCAGACTGTATTCTTGTAAAAATATATATCTTTATATAGATTTTAAGCAGGCTTATGAATACAGTCAATAACTTGATGAAGACGGTTGCAGGTTACTTAATTCGGGTTACCACAGTTCTTATTGCAGTTCTCTTGAGGCCCGTAGGCCGGGGTTATTCAATGTTCTTGTGGAGCCGGCGGCTTCCAAGGGATCTGTCCCACGTCGCGTTGCCTTCCCGGGGTCGCTGATCGTTGCGGCTCTTCGGCCGAGCAGGTCACTGGTCGTCCGGGGCAGCGGTGTTCTGTGGCGGCAGGGTCCTTTCCTCATCGTCTGCTCCGACCCTGGAGGCGGCGGCTGTGCGGTGGTGACAAGTGGCAGTACGGTCCCCAAGTGCAGGACGTACCCAGCCAAATGTCGGTGCAGCTGTGGGCTCACAGCTGGGCTGTCGGGCAGGCTTACCGACCTTGCGGATTCTCGTAGGGCAATTGTCCGTCTTTGCAGGTGAGTGACTGCTCGCTATGCAGTCACCTCGATAGCTCGGACCGGACGGGTCCTCCTTTGCTTTGCTCTCGGGCTCCCGGTGCAGTTGCGGTCACGGTGTTCGGGCCAGCGGCGGCTGGTCCTCACTTTGCTTCTGCTGTTGCTTTGGGCCCCGGTCACGGTGGTCGGGAGGGGGTTGATGCCTTAGAGGAGATTCCTCCGTCAGTGCTGCGGCGATGGTCAGCACCCGCAGTCGCTTTCCAAGGGGGTAGCGTCCACTGGTCCTGGGACGCTGGTCAGGGGGCAAGTTCAGTTGCAAGCCCTTGGAGATCTCTTTGCAGAGTTTGGCACAAGTAGCACAACAGTCTTTTTCGTAGTCTTATTGTCTTCCTCTCCTTCCGCAGCAAGGCACCAGACACAGGCAAGAGTCAGCACCCTTCCTTGTCTTTCACGGTCCTTCTCGTAGGGCAGAGTCTTTCTGTGGCCCAAACCGGATCTAATTTTCAAGGAGCAGGGCTCCGTCTTTTATAGGCCAATTCTTTTGTTCTCGCAGGCCAGGGGGGCCTTTGCATAGCCACTCTCAGTTCTGGGGTACCCCCGCGGGTGCACTCCGGCTTCTGCGTTCAGTGTGAGGGGCAGGCGCATCAGACGCCCCACAGGAGGTGGAGCCAGCATTGTCCAGACGGGAGTGGCCAGAGTACCTTGTTGATGGGGGCTTCGCCCTTCCTGGGCCAGGTGCCGGCAGAGTCATCCGCCGCTCCCCAGGAGGGTGGAGCCAGCATTGTGGAGGTCGAGCACAGTGACAGCTCGAGTCAAGAGGCACTCCTACCTCCCACTAAGGTGTAATCTGCGCATTCACCACCCGTCATCCCTCCAGCCCTGGCACTCACACATCCCAGACAGTCAGATACACACCGGCAGAGGCGGCTGAAATGGTTAAACAAGCAAATGCTAACTTTCTAAAAGTAGCATTTGCAAACCCCGGATAATGAAATGAACTTGCCTACAAGAAATATCTCATTATCCCGAGTTCAGGCATACTAAACATGACTCACTACCATGCTCCTTGAGCCTGCGGGGATTATAGGGTGTAACAACCCTCGCAGCTCAGTCTGGCCTAATGGAGCAGGTAGCCTTCAGTAGTGAAATACGGTCTTCGTTGTAAGTCACTACCAGGACATGCCACGCACATCAGGGCTTGTCCTACCTTGCACCTACAACGCACCCTGCCCGCAGGCCTACCATAGGGGTGACTAATATGTAGTCAAGGGAAGGGTCGGTGCTGGCAAGTGGGGACACTTGCCCAGCTAGCGTGACAGTACGAGACCGCACGCGGGTTCTGCGGTCGCAGTTCCCAGACACATCTTTACGGCTGCTTCGGTGGGTGGCGCAACCAGCGCTGCAGGCCCACTAGCAGTATTGGCATCTACAAGCCCCGGCACTCTCTCGTGCGCTTTACTAGGGACTAACAGTAAATCCAATGCACCAATCATGGATACCAATCGTATGTACAGTTTACAGTAGGGAGCACTTGCACTGCGGCACGGATCAGCCGTGGCGCAGTGCCCTGAGTATCGGAAAACCAGCAAAACATCGGAGGCACATCAGCAAAAAGGGGAAGGGAGACTCACGCCAAGGTGCCAGGTCTAACATGTGTCCCCTCCAGCTGAAATGTGGGGGGAACTACCCTTCCCCAGGGAGTTCCACATCACTAAGGCGGAAAAATCTGGACAGACCGTCAGCGTTGGCGTGATCGGTGCCAGGGCGGTGTTCCACCGTAAAGTCCATACTCTGTAGAGAAATGGACCACCTCAACAGTTTCGGGTTCTCACCCCTCATTTGCATCAGCCATCTGAGGGGCCTGTGGTCCGTCTGAACTCGGAAGTGAGACCCAAACAAGTAGGGTCTTAGCTTCTTCAGCGCCCAGACCACAGCAAATGCTTCACGCTCTATTGCACTCCACCTACTTTCCCGTGGAAGTAACCTCCGACTTATGAAGGCTACGGGTTGGTCAAAGCCCTCCTCAGTCATCTGTGAAAGAACAGCCCCTACACCATGCTCTGAAGCGTCTGTTTGCACAATGAACTCCTTGGAGAAATCTGGGGCCAGGAGCACGGGCGCCGTGCACATGGCAGTCTTCAGGGTGTCGAAAGCCTTCTGACAGGTGTCAGTCCAAATCACATTCCTGGGCTGCTTTTTCGAAGTCAGCTCTGTCAAGGGGGTCACGATCGTGCCATAGCCCTTGACAAACCTCCTGTAATACCCAGTGAGCCCCAGGAAGGCTCTCACTGCAGTCTGGGTCTTGGGGGGTTCCCAAGCCAGGATGGTTTCGATTTTGGGCTGCAAGGGGGCTACCTTGCCACTCCCAACTTGGTGTCCCAAGTACACCACTGAACCCTGCCCAATCTGGCACTTGCTTGCCTTGATTGTGAGGCCTGCTCTGCGCAGGGCCATCAACACTTCCCAGAGGTGTCGCAGGTGTTCGGGCCAGGTGCCGCTGAACACCGCGATGTCATCCAGGTAGGCGGCACTGAACTCGTCCAGCCCAGCCAACACCTGGTTGACCAATCTCTGAAAGGTGGCAGGGGCATTCTTCATTCCAAATGGCATAACCCGGAACTGGAAGTGCCCATCTGGTGTAGAGAATGCCGACCTCTCCTTTGCCCCATCGGTCAAGGCGATCTGCCAGTACCCAGACGTCAAATCAAACGTGCTGAGAAACCGGGCAGCCCCTAGCCGATCAATGAGCTCGTCAGCTCTGGGGATGGGGTGCGCGTCAGTCTTCGTGACTGAATTGAGTCCTCTGTAGTCCACACAGAACCGGAGTTCGGGTGTGGCTCCCGACGCAGCAGCCTTCGGAACCAAGACCACGGGGCTGGACCAAGGACTGCTGGAAGACTCAACCACCCCGAGGGCAAGCATCTTGGAGACCTCCTCCTTGATGCAGGCCCGGACCCGGTCAGTTACCCGGTAAGCCTTATCCTTCACCGGTAAGCTGTCTCCAGTGTCCACATCATGGACGCACCAATCTGTGACACTCGGAACCAGGGAGAACAGGTCTGGAAACTGTCCCAGCAACTGGCGGCAGTCCTCCTGTTGTTCGGCGGTCAGGGAGGGTGAGAGGTTAACTCCATCCACAGACCCATCCTTCTCACAGGCCACCAAGAGGTCAGGAAGAGGCTCCGACTCCTCCTCCATTCCGTCATCGGTTGCCAACAACATGCCCACTTCGGACCTTCGCAAGTGGGGCTTGAGGCGGTTGACATGTAGGACCCGCAAAGGGTTCCTGGGCGTCTTCATGTCCACCAAGTATGTCACGGGGCTCTTGCGCTCCACAACCTCAAATGGTCCTGTCCACTTATCTTGAAGGGCACAGGGCTCCACTGGGGCCAAGACATACACCTCCTGTCCAGGCTGAAGCTCGACCAGAGTGGCATTCTGATCGTACCACCGCTTCATTTCTTCCTGGCTCGCTTCCAGATTTGCCTCGGCAAGTTGTCTGAAGCGTCTGGTCTGGTTTCTGAAGGCCAGCATGTAGCTATATACATTCGGGGGAGGTTTCCTGGGAGATTGCTCCCAGCCTTCCTTTACCAAACTCAGTGGTCCTCTCACGGGGTGGCCGTACAGCAGTTCAAAGGGGCTGAACCCTAGGGACTTCTGTGGTACCTCGCGATATGCAAACAGCAGGCATGGCAAGAGGACGTCCCACTTACGCCTCATCGGACCTTCCAGGCCCATTATCATGCCTTTGAGGGTTCGGTTGAATCTTTCAACCAACCCGTTACCTTGGGGATGGTAGGGCGTGGTGAACTTGTACGTTACGCCACACTCCTGCCAAAGGGACTTCATATATTTCGATATGAAATTGGTCCCCCGGTCGCTCACCACCTCTAGAGGGAATCCTACTCGTGAGAAAATTCCCATCAGTGCACGCCCCACCACGGGAGCCGTCACTGTCCTCAGAGGGATGGCTTCAGGGTACCGGGTGGCATGGTCCACCAAGACCAGGATGAACCTGTTGCCCATGGCTGTCTTGGGGTCCAGAGGCCCAACGATGTCAATACCCACTCGCTGGAATGGCGTACCGACCACAGGGAAGGGTTGGAGGGGAGCCTTGTTCTACCCTCCCGTCTTCCCACTTGCCTGGCAAGTCGGACAGGTTCTGCAATACGCATCGGAACTCTTGTGCATTTGGGGCCAGTAAAAGTGGGTGACAAGCCTGTCATAGGTCTTGTCCATCCCCAAATGTCCTGCTAAAGGCACATCATGAGCCAGACCCAGTAGGAAGGCTCTGAACTTCTGGGGTACCACCAGCACACGGGCTGACCCAGGTTCAGCAGCCTTAGGCTCCGAATACAGGAGGTCGTTCTCCCAGTACACGTAATGTGTTTTGGCCTGAACAGCATTGGCCTGGTCTGCAGCCTGCTGCCGCATACCCACGAGAGAAGGGCATTCTTTCTGCTCCCTGCAGAATTCCTCCCTGGAGGGTCCTCCTTCTTGCTGCCAATGGGTCAGCTCAGGCAGGTCCCCCAGTTCGGCGATCTGTTCCCCTGTAGGCTCCAGGGCATCCCCCTCAAGGTCTGCCTCCTCCTGGACCGTAGGAACCTCAGGGGCCGGTTTCCCGCGCCCCCTGCGCCTTCTCCCTAAAGCCGGTTCCTGGGCCTCTCCATCAGGCCCCAGGACCTCTCGATCACCCTTACCGGCTGCCATCGACCGGGTGGTCACGCACGCCCAGTCAGGCAGACCCACCATCCGCAGGTGAGTCGTCTTCTCCACCTTTTCCCAAGGGGAGTGCTCCAAGTCGTTCCCTAGCAAACCGTCAACAGGCATGGTTTTTCTCACACAGACCTGCAGAGTACCAGAGACCCCCCCCCACTCGAAGGGAACTTGAGCCATCGGACACTGACTCTCAGAATTATCAGCGTTGATAACCCTACAGTAGGCATGGGGTACAACCTGCTCTTGAGACACCAGGTGCTGCCTCACTGCAGTCACACTGGCTCCTGTGTCTCTAAGAGCCTCAGCTTCCTTACCATTGATGATCACCACCTGCCCATATTTTTTAGTGTTAGAGGGCAGGTAGTTCGTCGGGATCATCTCACTGTCTCCTAGCGAGACCAGGGTCATGTGAACGGGGTCTCCACCCCCCGGGACCATCATTTCTTCTCCCAGGTGAACGCTAGTCACTTGTCGGGGCGGAGCACCAGTGGGTGCAGGTTTTCCAAATAGGCGACACTTGGGGTCACTGGATATGTGCCCAGGCTCGCCACATTTGAAACAATTGAAGGGCCCCTTTGGAACAGGTTTACCTGTCGGGGCTCCATTCTGCTTCGGGGGTGGGGGAGGCTGAGAACCCTGCTGCGGATTCCCTTGGGAACTACTTTGGGGGCCTTTTTGGAACCCTTTCTGTTTTCATCCTTTGTCCCCCCCACTCTTCTGCTGGGGACCCTGCCCACTCTTGGCGGAATCTCCCACGGGACCCTTGTGGACCCTGGTGCTGAGCCAGCGGTCCGCCTCCTCAGCAAGCTTCCTCGGGTTGGACAGCTTGCTGTCGATCAGGTGTTGGCGTAACTCAGGAAAACAGTGATCAGCCAAGTGCTCCCATGCAATTAAATCAAAGAGACCTTGAAAATCATTCACTTTGTTACCTTTCACCCAACCATCCAGTGCTCTGCAAAAGTAAGTCACATACTCCACATACGTATTCCCAGGCCGCTTAGTACATCCCCTAAACTTCTGTCTATACATTTCAGGGGTAAGCCCGTACCTGTTTAATAAAGCTTCTTTCATGTGGGCATAGGATCTCTGATTCTCAACGGGCAAATCTAGCAAGGTATCTCTCCCTTCGCTAAGGAACATTCCCCACAACCCCGCTCCCCAATCCTTGTCAGGGACCCGGTGGGAGGACATGGCTACCTCGTATGCCCTAAACCACTGTCCTATGTCATCCCCCTTAAAGAACTCCTTAACTACGTCCTTCGGGATGTGCACTCTTGACTCTACCTGCACTGGCGATGTGCTGCCACCAGAGGGAGGCCGATCCAAGTCTCTCTCCTTGAGACTTATCTCCCTCAT
Organism: Lissotriton vulgaris; assembly: GCF_964263255.1. Lineage (NCBI taxonomy): Eukaryota > Metazoa > Chordata > Amphibia > Caudata > Salamandridae > Lissotriton > Lissotriton vulgaris. The sequence continues at coordinate 1,915,176,057 of NC_141687.1, read as the reverse complement.
CTTGATTTCATAATCCATCTGATGCTTTCGCTCTTCCAGCGCCATTCTTTTGGTTTCCAGCTCCAGCTGGATTTTCAATTCTGCCAATTTCCTCTCGTGATTCCGGGTTTCCTTCCTGTCCGCCAGCTCCTCTGGCGACAGGCCTTTACCAAAGCTGTGCTCGCTGTCTTGCCTCTCGAGATCGATCAGATCCCCAGGTGCATTCTGCTCCGTCGTTGCATTCTGCTCGGCGAGGACGTCTTGCTCCTCCGGGGTCTTTCTGGACTCCACCCAGGCTTTCAGGGCCTTGTAGAACTCCGGCTTGTTTTTGCAGCCAGCGTGCGGAACTTTTAGTTTCCTACAGAAAAACTTCAGCTCCATCTTTGAGTATTTGTCCAGCTTTGCGGCGTCCCATTCTATCTCCAACACCTCGGAGGTCGTGGACTCCGCTCCATCCAGGCTCTTTGTGCCAGGCATGGTTTCTGCGCTCGGAATCTTCTTTCAAAAAGCAAAGTCTGTGGTTTAGTAACTGTACCGTAATCCTTGTGTAGTGGTCAGAAGCTCAGGTATAACTATCGCAAGTGTAAATTCGAAATCCTCACCGCTGCGTCCAATGTAGGAAGGGGGAGGCTCTAGTTGGCGCAGTGTAACACTAGCGACAAGCAGGGACTCTCTCTTCCTCGTCAGGGCTGAGGGTTACCTTCCAGACAACCTCTGCTTACCCTCTAGGTAGTGTGGCTTAAGCAGTCGTAGGCTAATCTTTGGGGCATATAGGGTTAAACACTTGCAACAGTACACCTTTACAACCAACCCACCACACAACGAGACCAGACTGTATTCTTGTAAAAATATATATCTTTATATAGATTTTAAGCAGGCTTATGAATACAGTCAATAACTTGATGAAGACGGTTGCAGGTTACTTAATTCGGGTTACCACAGTTCTTATTGCAGTTCTCTTGAGGCCCGTAGGCCGGGGTTATTCAATGTTCTTGTGGAGCCGGCGGCTTCCAAGGGATCTGTCCCACGTCGCGTTGCCTTCCCGGGGTCGCTGATCGTTGCGGCTCTTCGGCCGAGCAGGTCACTGGTCGTCCGGGGCAGCGGTGTTCTGTGGCGGCAGGGTCCTTTCCTCGTCGTCTGCTCCGACCCTGGAGGCGGCGGCTGTGCGGTGGTGACAAGTGGCAGTACGGTCCCCAAGTGCAGGACGTACCCAGCCAAATGTCGGTGCAGCTGTGGGCTCACAGCTGGGCTGTCGGGCAGGCTTACCGACCTTGCGGATTCTCGTAGGGCAATTGTCCGTCTTTGCAGGTGAGTGACTGCTCGCTATGCAGTCACCTCGATAGCTCGGACCGGACGGGTCCTCCTTTGCTTTGCTCTCGGGCTCCCGGTGCAGTTGCGGTCACGGTGTTCAGGCCAGCGGCGGCTGGTCCTCACTTTGCTTCTGCTGTTGCTTTGGGCCCCGGTCACGGTGGTCGGGAGGGGGTTGATGCCTTAGAGGAGATTCCTCCGTCAGTGCTGCGGCGATGGTCAGCACCCGCAGTCGCTTTCCAAGGGGGTAGCGTCCACTGGTCCTGGGACGCTGGTCAGGGGGCAAGTTCAGTTGCAAGCCCTTGGAGATCTCTTTGCAGAGTTTGGCACAAGTAGCACAACAGTCTTTTTCGTAGTCTTATTGTCTTCCTCTCCTTCCGCAGCATGGCACCAGACACAGGCAAGAGTCAGCACCCTTCCTTGTCTTTCACGGTCCTTCTCGTAGGGCAGAGTCTTTCTGTGGCCCAAACCGGATCTAATTTTCAAGGAGCAGGGCTCCGTCTTTTATAGGCCAATTCTTTTGTTCTCGCAGGCCAGGGGGGCCTTTGCATAGCCACTCTCAGTTCTGGGGTACCCCCGCGGGTGCACTCCGGCTTCTGCGTTCAGTGTGAGGGGCAGGCGCATCAGACGCCCCACAGGAGGTGGAGCCAGCATTGTCCAGACAGGAGTGGCCAGAGTACCTTGTTGATGGGGGCTTCGCCCTTCCTGGGCCAGGTGCCGGCAGAGTCATCCGCCGCTCCCCAGGAGGGTGGAGCCAGCATTGTGGAGGTCGAGCACAGTGACAGCTCGAGTCAAGAGGCACTCCTACCTCCCACTAAGGTGTAATCTGCGCATTCACCACCCGTCATCCCTCCAGCCCTGGCACTCACACATCCCAGACAGTCAGATACACACCGGCAGAGGCGGCTGAAATGGTTAAGCAAGCAAATGCTAACTTTCTAAAAGTAGCATTTGCAAACCCCGGATAATGAAATAAACTTGCCTACAAGAAATATCTCATTATCCCGAGTTCAGGCATACTAAACATGACTCACTACCATGCTCCTTGAGCCTGCGGGGATTATAGGGTGTAACAACCCTCGCAGCTCAGTCTGGCCTAATGGAGCAGGTAGCCTTCAGTAGTGAAATACGGTCTTCGTTGTAAGTCACTACCAGGACATGCCACGCACATCAGGGCTTGTCCTACCTTGCACCTACAACGCACCCTGCCCGCAGGCCTACCATAGGGGTGACTAATATGTAGTCAAGGGAAGGGTCGGTGCTGGCAAGTGGGGACACTTGCCCAGCTAGCGTGACAGTACGAGACCGCACGCGGGTTCTGCGGTCGCAGTTCCCAGACACATCTTTACGGCTGCTTCGGTGGGTGGCGCAACCAGCGCTGCAGGCCCACTAGCAGTATTGGCATCTACAAGCCCCGGCACTCTCTCGTGCGCTTTACTAGGGACTAACAGTAAATCCAATGCACCAATCATGGATACCAATCGTATGTACAGTTTACAGTAGGGAGCACTTGCACTGCGGCACGGATCAGCCGTGGTGCAGTGCCCTGAGTATCGGAAAACCAGCAAAACATCGGAGGCACATCAGCAAAAAGGGGAAGGGAGACTCACGCCAAGGTGCCAGGTCTAACAAGGTCCATCACGGGGAGCCTGTGAGGATCCACTGGGTTGCTGGACCCCAGTTTTGCACTAATTGTTTGCCCCCCCTTATTTTAACACTCATGTTCATAGCACTTATTTGGACACCCCCCCTTAATGGAGGGACATTTAAGGCCAAGAATCATGTTTCCGTGCAGTGGGCGTGCTACTGGTGCGCCAAAGGCAAGCCCACCTGTGCCCGTCCACAGCCGGAACACGCCTAGCACCAGGAACCCGGGTCCTGAGACAAATGACTTCATAAAGTATTCAGGTAAGGAACATTTAGACCTTAACTTTCAAGGTCCTCAGCCCTAACTGCTGCCGCTTTAATCCAGGCAGTGTATGTCCACAATTCCATAGCTGCAAATGCAGCTTCGAGCTGCCGGAAGAGCTGATGGTAATGTCTTGCCGGACCTCAATAACTAGCCGGCTGAGAGTAAATCAGCAACTACAGCGACAGTGGATTTTTGCTGTGGGCTCATTAATGTTAGGTCCCTGGCAAAACATACATATGAAGTGGCAGACCTCATTCTAAACTACCAATTGGATGTATTATTTTGAACTGAAACTTGGGCTGATACAACGTTCAACCCTGATTTTATGACAGCAGCAAATGTGGGTTTTCTGGCCTTTAGGTTAAATAGCCCCTTTACACGGGGAGAAGGGCTGGCCATTATTTACCAAGAAAAACTCAGAGCTAAATTTACCTCAGCCTCTAACTCACAATGTGAAGCGCTCTACTTTGCTTTAGAAATCAACCCTAAACAAGCCTTTAAGGGCCTTCTCTTAAACAGCCCCTGGGTCCAGGAGTAATTTTATCAGCGACATCCATTCATTCTTAGCTCAAATAATTTCACTATGTGGACGATTTTAACTTTTATTTAGAAGATGGATCTGATAACAATATAGCAGCCCTTTCAGACATACTCGGGACCATAGGACTAGCACAAAAGGTGCATTATCCCACCCATGAGACAGGACACACCTTAGATGGAATTTTTACATCTGATCCTACCATCACATTCAAAGAGGTCCTACCTTTATCCTGGACAGACCATTCAGTCATAGGGGTCCATTACAATGTCGGGCGGTTTGCCTCCGCTAGGCTGGCGGTGGCCACCGCTGGCCTAGCGGAGGCAAACCGCCCAACATCGCAAGCCCAATTCCCCCCGCCATATTAGGATGGCGGAGGGGAAGGTGGCGGTGCAAAATACCGCCCGCCTGTTTTTCGCCCCGGTCGCCTTGCGGCCGGGGCGGAAAATGAGTAACATGCAGGCGGTGTCTGTCAGACACCGCCCGCAACGTTACAATGGGCTTTTTTCAATGCCTTTCCGTGGCGGCAATGCCGCCACAGAAAGGCATGCGGTGTTCACTCTGGGGGCCCCCTGTGGGCCCCCAGAGAGAAGGCCAAAGGGGGGTGGCACACTGCCTTTGCATGATCGAAGAGGCAGGCACCGCGCGGTGCCTGCCGCTTCGATTGTGCAAAGGCGTGCTTTTGTTTTTAACATTGTGGCGGGCGGAGCAGTGAGCACCGCCCGCCACAATGTTAAATTGAGGAATGCGCCCTCCACTGTGGCGGGAGCATCCTAATGGCAATGTCGGGACCCCGCCCTTTAGGCGGGCGGTCCCGAGTTCGGCTAGGGTGGCGGGCGGGCAATGCCCGCCCGCCATCCTAATGTGCCCCATACTGTTTAATTTAAAGTCCCCAGAAGTGTTCTCAGTTGAGCTTCCTAGGTCGCACCTGACACTTTTTAGAGCATGGAAACAAAATTGATTCTGAGAAACTTCTGATGCATCTTAATACCTTCCAACCCACTATCAGCTCTAAGCCAGAGCTAGCAGTCAAAGAATATACAGAGTGTCTCAATTCCACTTTCCACGAGACAGTACCTACAACAAAGGGGTCAGGAAACAGAAAACGCCTTCAGCCCTGGTTCTCAATGGTTTTGAGATTAGAAAAGCAAAAATGGGGGGGCGTGGCTAGCAGCCGATGATGGCGGCAGCAACCTAGAGAGGCTCCCGTAGCAAGGCAGCTTCCCGCAACAATCCGCATGCCTATCCGCCCACTAATCGTCCCAGAAGGGGTGTCCTGGGTGCGGTGACCGAACGACAACCGCAGGAGAAATTTGGGAGCTCTCCGACCCCGGAAACAGGACGAAAAACCATCTCAGTCCTTCGCTGCCGAGGGGCCTAGTGACACGAGTGCAGCCGCGGTGCCGAGTAGAGCTCTTGGCCGAGCGGAAGTAGACCCTCCTCGGCGTGATCGACAGGAAGTGCCCGCTTAAGACGGAACTCGACAACAGCAAACCGCCGGACCGGCAGATCCCCTTTGAACATTTGATCTTTAGCGCTACTTGCCCGGTGGTGTGGCGGAGAAGTACCCTACAACGATGACCGGCCGCGGCTGGAACCTGTAACTTTCTGCGCAATAGCCGCCATCTTGCTCTGGCTCGCCGAAGCAGGAACGGGCCCGCTACTGCCGGAGACACTACGACATCGACAGTGATCGCTGGCCTGTTCCCGAATTGTTCCCCTCGAACGGCCACCTCGGCCTGCTCACCTTACCACAGACGGTGCCCCGCCGCAGAGCCACAATGGCGGGGAAAGGACAACGGCAAACCACCGCCCAGGCGAAACTCGGCAAGTTCGCTTACGACAATCAGGCACTCACTCAGCCTGAGCAGCGCAAGTCCATAGGCAAAGGTGCTGACAATGAAGGGACAAAAAAAGCTACTCTGGAAGATGTCCTACGTGCTCTGGAACAGGTCCAGGCAACAGTGGGCTCGACTGCTACCGAGGTGACCCTCATACGAGCCGACCTCCAAAAGATGAGTGAAAGAGTGAAACAAGTGGAAGTAGTGGCTAAATCACTCATAGAGGACGTTTCTGATCTACAGGTGGCTATGGAAAAACTACAAGCGGACAATAAGCTCCTGAAAAGCAAGCTGGATGAACATGAGGGACGCCCCAGACGCAACAATGTCCGCATTTTGGGGGTCCCGGAATCGGAGACGAAAGGGGCCATGGACCTGTACGTGGAGGATCTAATAAAGACCCAACCGGCCCCGAAGGGGCTCTCCAACTTCTTTACAGTAGAACGTGCTCATCGAGTACCCGGCGGGACCCCAACACCGGGGGCTGCCCCGCGTCCCATCCTGGCAAGACTTTTCAATTTTAGGGATCGAGACACTATTCTCCAAGCAGCCAGGGTGGCACCGCCAATTCATATTCAGAACTCTCGTATATCCTTCTTCCCGGATTATACAGCGGAGGTCACCCGCAAGCGGAGAACTTTCTTGGAGGTGAAGAAAACGCTTCGCGAACAAGAATTGCCGTATTCCATGTTATTCCCGGCCCGGCTGAGAGTGGTGGCCGACAAGAAGGTCTGGTTTTTTGACTCTCCGGAGACGGCGAGAGACTAGTTGGAAGGATGGCGCACGGTGGACCGCACTTCTAACCGTCGACGTAACAGGCCTGACGACGACGGCAGACCAGGCTCACAATCTTCAGCTAGGGGAAGTGCGAGCGAGTCGCCATCGCAGGATCGATCTGGGGCCGCTGGGGGCGAATGAAACTCGTAGGTGATGGACTGGTTGGACTCTGGTTTTCTCCCACAATGATGGCTATTTTCGTTGTTCATGGACGCTGGCCTGGCCATCCCGAGGGCGGCAGAGGGACCGCCTGCTTTGGGGGACACTCTCCCCTGACGTGCAAGTACTCTGTTTTTGGAATGGGATAAGCGCTCTGCTGAGTTGGGGTGGCGGGCAGTTGCAGGTCCGTTTAGCAGGGAGGCAGGGTGGGAAGGGGTGGGGGGGGAAGTTTCTTCTATATGGGAAATTCACAAAGTCGATCGCGAATTGTACAGTGTGCTTTGACTATTAATGTACTACTGCAGGTGCGATTGCTTCTTTATGGACAAAATGTGTGTTTGATGAATATTGATGGCGGGTGAACAACTCAACGCCATGGGGGTTGGTGAGACGCAGACGAGTGGCTCCACTCTCCGGCTTCTCACCTGGAATGTGCGAGGCCTGGGTGATAAAGTAAAACGCGGCCTTGTTTTGTCAGAAGTAAAACGCTATAAGCCAGACCTAATACTCATGCAGGAGACACACTTGGTGGGTGGAGCTACCAAGGCCTTGGACAGGAGGGGGTATAGAATGCTGGTCCACTCCGAATTCTCTACTGGTTCACGGGGCACGGGCATACTGATCAAAAAATCTTCCCACTTCATTACCCTTAGCCTTAAAACCGATGCTCAGGGGTGCTTTGCGGCGGTGGCGGGGCAGTGGGACGGTCGCCCATTGACAGTGGTCTCAGTATACATCCCACCATCCCTACACTCGGTGATGCTTCCGGCCCTGGGAGACTTCTTGCTGTCCCTTCCGGAGGGTGACATGCTCTTGGGTGGGGACTTCAACGCAGCTGCAGACCCACAGCTCGACAGGTTTCCGGTGACCGCCATGCCGGGGGGCCCCTCCCGATTTCAGCGATTCCTGGAGGCACTGGGAATGGTAGATGTTTGGCGCCATGTCCACCCAGGGCTCCGGCAATACACGTTCCACTCCACAGTTCACAACAGTCTGTCCCGCATTGATTATTTCTTGGCATTAGAGGATGGGCTACAGCGCATAGATGAGGTGGACATACACCCTAGGGGCATCTCCGACCACTCACCACTGACTCTCACCGTCACCTCCCAGACGCGGTCCCGTCGCCGCATATACCCCATTCATGCCTCCTGTCATGGATTGGCAGCAGCGCAGGCTCACACACGCCACTAACCTTAGCTCAGGGTGTCCAGCAGAAACGACTTCGGATGCTAAGCTCTCCTTACCCCACCAGACACGGAACCCACAGCGGAAGCGAAACACACTGTGCGCACACGTACCTAGCCGGGAAAGGGGAAGTGGATAAAATAAAAAATGGGTAGCGATGATTCCTTGGGATCCCCCGGGAGTCTGGTCACCAAGATGCTTAGGACAGCAGGAGAGGACCCACCTGATTAGGGAAAAGTAAGGAACACAGTCAACACTACACTTCAGGTTTCTCGGACAGTATATGAAGCAATTCGTAGGCACATCACTCACCGGAATCATACAAAACCCTGGCAGTGAATAGAGGACACCACAGCAAGCCTGCAAGGACTATGACTCGTTCTGTAATGAGTTCAGAACTGTGGCCTGAGGTAGTCAAAAAAGAAAATAGAAAAATAGCGGTTGTTTAAAATGGCACAAACCGCTCTCAGAGTCAGCCACAAGATTGCTTCAGGGAACCCACAAGAAAACGTCCGTGGAATAATGTCTCTGTCTCTGTGTGGCTAGAACTGTCCGTGAACAAAACAAACAAAACAATAAACAGTTCTGAGACTACGTCTCCCAGAAACCCTCTCTGGAGAGACAGTACAAGGAATATTAGCGCAGCGCGTCTTCAGGCAGAACGCTGCCTAATATGAGTTGCAAGAACAAGCAATTGTCCCAAGAGTGCCCTAATCTAACTAGCTAGGGACTTTTAAACAACAAGGCAGAAAACGAAAACGAGCCCGTTTCCGTTTTTTTTTGAGTACTTATCAGAAAAGCGCTGACAGTTCCAAACGCTGGGTAATCACGGCTTCTCAAATCCAGGAATCTTCTAGCTTCTCGCTGGAATCCGGCGGGGAACACCTTCCGCCACTCCGATCCTCTCAACAAACAAAAATTGACAAGCACCGTCCATGAGAAGGGGAGGGGCTAATATGCCTTAGGTCTCATGGCTCTTCCTGCTTGCCCCTTGGAATGCTGGTCACTGTAGTTCACTCTGCCTCTTCTACAAACGTCCCCACACGCATACCATCTTCGGGATCTTGATAGTAGTACCATCCCTCGACCCCCGGGCACCACAATCGCTACAGAACCCCCTCTCGAGGACTGCCGACTCGGCGGTCGACCAGGCTTGCCCGGATGCAGGGCATGGAACCGGTCAACTAGTTCCGGACAGTGCAGATTCCCCAAGGGTTCCCAAGACCGATCTTCCGGGCCGTAACCTTTCCACTCCACCAAGTACTGGATCCTGCCCCTCACCATACGGGAATCTAGGATGGACTGCACTTCAAATTCCTCTTGACCATCCACATCAATAGGAAGTGGAGCTACCGGGAGCCTCATACTGGGAGGGCAGGGAACCAGGAGGGAGACATGGAACACAGGATGAATCTTCCAACCCACCGGGAGTAGGAGTTTCACAGCAACAGGGTTGATCACTTCAACTATACTATAGGGGCCCACGTATTTGGGTGTCAGTTTGGTATGCCCTTTAATGTGGAGATTCTTGGTGGAGAGCCACACCTTGTCTCCTACCCCATATGTCGGTTCGACCCTCCTTTTCCTGTCAGCGAAGCGTTTCTGCGCGGACTGGGCATCGGCCAGGCTGTTTCGTGCATCCAACAACACCGCTCTCAGATGGGCGTGGTGTTCAAGGATGCTAGGAACAGGGGAATGGACAGGCCACTCAAAGGGAAGGATATGTGGATGGTACCCATGGAGACAAAAAAAAGGCGAACAACCCAGTGTTGAGTGCACGGCATTGTTGTATGCGAATTCGGCCATCCAAAGTAACACAGTCCAGTCCATATCATTCCTCAGAGAGAAACAACGAAGATATTGCTCCAGGGTCTGGTTCAGGCGCTCCGTCTTTCCATCCGTCTGAGGGTGGTAGCTGGAGGATAGACGGGCATCAATGTTCAAGGTGGTACATAACGCCTTCCAGAATCTAGAAGTGAACTGAGAACCCCTGTCGGTGATCAATACACAAGGAAGACCATGGGCCCGGACTATATGTTGAAGAAACACTTTTGCTAATTAAGTAGATGTAGGGACAACCTCCAGAGGTATGAAATGGCCCATCTTCGTCAAGTGATCGACGACAACTAATATCACTGTCATTCCATCACAAGGGGGCATCTCAACAATAAAATCCATGGAGAGAGTGTGCCAAGGCTGGGGAGGTATGGGCAAGGGTCTCAGTAGTCCCACCGGTCGAGCATGCACAGCTTTTCCTTGTGTACAGATGGCACAGTTCCTCACATAAGACCGGACTTCCTCTCTTAGCTGAGGCCACCAGAAGGAACGCTCCACGATAGCAATAGTTTTGTACATTCCCATGTGACCCCCCAGAACCGAATCATGAGACCAGGCCAAAACTCGTTGTCTTAGGGCATCGGTGGGGATAAACAGCGCAGCATCCTGGTAGGCGAGATCATCCTTTTCCGTGCGATGCTCTGGATCCTCTTGTATCCATTCAAGTACGTTCATATCTGCAAGGGCTATTTTCACGTCCTCAAGAAAGTTGTTTGACGACAGGAGAGCTACAGATCCCACGCTTGCAGTTGTTTCCTGAAGGATCAAAGGTGTTTCTGTGTCTTCGGTCTTTCTCAGTTCTCCATCCTCCAGACGTGACAGCGCATCTGCCTTCCCATTTTGGGGTCCGGGTTTGTATTTGATAACGAAGTTATAGTCAGAGAAAAACAGAGACCACCGTAACTGTCGGGGAGTGAGGGCCTTAGCTGTTTTCAAAAATAACAAATTCCGGTGATCAGTATAGATCTCAACTGTATGTACTGCGCCTAGTAGATAATGACGCCATTCCTCACATGCCCTTTTTATAGCTAAAAGTTCTTTGTCTGTTATGGCATAGTTCACCTCACATGGCGTGAGCTTTTTAGAGAAGAAGGCAACAGGGTGTACTTGGCCCGTACTAGGGTGTCTTTGGGAAAGCACTCCCCCCACAGCATATTGAGATGCGTCGGTTTCCAGTATAAATGGTAGTTGTGAGTCAGGGTGACGAAGAATAGGAGCTTGAGTAAACTGCTTCTTCAGGTATTGAAAAGAAGCGTCCGCATCTTTACTCCACACAAAAGGCGTATTCTTCCTTAACAAACAAGAAATCGGATGTATGATCCTGGAGAAATCCTTGATGAATCTACGATAGTAGTTTGCGAAACCGAGAAAGCTTTGTACAGCTTTCACGGTTTTGGGTGTAGTCCAATTGAGTATCGCCTCCACTTTACTCAAGTCCATTTGAAAGCCTTTCTCGTTGATGATGTACCCAAGGAAGGACACTTCCTGGACGTGGAACAAGCATTTCTCCAACTTGGCGTAGAGAGAGTTACGTTGTAACCGGTCTAGCACAGACTTCACATGCATGACATGTTCTGAAAGAGTGGAGGAATACACCAGGATGTCATCGATGTAGACTATGCAATAGGTTTCTAGACAAACCCGCAGAACCTCGTCCATGAAAAACTGAAATGCGGCGGGGGCATTGCACAGCCCAAAGGGCATTACCCTATATTCAAACAGGCCCAGCTTCGTTCGAAATGCTGTCTTCCACTCATCCCCTTTTTTGACACGCACCAGATGATAGGCTCCACGCAGATCGAGTTTGGTAAAGTATCTGGCTCCTTTGAGTTGGTCCATGAGCACAGGTATCAAGGGGAGAGGGTACCGGTTTTTGATGGTCACACGGTTAATGGCTCGGTAGTCGATACAGGGCCTTAATTCTGCGCAATCCTTCTTGGGAATAAAAAACATAGGGGATGAGGCAGGAGATGATGAGTGCCTGATGAATCCCGATGCTAAGTTCTCTTCAATGTATGTTTTCAGATATTCTGTCTCCTTCTCAGTCATGGCATAGACCCTGCTACATGGAATATCTGCTCCTGGTACGAGATCGATTCTGCAGTCGTATACCCTGTGTGGCGGCAATTGGGTAGCCTGTTGTTTGTCAAACACAGGGGAGAACGACTGATACTCCAAGGGAAGTATCGTGGCACAACAGTATCGCTCAAGAGGACATGCAGCCGCCAGACAAAGAGAAGACGAGAGTTCGGTAGTGCAGGGAACCGAAGAAACCTGAGTACAATGTTCCTGACAGTAATCGGATGACAAGGTGATAGTGCGTGCGGCCCAACAGACCTTTGGATCATGTAGAGTTAACCAGGGCATTCCCAGGATGAGCCGAAACTGGGGGGCATCAATGAGATCAAACTGGATGTATTCCTGATGATTGTTTCCAATGTGCATCAGCATGGGACAGGTGTGGTAGGCCACTGGACCCGATGATAAAACAGTTCCATCCACGGCTTTCACCAACTCCGGTTTTTCTTTTTTCTCACATGCAATTCCGATCTTCATGGCAAACTCCTGATCAATATAGTTCCCGGTGGCTCCTGAATCTACTAAGGCATCTATATTCAATGATTTCTGTGGGGTGACCCAGAGAATGATTTGAAGGTTCATATGCGCCACGGCAGGATGCAATGTGTTTGCAAGACATGGGGAGATCATTTGCGGCAAACAACCCAAGACAGAGACCTCTTCCTGGTTTGGGTTCTTCAGTTTTCCGTCGGTTGATCGGACTGTACTAGAGCTTGTATCCTTGGGACGGGGTTTCTGGCTGGAACGGTGTTCCGGGCTCTACAGTCCTTAATGAAGTGACCCCCTTTTCCGCAATAGAGACATTGCTTCAAACGACGCCTTTTCTCTTTTTCTTCCAGTGTCAGTGGTCCACGGATACCACCGATTTGCATAGGTTCAGGACCTTCGGAGGGTTTGGAACGTTCTTCTATCGGACCTCTAAAGCGAGGGTAGAAAGGGCGATTGTCTCCTCGTGATCTATCCCCTCTTCTCTCTAGGAGCCTGTGGTCCAACTGGACAGTCAAATCAATGAATTCTTCACAGGTGTCGGGTAACTGTACCACTTGTGCAAGGACGTCTTTTAATTCACCACGAAGGCCTTGATAAAATAACGAGATGCGTTTTGCAGGGGGCCAATCGGTCTCTACCACCAACCTGTTGAATGAGGTGATATAAGTCAGCAAGTCCTGCGAACCTTGACGTATGGTGAGTAGTTCCCTATCCAGGGTCAACATGTGAGATTTGCGATCAAAAAGTTTGCGCAACTCAACACAAAAAGCAGAAAAATCGTGCAGCACTGGGTCGTTCTTCTCCAGCAAAGGGATGTTCCAGCTAGCAGCATTACCCCCCATATAAGACATCATAAAAGCTGTCTTAGCAGAATCGTCCTGAAATACCCCGGGCTTACATAAAAAAATGTAACCTACATTGATTCAGGAATGTTTCAAACTTACGGGGGTCTCCGTAAAAGCGTTCAGGGGAAGCTAAAGGAACGCCTACGGTCTGCACCACATGAACGGTATGAGCGGCTTCAGCCGAGGAGGCACTAGAGGTGGCTAATTGAGGGGGAACAGAGAACCCACCCCCTTCCACTTCTATAGGTTTTTTTGCGCCAGGGGGAGGTAAGGTAGCAGGTTTAATATAAGGACTCCCTCCTGTGCCTTTCTGGACTAGTCCTGCGACTTCCCTTCTTAAGGTGCCCACTTCTTTATACAGGGTTTGATTTTCAGCTCTGGAAGTGGCTACTTCCTGTTGTAAGGCGGCCATGCCTTCCACCAGGGAGGCCAAGACTGCCTCAACATTCATCGTTCGGGCCGGTGTGTCAACTTGGGCTTGTCAATCTGTCATGGATTGGCAGCAGCGCAGGCTCACACACGCCACTAACCTTAGCTCAGGGTGTCCGGCAGAAACGACTTCGGATGCTAAGCTCTCCTTACCCCACCAGACACGGAACCCACAGCGGAAGCGAAACACACTGTGCGCACACGTACCTAGCCGGGAAAGGGGAAGTGGATAAAATAAAAAATGGGTAGCGATGATTCCTTGGGATCCCCCGGGAGTCTGGTCACCAAGATGCTTAGGACAGCAGGAGAGGACCCACCTGATTAGGGAAAAGTAAGGAACACAGTCAACACTACACTTCAGGTTTCTCGGACAGTATATGAAGCAATTCGTAGGCACATCACTCACCGGAATCATACAAAACCCTGGCAGTGAATAGAGGACACCACAGCAAGCCTGCAAGGACTATGACTCGTTCTGTAATGAGTTCAGAACTGTGGCCTGAGGTAGTCAAAAAAGAACATAGAAAAATAGCGGTTGTTTAAAATGGCACAAACCGCTCTCAGAGTCAGCCACAAGATTGCTTCAGGGAACCCACAAGAAAACGTCCGTGGAATAATGTCTCTGTCTCTGTGTGGCTAGAACTGTCCGTGAACAAAACAAACAAAACAATAAACAGTTCTGAGACTACGTCTCCCAGAAACCCTCTCTGGAGAGACAGTACAAGGAATATTAGCGCAGCGCGTCTTCAGGCAGAACGCTGCCTAATATGAGTTGCAAGAACAAGCAATCGTCCCAAGAGTGCCCTAATCTAACTAGCTAGGGACTTTTAAACAACAAGGCAGAAAACGAAAACGAGCCCGTTTCCGTTTTTTTTTGAGTACTTATCAGAAAAGCGCTGACAGTTCCAAACGCTGGGTAATCACGGCTTCTCAAATCCAGGAATCTTCTAGCTTCTCGCTGGAATCCGGCGGGGAACACCTTCCGCCACTCCGATCCTCTCAACAAACAAAAATTGACAAGCACCGTCCATGAGAAGGGGAGGGGCTAATATGCCTTAGGTCTCATGGCTCTTCCTGCTTGCCCCTTGGAATGCTGGTCACTGTAGTTCACTCTGCCTCTTCTACAAACGTCCCCACACGCATACCATCTTCGGGATCTTGATAGTAGTACCATCCCTCGACCCCCGGGCACCACAATCGCTACACCTCCTACCTTAAGGTCCCAAAGATCAGGAAGGCCCTTCAAAAGACCACGGAGCACTACTTCACGGAAAATGAACCGACTGCGGCCTCTGCAGAGATCCTCTGGGAGGCCTACAAAACAGTGCTACGGGGACAGGCGATATGCTCTATAGCGTCACATAGGAAGGAACAGACAGCTGAACACTCCGCCCTCGAGCTCAGACTGCGCGAAGCCACAGCTGCCCATGAAGCTGATCCCACGGCTGATACGGCACACACCCTCACACTTCACCAGCAGCTGTACACAGACCATGCTCGCCATACGACACAGGGACATATCACGACACACAGAACAGAGTGTACGATGTGGGGGACAAGGCAGGGAAGATGCTGGCCTGGCTCGATAGACGGGGTGGTAGTTCCAGGGGGATTCAACAGGTGAAGGATAGCACTGGCGTGATGCAAACTGACCCCGACCGAGTGGTGGAGGCGTTAGCGTCCCACTTTGAAAAAGTATATACCCCCGAATGAGAAGTTACCATGATTGCGGCCCAATGTGCATTAAGCAATATAGACATCCCCTCGCTGCAGCCGGAGGCTGTAGCCGATTTGGAGGCGCCGTTTACCGCCGATGAACTTCGATTGGCCGTTGGGGCCCTCAGAACCGGCAAGGCGCTTGGGCCGAATGGCATCCCAGTCGAGTGGTTCCAAGCATGCACTGAAGATCTTTGCCCACACTTGCTCAAAATGTATGTAGAATGTCGCGAGAAGGGAATGCTCCCGCTGGATCAGCGTACGGCCACAATAGTAGCTATCCCTAAGCCCGGTAAACCGCCAGAGGAGTGCTCATCATACCGCCCTATCTCTCTGCTAAATGCGGAAAGTAAGATTTTAGCAAAACTCCTGGCCAACCGCCTACTGCCACACCTGTCCGACCTTATCCACCCGGACCAGTCAGGGTTCATGCCTCACAGAAACACCGCACTTAATCTTAGAAGGGTGCACGGGGTGCTGGCGAGGGCGGACTGCATCGAGGACAGTGCAGCTATACTGGCGTTGGACGCGAAGATGGCCTTCGACTTGGTGGAGTGGGCCTACCTCTTCGAGGTCCTCTCACACATGGGATTCGGCCCAAACTTCGTCTCGTGGATTAAGTTACTTTACACAGCGCCAGTGGCACACGTGGTGGCAAACGGCCACATATCACGCACGTTTCCGCTTGGCCGGGGCACCCGGCAGGGTTGCCCTCTTTCCCCCCTGCTTTTTGCTCTCTCCTTAGAACCCCTGGCTATTCGCATCAGACATACCCCCCTACTCAAGGGGATTCAATAAAGGGAGGGATGGGAGGACCGCATATCCCTTTATGCGGACGACATGCTGGTGTAACTGACGGACCCAGAGCATGGTGTACCGGCTCTTTTGCACCTCTGCAACGACCACGGCGAAGTCTCAGGCTACACCATTAACTGGAACAAGTCGGAGTTGTATGTGCTGGCTGGGGACCCTCCAACACTTGGGCCGGACTGCCCTCTAAGGCTGGCCGGTTCCTCCTTTAAATACTTAGGCATTCATATCACGAGAGACCCTTCCGAATACAAGAGCCTGAACCTCTTGCCACCTCTGGCTCGTCTCAAGCAAGAGGCGAGCTTCTGGGCAGGACTGCCGTTAACGATGCTGGGGAGAGCTGCTTTGTTTAAAATGAAGTCGCTACCCCGTTTCCTGTACATTCTAGATAACACTCCATTCTCGGTGGCGACGGGATACTTCAGGAAGGTCGCAGCGGTGGTCTCCGGATTACTATGGGGCAATCGCCCTGCACGCATAGCCCAAACCAAACTCTGCAGAAGCTGGTACGAGGGTGGCATTGCACTCCCGAACTTGCATCTTTATTATTGGGTGGCACAGCTCAGGCCCATTAACCAATGGCTGCATGCCCCGCAATCCGACCCTGCCTTTCAGGCAGATAGGGCACAGTTGGGCGCCAGTACCATGCTAGCCCCACTTTACGATCGGAGGAAGCTGAGATTGCTTGTAGCCCCCACAAGGCTCACCGTGGCCACTTGGCATGCAGCCACCGCTGCATTGGGTTGGAAAGGCACGCTCACTAAACTCACTCCGCTCTGGGACACACGCGCTCTGGGCAATCTTCGGTTCAGTAAGGGGTTTTCCCGATGGGATTCCATAGGAATTTCCACGGTGGGAGACATGTGGGAACGGGGAACTGTTGTCACCTTCGCCCGCCTGCAAGAGATCTATGATCTAGGACCACACGAGTCATATCGATACGTACAGATCCGGCACGCCTTGCTCTCGGCCATCCCAGCCGGAACGACTCTCCCTGAGTCCTCCCCGCTGGAGGATCGCCTCCTGACAGACTACATGTTAGAGAAGGCAACCTCCCTAACATACCGGAAGCTTCTCAATAACTCTCCAGATCCGCTGATGGCCCTTAAGGACAGGTGGGAGCAGGAGGTAGGCACACTTGACGAACATGAATGGAACGAGGCGCTAGCCTCCCCCAAGGAAGCGGGCATATCAGCCAGGATGAGACTAGTTCAGCTCAAAGTCCTCCACAGAGTATACTACACTAGAACACTACTACACCGCATACACCGAGCTCCAAGCCCCTTTTGCCTGCGAGGCTGCGGAGACGAGGGCACCTTCTTCCATACATTCTGGGATTGCCCGCGCATACACAACTACTGGCGTCAGGTCCTGCGTACTATTTCACAGGTGCTGGAGGTCTCAGTGCTGCCGGAGCCGCGAAGATGCCTCCTCAATGTATGGGAACCAACAGATTTGTCACGGTATGGCCGCCTTTGGGTGACACTAGGAATGATGGTGGCAAAGCGGGACATAGCGCAGCGCTGGGGGGTGGCTGATCTTCCGACGGCATCACAGTGGTGCACAAACATGGACAGGACGATGATTACAGAAAGGGCAGTGTACTTGAGTCGGGCCTGCCCTGGCAAGTGGAACAAGGTCTGGTCCCCATGGAACAGCTACCGGGGTGACATCTGCGACCCGCTGCCAGAGGATGACCCACTGGACTCGGATGATGATGATGGGTTGGAGTGAGGGCGGTTGGCTGTGAAGTGGGGTCCTTCAGGGGGGATGGGGGGAGGCGACAACTTCTTTAGGCCTTAAGTCGATTTCAGGATGAAAGGGGCTTTGTATTTTCCTGGGTATACTCTTATATCTATCTTGCAATGTACGTTACCAATGATCGCACTGTGATTTCCAGATGTTTGATTGTTCTTTTGGTTCATTTAAAAATAGAAAATGATAACCTCAATTATACTTTATGGAACATTTGCGGATGTCCTTCATTCCACCTTCTGACGACCCTTATTTCAATGACTTCTTCAACATTGCACTGTACTCCCTTAAGGTCGTCGTTCTGCTGTGATACTCTCGCTTAGCGGCCGGCCCTTCGGGGTTGTAGGCGGCATGCTGTGTAAAGATGTGAAGGTACAATAAAGGTTTAAAAAAAAATAAAAATAAAAATAAAAAAATAAAAGCAAAAATGGAGGAGACTAGAAAGTTGCTGGGGAGCGCAGTATGATGAGTTGGAAAAGCGCATGATAAACTAGCATTATCCAAATACAAATACCTGTTAATAAATGAAAAAGGGACTTTCTACTCAAAACAAATAGAAAAAGCCAAGAAATCTGGTAAATAATTATTCCAGGTAGTAAACAAGCTTACCACCTTGCCCAGCAAAATTACTAAATCAAGCAGTGAAGCTTTCTGCGACAACATCGCGACTACTTTCAGGGGCAAATTAAATAATATATATGCACGATTTTAGGCCACCACCTGTAATGACTCAAATGAGGAACGCTCAAGCATTAGCCAAGGACATGATGTGTTCTCCTAATTCGCTTCAGTATCCAGTGAACAGGTAGAAAAGCTAATTTTAGCAGCTAAATCATAATCCCCATTGGACTCATGTCCCCTTCCATGTTAAGAACTAAAGCTGGTAAAGAAGGCACCATTCTTGCTTGCATCTTCAATGCTATGTTCAAGGTTGGAATTTTTCCTACCTTATGGAACGATACATCCATCCTTACATTACTAAAAAAAACTAATTTAGACGCTTCCAATCATAGTAACTATCTTCCTATCTCATGTCTGCCTTTGTCTCTAAATTAGTTGAGAAACTGATGAACCTTCAGCTTACCCAATTTATTCATGACAATGGTTTGCTTGATTCCACTCAATTGGAGTTTCGACCTGAACATAGCACGGAGATTGCATTAATCAAAGCCACCAAGGAGATTAGGGGAATAATGGGCAAAGATGATATGACTCCAGTGTGAAATCCACCACTTCCGTCAGTTTCCCATACCCAAGATACGATAAAGCTTATGTAGCAATGTGGTATGGTCAGGGACCTTATCTGTTTTCCATTAGGAGAGGATAGCCTAATGTGCTGCCCCCGTCTTAAGAGCCATTTTCTGGCCACAAGTAGATTTTAAGAGAAATGTCAGGATGTTGGGTAGGCCTAGTATTGTGTACTCTGGAAATCGTGGGATGTGCATGTCAACAACGGTATCAATGGCATCCAGTATGGCCCTTAAAATCGGACCAACTTTGGGTAATCCCACAGTAAATGCTAGAAATACCTGTGTTTCCGCAGCCCTTCGAGCATTCACAACTCCATTACAGAAGCCATTTTTCGGCCGGAAACAGGTGCCAGGTACCAATGCAAGCAATTTTAAAGGCAGTCTCAGTCCTGAACATGTTGTGAACTGTATGCTTTGCCCAGTGGTATCTGTCCTCCCATTTCTTGTCCGTGAAGGTGCGGCCCTGTTCCTCTTCTCATCTTGTCTGTCATTACTATTTGTCTTACGATCAAGCTAACATCAAGTGGGCAAAGATTTCAGTAATGAGGCATCTATCCCCACTTTTGCGAAGGAGCCATCCCCAAAGGGCAATAGGGGTAATTTGTAGATAGTCTATTCAGTCTTGTTCGCTAAGGGCATAGTCTTTTTTCATGCTTTCAAAGGGGATGATCCCATTAATGTCATAAAGACATCCTATGCGCTTGCAGACCCCATCCTGCCATTTAGAGAAAGGTTCTGGGTGTAGGCCTGGGGTGAAATCAGGGTTAGCAAAAATGGGGTAATTGAAAAGGGGAATGTAGTTAATGTCCTCCTCTCTGCGACCCTATCCAAAACTGACAAGGTGGCCTGGTGAATGGGAAGAATACATACCCCATCCCCTATGTTTCCAGAGCAGCCCCAGGACTCCCTACAGATTTCTACCTGCTATTGCCTGGTCCATAGAGAGCCACTGCTTCTCTGAAGTAGCCCAATACCATTCAACCAGGAACTGGAATTGTGTGGCTTGATAGTACCGTAGCATATGAGGGATCCCCAGGCCCCTTTCCCTCAGGGGCCTGTATGAGAGTTGGTGCTCCATATGAAGTTTCTTGTCATTCTAGATCTAGGTATTGATGGGCTGCTGAAGGGAATGTACAGACAGGTGCGGGGAATTAATAGAATGGCTTGGAAAATGATTAGGATCTTGGGTAAAATGGTCCTCTTGATGGCCACCACTCTACCCAGCCATGAGAGGCGATGGTGGCGCTATTTTGTGACTTTAGTTCCGAAAATAAGTTTATTAAAAAAAAAAAGTATTAAAATATAATTACACAACACAACATAAGTTTATACATGAAGTTGTGGCTATAATATCAATGCAGAGAAAAAAGACGAGAAGGTATATAAGGATATATACAAGGTGTGGTAACAGAGCTGAAGACGAGAAAAAGCTGAAAAAGACGAGAAGGTATATAAGGATATATACAAGGTGTGGACAGAGCTGTCCACCAGGTGATTCATTCAACATGGACAGCCACATGCTAGGAGCCCCATCATTACACTCCCGACTCATGTTTGACTGAATTGGGTGTTTTTAAAACTGTATATAGTGATTTAAGACTGTATATATTTTGTCACATTTTTGCTGCACTTACCTATTGACTCCCCCGGTCAACCGCTGCCCGCAATTTGAGTGGAGGGAAGCCAATATCGGCAATCTGCCTCACTTCCGGTCCCTCAGCGCGGAGGTTAGCAGGCTAGTCGGCCGTTAATCCTCTATAAAAACACACCGGCACGGAAGCTCGCCCTTGGACAGAGCTGACCACCAGGTGATTCATTCAACGTGGAGAGCCACATGCTAGGAGCCTAATCATTATGCTCCTGACGCATGTTTAACTGAATTGGGTATTTTTAACACTGTATATAGTGATTTAAAACTGTATATATTTTGTCACATTTTTGCTGCACTTACCTATTGACTCCCCGGTCTACCGCTGTCCACAGTTTGAGTGGAGGGAAGCCAATATCGGCAATCTGCCTCACTTCCGGTCCCTCAGCGCGGAGGTGAGCAGGCTAGTCTGCCGTTAATCCTCTATAAAAACACACCGGCACGGAAGCTCGCCCTTGGACAGAGCTGACCACCAGGTGATTCATTCAACGTGGACAGCCACATGCTAGGAGCCCCATCATTACCGCTCCCGACGCATGTTTGACCGAATTGGATGTTTTAAAACTGTATATAGTGATTTAAGACTGTATATATTTTGTCAAATTTTTGCTGGACTTACCTATTGACTCCCCCGGTCCACCACTGCCCACAGTTTGAGTGGAGGGAAGCCAATATCGGCAATCTGCCTCACTTCCGGTCCCTCAGCGAGGAGGTTAGCAGGCTAGTCTGCCGTTAATCCTCTATAAAAACACACCGGCACGGAAGCTCGCCCTTGGACAGAGCTGACCACCAGGTGATTCATTCAACGTGGACAGTCACATGCTAGGAGCCTCATCATTACACTCCAGACGCATGTTTGACTGAATTGAATTGGATGTTTTTAAAACTGTATATAGTGATTTAAGACTGTATATATTTTGTCACATTTTTGCTGCACTTACCTATTGACTCCCCCAGTCCACCGCTGCCCGCAGTTTGAGTGGAGGGAAGCCAATATCGGCAATCTGCCTCACTTCGGGTCCCTCAGCTCGGAGGTTAGCAGGCTAGTCTGCCCCTAATGCTCTATAAAAACACCATTCCACCAGTCCCGCGCAGCGGATGTGCGCAGCGGGCACGCCAAAGGCAAGCCCGTCCGCGCCCGTCCGCGCCGGGGCCGGGCCCAGGGCCACCCCCCCTGTCAGCTATCCACCAAACCCTTTATCTCATAGAATCCAGTACAAAGCTGAGCAACTAAAAGCCTTTAATAAGTTACCACACATCTGTAACTCTATAGACCTAGGTCAATTGAATTACTCCCCTTATACGTGCCTCACTTGCCCTCTTCTTTTCATGGAAAACCCTCATTTACAGTTTTCTGCCAATAACAAACAAAAAAGGCCACCAAACATAATCAAAGCAGCACTTATCAATGTAATATCACTGCCAAAACACAAATATGAAATATCTAACATCATTGAAAACTGGAATCTGGATATTCTCTTTCTCACGGAAACCTGGGGAGACCCTTCCTGTGGTCCTGATTTCACCACAGCTTCTCCCGAAGTTTTCACGAACATCAGACATGCCAGGCTCTTAAAAAAAGCAGGAGGTATAGCCATAATACATCGCAACAACTATACACTACGAATGGAGCCCATATCTATTACTACATGTGAAGCGATCAATTTTATGTTTTGTACTCCTTACTCCACTTCATTTAGAGGCAACCTGCTATACCGACCCCCAGGTCAACGCTCAGCATTTTTATCATCTTTCAGCCACCTTTTAGAACCTATAGCAGGGGAAAATAATGTTACCATCATGGGAGATTTTAACTTCCACTTGGAAGCGTGTGACGACCCAGATACGACCATTCTCCTTACAGAAATGGAAGCAGTAGGGCTAACACAACTAGTTCACTCCGCCACGCACTCTGCGGGACATACGCTGGACGGAATATTCTCTAATCTCAATTCTCTTTCTACAGAGAAAATACTCCCTTTAACCTGGACTGATCATGCAGCTGTATACTTTAACATCTCCCCTCCTACTCCTCCTCCCACCACACCCCCCAAAACAGACACTTTTAAATCATGGAAGAGTATTGAGCTTGCGGAATTGAACCATAAACTGCACACTATGCAGGAAATCAACACATCGAATCCAGAAACAGCAGCCGCCTCATATACTAACTGCCTCCGGAATATATTGGACAATATAGTTCCTACCAAGAAAAGATCTACAAATAGAATATCCAATTCAGCCCCCTGGTTCAATTAGAGCCTTAGACTAGAGAAACAAAAATGCAGAAGGCAGGAACGTAAGTGGAGTTAAAACTTTGATCCTGATGAAAAAATCCGCAACAAAGAAAAATTTAATAAATATAAACAAATGATCATTTGCCAAAAAAGTACTTACTACAACAATCAAATTGAGTCAGCACAGGACTCAGTTAAACAACTACATCAGGTTGTCACACATCTAACGGTACAAGATAAACCCACCACAAGAGAGGTTTCTCAATCTATGTGTGATGGTCTAGCTACTTATTTTCAAGATAAAGTTTGCAATATCTATTCCAAATTTAACAAATACACCATTTCTGTCACTAATTCTAAAACACTTCCTGATTCCATCAGCCTTACTATGGACATCAATAATAAACCCACTTTTCAATCTTTTGACCAGGTTTCGCCGGAAATAATTTGCAAACTCATGATGACCATTAACTTGAGATCCCCAGACGATCCTTGTCCTCCTTCAATATTCAAACTAGCTCCAGATATTATCAGCCACACACTCACAGACATTTTCAACGCTATGTTCACATCAGGTGTTTTTCCATTGATATGGAAAAAAACGGTAATCAAACCACTCCTCAAAAAAGTCACACTAGATCCCTCCAATGTCACTAGCTACAGACCAATAGTATGTCTCCCTTTTTCAGCAAAAATTGTAGAAAAAATTATGAACACCCAGATCTCTGAATTCATAGACCTTAACAACTGCCTCGACGACTCAAAGTTTGGATTCAGAAAGAGTCATGGCACAGAGACTGCTTTGATTAAAGTATCCGACGAAATCAGAATGATTTTGGACGGAGGAGGTGCTGCGGTGCTTATATTGCTCGACCTCTCCGCGGCCTTTGCCACGGTTGATCACACCACCTTGATCAACCGTGTCACAGAAACTGGAATATCTAAGAGTGCCATCTCCCTTCTCTCTTCCTTTCTGACCAACTGGGAACAATCCGTGGCCATGGGCAGTTATTCGTCTTGCCCATTTCGTCTTCCCCGTGGTGTCCCCCAGGGATCCTCGCTAAGTCCAACGCTTTTTAACAGCTATGTGGCGGACTTGTCGAGGATCATCAAAGCTCATCGTCTAGCAGTAACATCCTATGCTGACGACACACAGCTCGTCCTGGCAATTAACAACAATGGAATAGAAGTAGCCAACAACTTCCAACAGGGAATGCTTGTTATCAGCAAATGGATGAACAAAAATTGCTTAAAGCTAAACTCAGACAAAACCAAGGTTATGGTTTTTGGCAAACTCACTCCAATATGGTCCCCCATTTGGTGGCCACACGATCTCGGACCTCCACCCACTCCAGTTAACAAATTCAGGAATTTAGGAGTGATTTTTGACAATAAACTGTTATTTGTACATCAGGCAAATACAATAGTCTCTGCATCATTCTTCACAATAAAAATGATCAGGAAACTCCTGCCGTATCTTCCTACAAACACAATAAAAACCTTAGTAAGCACCCTGGTAATGTCCCGAGTTGACTATTGCAACACCCTCCTGATAAATGCGCAAGAACAGGTTCTAAATAAACTTCAGCTGGTACAGAATGCGGCCGCCAGACTTATCACAGGAACACCTAAATTCAAGCCAATTTCAAAAACCATTTTAAAACTGCATTGGTTGCCAGTGAGACACAGAATCCAATTCAAGGCCCTATGCATAGCTTTTAAAACCATCCATGCAAAAGGACCAACTCCCTCTGCCCCTATAGACCAGCACGTACACTACGATCCTCCACGGCTAATCTCCTTGAGATAACAAAAACCAAGAAATCTACATGGGGCGACAGATCCTTTTCAATTGCCACCGCCAAACTGTGGAATTCATTGCCAAACCAAATAAAAAGCACCACAACTTTAATACTCTTTCGCAAACAAGTAAAAACTTGGTTGTTCAATCAATAATCATCCATTCAGTGATTACTCCGTCCAGGCGCCGAGACACCTCTGGGTAGTCGTGCGCTTAACAAGTCTTATAAATAAAATAAATAAATAAATCTAATATTTCAATATTATGCTTCTATTAAACATGTTTAAGTAGTCATTAACACCTTCAGCGCGGCGCGCATTCTCGCACTGTGCTGAAGGTTCTAATGAGCCAACAGGCTCATGACAGAATGGTTCCGTCATGAGCCTCGAAGCGGTTAATGTAAAATATGGAATGTCAAGGAGGCATGCGTGTATTGGAAAGTTTTGTATACAGATCAATAAAGTTTGTAACTAGGAACATTAACTGCAGGCGTTTCGTGGCTAGAGAAATAGGCTATACATAAGCTGTATCCCGTCTGTAGTTACGCCAAACTGCACACCACCAAGCTTTAAAGGATAGTTTAGATGAGTCTTTCCAGTATTTAGTAATTTGTTGAAATGCTACTGCTAGAAGCAAATCCAAAATTTGTAGATTTGATGAGCAATTATTCCAGTCATCTGATAAAGTGCCTAAAAAAATATTACTAATAGAGAAGGATATTGTAGAGCCAAATATAAAAGTGAACTGGTCCCAAACACGTTTCCAAAAATTATGAACAAAAGAACAAGTAAAAATTTTAAAAAATTTAAATCAGCATGTATTAGAGAGCAGGACCAGCAAGCATCAGATATGTCAGCATTCATCCTATGCAAAGCTGTCGGGGAGATAAGGTGCCTATTATATATAAAGGGGATCACAGCTATAACATTGACACTCATAATATCGACCTACAAAATTATCGACGCACAAATATCGATAAAATAAATATTGATATGCTATTCTTAGAAAAATACACAAATATTGACACATAAATATCGTCAAACACAAATATCCATATCACTAATAACAAAATCAATAATATTTTTATAACTAATATCATTAACTTTAAATAAACATACAAAATAACACAAACATCGAGAAAAAAATATAGATCACACAATTATCAGCAGAAAGAAAATATCGGCACCTTAAAAATATTTCAAATAACACAATACGTAACAAATACAATTTAACAATATCACAAACACATACACCATTTTAAATAAATACGATAAAAATTAAATACATTATTTAAAAAAAAATAACTTTAACATAAATGAATCCACCAAATTTATTCCTCTTTGCAAACAGAATATATAAAATAAAGATTTATTTTCATACCTTAAAAACAATATAAATTACAAATTATATACTATCATACTTTTAAATAAACAAAGAGTAAAAAAACTGTTAATTGAACATTAATTAGTGTTTTCCAAATAAGGAAACAACTGCCAAAATAATTGATAAACATTAGTAACAGCCAATGTAAAACACCTGCAAGTTAAATAATCCAATAAGATTCAAATAACAATTCAACAAACACTATATAAACTAAAGAAAAATTAACATCATTTTATGCTACAACAACAAACACAACAATAAGGGAAATCTCTGCTGGATTGATTCTACAACATTGGACTTCCTCATTGAAGACTCTGACTTTAACTTTACAATTTAAGTAAAATATTAACCTAATGTTATAACTTTATAAAATATAAGTAAAGTACTTTTTACAAGAATGAAATAATTAATGCAATATTTATTTTAATTATATCTCCTCCACAGAAACTTTAAACGACACTCAACTAACTACATACAACATAAAAAATTACCTTGCAAAAAAGTACGTATAAATTACAATTATACTTATGTAACAACTATTAATCCCAACCCAAAGACCCCACTAACCACACAACCCCCACAATACAGAAAATGTTGTTGAACACATTTATTAAAATTATATGTTCTTTCTACAGAAAATACAAGGAAACAATGAAGCCAATCACCAACAGAAAAATCCCAACTTCAAAAAAGTTCTCACATTAAAACATGGTAATATAAATTTGTATATGAACATCTGTAATACAATAAAAACACTTATAATATATAATATATGTAACATTTTTATATAAATTTCTCATAAAATATGAAACATCAGAATGAATGAAGGTGCAAAATTCATTACTTCACAGAAAGGAAAACTTTTATTATGCTATATGGGATATGTCTACACCCAAGAAAAACAGAAAGGTGACAAAATTAATTTGAAATGCAGCAAAAATTATCCAAATGCATGTTATGAGAGGGTTACAACAAAATAGACTACTGTATTAAATGTTAAGGAACATAACCACCCCCTAACATAGCTGAATTAGAAGTAAGAGATGCTTTAGAGACTCTCAAAGAAGCTAGCACTAGGTCTAAAAAACCTACTACTGAAATACTAAAAGACATACTACCCCAAGTTCTAGAACATGTAACTGGCCAATTACCCTCCCTCTCAATGTTAGAAAGACTAATAGCTAGAACACAAAAATCAACTATGAACACCCCACCTGCCCCCAAAATGTTCAGTGAAATTCAAATACCACCTGAACTCACCGTAACTCAAACTGAAGAACAATTTCTTCTTTATGACAATACATCTAATGAAATAAGGATTATAATGTTTGCTATTCCAACTAACTTATTTAAACTACACAATTGTGAGACATGGATGATGGATGGAACATTTAAAATATGTCTCAAACCATTTTTCCAATTATACACAATCCATGGACAGTGTCAAAATAGCAACACCCCCTTTATATATGCCTTGTTACCAAACAAACAAACAACTACCTATTTAGAACTTCTAACAAAAGTAAAGCAAGAAACTAATAACTACTACCCTCAAAAGATTATCATAGACTTTGAACAGTCAAAGATACAAGCCATCCTGAAAAATTACCCACACACAGCAATACCAGGTTTCTATCACCACTTTAATCAATGCATAGGAAGGCACTTTAAAAATCTACCCTTAGTGTGGAATATACAGCTAAAAGCAAATTTGCATATGAAATTAAAAAGCTATATGCACAAGCCTGTGTCCAAATAACTGATGTAGCAGAATACTACAATGTATTAATAGAAAGTCCATACTACCAAACAAATGAACATAAACTAAGTCACCTACTCGACGATTTTGAGGATACCCGGGTGCAGTAGCAGCCCGTGGTGGGAGTTCTGCTGGGCGCTGACGTGGGTCAGGATGGTGGGTAGTAAACTGTGGACTACGGCCCCATAGAGGTAGGTACACAAACAAATAAATAAAACAAATTTTGTTGCGTGTGTGGCATCGCCAAATGCAATGTAGCACGCACAACAAAATTCATTTTATTTATGTGCCCCTCCTCCACCCCACATCAGCGCCCTGCAGCAATCCCAGCATGGCCCGCTACTCCCTGGGTGGGATGGCTACACAGATCTGATCACAGAAGACAGCCCAAATTCCACATTCCATGGTGGAATGTATATAACAGTACCCTAAACAAAGAAGCACAAACTAATAACGAGGTCGAAGGATGGCATAATGCTTTCTAAGCCACAACAGGCAGAAGCCAACCAACCGAACATAAATTATTAGAATCAATCCAAAAAGGACAAAGCTACCAAAAATTGAGACTAGAACAATATGTAACACACCTATGTCCAAACTTGACTAAACAAACTAAAACAATGTTCGATCAATTACAGTACAAAGTAAGACTCTACCCAAAAAACTAAAGGGTTAGAATTTTTTTAGAAACAATACAAAACCCCTACTTTAAAACATTAATACATTAACATAGAAAAACCGTAATTATAAACTGAGTAAACATTTATTTTTAAACATCTAAAATATTAATATTATATCAATTAATGTAAACATTTTTAGTTTTTTTAAACAAAATAAATAGATTTGAGATCTTAAAAATTATCAATAACAATTATACGTTTTTGTAGTTGAAAAATGTAATCCAGGCAGCCAAAAAAAATCCAATCAAATAGGTATTCCAATACTTAGGTAAAACTCCTAAAACAAAATGGAAAAATACAACTATATAAAACAAACTACACCGGCAGTATATGCATAGTGTTCAACCACATTAAACCCGAAGAATAAAGTTAAAAAACAAACGCTTCAGGAAAACCCGAAAAAATAAAGGAAATGGAAATATTTATTAGTTTACTAGACACTAATACACTTTCCTTAAAAAAAAAAGAATCCTCCCAACGTCAATTTGGAAACTTCAAAAACCTGTTGAAAAAAGAACATAATCCCTCCTGCACAAGCATACAGAAAAATCATTAAAAATACACATACACATACTGATAACACTGTACTCTAAATATAATTAAACATTTATAGCAAACCATAACACTGACCTATCAACTACATTTCACATATGCTAAACTACAAACTAAACCTCAAAACAAACATAAAATCCAAACCTTACATACACTTTAAACTATCTAACTACCATTGCCCTACTCCTAAGATAATTCTGAAAGCAATTAAATTGAGCTTACCTTAACCAATGCAACACAGCTTCCAACCGCAATCTTCTCCCCTCAGAAATGACCTAAAACAACACCAATTGCTTAGAAAATAGAACTTAGTTTAAAGAATGGCCGCCTGATTGAAACAACAAAAATACTTTTCTGCATTAAACTCAATATAAATTAGAAATGTTATATAATATTTTTTAATATTACTAATGTAAAAAAAGAAAAATTCTGTTTAAAATTGTAATCTGCGAAATATTGGAACACAAATAGTATTTATTATTATACATTAAAAAAATGATGTTAACTTATCATTGTAAAAAAATATTGTACTGCTTGGTAGAAATGTGAAAACATTTATTAATGTTAAAAATATGTTTCTTTTACAAAATGATTTTTTAGGTTTATAATATTGTTTTTGGATACAAATTAAATACTATTATACACAATATAATATTATTTAGTATCAAATATACAAATAAAATAAAAAAAGTAATACAATGAAAACATTGTTACAAAATGTATATCATTAATATTTTACAATATATATTATTATGTAATGCATATTTACAATAGAAAAACGTATTGTATAACTGTTACAAAAAAAATTGTATTAAAAAATGTATTCAAGCCAGTGGATAACTGCATCTTTTGTTTGTAAAACGTATATATTTGCAAACTTCTACATTATATAACACATTAAAAAATTCATACTGACTAAATATGTAATATATAAAAATAAAATTGTTATTATTATTTATATTTATAACAATATATGTCATATATTATAAATAACATAAAATGCATAATATTTCTTTGCTTGAATCTTTGAATAAAAATAAAGAAAGAAATCAAATGTAAATATTGTTCTGTATTTAATTCCTATATTATTATTATGATACTATATTTGCAATAAATTATTTGTCTTACATTCACTTGTTGTTATAAATCATTTTTAATACACATATATAACATACTATTAACACTTAAACATACATTTTTTTAAACCTTTATAATTTATTATTCGCACTCCAAACATTATTAACTCAGGGAAAGTTCTGTACAATAAACATATAAAATATACTATCCTCACTCGAAACTATAAAATCTCAGGAAAGGTGCTGGAAACGAAACATATATAATTTACTATTCCAACTCAAAACTATATTAACTCTGGGAAAGTACTGAGCAATAATCAAAATATACTATCCTCACTAAAAAATATAAAATAACCTATTCCCACATCTAAAAACATACCCAGACAGAGTTATTATTTTTTAAAGTTCTTACTTTTATCATATAAAATATATAATAATATCAAATGTCACCTTTTTTCTAAATTACATCTTAATTACAAAATTATTTATAAAATAATAAACATTTAAAAAAATACTTTTCATTTTTATAACAATATTATTTACAAATCCAAACATTCAACATCCTCAAAAATATAATTTTTTATAAAAAATGTGAAATTTTTAAACTAATATTCAACACAAACAGCACACTAACCCCATCTCAACACAACACACATCTCCCTAAAATGTATATATAAGTTTTGAATCCATTTTTTACATTACTGTTATACCCTATAGAAGCAACAGTTTTTCAATGTTTTTTGAACATTTATTTCAACTTTTTACTCCACAAACTTATCTGCAATAACCACAAATTCACACTATAATTATAACATTTTTATTTTAAAAATGTAATTATTTTTTTTTATTAAAAAAATGTAAAAGAATTGTTTTTAAAACACTATACCCATTCTTATCCCCTATAAAACCAACATCCTGCTCCTAAAAAATCATTTTTTAATTTATTTAATATTACTTAAATGTTTTTTTAAATGTAATTTTTTTAAATACCCCCCACCCCATCCTCTATAAACCCAGCATCCCACTCCTAAAACAATTTTTACCAACAATATTTTACACAACATACTAAATGGATATTCTTGACATCGAGATAATAAAATACGATATTTTCGAATAGCGTCATTAAAAACTCTATATTATTATACAACAATATTTTCAACGCGATATGATGTCTACTTACCATAAAAAGATTTCTCAATGGAAGAGAGATATTCTGGAATTTCATCACCTGTAGATGAGGGCTCTGGTGTCTATAAAGATTCATAAAATCGATGGGATTCTTGTAGGGTTTTAGAATCTTGATATCTTTTTGTTTGATGATCGTCTATGATTATTAGGTATGTCTAGTAAAATAGAGATGGGAGCATGGTTAGGTATTAATATAGAACCAATTTCCGCAGATTGTAGGGACAGAGAAATAATGTGGGATACAAAAAAGTATCAATGAGTGATTGGGTCTGGGGTGCTGGGGAAATGTGGGGGCATATTATCAAGCCTGTGCGCTAAAATTATCGCTGCTTTATCGGCCGAAAACGGCCGATAAAGCGGCGATAATGGGCTTGATAATATGCTCTATGGAATTCCAATCGAAGCCCATGTTAGATGTGAAGACATCTAACATGGGCTTCGATTGGAATTCCACAGAGCATATTATCAAGCCCATTATCGCCGCTTTATCGGCCGTTTTCGGCCGATAAAGCGGCGATAATTTTAGCGCACAGGCTTGATAATATGCCCCGTAGTATCTATTAATTTTCGTTGTTGAGTGGTTTGTAAAAATAATTTATGTGCTTTATTGGTATGAAGGAAGTCAGTGAATTGCAATCAATAAAGGGATCTACAATTTGATTGCAATCACCTGCTAAAATGAGATTGTCCTGCGGACACTGCAATAGTTTCTTTGTAAGATGAGACCAAAAAATTGGGTCATCAGTAGTTGGGGCATAAATGTTGAATAAGGAGAGGGAAACTTCCCAATCAGCAGTTCAGTAAACAACCAATGATCCACATTATCGGCTTCCTGGGAAATAAGTTTAACATAGAGAAATGTGTGTCATAAAGTGACAAACCATTTACTTTACCATCACCTGAAGATGAAGAAGACTGCACCTACCCAATCCCTTTTCAAATTTAATGATTTGTTTTCTGTAAGATGTGATTCTTGAATCAATGCTATGTCAGCTCTTAGATTACATATATGTGTTAGAACACGCTGTCTTTTGATCGGACAATGCAAGCTTCGTACATTCTATGAGACAATTTTCAACGACATCAATGACTAATTATGAGGCAGAAGTAAATTGAGCCAGACATATTATAAAAGTGATACAATGCAAACAACAACATCACTTATCATAAAATAAGCACCACAAAGAACGCCATGAATGAATAAGGTACTAGGAAAATGACTAAAAACAAGTAAAGGTGTTTAGGAGAGAAAAGCAACAGGAAAAGGGAGTAGGGGAAAAACTTGAGAGTAAAAAAAAAAGGAATAGAATAGGAGGAAGAACACAAAAGGAGTAACACATACCTACATAATCCTGAAAAAGACGAGGTTGAAACCACATGGAAGGATGGCACATCCAGATCTAGAGGAAGGGGCACACTGATGACTACACTTAACAAGATGCGAGACAATGACAAGCACACATAATAAGACACCTAAAAGAAGAAGTGAGAGAAAACGGGTTACTTGCTGAAAGTTAACATCAACATTAGAATATACATATAAAAAAATAAATTGCATGAATGAGCAGTTACACAACAATATATAAAACACAAGCAGATGTTTCTGATAATCAACGTGTACTTGCATTTTTTAACCAAAATGAGAAGTTGAAGCACCCGAATTGTCCATAGTTTCTATTTTGCAAGAGTCAAAGAAGCTTTTCAATTTAACAGGGTCTTCATAGGTGGTCATCTTATTTTTATAGGTATTCTTGAAGAGACAGGGATGAAAAAGACAGTAGCGAGCACCACTAGAGCAAAGATCCAGTCTCATACTTAGAAATTCTCTCCATCTGTCCGCAGTACTCTTGGTATAATCTTGAGAGAAAAATATAGCATGACCTGACCAAGAAATACAGGTTGTTGTTTTGGATGCAGAGAGAAGGTTCAGATGATCCGTACACTCCAGGAAGTATAAAATGACACCTCTTAGGTCTTTAGAACCAGAAGCATTAATTTGTTGACCACCCAATCTGTGCGCACATTGAATGTTCAGAGAGGTACCTTCAGGTAAGTTCAGGTAAGTTCAGCACTTTAGGAAGAACATTTTTTAAAGAAAGTGAGAGGGTCTGGGCCCTTCATGTTTTCGGCAGACCATATATGCACAAAGTATTTCTTCTATTTCTGTTTTACAAATATTCAAGTTGCTTCTGCAGAGACGAAACTTGAGATTGAAGAGATCTCACTTTGCTGGTGATCATACCATGAAAGGAAACATTCTGTTCCAAAGCTTGTAGATGTTCATCCATTTGAGACCACCTCTCAGTAAGAAGTTGAAGTTTAGTATGTTTTTCCTCCATAAAGGGACGTAGGGCACACATTTCTTCGAGTAAGAGGTCCAAAGAAGCAGGATGCGGGGATTTGGAAGGAGAGGGTGGGTCTTTTTTCAGACATTTTATGGCAGCTTTTCCATAACTCGCTGATATAGTAATCGCAGTTGTCACAGTTGAAGACATGGCATTTTATATCTGGGAAGCTAAAGAAGATTCAATTGCAGCAAAGTTCGTGAAAACTGTAGCATTTTTAATGACTCTGCATGCTGTGGATGAGGTAGAAGAGTTAAGCCTCCTTACTCTTCCCATAGGCAATGCAGAAACCTTTAAAATATCACCAACTCTTGTATGAAAATGATTTAATTATAGCAATGTTGTAGAGAAAAAGGATGACAAAGTTGGATGTGGCAGATATAGGACATAAATGATTCCAGATAGCATAAGCCTGACAAGATGCTTGGAGTGCAGGGAAAAAACAAGCAAGAAAAGCTCTTTTAAAATAATGATGACAGTGTACCTTTAAGATAATTGCTGCTTTCAGGCATCCTCCTTTAAAGCAAATACAATTTCAATAATTTGAAGCGAGTTGCCTCAGCTCTTTGCTATTTTGATATGAAGTGGTTGCATCCTAAAATGGTGGCTGCTTCTGAGGGAGAGGATATCAGAGATTAAAGAACACCGCTCCTTACTTTTGGCGGGCTGCAGACCCCACAGGACAAGCGCAGTGTGATTCCTCATTTCAGACTTGCGTATTGATTCGCCGGTAGGTC
The DNA here is from genome assembly GCF_964263255.1 of Lissotriton vulgaris. Taxonomy (NCBI): domain Eukaryota; kingdom Metazoa; phylum Chordata; class Amphibia; order Caudata; family Salamandridae; genus Lissotriton; species Lissotriton vulgaris. The sequence continues at coordinate 1,915,141,740 of NC_141687.1, read as the reverse complement.
CCAGGGTTCTCGAAAGAAAGTCATGCGCCATCACCACGGGCTACAGGGAAGCCATCTTCTTCCTTCGGCGTCAAGCTATGCCCCCTATATTTGGGAGTTCAGATCATCCTAGTGCAAGGAGAGTGCTGCAGTGGATGTCAGCCATCTAAGGGACATTAGTAGCTAGTGTTACCCCTACGTAGGTAATATGTGCATCCGTCCACTCTATGGGGAATTAAGCACTAAGCTGTGCGACGTGGTATGAATATACTGATAGGTGCAAGATTTGCGATTTTTGGAAGTCGACTCTGAACCCTGAAACTGCTCCAAAGAGGTTCAACTCCAGCACCAGTGCAGTTATTAAGGACAAAGAGTTGAGTGCCAAAGTGTATCGTCTCCCTAGAGGCTAATGGTAGCTCCGAGAAGAACTCTGTTGATGTTAGGGTTCGGCCGACTCCTTTTTGCCATGGGTTCCATAAAAAGAGCAAACAGCAATGGCGGTAGCGGACAGATTTGTCATGTAACCCTTTGTATGGGAATGGGTCTGAGGATGTCCCGTTCATTCATACTCTGACATGGGGAGGGCGGTATATATTATGGATTCATCAGCAGAACTTGTCCCCAATGCCAAAATGTTTCAGTGTAGCAATCATATAATACAAATGGACTCTGTTGAATGCTTTTTTAAAGTTCATAGAGTGGAAGGGCCTCCTGGCAGGAGGGACGGACCGTATGCAAATTTCTCTTATTGTTATCAACACATTATCTGCATGAAATGAAGCCCGTCTGATCTGTCTCAACCAGCTCGGGCATAAGTGTATGAGTTTGGTTGCAAGGATGGTTGTGAATAGTTTGGCATCAATGTTTAGTGGAGAAATAGGTCTGTAGGAACTACACAGTGCCTTATCTTTTCCAGGCTTGGATATTACCATAATAGATGCCTTGAGCACAGGCTCGGTCAGTGACCCTGAGCCAGTAAAGGTGATAAATAGTCACGTGAGAACTAGGGCCAAGATATGGCAGAAGGTTTTGTTATAGAAATAATAATTCCTATTTGTAAAGCGCGAACATATCACCCCTTAATGTTTCAAGACACTGAGGGCCGTCATGGAGATTAAATGAGCTATTGCCAAGAGTCACATCATACTGAACTGAGCTGCCACCAGTGCCAGGGATCAAACCATGAGCCCTGCGCACCAGAGTCAACTGCTCTGACCACTGCGCCTCACCTCTCCTGGGGGGAATCCATTTGGATCCAGGGATTCTGAATGATTCAGTATAGTTACTGCTGCAATCATAACCTTGAGTTTAATTGGCTTGTCTAAGATCCATGCCTGGACCAAGGTAAGCTTTGTAATCTGGGCCTTTTCTAGGTATGTGGGGATAGAGTCTGTGTCTTAGTGCTGATACGAATATAGAGTTTGATAAAAGTCCCAGAAGACCGCTGCAATTTGCCCCCGTGATTTCATTCCCACACCATTTATATAGAGGTTAAACTGTCACACTAAATCTTGGATCGTAGGCAGCGTGCCAGCAATCTTCCACATTTATTGCCCCAGAGTAAAATTCCTGCCTATGATATAGCAGGGCATATTCCACTCTATTGAAGTCCAAACATTTGGTCTGAGTGTGAGGTTGTGGGGGCCCATGTGCCTTAATATATAGTTTGAAGTCATTCACTGTGGTTCCAATTGTGTCTGTTTGTCCTTCCTCCTACGGTTATCTTGGGCAGACAGTGCAAGGAGCTCCACCTGGATGACTACTTTCAGTGCCTCCCATAGAGAGGACATGGGAAACTCTGGTGAAACATTGTCCTGTAAGAATGTAGAGATTACTTAGGCAATTATGTCTATGTTGTGTGTAACTTGGATGAGGCTATCATGTAGCTGCCAGGCGCTAGAAATTGGTCATGTAGTGTTTAGTCATAAGAAGATTATGAGGAGGGCGTGTTCAGATAATGACTAGGGGTGGGTGGAATTTGCGTACTCGGGCTACGCAAGGCTCTGCAAAATGGTAAAAAATCTCTGCGACCACGCAAAAGTTCCATGACCACGTGGAATTGCTTTTTCCACCCGTTCGGAATGCTTTTTTTCCTGTTCGCAAACGCTGTTTGCGTTCTTGGGGAGAAATATCTTGTGAACACGCATTTTGAAAGCACGAACAAGCAGAGAGTTCCGCGAAGCCATGGATCACGGATTTTAGGTCAATTCCCCGTTCAAAATTCCCAAATTCCGCAAGCGGAATGGGATTTACCACCCGGGCCTAATAATGACCTATGTGACATCTGTGACCAGGGCCTAAATAGCAGGGGTGTCGAAAAAATAGTCTATGCATGCATATATTTTGTGAGCTACTAAGAAGACGGTTTAGTCTCTACTTTCGGTTTGGACACATCACCATAGCTTTGCTTGAGCAGTCTGATTCCTTAATCATCATGAGGGTCAGGTCCCTTCCCACCAGGATGGCCATGCCTTGTAACTGTAGGGTCTCTGTTAGGGCATCCTCAATGTAGTGCTCCTGTAGCTCATATGAAGCATAAATAGATGCTAATGTGGACGGGAGGAGCCCTAACTGGATGGGGTACATCACTATTTCCACCTGCGCCCTTTCTCTCACGACCCCTTCCTGTTCCCCCTACATAGGGAGTAGAGATGTGGCACAGCGGCCACGTCGGCTGATTCTGGAACATGGGGGCTCACGGTTTGATCCCCAGAGCTGGGGCAGATTAGCTCAGCATCATGTGACTCTGGGCAATAGCTCACTTAATCTTCCCGAGGGCCCCCAGCGCCTTGATACCCTTGGGTAATTGTTTGCGCTTTACAAATACTGGATTTCATCAGTGGTCCAGCGTGCATGGCTCATGTTGTAGTACCGCTGCAGTGCCTTTTGGCTTGGTATAACACCATGACTGATGTTCCCCTAATCCGGTAAACCTATAGCTCTTGATTCTCTTCCAGCATCCCCCAAACCTTTAATTCCATTGTGCTTGATTCACTGCCAGAGACCCCGTAAACCTGTGAACTTATAGATTATCTGCATCCGCTGTCGCTAGGACCTTGTTGTGGTTTTCCATTGAATCCCTGCAAGCTTCGCCCAGAATACCATGAGCCAATGGCAAACCTTGCTTCCACTGTTACTGGGGCCTCGGAGTTGTTTTCTTTTATGCAGGTTTGAGCATTAACTATACTTTTGTTTCACCTGCCTATTCTGTAAGGTCAAAGCGAGTGTACTAACACGTGTTTTCTCCAAGGTTCCACAAACTTCCAGATCACCAAGTGCCCCATGTGCCACACGTAAACTAGCTACATCCGTTGAGGCTTTGAGAGGGTATATAAACCCCGCCCAACCCCAAATCATGGCTAGGCCTCGCACCCTGCGGAACAAACTTCACTCTTCTCATTCACCTGAAAAATCCTGCCAGAATGGAGAAACACTCCAGTCTCCTTCAAGTCCAACTGAACCTGTGGTTCCTGTGGCTCCAGCTCACTTGAAGTCTTCCTCCTCTATGCCTCCTTCACAGCTACATCAGACCCCGTGACTTGCTGAGTCAAAGCCTTGAGATCTTCTTCGAACTTCAGTCAAGTGGAAGACCCAGTCTAAGTACTTGATCTCAGGCTAGTGTACACTAATCCTCCTATAGTAATTAAGCAGTAATGAGCATCCACGTCTTCAAAGACTACAGATTTTTCCTCCATGCCCTCTCTGTGATTTACTCCAGCACTTATTTTCTGTTTATACTTCAGACCCTTCCTGCAACCTTGGCACTAGAACTGTCACCACACAAGGATTAAAGAGTTTAGCACTGTGTTTCTCTGTTGAACAGTAGTGCCAAGAGAACACAATTTAGAGTATTTTATTAATGTGTGAACCTTGTACCCCAATCTGTGTTCCGAGTGTATCCTGGGGAGTAACTTCAATCTTTGTTCCAAGTTAATCCTTGGGCATGCAAGTAACTCCAACCTTTATTCTGAGTTTATCCTTGGAAGTGTAATTAACTCCAACCTGCGCTCTGAGTGTAACCTTGGGAGGGAAAGTAACGCCAACCTATGTTCTGAGTGTATCCTTAGGAGTGTAAGTAACTCCAACATTTGTTATGAGTTTATCATTTCGAGTGCAAGTAACTCCAGATGTGTACAGAGTTTTTCCTTGGGTGTGCACATAACTCCAATCTGTTTTCAGAGTTTATCCCTGAGAGTGACATACTCCAATCTGTGATTTTGTCATTCTGCTTTCATGCAGTGCTGCTTATGAAACGGTAGTTGTATGTCACTGAAGTTAACACATGGTCATTGTATGTAGCAATCTGTTAATGTAATGATGGTAACTGCCTCTGCTTGTTATTTCCGGTGCATTGCTTCATAGTAAAACCAGAAGTTCTGGTCCAATGCACATCTACCTTGCACACGCAGAAGGTCTTCAAAGTGACATTTCCTGTTACGCAGTGTCACACAACCGATGAGCAGATCCATTATTGCGAGTCTCTCTTTTCTTATTTTATCCCAACCCCCTTTCTCCTAGGGGCAGTGCATGCTCTAAGGAGTTTGGTCCCTTGATCCTGTGCGACTCTGAGTGGGATAGGAGTACTATCATTGGCTCCAGCGTAGTCTCCACAGTTGGGACCAGATGAGTGCATGACAGAAGGCCAAACCTTTCATGCTTCCACCGCTCAGATGACATAGATGACCAGATACACGTTCAGGACCTGGTCCAGACCCTGTCCAAGGGCACCCAAGTGTTTTAGATTTGGCAAGGGCTTTTGGGGATGTGCAGCACAAAGTTCAGTCCCTGAGGGGAGAAAATCAGTCTCTTAAAGATTAACTGGCCCGATATCACCCTCACCATGGTTATTTGAGGTGGGGACTGTGGCAGTTCCTAAAAGCACACATCCCGTTTGACAACCCCCACACTTTAGCGCTTAGGGAAATCTACCAAGCACCTCCGCTATCAGAACTGCTAATCGTGTTCATGTCACAATTTCACTCCAGTCCCAGTTCCCTTTGTCCTGCCCAAACGTTTTTTTATGGATAGTCACAATGTTGATGCCTTCTCAAATATGTGCCTGTTGCAATTTCTTTGTAAACCAGGATCCTTTCCTTCAGATACTGCTCAAATAGCCTTTATCATATCCCATCTCAAGGGAATAGCTGCTACTTGAGCTATTCCACTTATTGAAAATAATGACCCCGTTTTATTTGTTTTTGAAAGATTTAAATATGTGATGTGCCGTCTCTGTGCTAGGCACACGTTTGTCCAGCCTAGTGACAATGAATTGCTAAATATCCATCGGAACATTAAGCACTTCCTTACCTACATTTTTGCCTTCTGTGACCTAGTTATGGAAACCCAGTGGCCAGAGGAAAATAGGACTTCCCTCTTTTACAGAGGGTTACTGGGTGACTTAAAGTATTCCCTTGTGCACATTGGGTATTTACCACAGATTGTTCATAGTTCCTTGACTTAGTTGTCATAATTGAACATAGTTTAATGGAACGCCCCCAAGGGAAACCCAGACTGCTAAATGTGTGGTCTGAGTGGAAACAGACAGAGCCTAACAATTCGGACTACACAGATTGGGGGCTTGGGTGGTCCTCTGACAGCCAAGGAAAAAGAACGTAGAAAGAAATTAAAACTGTGTTTGTATTGTGGAATAGCAGGGTATTTTGCATGAGAATCCTCTGCCAAACCGTGAGAATTAGGAAGGCTATCATTTGACTTCTGACACAGTTCTGAAAAGTTTAGAGCACCCAGCTGACATAGGAGTCACTCAGTTAGGTGTGTTTTTTAACCAAACCCCATTTACCAGGGTAATACCTCACAAAAGGTCCAACGACGTTTAACCAGACCCCCCAGGATATAGCGGCATGGATTAGCAAATTTAGCGGCACAAAAATGGAAATTTAGCTGCACAAATATGGAAATTTAGCGGCAATTTAGCAGGATTTTATTTGGCGGTTTTTCCTACAACAAACACAGATATCTTCGTTTTTTGTGTTTGTGGTCTGTGTGTGTTGGTTCCTGGTGTGTCTGTGGTCTGTGTGTGTTGGTCCCTGGTGTGTATGTGGTCTGCGTGTGTTGGTCCCTGGTGTGTTTGTGGTCTGTGTGTGTTTGTGTAACCGAAGTAGCTATAAGTATTGTCATCTATCGCCCTGTTACTCGTCTTAATTTCTCAGGTAATGTTCTTCGCTCTATTGTAAAGCGCTCGGGCACCTCTGGGTAATTATGTCTGGGCTGTATAAAAACGCATAAATAAATAGGATGCACCCTGAAAGTTCTCTTTGTAAGTGAGCAGCCCTAGACAAAGTTTTTTTTCAAAACAAATGGCTAATCCTGTGCACCAGACGCCTATACATTCAAAGCCTACTGACTTGATAAGACTGCAGGGGCAGCACCTTTCTACTTTCTTTCCCCAGCAGATAACTTTACATGAAAGTCCACAACAGATGCAACAAACTGTCACTTGCCAGCCATTCAACGTCCTAGTCGCAAGCAGAGCTGTGGGAGAGCAAAGGTTCGAACGAGACCGCAAGAACGTATTCCCCCCCCCCCCTCAACCCACGTTACCCCAAGGGGCCCAACTGTGTGCTCGCATCCTACAAATACATAAATGGTGCTAGCCTGACCCCAGGCTGCAGAGGGTTTGTTCTGGCGATGTCAGTGTCTCAGCGTGGTTTGTACACGTAGGCTGAAATGAGAGAAAATGCTTTGCCTACGCGCAGAGTACTCGCAGCTGTTTGAGCCCAGTGCCCGGCGAACAGAGGGACAATCTAAAGGGGGCGTGGGGGGTTTAGAGGGGGAGGGAAGGGGGAACATTGGCTCTAACAAAATACCCAAACCACGTGCGGATTTACTAGCTAATGAGCACGCTGATTTTTGTTCAGCGCGCTAGGATTGGCTGAGGATACTCCAATTCTAGGCTGGTTTACACATTGACATTGAGAGTTCTTCCCACTGCCTGTCTACACCCCTCCGCAGACCCACCCCACCCCCTTGAAAGGGGTCTGGATGTGTAGATTTCGCAGGCACTTTTGTAAAAATCCTGCAATTTTTACAAAAGTGCCGATTTCGCGGGCAGTTTTGTAAAAATCGCAGCATTTTTACAAAAGTACCGATTTGGCGGCAAATCGCGGAATCGCGAAATTGCGATATCCTGGAGGGTCTGTTTAACAATATCAGTTGCCTTTGTCATTGCACCCCAACCAAGGCAGGTTTTACCAATGCTCATAGATTCTGAGGACACAGGAAACTTCTTAGACCTAGCCTTGGCCAGTTCCTTACATATCCCACGAGTTAGAAAAAGTGAACCAGAGCCCATTAGAGCCATTGATGGCTCTGAGCTCTCTTCTGGGATGTTTGTATACTAAACTTCTACTCTATCCTTAGGGGCAAATTTACGAGCCCCTTGCGCCTCTTTTACGCCGCCGTTGTGTCACTTTTGTGACGAAGCGGCGGTGCAAAAGATGCGCCATGGTGGGGGTTATTTACAACGTGACGCATCTGGGAGATGCGTCACATTGTAAAGCCCTGCACCATAAGCAGGCGTTCTGGCGTGGGGGTGGGGGGTCTTTCCTGCGCAGGAACGCCTCCTAAAATTGTCTGAGTGAAATCTACAAGATTTTACTCAGTCACTTTTAGGCCAATGCTGTGCCAAAACCCTGCGTCTGCTTGTAGCAGGCATAAGTTTTGACGCAGCATTGGACTGATAGGGCCCCCCCAGAGCATTGCTGGAGCTGCGTCGCACTTGAGACGCAACTCCAGCAATGCGCCACCTTTACGGCACAGATGCGTCACGCATCGGTGCCGTTTTTGCCCCATGGTGCGCCGCATTGTAAATGCGGCGCACCATGGGTGGCAGAGCTGCGGCGCACAATAACTGGCGCATCCCTAGGGATGCGCCAGTTATTGCAAATCGCCCCTTAGTATCTGAGAAAGAGCATACTGAGACGTTAATCGTTGATCTCACTGACACACCTACCTTTGGAGCTATTTTAGGAATCCTTGGGCTTCAGCTTCAAAATCATCCTGCTATTGACTGAGCCCTCCGTCTTCTCACCTTGGGGTCCCGTTACTGTCAAACTCATTGCTATAATAGGGCTCAGAAAGTTCTATCTCTCTTGACTTGTGAAGCCTCTAATCCAGACCTACTGACTCTGTTACCAGTAGAATACCAGGACTTTTAATACATCTTTGACAAAATAAAAGCTACATAACTACCTCTTAATAAGGAAATTGGTTCCGTCATAGACTTGATTCCAGGCGCAACACTTCCCTGATGACAAGGTTACGCTCTCTCTGAGTAGAACATTTTCTTTTTTAGAATAGGATAGAAAGAAGGCACCTTTTTAAGGGTTCCAGGGGGCTAATGATGCCATTCCCTTATTCAAGGAGAGATGCACCACGGCCCCAGCACTCAGCCATCCAAACCCATGCAGTCTTCTCTTGTGAAGGCAGATGCCTCACAGGTAGATGTGGGTTGTATATTCTCACATGATAATACAACAGAACACATGAACCCAGTTCTCCTTTTTATAAAAAAATGATTGCTGGCAGAGCAAAATTGGACAGCTGCTGAATGAGAGTTATTGGCCAATACATTTTGCTTTAAAAAATGGCAACACTACTTTTGGCCAGGCACACAACAGATTAAAGCCAATCTCTTATCTAGATGGAGTTACACAAATTAGGACACTCTAGGATAGACATCACAGAGCATTGTAAGCTCAAAGAACATCGTAGGTCTCTGCTACCCCGAATCCTTCTTTGATAGAGTTAGGCAGTGTATGAGTCACGAAAAAATGGACTGTTGGGTAACTGGATAGGATAACGCAGGAGCATATTACCAAGCAATAGCGATAAATATCGCTATTGCTTGGTTAGAGACAAAAATTTACCGCTGAGCTGCAGCGATTTGTACCGCAAATAAACCTTGGTATTACCAAGGTTTATCGCAAATGCAATAAAAATCGCCGCAATGCATGAATATCGCTGAAAGGTCAGCGATATTCATGCATTACCGAGCTAATGCTCTTAGCCATGTTATCCACCTCCCATTGGATAACATGGCTAAGAACTGCTCAGGGCAGGTGTTAGGTTTTGGAGATATTCGCGCTTAGCGCGAATATCTCCAAAAGTTGGTAATAGGAGATAGCGATGTTAGCGACTGTTTTCAGTCGCTAACATCTTGGCACGCCCACTCTGCATGTCATTAGTGATAAATATCACTGACATGCAAAGTGGGGCCCAAGATGGTCGCTATCTCCTACTAGCTGTCGCTAACTGGTGTTAGCGACAGCTAGGTAATAGGGAGATAATTTTATCTCCGCTTTCTTGGCTTTTAAAGCCAAAAAAGCGGAGATTATCCCCCTTGATAATATGCCCCTATATCTCCACAAAGAATTAAGAGAAGAAGTATTAACCTGGTTTTGTGACACCACATTAGCAGGTCATCCAGAAATCCAAAAGACCGTAGCAAACTGTAAACAATGGGTTTTGTGGCACACATTGTGTAAGGATGTGCATGACTATGTTCAGACCTGCCTAATGTGTTCTCAAGACACAGCATCTCATTCCGCCCCAACAGGCTATATACGAACCTTGCCGGTGCCCCCAAATCCTTAGCATACCATAAGCATGGACTTTATTACTGACCTCCCCAACCCTAATGGCTATACAATCATTTGGGTGGTAGTAGATCTTTTTTCAAGATGGCGCATTTTATTGCCCAAAAAGAAATACTCATGCCAAGACCCTCGCAGTGATGTTTATTCAATAAATCCCCTAGGTCATTCTTTCTGATGGGGGCCCACAATTCATTTCACAATTTGGGCTCAGTCTTTGCACATCATTGGACATTGATACTCGCCTCTCATCTGCCTATCACGTGCAAACTAATGGGCAAACGGAGTGGGTAAACCAGGTTATAGACACCGTGATCCCTTTTGCCCTATACACCTAAGGGTTGGGCATCCTTGTTACACTTCCCTTAATTTGTGTACAATAACTCACAGCATTCAGCTACTGGTATTTCCACCTTATATTGTTTAACTGCTAAAAAATGTTGTAATGCATTTTGAAAATGTACCTGTCATACGAGATGTAAAACATCTAACTGATTCACAACAGCTGGTTTTATCACACTTACATCAGGCTAAGTTGCGTATGGTAAAAAATGCTAACAGACATCAATACCAACAGCCAGACCACAAGGTTGGAAATCAAGTGTGGCTGTCTACTAAACACCAGCGATTACAGGGGCCACATCAGTTACAAATCACATATGTGGAACCTTTTCTATTGAACAAATTATTAACTCAGTAGCTATGAAATTACAGTTGCCAGAAGAGTTACCCGTCCACTCAGAGTTTCATGTGTCAATATTTAAGCACTATTTTGCAGAGACCCGTCCTGTTCCCCCTTTCACCCATAATACTAGATGATCATTTGAAATTTGTGGTACAGAAGCATGAGAATAGATGGTTGTTTTACTTGAGTGATTGGAAAGGATGTGATCCTGAAGAGAAGTATTGGGAACCTGCCAGCAATGTTCACGCCATTCACCTGGTTTGTTCCTTCCATGTCTATCCAGACAAACCACGCCATGTAGGTCATTCCATGTGGAGGGAAACTGTCATGATTCCCTTCTGTCCATTATCTGTCACAACCCCTTCCTGAGCCTCCTGTGTAGTGGTCTAGTACACAAGGCAAAATTTGCATTACCCCAAGGGTCCTTATGGCATGCTATAATCCCACAACTGATGTTCCCCTAATCCTGTAATTCCATTGCACTTGATTCCCTGCCAGGGTCACCATACATGCAACTCGCTGCTGGGCGAATAGAGCATGCTACAATGCATGCTTTCACATTGTGGTCCATTACAACGATCGCTTTGTTAAAACGCAATACCTTTACAATGCAAGTCAATAGATCGACCTTAGGAATAGTATAATTTACTATTCCAATCCACCCTGCGCAACAGTAGGGAAGGTGCTGGAATAATAAATCATACTATTCCTTAGGTTGGAGCGCCATCTAGAGAAAGTCGATCTAATGACTTGCGTTGTAATGGCATCGCGTTATAGCAACTCGGTCGTTGTAACAACTACGTTTGAAAGGTAATGCGGTGTAACAACTGCATTTTAAAGGTTGTTTCCCCTGCTGGGCATGTGGTGTGGGCCTGGACAGCCTTCCATCACGATGGGCACTCTCTGGGGGCTGGAACCCTGACAGAAGTACCTACCAATGAACTGAAGATCCAGCACTGGTGCTGGGTGAGGTGTGCAGCACTGCCTGAGTCTGCAGACCCCTACTGAGGGGGGCATGATGCCCCTAGGTGCACCCTCTGCCCTCTCTCATGTGGGTCGGGGTTGGGGCTGTTGTGAGATAGTGGGAGGCCTCTCTGCGATCATCCCTACTGGAATCCTTCGGAACTTGAAGTGACCACGCAGAGACAGGGCTTGATGGGCTCTCTGGACTGCCTTCTACCTGTGCCTGCCCCAAACTGATATATCACCCAGTGGCTATAATTCAAAAAGACGAAAGGGTGACTTATAAGTGAATAAGTGATATAGTAGTGACCAGGTATTTTAAGTGAAGAAAATATATTCCATGCTTAACAAAAAGTATATAACATGTTAAGTTCAATGGACATCTGCCCCTAGACACATCAATCTCCAATAAGCCTATAATACATTCAGTTATGTTGCGTGGGATGGAGAACGTAGGGTATGGATTGTCGGTGTACGTCGATATTTTGACCCAGAATAGTTTGTGATTGCGAAAAAGTCACAGTGGGTCTAAGGACAAGAGGAGGACAGCCCGTCTGGACAAAACGAATTAGCAATGAGTGGGGTGCGTTTTCCATAATTCACAAAATAACTGATGGTCGAATAGACCTACCATTATAAGTGGTTTGGGACACCCCAAGGAGTCCTATGTGATTAGAAAGGAGTGTAATCCACCATCCGGTTGGATTCTGAAACAAGGTAAGAAAGGAAGGGAAAGGTTAGGGAAGCTTAAAGGAGGGTAGCTCACAAATTCATGCTGTGGTGGAAAGGAAGTTACCTCGAAGGAGCAGAAACAGGAGTGAGTAAGGTTGCTCAGGGTGGAATCGTATTCCAAAGATAATAGCTGTCAGGGGGATAATGATAGTGAATTCAGTTATTGCATTTACGGTGGGAAAAAAACAGACAATAATTGAGGGGTCTAGGCTCAAACAGTAATTACTTTAGTGCTACAACGAGTAAAATCCACACGTAGTGAAGTGTTATTAAAAGCGTGCCCAGTTCGCCCAAAATTACTTTGGGCATAACAACATACATGCTTTAAACGTGTACAGATGGTAGCCATCCCACATCGCAAAGTGTGGGCATTTAAAGCAAGGCCGGAGGTGAAGGCGTTAATAATTACTGCTGGTCATGAGTGCGTGCACATTTCAGCCAAAAAGGTTTTGTTCAAATGCTGGATTAATCAGAATATCTCAAGAAACTGGCTGACCGGGGCTGGATTGTTAAAGCCGAAATGCAACTGCCGCTCCGCCCACGCAGCACTAATTCCCCGCCTGTGCGGGCGAATTAGTGAGTGGGCTGGGTCATGATGGCTCCACGCCATCATGAGCACACACCGCCCGTGACTCATGACGGTGTGGAGTAGTCATAAGTAAGGGATCACCACGCCCACCCCCAAGCTCCGCCCACGCCATGGCAGAATTCGCGCCTCGGCGAAAAGGTTAAACATCAAGACAATCGAATGAAAGGACACTCAGCGCGAGGCTAGCGTGTCTCAGCTGACCTCTGACTGATCGGGAAGCCGGCGCCTGTGGCAGATGTGAAGGAATTTAAACGGGGGAGCTGAGTCAGGGTGTGCGCGTGATGATGTGCTGATGGTTAGTATCCATTCTGAACCAGAAGGCGGTGAACAACGGCGATAGAAGTCACACACTCCTGGTTGCTTGCCAGTTTGAATGACTGCTGCTGTGGCTTGGGCCTCTGGACTAGGGCCCGTTCCCCCCTGTGGTTGCCCTGGGTGAGGACCAACATACATCCACTACCTGAACACGATTCCAGGTGCAGACGGCCTGTCGGATGATCGCTGCACATGTGGAGGCGCACCATTCCTACATGCTGGTGTACTCCTGGACTCTCTTGTTGAACTCCCTTGCCTGCTGACCTAACATTGAACTCTCTGCTACTGTATAATTAGCAATGGACGTTCACTTTTGGCCATATTGCTGTGAGGGACTTGCTGTGGCTGGGTGGCCATCCACCCCACTCCCAAGCCCACCAGTGTCTACTGTGAAAACTGACGCCAGATTCATTGCCCTGAAAAAGTGCCTCCTGTTCTGATCACATCGCACTCCGTATACCAGGGTGCCCTATTACACGCCTGGATGTGTGTTTGGTGAGGCAGTTCAACGACTGTAAACCTAGGAGTGCTGGCTAGGCACCTACTGCACTGATTGCCCCCTAACCCCCCTCTAGTCAGTTTGTACCACTCAGTAAATATGGTGAAACCTAAGGGCACCATGCTACCATTATAAGGTGGTGGCAAGGAGGATATGGGCCTGGGACCTGTGAACAAGACTCTTCGCAGCCTTCAAACACCTTGAGAAGACCATTCAGGCCCATTCTCCGCAATTTGACAGGGTGCCCCAGGCCATCATGGACACAAACACCTCCCTGGAAACCTGCATTGATTCGGAAACGTTGGAGAAAACTCAATCTTCACTGGCAGGAGTGCGCCCATCAGTGCAAGATCTGCAGGAGCGTTTGAAACTAGTGGACTCAGAAGTTGCCATTGTACATCACAGAAGAAAAGATGCAAAGGGCAGATCGAGACACAGTAATATTCACTTAATGGGTTTACCCGAGAACTATGAGGGTCCCAGCATAGAGCTGTTCTTGGAAGAATAGCTAGAGAGCAATGTCCTGGAGGGCAGTGCACCAATCGTTTTCTCCATCAGCCCACCCCTCCCTGGAGCCCTTCCACACTCTATCTTCCATGATTATTACGTGATTTATGCTGCTCCAGTCCCTCCAGCCCTGAACCACATACATGAATGTTTTGGCGCTCTCCAGCTGGCACAGTTGAATGTATTACAGCTTGCTGAGCTGGATGAACCACTGCAACTGGAGGAGGTACGCACAGCCATATCTCAGATTGCTCGTAACAAGACCCCGGGTACTGATGGCTCACCTTCCTTCCCCAAAGCACTCAATGCCTTGACGTGCTCAATGAGGCCAGGGAGTGAGATCATTTACCTAACTCACTCCATGAAGACCTGACTGTCGTCCTGCCCAAGCCAGGCAGAGACCCGCTGGATGTTCACTCATACAACACCCTTTTCCCTGCTTAATTTAGATTGTAAAATCCTGGGCAGGATATTGGTGACCCGCTTCCTTCTCTTTACTCAGCTGTTGGTTCACACTGATCAATCTGACTTTTTCCCAGATTGCAGTATATTTTTTAATATCTGCTGACTTCTGCTCTTCCTGCATAATACATTGGCCAATGCCTTTGATCAGTTTAGAGTGTCACTAGACATAGAAAAAACATTTGACACTCTGAGTTGGGATTTCTTTTTTTTGGCCCTCGCCCACATGGGGGTTGGACCGGGATTTTCCGTCTGGGTGTTTGCCCTCTATTCTGACCCTACGGTGTGAGTGAAGACTAGGCAAGTGATTTCTGACAGGTTTGACATTTATAGCAGTACCAGACAGGGCTGCCCCCATCCTCTATCATGTTCTCATTGGCTATACAGCTCCTGGGCTGCCAACGTCACCAGCGGGCAGCAGACTTCATCACCCATGATAAAGACATGTATCACATAATCTCATTATATGCCGACGATGCTTTGGTTTTCCTGCAGGAGGTGGGGTCTTCACTTCCAGGTCTAATGCAGATTCTGGATGGCCTTGGTGGGATTTCTGGGTTATGCATGATATGCCAAAATCATGTTTGTTTCCCCTGGTGTACAGACCGACCGAGAGTCAGGTGGAAGCCCCAGGGACTCGTTCGCAGTGGTGTTAAGACACTTTTAAATACTTATAATAAACAAAGAGATTGCCAGTACTGTGCAACAATTCAAAAATTAGCAAGGGCAACGAGCTGGAAGTCGCTCATTTCCACAGACCACTCTTTCAGTCACGATTCTTATCAAAGTTAAATAAGTTTGTTTTTAATTTTTATTTACAAATTTTACAAATTTGTGATCGATTGGTCTATACAATCAGAATAAATACCCTCCCCATCACCATTCTTTGTTGTCTGTCGTCAATTTATGTTCACGAGTTAAATGTTTTAAGTGTTTAATCTTTAAGTCAAAAAGGCCTGGTAGTCCTTCCCCATGTCATTCACAATAAATGTGTTGGACTGAAGTCAAAGCTATATATGTAGTCTGTTGTGTTTCAAAATATTACAATAATCTTTTTTCAAAATAAAAATAAAAATTCAAAATAAACGTATTTAACTTTGATAAAAATCTTGACTGAAAGAGTGGTCTGTGGGAATGAGCGACTTCCAGCTCGTTGCCCTTGCTAATTTTTTAATTGTTGCACAGTACTGGCAATCTCTTTGTTTATTATAATCTTGGCGCAGCCTTACTGTGCTCTAGCCAAAACTCTCGTTGTTCCTTTGGATTTTTAAATACTTAGGCATATAGGTTTATCACTCTGAGAGGATCTTAAGGAGGGGAATCTCAACAAAGCAGCAGGCTCCATACACCGCTCCTTGCCCTTTTGACGCTCTCTTCCTTTCTCCTCATTAGGTCGAGTAGCAATTTCTAAAATGTTAGTCCTTCCCCAGTTGTTGTATTTCTTTTCAGCCCTTCACATTGCGCTCTCTAGGAGCCTCTTTTGTGACAGCACAATTACAATGACCAATGGTGATTTCACACATCACAACACCCCCAAAATGTGCCTGTCTTTGCTATATTGTAGGGAGTTAACACTTATACCTTGTTGTCTGATGCTACCATTCATCCATGACACAAGATCAGACAGATGGCAGTATCCCAAGCCTACTGGTGCAGATACATGCACCCCAGGGCTCCACAATCCCATATTCCCTATTGATTGTTATATGGGATCTACCACTGCTGCACCGGGAATCACATTGACCCAGCCTTATGGGATGTCGCTGAACTTAAACATATATGTGAACTTTATAATGAGGGCACATATTTCCTTCCAGGGACTGCTGGAAACCTATGGGCTGAATGCCGGTGCGTTCTTAACACACCATGCTCTTCAACACATGATTCATGAGTCGTGGAGCAAAGGGGACGATGAACCACCTACTTCACATTTCTGGCTGCCACGAGCCCTTGACATGCCATCACAAGTTTATACCCTGCTCTTACTGCCCTCCTTCTGACTAAGCAACGAAGGCACCAGATGGACCGAGGTGTTCCAACAGCCACTTTCCGATGTGGCTTGGGCTCATGCTCTCCAGATAGTGTAGGGTGTGTCTCGTAACCCAAGGTTCCGCTTCACACAGTTCAACTATAAACACCACACCTACCTCTTTCCGTAATACTTCCGTTGCAAACAAAAGAATGCAGATTTTGTCCATATGGTGTGGGCATGCACATCACTGCAACCGACATGGACGACAGTCACTGCAACAGTGGCTGAAATGTTAGCACATACCCTCACTACCATTCCTGAATATTGTTTGTTAGGAATGCGCCAGAGCGAAAGGTGATAAACATATGCATTGCTTCATTGATCTGGCCTTTGTACTGTTTGAACATAACATAGCCATGGCATGGAAATTCCCCCCCCCCCCACCTCCAATGCCGGCTGTGTGTATTATTGACATGAACCAGGGCTAAAGCCACACCCTCAGGCAACTCTGTATGAGGGGTGACTCCTGCATGGGAGGTGAATGCTGGGAGATTTGTTTTACTTAAAGTGGAAGCCAAATCGGATGTACGCCTGCATGAGATATTGTTATGCCACCCACATGCTTCTGTTGGACATTATCAAGTGGTATTGTGGCTGCTCCTTCAACGCTCTCTACCACACATTGTTCCCCAAACAGGCAGCATTCCCCTTAATGGCTCCCGACATGCTGTCCATGCTGGCACAATACTTATCCCTGATTGCAATCTGTCACATGGATTATTTCAAACAACCCATCATCTCTCTCCTCTCCTCTGCTATGACATGCAAAGCGGGAACGAGCCTCACAAGCCAATTATTTTCCAGCTCTTTTAACCGTACTCCACAAATGCTAAACTGGCTCTCACTTGAGAAAGGAAGGGAACATGACGTGTTTACATATATCTTTGTTTACTTATTATGGACCTCAGAGCTCTTGAGTTCTGTTAGACCTGGCATCTTTGGCGTGATTACCCCCATCTTTTTGCCTCTGCCTCCTGTATTTTTGATGCTGTGCTGGATTTCGTTTTTGCTGGTTTAGATGCTTTGGACACTCTGCCACTGCTGACCAGTGCCAGAGTGTAAGTGCTCCCTATGTAAATTGTTATTCTGATTGGATATACATGTTTGGCATATTTGTATCACCATGAAGTCCCTAGTAAAGTGCACTGGGTGTGCCAGGGCTGGTGATGACAAATGCTACTAGTGAGCCTGCAGCACTGATTGTGCCACCCACAGGAGTAGCTCTAAAATGGTGTCTCGGGCCTGCCACTGCAGCGCCTATGGGCAGTTTAGAACTGCCATGTCCTCCTGGTCAGTGTCCCCACTGACCAGGCCTAACCCTTCCCTTTTTCGTGCACATCAGTCACCCCTATGGAAGGCCCAAGGTACCCCCCTGGGCAGGGTGCAGTGTATGTGAAAGGTAGAGCATGTACTAGTGCAGGTACCATGCTCTGGTAGTGAATTACAGCCATTTTCGTTTTTCACTATTGTAAGGCTATCTTGCTCCATAGGTTAACATGGGGGATGCTGGCTACGGTGGTTAACAGCATTTCTTCCCATAGGAACAAGATAGGACATAAGTATCTAGTATCCCTGAACTCAGAATTTAATAATACATCTTTTAGGAAAGGTGGTTTTTAAATCCTGTGTTTGAGAACAGCACTTTTAGAAAGTTGCTGTTCTCTTGTCTGACCCTTCTGTGTGCCTGGGCCTGTTTGTGTATTGACTGTCTGGTTTGTGAGTGACAGGGGCTGGGGAATTCCCCCAGAGGCTGGATGAGTCAGCACTAGGCTGAATGAAGCAATTGCAACCTGAGTGGTGGGAGGAGTTAGCACCTGGGCTGAATAGGGCTGTGCCTGCCTGCCACAATGCTGGCTCCACCTCCTGCTGGGCGGCTGAGGACTCTGCCCCTCACTCTGAAAGGAAAGATGCAGCCAGCACATCAAGGTGCTCAGGATCCACCCAGAACTGGTTCAGACCGGGCTCAGGGCCCACATGCACAGAGAGAACAAAGACTTTAGGGGTATAAGTACAGGACCCCTGACAACAGAAAATTAGATCATCCTGGAAATCAAGAAGGAACCTCTGCCAAGGAGAAAGCTGACTCTGAAGAAGGAAGACTGTCCTGCTGTTGCTCTGCTGGACTGACCTGCTGTTGCTTTGCTGCCAAGGAGAGGGGAAGGACTTTGCTGTGAGCTGTGTCCCCTGTCTTGAAGGAATCTCCAAGGGCCTGAGAAGAGCTGGCTCCCTGTTTTTGAAGTCCCAGGAACAAAAGGACTTCACCCCAGTTTCCCTGAACTCTGCTGAGAGAGTTCTGTCCTTCCTAGAGTGCTTGATCCAGTTGTGGGGCCTCTGGAAGTTGAACCTGAGCTGGGAAGCTTGAGACTAAGCTGAGAAACTTGTGAAGCTGAAAAGTGTCGCATCGCTCGCTTGCGGAGCGCATCCCCGACAGTGCGAGAAGTTTCCCGCCGCTACGAAGGTCGAGATCGGCGCAGCGCCTGACATCGCTGCCGGAGCCGTCGCACCCTTCGTTTGCGGAACGCACCAGACCGGTGCGGGAGAATCGAACATCGCTGCGAGTGTCGTCGCAGAGCCTGTCGTCGCTGGGTGAGATCGCCGCACCGCTTGCTTGCGGACCGCATCACGTCGCTGCGAGCACCGTCGCAGAACCATCGCATCGAGGAACTGCGAGAGAGAGGATCACCGCTGGATCGCGCATCGTCGCCCCGGAGATCGTCGCAGCCCCTACGAGATCATCGCATCGTGCCTTTGCGAGAACAGACTTCCTACGGAACCTACGCACCGGAATCTACGCAAGCTGCCTTCCTCCCCATACAGACCGGATTCGTCGCAAAACGCCCGCTGCTGCAGCGGGGCTGTCGCATCGCCTCCCCAGGGTCTCAGGAGCGACGCATCGCTTGTTTCCACCGCACCAGCTTCCTGCTTGTGGAACTTTGTTGCATCTAAAAGGTACTGTGAGTAAACGTGACGCAACTGTGAACTTTTCACGCATCTGTGGATTATTTTAACGCAACTTAAAGAACTTTGATTACAACCTGAAGAACTCTTTTGAAACCATATCCTTGAACTGTGTATGTTGGATTTTTGCCGTTTTGGTCTTGTGTAGTTTAGAATAAATATCTTTATTTTCCTAAACTGTTGTGGAATCAGTTCGTGGTGTTTTCACTGTGTTACTGTGAGTGTTGGTACAAATACTTAACGCATTGCCTCTGGTTAGCCTAGACTGCTCCGGCCAAGCTACCTTGAGGGCGAGCAGGGGTTATCTGAGAGGGTTATCTCCTTGTCCTGACTAGAAGCAAGGGTCCCTATTTGGACAGTGGTACCTACCTCTGCCAACTAGAGACCCCCAGTTCTAACATTGGTGGTCAGGCGGTGGGATTTGAACTTGTATTTGTACTTGACCCACAGTAATTGGTGTACATCACTAGTGAGTGCAGACCATTACGCCACCGCATACTATTGGTTGAGTTTTTTAAATTCTATTTTTGAGTAACTCTTCGAAAAGCATCATGTCTCAGAATGGGAAGGCACCCAGTGAGAGGGCAGAAGAAGCAGAATTAGAATTTTGCATTGAAGATTTGTGTTCATACAAAGTTGAGCAACTGAGGTACTTCTGCCAGCAGTTTGAGTGCCCCATAAAAAGCGCCTACAGAAAGGAGGAGCTACAGAGAATCTTGAGAGCCCATTGGGAGGCACAAGCGGAAGATGATGTGGATGTAGAGAATGGTTTTCAAAGCAAAGATCTGCCAGTGGGCAGAGTAGGCTCAGGAGCTGGCAGCAACCACTCCGGTAGGGGCCTCACCCCAGAAGAGTTACAGGAAAATCAAAGAATAAGAGAATATGACTTGGAAGTCATGAAAATGAAACTGAGGCAATTGGAGTTGGAGAAGGAAAGGGCAGCGGAAGACAAGAGAGAGGCCCGCGCCTTAGAGGAAAAGAAATTGCTTTTGGATCATGAATTGAGAATAAAAGAGCTGGATCTGAAAAATAAGGAGGTGGATGCCAGTTCTAATGGTGGCAGCGCGCAGCCAGTGCATGGGGGTAAAGTATATATTCCCAAAGACCTGGTACAGAATTACCATAGGAGTGAGGATATTTATGCCTGGTTCACTTCGTATGAAATTGCATTGAAGATGAATGATGTGCCTGACAAGTATTGGGGGGCGGGCCTGTGGAAACATTTTGAGGCGTCTGGGAGGAGTGCTCTAGAGCCTTTAGAGTTGACAGGTGCCATGACCTACCCCAATATGAAGGAGGCCTTATGTCTCAGGTATGGCCTTACTCCAGAGCAGTACAGACTACAGTTTAGAAACTCCAAGAAGAAAGAGTCTGAGACTTGGATGGAGTGTGTGAATGGGTACTCGCGTGCACTGGAAGGTTGGATGAAGGGCAGTAAAGTAACTGATTTGAAGGGGTTGTTGCATTTAATCAGTTGGGAGCACTTGAGTAGTCTTTGTGTTCCAGAGCTGCGCCAGCATCTTTTAGACAGCAAGCTGACAGACCCCATTGAGCTTGCTAAGGAGGCGGACCGCTGGACCAGTACCAGGGTCCACAAAGGAATTGTGGGTACCACAGCCAAAGGTGGGCAGGGTCCCCAGCAGAAGAGTGGGGGGGACAAGGGTAACCAAAAGGAGTTCTCACAAGGGCCCCAAAATAGTTCCCAGGAAAAGGATTCCCAACCCCCCAAGCCTAAACAGCCATGGCCCTCTAAGGGTAGGCGGGACAAGAGAAATAACCAGGGTCCCCCTACCTGCTATCACTGCAACGAGGTGGGCCATATTGCTCCGAAATGTCCCAAGAAGAAGCCCGCACCCACTGGTGCTCCCGCCCCAGCGTTAGCTAGTGTAGCTTTGGGTGGGGATTTGGTTTCTAGTGATTGAGGAGAGCTAGCAGTCATGACCCTTGTCTCACTAGGAGACCGAGAGATGGTCCCGGAAACCTTACTGCCCTCTAACACTAAGAAATATGGGCAGAAGGTGACCATCAATGGGAGGGAGGTTGAAGCTCTGAGAGACACCGGAGCCAGTGTGACATCCGTGAGGTGTCAGTGGGTGTCTGACGAGCAAATCATCCCTGGTGTACTCCGCCCCGTAGTGGCCGCTGACAGCTCAGTGCGCCTCTGCAAGCTAGCGAAGGTTTCCTTTGAATGGGGAGGAGTCTCTGGTCTTTTGGAGGTAGTTGTCAGTGATGCCTTGCCTGTGGACTGTCTGTTAGGCAACGACCTGGAGAGTTCTCCATGGAAAGACATAGAACACCGAACTCACTTGGAGATGTTGGGTCTGCCTGCGTGGATCTGCGTGACCACGCGTGCTATGGCAGCCAGTAAGGGTGAATCAGCAGAACTGGAGCCTGAAACAGTGGCCCAGAGACCTGCCAGGAGAGGAAGAGGCAGAGGGCGCGGGAAACCAGCCCCAGCCGTTCCCACGGTCCAGGAGGAAGCAGAACCTGAGGGGGATGCCCTGGAACCTACAGGGGAACAGGTGGCCGAACTGGGAGACCTACCTGAGCTGACCCATTGGCAGCAAGAAGGTGGTCCCTCCAGGGAGGAGTTCTGCCAGGCGCAGAAGGAATGCCCTTCCCTCATTGGTCTGCGGCAACAGGCTGTAGATCAGGCAGCAGGTGGAGCAGTCAAAGATCACTATGTTTACTGGGAAGGTGACCTACTTTATAGCGAGCCTAAGTTTGCTGAGCCCGGTGCAGCCCGTGTGCTGGTGGTACCCGAGCGCTTCAGAAACTTCCTAATGGGTCTGGCTCATGACGTGCCTCTCGCAGGACATCTGGGGCAAGACAAGACCCTGAACCGGCTTGTCACCCACTTCCACTGGCCCCAGATGAGGAAGCACGTCGGTTCCTTTTGCAGATCTTGCCAAACCTGTCAAGCTAGTGGCAAGACTGGAATGAAGTTGAAGGCTCCCCTTCAACCCTTCCCAGTGGTGAGCACCCCTTTCGAGCGGGTGGGCATAGATATCGTAGGGCCCCTGGACCCCAAGACAGCCTTAGGCAACAGGTTCATCCTGGTCTTGGTGGACCATGCCACCCGGTACCCGGAAGCAGTCCCTCTCAGGACAATCACAGCACCCGTGGTGGGCCGTGCATTGATGGGGATCTTTTCCCGTGTGGGGTTCCCCAGAGAGGTGGTCTCCGACCGGGGTACCAACTTCATCTCTAGGTACATGAAGTCTCTGTGGGAGGAGTGTGGGGTAACTTATAAGTTCACCACTCCTTACCACCCTCAAGGAAACGGGTTGGTTGAAAGGTTCAACCGGACCCTGAAAGGTATGATTATGGGCCTAGCGGAGCCCATGAGACGGAAGTGGGACGTCTTGTTACCATGCCTGTTGTTTGCCTACAGGGAGGTGCCTCAGAAGTCCTTAGGGTTCAGTCCCTTTGAGCTCCTGTATGGCCACCCTGTCAGAGGACCTCTCTCACTGGTGAAGGAGGGTTGGGAAAAGTCCCGTGGGAAAACCCCCCAGGATGTGTTCAGCTATGTGCTGGCCATCCGCAACCAGACACAACGCTTCAGGAAACTCGCTCAGGCGAACCTGGAAGCAAGCCAGGAAGAAATGAAAAGATGGTACGACCAGAATACCACTCTGGTCGAATTTCAACCTGGGCAGAAAGTGTGGGTAATGGCGCCAGTGGAGCCTTGCGCGCTCCAAGACAAGTGGTCTGGGCCATACGAGGTGGTGGAAAGGAAGAGTGAGGTAACCTACCTGGTTAACCTGAAGACTCCCAGGCAGCCCCTGAGAGTTTTGCACGTGAACCGCCTCAAACCACACTTTGAGAGGTCTGAAGTAACCATGCTCATGGCTACAGATGCAGGAATGGAAGAGGATAGTGATCCTCTCCCTGACCTCCTGGCAGTTAAGGAGCACGATGGGTCAGTGGATGGTGTGGTCCTCTCGCCCACCCTGACCCCAGAACAGCAGAGCGACTGTCGCCAAGTGTTGGGTCAGTTCTCCTCTCTGTTCTCCCTGACCCCAGGAGTCACCAACTGGTGCGTCCATGACGTGGACACTGGAGACAGTCTGCCTGTGAAGCAAAAATTTTACAGGGTAGCTGACAAGGTCAGGGCCAGCATCAAGGAAGAAGTTTCCAAGATGTTGGCGCTAGGGGTGATTGAGCCCTCCAGCAGCCCCTGGGCTAGCCCAGTGGTCTTGGTCCCCAAGAAAGCTGCTACCCCCGGTGGCCCGCCAGAACTCCGGTTTTGCGTGGACTACCGTGGGCTCAATGCGGTCACGAAGACTGACGCACACCCTATCCCCAGGGCTGATGAGCTCGTGGATCGGTTGGGAGCTGCCAAGTACCTCAGTACATTTGATTTGACTTCGGGGTACTGGCAGATTGCCTTAACTGATGGGGCCAAACAGAGGTCAGCATTTTCAACGCCAGAGGGGCACTTCCAGTTCCGTGTCATGCCCTTTGGGTTGAAGAATGCCCCTGCCACGTTCCAGAGACTGGTTAACCAGGTACTGTCCGGGCTGGAGGAATTCAGCGCCGCATACCTGGATGACATTGCTGTGTTCAGCCCCACGTGGGAAGAACACTTGCAACACCTCTGCGAAGTGTTGAAGGCTCTGCAAAAGGCAGGCCTCACTATCAAGGCCAGCAAGTGCCAGATAGGGCAGGAATCTGTGGTGTATTTGGGACACCAGGTGGGGAGCGGCCAGGTGGCGCCCCTACAGGCTAAGATTGATACCATTCTGGCTTGGGAGCCCCCCAAGACCCAGACAGAGGTGAGAGCCTTTTTAGGACTCACCGGGTATTACAGACGGTTTGTCAAGGGATATGGCACCATTGTCGCCCCCTTGACAGAACTCACTTCCAAGAAGTTGCCCAAAAGAGTTGACTGGACTGACGCCTGCCAAACTGCTTTTGAGGCCCTGAAGACTGCGATGTGCACAGCACCGGTGCTCAAGGCACCTGACTTTTCCAGTGAGTTCATAGTTCAGACGGACGCTTCAGAGCATGGTGTGGGAGCAGTACTCTCACAAGCCACTGAGGAGAATGGAGACCAGCCAGTAGCTTTCATTAGTCGGAGGCTACTCCCCAGGGAACAGAAGTGGAGTGCGATTGAAAGGGAGGCTTTTGCTGTGGTCTGGGCTCTGAAAAAGTTGAGGCCCTACCTGTTCGGGACTCACTTTCGTGTTCAGACCGACCACAGGCCCCTCAGGTGGTTAATGCACATGAGGGGTGAAAATCCAAAACTGTTGAGGTGGTCCATCTCCCTACAGGGAATGGACTTTACATTGGAACACCGCCCTGGTACAGAACACGCCAACGCTGATGGTCTGTCCAGGTTTTTCCGCCTTAGTGAAGAGAACTCCCAAGAGGGTGGGTAGTTCTCCCCACTTTCAGCTGGAGGGGACACGTGTTAGACCTGGCATCTTTGGCGTGATTACCCCCATCTTTTTGCCTCTGCCTCCTGTATTTTTGATGCTGTGCTGGATTTCGTTTTTGCTGGTTTAGATGCTTTGGACACTCTGCCACTGCTGACCAGTGCCAGAGTGTAAGTGCTCCCTATGTAAATTGTTATTCTGATTGGATATACATGTTTGGCATATTTGTATCACCATGAAGTCCCTAGTAAAGTGCACTGGGTGTGCCAGGGCTGGTGATGACAAATGCTACTAGTGGGCCTGCAGCACTGATTGTGCCACCCACAGGAGTAGCTCTAAAATGGTGTCTCGGGCCTGCCACTGCAGCGCCTATGGGCAGTTTAGAACTGCCATGTCCTCCTGGTCAGTGTCCCCACTGACCAGGCCTAACCCTTCCCTTTTTCGTGCACATCAGTCACCCCTATGGAAGGCCCAAGGTACCCCCCTGGGCAGGGTGCAGTGTATGTGAAAGGTAGAGCATGTACTAGTGCAGGTACCATGCTCTGGTAGTGAATTACAGCCATTTTCGTTTTTCACTATTGTAAGGCTATCTTGCTTCATAGGTTAACATGGGGGATGCTGGCTACGGTGGTTAACAGCATTTCTTCCCATAGGAACAAGATAGGACATAAGTATCTAGTATCCCTGAACTCAGAATTTAATAATACATCTTTTAGGAAAGGTGGTTTTTAAATCCTGTGTTTGAGAACAGCACTTTTAGAAAGTTGCTGTTCTCTTGTCTGACCCTTCTGTGTGCCTGGGCCTGTTTGTGTATTGACTGTCTGGTTTGTGAGTGACAGGGGCTGGGGAATTCCCCCAGAGGCTGGATGAGTCAGCACTAGGCTGAATGAAGCAATTGCAACCTGAGTGGTGGGAGGAGTTAGCACCTGGGCTGAATAGGGCTGTGCCTGCCTGCCACAATGCTGGCTCCACCTCCTGCTGGGCGGCTGAGGACTCTGCCCCTCACTCTGAAAGGAAAGATGCAGCCAGCACATCAAGGTGCTCAGGATCCACCCAGAACTGGTTCAGACCGGGCTCAGGGCCCACATGCACAGAGAGAACAAAGACTTTAGGGGTATAAGTACAGGACCCCTGACAACAGAAAATTAGATCATCCTGGAAATCAAGAAGGAACCTCTGCCAAGGAGAAAGCTGACTCTGAAGAAGGAAGACTGTCCTGCTGTTGCTCTGCTGGACTGACCTGCTGTTGCTTTGCTGCCAAGGAGAGGGGAAGGACTTTGCTGTGAGCTGTGTCCCCTGTCTTGAAGGAATCTCCAAGGGCCTGAGAAGAGCTGGCTCCCTGTTTTTGAAGTCCCAGGAACAAAAGGACTTCACCCCCAGTTTCCCTGAACTCTGCTGAGAGAGTTCTGTCCTTCCTAGAGTGCTTGATCCAGTTGTGGGGCCTCTGGAAGTTGAACCTGAGCTGGGAAGCTTGAGACTAAGCTGAGAAACTTGTGAAGCTGAAAAGTGTTGCATCGCTCGCTTGCGGAGCGCATCCCCGACAGTGCGAGAAGTTTCCCGCCGCTACGAAGGTCGAGATCGGCGCAGCGCCTGACATCGCTGCCGGAGCCGTCGCACCCTTCGTTTGCGGAACGCACCAGACCGGTGCGGGAGAATCGAACATCGCTGCGAGTGTCGTCGCAGAGCCTGTCGTCGCTGGGTGAGATCGCCGCACCGCTTGCTTGCGGACCGCATCACGTCGCTGCGAGCACCGTCGCAGAACCATCGCATCGAGGAACTGCGAGAGAGAGGATCACCGCTGGATCGCGCATCGTCGCCCCGGAGATCGTCGCAGCCCCTACGAGATCATCGCATCGTGCCTTTGCGAGAACAGACTTCCTACGGAACCTACGCACCGGAATCTACGCAAGCTGCCTTCCTCCCCATACAGACCGGATTCGTCGCAACACGCCCGCTGCTGCAGCGGGGCTGTCGCATCGCCTCCCCAGGGTCTCAGGAGCGACGCATCGCTTGTTTCCACCGCACCAGCTTCCTGCTTGTGGAACTTTGTTGCATCTAAAAGGTACTGTGAGTAAACGTGACGCAACTGTGAACTTTTCACGCATCTGTGGATTATTTTAACGCAACTTAAAGAACTTTGATTACAACCTGAAGAACTCTTTTGAAACCATATCCTTGAACTGTGTATGTTGGATTTTTGCCGTTTTGGTCTTGTGTAGTTTAGAATAAATATCTTTATTTTCCTAAACTGTTGTGGCATCAGTTCGTGGTGTTTTCACTGTGTTACTGTGAGTGTTGGTACAAATACTTAACGCATTGCCTCTGGTTAGCCTAGACTGCTCCGGCCAAGCTACCTTGAGGGCGAGCAGGGGTTATCTGAGAGGGTTATCTCCTTGTCCTGACTAGAAGCAAGGGTCCCTATTTGGACAGTGGTACCTACCTCTGCCAACTAGAGACCCCCAGTTCTAACAAGTTCTTAATCTGTTTATTGTTTTTTTCTTACTATACCTTTTCTCCTATATATTGTTGATGGCCACACAGTAATTGTCGACACCACCACCACAGACTGTTAAGTGCAGCACGTAACTCTAATGCCCTACAGCTACCTTGTAACCAAAATATGCAATTATGTATTCATATGATGGGAGTCCCAATCCCAACTACTATATCATGATAAGTGTGTTATCTATAAAAACATTTACAACTAAAAAAATCATTGTGAGCTGGTGAGGTGAAGAAAAGTTGAGAATTCTTAAGTACACCAAAGTTTCATCAGCATAGATGGACTCTTTATACGTACATCCACAACTACAGCCTCCCATTATTTTATGAATAGTCATAAAATACTGACCAGGGTTCCATAACCAGTGTGCCACACAACAGAGGGAAGCCTGTATTAAATGGCTTCTATATCTAGAAGGACCTCCACATTATCATGTTCAGGTAAATCAATTAAGTACTTTACATGAACTGGAGACTGCACAATGCATACAGTGTTGTACCAGGGAATTATAATTAGCTTGTTGGGATGGCTCAAATTCAAAATCACCACCAGCAATATTTTAGTAATAGCTCTACTGAGGATGTTTGCATGTATAGTCATACTCTATGGCGGCCTATACAATTTAAAGTCTCCTGGATCTTTCCTCAGTGTGGGTACCATGATACTCAATGCCTTTCTCATAGAATTGGTCATCTCTTCCCTAAATCTACATTGTACTCCTCAAACATTTTATCCAAAAAATATCTCAGAACAAAATTATAATACTTTATAGGAGGCAGTTCTTACCCTGGAATTATCCTTTTTAATGTTTTCCAATCCGGCTATCAATTCTTACACCACCAAGAGAATGCCAAACATTGTTACCTGTTCATGTGTCAGTGGTGGTAAGTATTGTCTGTATGTTTCAAATCTTCTGTATTAGCATTTTCAAAATGGAAAAATCAGCAAGACACAGAGTGTAACAATGCTCTTTACAATTACCACTTTTATAATAATAACATTAACATCCCAACCAATAATGGATCCCAAGCCGCCCCCGGTACACATCGTGGTGCATTAGAATCAATGTGGCGCAACAAATTGATGGTGGTCAGCCTAAGAGGTCTCTGCTGGTTATGTAAGGGTAGTAACATCTGTCAAGTGTAACAAGTGCAAGTACTTGGGGCAGATGAGTTTCCGGAATTGTGCTGAAAGATGACCTATACATGGGCACTAGTGGTCCTGGTAGGAGTCGCTCTGCGCAGTTAAAGTGAGTGTAATCTTTTTCATCCCTAAAATATACCATATGTGATGCAGCCATCCCTTAAGTGTTGGAATATGTCCTGTGCCCTAATCTGTGAAAATTCTGGAGTGCTGCTCCGAGGGCCAACCCTTTCTGTAAACCCCTGCAGGATTTGTTGGAAGGTGAGTACGGTTGGAAGCTCTAAGACTGAGAAGGCAGGGAATCTTGGTAGTTGTATGCCTAGGTGAGTGTCAATGTGTCGAGGATAGCATCCTAATAATGTGTACTCTTAGGGAAGTCCCACAGCAAATGGAACAATGTTCCAGGAAAGTCACAGCCTCACCAGCAATCGGTGCTGCACCTTGAGTTACCTTTGTGGAGACGCACTGATGTTAAGGTACTAGTACGTGGCTATTTTAGTAGCTGTCTCGACACTAACTATGTTGCGGGTAGTTTGGCGTGCCCTATAGAGCACCTCCTCCCATTACGTCTGTTTCAATTGCCTCCCCCAACTCTAGCTCCTATCTTCTCTGTCCTACTGTTTCAATCAGTTTTGGAGCTGGGTATAGAATACCATATAATTCAGTAACTAGGTGTTTGTCTGATGTTTTGGTCACTAACAATTTTTCAAAGGGTGAAAGAGGTCTTTGCACCCCTGGACAAATAGACAGGTGCAGCAGCCAGTTGGGATCCTGGAAATAGTGCATACTCTCCATTTCAAGTAACAGGTAGTTGGTACATAGCTGAGTGAAGGAGATCAGTCCCTCTTCCCCAAACATGTGTCCCACAGAACAGCAGCCCGCCCTCTGCCACAGCAGAAACACCACTTGGTCCATGCCTGGTGTGAAGTCAACATTTTCCATAATCGGTGCCAATGGGAAAGGGAATGAGGATAGGCCCCCTATGCAGGCCCATATGACCCCACACTTCCATAGTAGCACTCTTGACAGGGGAGGAGTAAAGTCTCCATGGCCTGTTGACCTATTTGGGAAGGGGATG
Organism: Lissotriton vulgaris; assembly: GCF_964263255.1. Lineage (NCBI taxonomy): Eukaryota > Metazoa > Chordata > Amphibia > Caudata > Salamandridae > Lissotriton > Lissotriton vulgaris. Next base: position 1,915,112,300 of record NC_141687.1, on the reverse strand, counting down.
TTCGGCAAGGACTGTCCCTCTACTGCACGATCCAAAAAGAGACAATGCTTCTTAGATTCCTCCATTCTCCACTCCACCAAGTCTCAGAGTTGCAACATTTGGGGGTCTATAGAATTGTTCACTCCGCATTTGGAGACATCCCTCAGCCCAGAGAAAGTGGTTCATTTTCCTTTGTAAGGTTTGTATCATGCCTGCAGAAGGTGTCACTGGGAGGGCCTGGAATAAAAACAAGATCTTGGGAAAAGCGGTCATCTTAAGGGCTGCCACCGTCCTAGCCAGGAAAGCCAATAATGTTTCCTTAATTTGACAAAGTAAGCTCCTGTAATTAAGGGACACAGTAGTTTTGACTGAAGATGTTAATTGGATTGCTAGGGTAGGGACCCATTGAATTGGATATTGACCTGCGAGTAAAGCAACTGTCGTCGGGGAGATTGAGAGGTTAAGGACATGTGATTTGTGGAAATTTACACAAAATTTTGCCACCACCTGAAGGTCTTTAACTCGGTCAAAAAGGCCATGAGGGCGAAAAGCTTATTATCCAGCATATCATCTGCGTAGAGACTAATGGTGGGCTCTTCACCGCCAAACGGGAAACCAGTAATATGGAGTTTTCGTAAACGTGCTGGGCTGTGGGCTCCATTTAGAGGACAAATAGCAGAGAGAAAGGGGGCCCCATGACATGTACCCCTACCAATTTGGAAGGAGGTCATAGTTTGTTTTCACCAAAACTTTCACTTTTCATAGTTACTAAGGAACCATGTTCGGAAATGGTCACCTAATCCAAAATGGATAAGCGTAGGTAGGGCCAATGTTGGCCATGGCAGGGCCAATGGACTTTGTCAAAGGCCTTCTCAGCATTTATAGTTAAGTGTATAGTTGCCTTCCCAGACCGTTTGGCCTTATCTATTAGATATAGGATGGGCTTAGTATTGTCCCTACCCTTTCAATGCTGTAAAAACCCCACCTGGTCCGGATCAATCAGGGCCAGCATAAGGGGCCCCAAATGGGCTGCCAGAATGCTGGTGAATAGTTTGAAATTCACGTTAACGAGGGATATTGGTCTATAAGAACCCGGGGGTATCATTTAGCGCGTGCAGATCGCACAATGGGGAGAGGGGGTGGCAGGCTGTGGTTTTTAGGGAAGCCTGGGCCTTCTCGTGCGAAACCTCTTTGGATTTAGTGGAGGGCGAGGCTGTTGACTTCTCCTTCACTTTATCACCACATTTTACGCTGGGGGGCACTCTGGTCTAGCGCCCCCCTGGTCCGCCCGGGAATGCTATTGCCACGCGTGTTTTGCACTTTTCCAAATGTCTTCTTCTGGGTGATTTTAGCATTCATTTAGACACCCTGGAGGCTCCTGACTCGCGGCTTTGCTGTAACTTTTTGCCCTGACTCAGCTGACTCAGTGGGTCGTCAAGCCTACACACTCGGGGGCCATTTGATCGACCTGGGGTGCTCCAATTTTGATCTGTATGTCGCTGATCCACTCCCTGTCACATGGTCCGACCATTTTTCAATAAGATTCTCGTGGGACATGGGAAAATCCTTTTGCCCTCTGACCTTGACTATTGGTCCTTCCACCCGTAAGATCAATATTCCTGCGCTAACAGAGGCCCTTACTCACTCCCAGGTGGCCTCCGCAGATGACCTTGAGGGTGAGGTAGACTGTTTCAATGCCTGGGTTAGTGAGGGGGTCAAATCCTCCTGTAAACCTCTGTCTAACACGTTTCAGCAGCCTTCCCCCTCTCAACCCTGGTATTCTCCGTCCTTAAAAAAGACAAAACTAGGCTGTAAGAAGTTGGAACGCCAGTGGCGGGTTGCGTATTGCCCAGCGGCTAAATCTGCTCTTCGCGAGGCACAAAGAGATTATTACGTAGCTGTCAGGAAAGCTAAGAGCGACTTTTATGCTGAAAGAATTATGAAAGCAAACAATAATAGCAAAGAGATTTTTTCTATTGTCAGAAGTTTTATGTAAAAAAACTAACAAAACATACCGATGGGGAAAGGGTCTGAGGGAATTTTTAAGAAGTAGCCTAGGTCTCGTGCTGGGTGAGTGCCATTATTTTTCTTTCTATCTCACTATGAGGAGAATGAGTGGGACTTGTTTTATTTTGAAGACTATGTTTGCTTTATGTTTTGTTGTTCCAGATGCATTCAATCATCTACTGAAACGGAGGATATGCAACTGTATTACCGTATCCTTTTTGATTTTTCACTTGATTATTTCTTCTGTCACAGTATTTTTTTGCGTGACATAATCACTTTTCAGTAGCAAGGTTCAGAACAGAGGCCCTGAAGAAAGCCTTGGGTCTTCCCCATTTAGGCTGAAACATGTTGGCCCCTGTGCAGTTATTTGTTTAACACTGCTTTCTTGCACTGTTCTTGTTTTTAACTAGGAGGAGGCCAGATTCCTAATAAATTATTTTTCTTGTCCTCTATCCTTTTTTAAAATCCACCACCTTTATGATTTTCTTGCACTGCACCTTAACCATCAGATTGATATCACTTGGTCTAAAAGCGTTTGTGGGCAGTGACCCTACTGTGGTACAAGGTAAGAATATGGTCTCAATGATCAAGAGACTTTATTACCTTGGTTGGATAACCAAATGATAACATTGATCATCACAAGTTTTTGATGGGAATCCTACGAATACCTTTTGGGTTCTACTCACAAATTACCGCAGACATTGTGTTTGATAATATTGTCCTACTCGTTGAAACTAGCTGTTAGTCATTAATGTATTAAATACTATTGATGACAGCTTAAGATAATTTATTTATCTTCGTTTCTAGACCCCTAGGTTTCTTTGTTGTTTATATACTGTTCAAGGGGGTGTTAACCTAGGCTAGGTCTTAAAAATTCCCTCAGACCATTTCCCCATTGGTATGTTTTGTTAGTGTTTGAGCAGCTGTCGGCTGCGGGTCACTTAAAGAGACTGCACCTAGTTGGGTAGTCTTCCATTAATCATTTGTTGGTATTAGTGCTGCTCACTGTTCTCTGCTATTTGCTTCTTCCTTGAGTTCTTTGGGTTCCCTCTGGAGATCTCTTAGTATCTATTTCAACCATGGCTGAATGAAGTGGTTTAGCGTATGATGATTCAGTCTTCCAGTCCATCTTGGACAATATGCCTAGGGCCTCATTTATGAGGCAGTGCGTCACTTTTACGCCGCCGGTGAGTCACTTTTTGTGACGCACCAGCAGCGTAAAAAAAGTGCCTTGTTGCACCATATTTACAAAGTGACGCATCTAGGTAGATGCGTCACTTTGTAAACCCCTTCGCTACATTATACCTACGCAAGGTATAATGTATGCAGGTGGGGCGTTCTGACGCAAGACAGGGTCATAGAAGTGATGCAATGAAATCTATAAGATTTCACTGCATCACTTCTAGGACACAAGTGCGTCGATTTCTTACGCCTACGTCACAGCAGGCGTAAGACTGACGCAGGCCCCTTTATATGGGGCTTGCCCCATGTGAAAGGACACATTGCTGAAGTTGCGTCACTTTTGTGACACACTCCAGCAATGTGTCACTTTTGCGCCGTACAGATACATCAGAAATACTGACGTATCTGTAACTCCTTGCGCCATGATGCGTCATACTGTAAATATGACACATCATTGGTCTGGCAAAGAGGGCGCAGTGAAAAGTGACGCATCGCTGTTTTCACGCAGCGATGCGTCACTTTTCATAAATGAGGCCCACAGTATTTTAGAATCTCTCCCTGCACCATCAGTGGGTACTATAGATGATTGGACAAAGGTCCTAACACTTAAGAAGTCGCATTCCCGGACACAAGTGCACGGGATTGCGATGGCAGAATACCTTAGGGCACGCTGTGCACCACCTGGCTTAATTGTCACGAATACCCCCGTCTCTTTCTAACAGATAAATCCTTTTTGAAGGACTGGTCTTTGATCGCTTGGCCGTGTACCCGTGATTGGCTCATTTTGATCATAAGCACCGCCAAGAGGATCGCAGATACTATCCTGATTGAAATTCAGGTCTTGGAGGCACAAATTAAAACTACTGTGACCCCGACGGTTTTTAAAAAACAAAAAGTAGAGTCTGATAAGAACACGAAAGACTTTAATGACCTTATACTACAGACCAAAATTGAAAAATTTAAAAAGGACCTTGCGAAGTTTAAACTAGATCATGTGTATCCCTACACGAGTGACTCTTACAAAGCTCCTGAGTTTAGAAACAGTGGGAAAAGATACGGATCTAATTATTCAGGGTCCAGTACTGATCCTGATAGTGACCCAAACACCACAAATCCTCAATTTCATCCAACCATGGGTCGTGGGAGATCTCGTAGTTATCAGAACTTCAGGGGACAACAACCTGGGCCAGGTCAACCTTGGTGGCAACCTGTACCCTGGGAGCACCCAGGGGATTTTCAATATCCGTTTCAACCACCCATTGGACAATTTCCAGGCTATCAGGGTTATAACAACCAGTCTTTTTTAGGTTTCGGCCCCGCAGATCACGGGGCAAGAGAAGAGGCCCACCAACACAAGTCCATTGGGAAGACATGTCCGGACCACACACAGGGACCCGAGAGGGGCTATTGCAACTTGTCCAAACAGGAAAGTCAGGCACTCCAAACCTTATCACAGGACCCCGCAATTATGATCAAACCCGCTAATAAAGGGGGTTCCATTGTGATACAGGACATGGACAATACAGAAATGAGTGTCTACGCCAACTAGGTGACAGATCAGCTTATTTACCTCTTTCAGGAGACTGATGAGTGAAATCCAATTAGTAGTGGAGGAAGCTTTGTTGGAAGGCTGGATCACACCTTTGGAAGCGCAATTTTTGCAAACCCATCATCCGGTTGTACCTTATTTTTATACCTTACCGAAGGTACACAAAGCTCAAAGACCACCTCCCGGCAGCCCCATAATATCTGGACAGGGCTCGGTTCTGGAGCATCTCTCTGAGTTTGTTGACCACTTTCTAAGACCTATAGTGCAGACTATGCCCACCTACCTCAAGGACACTAAAGATGTCCTACGTGTAATTCCCAAGATTGAGTTTAACCAGGAGACAGACCATCTGGTGTAACAGAATGTTGAATCTTTGTATACTTCTATCCACCAGGATGAGATTCTAGGTACCATCTGTTCCATCCTGGGGGAGACTGACCTGAATACTATCACTCCTGTTCCTTTCATAATGTCTCCAGCTAAAATCGCTATGAAAGAGAATTATTTCAGGTTCGAGGATATGCTGTACCTTCAAATCTCGGGTACGAGCATGGGCAGCATTTTTGCGCCAAGCCTGGCGAACCTCTATGTTCATGTCTTTGAACAAGAGCAAGTACTAACAGCCAGTAACCCTTTCTTTTCGTCAATAATTTGGTGGAAACGTTATATTGACGACATCCTTGTGGTGTGGTGGGGTGAGGCGGATTCGATCACTCGTTTTTACGAATGGCTGAATACCCGGAACAGATTTTTACGTTTCACAGTGGAGATGAACAAAGAGAGAATTGCGTTCTTAGATCTTTCCATATATGCCACCCCCATGGGACTTCAGAGTGAATTATTCCAGGAGCCTATGGCCAGGAATTCACTCATGTTATACAACAGCCAACATCCGAAGTCGCTTTGCGACAATCTGCCGTATGGGCAGTTCCTTCGAGATCGAAGGAACTGCTCTACCACTGAAACTTTTTTGAGACATGCGGCAAACCTTACGGGTCAACTCCAAGCAAGACACTATCCGAGGCAACTGATCAAACGCTCCCTAAAACGAGCCAGCAATAACAATTGCGAGGCGCTTATAGAGCCCTCGGTATTGAAGCCACCTCTCACATGCTTGACTTTTGTCAGTACTTTTAATGCCAAATCTAACCACATTCGGAAAATTGTAAGACGCCATTGGTGGGGACTGAATTGCACTAACGGTAAGATCGAACAACCACTGTTCGCTTTTAAACGCTCAAAGAATCTTCGGGACTGTCTCGTACATACCCGTCCCAAGGAGGTATTAACAGAGATTAGTGGCACTCTCTGGGATCTTCCAGCAATACAAGGACACCACCCTTGTGGAGCGTGCTCTGTTTGTGCCCAGACCCGCAGAACAACCCAAATTGACATAGGGACTAATCGCCCTTGGGTACTGAAAAGTTTCTCCAATTGTAACAGCTCGCATGTCATCTACCAGTTGGTCTGTCCCTGCAATGAGAGATATAAAGGGATGACTACACGTAAGGTTCGTACACGCATGTTAGAGCATAAGAGCGCTTTTAGATGCAAGAAGAGCGTATCTAAATTAACCAAACATTTTGTAGAGCATGGTCACAAGGAAACTGAGTTCAGTTGGACTGTCTTAGAAAAACTGTTGATCACATTTCGGACGTTTCTAAATTTCTTTTTATGAAAGAACAGAGGTGGATATGCAAGATGCGCTCGGACTGCCACGATTTGAACGACGAAATACCCTGGACCACCCTCTGAAAATACAATATTACTGCAGTAGGGCCCATTACTTAGAACTGTATATGACATTGTTGACACTGCCGTTCTTGGAAACATGAGATGGTTTTTGATGTACACTATTTGAATCTGCTTACATACTGCTGCTTTTGGCTGTATTCTACATATAGGCCACACATATGAGGCTCGGTTGTCATGTGATACCTAGGTAACAATCTACCATTATGTTACAGGTTAATGTCACCATTCATTGACTGGGCGCGGTGTATCTGGACAAATATATTACAACTATTGATTGAGATAGCCATTCGGCAAGTTCTAAGACATACCGCCAGACCATATTGCGGTTCTTGGCTGTGCAATACTAGCATTTGCAATGTTTACTGAGTCACCCCGTTTAAAATGCTGTTGTGGTGTCCTTTCTTGAGAATGCCTATGAGGCACGTGAGTTTTGGGTTGCATTGGAGGCTTTCACGATCAGTGAGTGCAAGCGCCTCGCTTAGGAACTACTACTCTGAGCAGGATGATGTCATCCTGTAGTTCGACGAGTCTTGTGGGATTACGCGCTTGACTCAGTCTTAGAGCTCTGAGTAAACAGCGAGCCGGTGCTCAATGGGGTAAGCCGTCTTCAGGTTCACATTTTAGATCATTGTACTAGGCAATCAGTTGCCATGACATTACAAGGAGCTTTAAGATACAGGTGTGTGACAAGACGTGTTTCGTCTTGCTTTTGAATTGGAGAGCGCGTCAGTGATTGGACGCTTTGTAGGCATTACACTCTATTTGACTCATTGCGACTGTTCCGTTCGTTGCCTCCCCCAAACTCGGGACCTGCCAGAGGCAACGACGGACAGGTATGCTCAGATGTCGGAAGAGGGTGATGCTATCATAGATGTGTGTTTGAGACTTTGATTATTCGCCTCACATTCAGTGAATTTGGCAATCAGATAAAGCCTTTTTTATAATCAGCTATACTATCAGGACCAGGCTTATTAAGGCATAGGCCTCTGTTTGAGACACCTCGTGAGAGGTGTGAGCCCTTAGTAATTTGAGGGCACTTGAATAGCAATAGAACACTAAGTTAAGGATAACGTCAGGAGTGCTTATATTAGTGCAGAGTAGAGTGGAATTAGGTTTTTTCACCCATTTGCATCATGCACCCGTATCCTTACTTTTCTAGAGAGTGGACTCATTATTCCTGAGTATGTGTCCAGGTGAGGTGAGGTACAACCCCCGGTCGTGCTGGGTGAGTGCCATTATTTTTCTTTCTATCTCACTAGGAGGAGAATGAGTGGGACTTGTTTTATTTTGAAGACTATGTTTGCTTTATGTTTTGTTGTTCCATCTACTGACACAGAGGATATGCAACTGTATTACCGTATCCTTTTTGATTTTTCACTTGATTATTTCTTCTGTCACTGTATTTTTTTGCGTGACATAATCACTTTGCAGTAGCAACGTTCAGAACAGAGGCCCTGAAGAAAGCCTTGGATCTATCCCATTTAAACTGAAACATGTTGGCCCCTATGCAGTTATTTGTTTAATACTGCTTTCTTGCACTGTTCTTGTTTTTAACTAGGAGGAAGCCAGATCCCTAATAAAATATTTTTTTCTTGTCCTCTATCCTTTTTTAAAATTCACCACCTTTATGATTTTCTTGCACTGCACCTTAACCCATCAGATTGATATCACTTGGTCTAAAAGTGTTTGTGGGCAGTGACCCTACTGTGGTACAAGGTAAGAATATGGTCTCAATGATCAAGAGACTTTATTACCTTGGTTGGATGACCAAATGATAACATTGATCATCACAAGTTTTTGATGGGAATCCTAAGAATACCTTTTGGGTTCTACTCACAAATTACCGCAGACATTGTGTTTGACAATATTGTCCTACTCGTTGAAACTAGCTGTTAGTCAATAATGTATTAAATACTATTGATGATAGCTTGAGATAATTTATTTATCTTCTTTTCTAGACCCCTAGGTTTCTTAGAAGTTTTATGTCCCCTTGTGTGGAGCATAAAACCTTCCCAGCCTCCCCCCTATGGTGTGAGGAGCTTTTCCGCTTTTTTTATCAATAAAATACAATCCATCCAAGATAGCCTGAGATCACCTGTGGCGATGCAGAGAATCGCCTCAGCTCCTACTTCTTCTAAACGTATTAATCCTCGGTTTTCTCAGTTTGGGCAGGCCGAGAACTCTGTCATTCTTGCCATTCTCAAATCTCTCAAGTCAGGTTCCCCCTCGGACCCATGTCCAGCTTTAGCGGGGGTTGCAAAGATTGTGTGCTCAGAAGCTGCTTCCATTATTCACTGGTCGCTTCAGTCGGTCACTGTACCAGCACAATGGAAACAAGCTAAACTTCTCCCTCTTCTTAAAAAACCTACGGCGGACCCCTCTGTACCTGCTAACTATCGCCCGATCGCCTTATTGCCGGCACTGGCCATAGTATGCGAAAAGGTGGTATTTTTGCCAACTGGAGAACTTCGTGGAAACATCTGGGGCTCTTCACCCTGCCCAATCTGGCTTTAGAACATCTTAGCACAGAGACAGCGCTGGTCAAGATGGCAGAGGCAATTAGGGAGTGCTTGTGAAGGGGTGGCAGAGCGGCTCTGATTTTATTGGACCTCTCTGCCACCTTTGACACGGCACCTCACCAGCTCCTTCTTGCCCGTCTCTCTTCCATTAGCATCTCTGGTGCAGCATGGGCCTGGCTAAAATCTTTTTGGGATACTCTGACTCAGCAGGTCTGGATGCCCCCTTTTTAATCCTCGGCTAGGAAATTTTCGACTGGAGTTCCCCAGGGCTCTACTCTGAGCCCTCTGCTTTTTAATATCTATTTGACTCCGTTCATCTTCCTGGCCGAAGAGCTGGGTGCCAAAATCATGGCTTACGCTGATGACACCCAGCTTCTGTTTACCTGTAATGGCTCCAACCTGAGCACGGGGGTCTCACAGAGGTGCCTCGCAGCCGTGTTCACATGACTGGCGCAGGCTAAACTCAAGTGTAATGAGGGGAAATCCAAGATACTGCTGTATGGTCAATTTCCTCCGCTCTTTAGAGAAGCCCTGTGGCCTCCGGATTTCCCCCGCCCCCCTATCGGAGGGTGGTCCGGAAAGGAACTTGGGGATTTGGTTTGGGGAAGATTTCCAGTTTTCTGAACATTTAAATAGACTTACGGGTGTCTGTTTTGGCACACTGAAGTCACTGAGTAGGTTTTTCCCTATGCTTCCGCAGCCGGCGAAGGAAATGGTGGCGGGGTCACTCATCCTGTCCTGACTGGACTATGCCAACGCGTTATTCATCCGCATCCCTGGTTACTTGATGAATAAACTCCAACTGATCCAGAACACGCTGGCCAGACTCCTATTCAACATCTCTAAGAGATCCAGTGTGAGGTTACATTTGCGTGACCTCCACTGGCTTCCTGTGGCCCGGCGGGTACAGTTTAAGGCCCTTACTTTAGCCCATAGAGCCTTGCATGAATATGGACCTTCTTATATCAAGAAGCGTGTGGCTTTTTACATCCCCCACCGTTCCTTACGCTCTGCTTCCCACTGTCTGATGATCACTCTCTGATTCCGCCGTTCAAGGATGGGGGCCAGTCACTTTCAGTTAAGGTAGCCATTCTTAGGAACAGTCTTGCTGACGTGTTGCGCCATACTCAGGATTTCCGCACTTTTAGGAAACTACTAAAAACTTATCTTTTTAATTATCCCATTTAACTATTTTCTGCTTTCAGTCTTTAGTTCAATTCACGCCAGGACACTCCAGAGTAATTTTGCGTGCTACAAGTCATTTATAACATAACATAACAGAGTGTTTTGTATTTCCAGGGTTTGGGGGTGGCAAAATCTAACATCGAACTTGGTACAGTGTCTGGACCTGCTATTGAATTGAAGAGGCGAGTTAATAAGGAGTGAGGACAGGGCAAAAGGTTTTATAAAAGAAGGCCGGAAAGCCATCCTGTCCTGGCGATTTTAGGGATTTTTGGTGGGTAATAGCCGAAATGACTTTCTCTATTCAGATGGGATGGTCGAGAGTATACGCCTGCTTCTTGGGGGTTAGTCACAATGTGCACTGCTTGAAGGTACAAATTCTGCCCCACTGAGTCCAGGACTTTGCCCATGTAGAGCTCTTTATAAAAGTCACAAAAGGTGGATGCTATGGAGCCACCCTCTACAATGTCAGAGCCGTATGCAGCTTGCAGGGAATGCAGCGCCACTGTCTTTTGCTGCGCTGTCAGCCTATTAGCCAAGAGAAGTCCACGACCATGCCCTGATGTAAATGGAATGTCATAGCCAAGGGGCATAATATCCAGCTTTGTCCAAGTCAAGGCCCACCAGTTGTGCGCAAGCTATCTTTAGTGGTTGCCAAACCCTCGAGGCACCCATGCATTTGTGTATGTCCTCAAGTTCCCGAACTTGTTGTTGGAACTGCTATAAGTTCCCCACGTATGATTACTTTTAGGGCTTCCCATAGTGAGGTGATGGAGATGTCCTATGTGTCGTTGATATCTAGAAAGTTAGTTATGGCCTGGTTAATCTGTTTCACTACCACTACCTCTGGCATGTGTACCAGAGTTATCCTCATTCTCCCCGACCAAGAGGGTCATGTTACCGGTGGGAGAGCTATAGTAAGGGATACTGTGGCCTGGTCTGAAAGAGGCTCGATCTCCGAGGATGTGATTGGAGATAGGACTCTCTTTACCAAAGAAAGTGATCAAGGTGGACACATGTTTTATGGGTGTGTGAATAGAAGATGTAATCTTGTGTTTCCAGGTATTGTTCACCCCAGATGTCCCATAAGCCCATCTTGTGTATCCTGTGCGCCCCCTTTTGTGATATGGCTCCAGTGTGACCATGATAATGTGCTGATCTTTCTAAATTATTGAGGAACACTAAATTGAGGTTGCCCCCCTAGAATCACCATCCCGTCTTGGTGGACAGCACCTCTGTGATCATGCAGCATCAGAAGTGTTCCTCTCCATCTTTTGGGGCATAAATAGTTGGTAAAGTGTTATGTTATATTATGTTATAACGTGTTTTAGATAGCGCTCAGCTACTCCGAGGAGTGTCCTGGCGCTTCGAACCCAGTACAGACTGAGAGCAGGCTAAAGATGCCACACACTACTGAACAAAAAGCCAGGACTTTAGATCTTTTCTGAAAGCTAATAGGTTGCAAATCTTTCTCAGAGAGACCGGTAAGGAATTCCACAACTGAGGCGCCAAGCGTCTAAAAGAGCGCCCTCCAGTGCGGGCACGCCTTATACCAGGAAAAGTAGCCACGGCCTGCGAAGCTGACCTGAGCGATCTCGATGGATGGTAGAAAGCCAGCCGTTTTCTGATGTACTTGGCTCCCGTGTCATGGAGAGCTTTGAAGGCCAAAGTGAGCTTCTTGAAAACAATACTTTTTCGGATTGGAAGCCAGTGAAGGGTTCTTAAAAGGGTTCTAGCACTGGTTCTCCGATGGAAGCCAAAAATGGATCGCGCGGCCGAGTTTTGGACTACTTGCAAACGTGATAGAAGATACTCTGGGAGTCCGAGGTAGAGCACGTTGGCATAGTCCAGACGAGAGCCAATTAATGCCTGCACTGTGACTTTCCTATGGGCCTGTGAAAGCAGAGGAAGAAATTCCCTTAACATCTTGAGGAGGCCGAAACATCTACCAACTAGGCCGATAATTTGGGGCTTCAAGGTAAGACTGTTATCAATCTTCGCTCCCAGATTCTTGGCCGTGTCCCAAGCAGCGGAGGGAGGGAACATAGCCGCAGGCCACCAAGACTGCCACCTGGGGTCAGAGGGACAACCAAAGAAGAGCACCTCTGATTTGTCCGAATTGCACTTAAGGCTGTTCCGCTGGAACCATTCAAACACCGCCCCTAGCTAACCTCTAATACTCTCCGCATTGAAGTCTGAGCCCTTCTCGCAAGAAAAAAGGAGCTGGGTGTCATCAGCATACGAGACAATCTGGGCACTGTGAGATTCCGCCAGTGCCGGAAAAGGGGCCATGTAGATGTTAAAGAGAGTAGATGGTGTGTAGGTGTAGGTGTGATTGCCAATACTCACACTGTGTGCTAATAGTCTGCCTCTGATTTCAGTTACTTTAGTCTCCATTTTGCAGCGAGAGGAGCGGGACACCAGCATAGCAACACCTGCAACCTTCATAAAAGCACAAGAGATGATTTGATGTGGAAAAGCACTGGAGCGTAACCTATGCAAATCATTAGAGATCGGATGGATCTCTTGAAGGACACATGCATTTGTTCCCAGTTGTTCAAGATATGATAGGATGCTTAATCAGGTTGTAGAGCCCATTTACGTTAAGAGTGTTAACTTTTAGAGTATTCTGTATGCCATGAGGAATGCCCTGTCAGTGATCTTTCGTCTCCCCCGCCCATGTTCCAGAGAAGCCTTTGTTGAGCCTTTGTTGAACCATAATATTTGTGTGAGAATGATGTAATGAGTGCATTGTTATAATGTCGGAGTACCCCCTTTAAGAAACCACGATAACTTGAAACAATACAAAAAAAATAATTCCAGCCATGAGGTTTGGAGCACAACAAAATGTTGCATTGGGAATAAGGTTTATGGGTTCTTCTAGTGGCTCAAGGCTTCTCGACCTCCATCCCTGTCCCAGCCCACCCACCTCCAGTGTGGAACTTATCTCAGGAACCTCACAGTGCTCAGGTTGCGTCTGAACTGCTTGGGTCACCAGTCAGCATCTTTAGCAATGCTCATCTTTCTTGCGCTATTGTCTCAGGGACCAACCGTGCCCCACAAAGTGCAGCTGAGTGTTTCTGCCATTGCGAGCAGTTGCGAGGATTCCAGCCCCATGCGCTGGGTTTCCAGCCTGCATCATTAGATCCCACAATGCCCAGCAGCTGGCAGGCCTCTGAGAGGGAGCCAATCTGGTGGAGTTTGTCATCCATATGAATGATGATTCAAACGGGTGGCCACAGTAGTAGGAAATGCCTTTGTTCTCAGGTGGGCAGACACAGGGCGAAAGTTGCAGTGTTTTTGCAATGTAATGGTAGCTAAGTCTTTGTGCAAAGTGATTGTTGTCTTTCAGTTGAAATTCATGTATGCTAATCCGTTTTTCCGCTGGCGGGACAGTCTCTGGTTTTGGTTGCCCTACTCTGTGCACCCTGCCAAGCCTTATTTGACTGTCTGGCGTTGTTTCGAGAACATAAAGGGAGAGGTCCATCAAGTAGGTGCTGAGGTCAGTGCCTTCTACTTTTGTTGGCACTCCCCTTATTTGTATGTTGTTTCTTCTTGGCCGGTTTTCCAAATCCTCGGCCTAGGCCTGTTGACCGACCTGTTGTTTGGGAAGGCTAATGACTTCATTTTGTAGTTGTTCAACTTCTTCATCCCGACTGGTTTCATGGTCCTCAAGAGTGGACACCCTGTCTTCGACTTCTTCAAGGTCGCAACAGTCCTCTCTGAGATAGTGTGATAAGTATTTTTTTACAGTCTGGAAATCGTCGTGGAGGGATGCGCACAGGGCCTCCAAGAAGTAGCACATTACCAGCCCCTCTGAATCCTCGCCATCTGTTGAGTGATCTGTGCCAGAAGATGGTGGCAGTCGCCCTGTTGACCCCCAGCCGGCTTGGACAGCATGTCCTTCAGGGACATATCTTACTTAGCCCTAGCTGCAGTCATGGTTGTTCTCTCAGCAGCAGTGCATCACAGTCTAAGAGATCAGACAGAGGCTCAGTATGTTATTTCTCCTTGAACGTAGCAGGATCGTGAAGGCTATTCTGGTGGAACTTCCAAGAGAGGTCATGGACCCGGTCACCAAAGCACAGCAGGGACCAAAATTGGGGTCTCAGTAGCCAATCTCTCTCCTCTCAGGTCCCTCCACAAGTGGTAGCTACCTCATGTGTGCCTTGCCAGGCATACAAGCCTCACCTCACAGTCCCCGGCTGCACAACCTCAATGATGGTCCTGACAGGGTCCAGTTGAGTGTCTCTCATGGGACCATAGTGCATGAGGTGGCATGGGCAAATTCTCTTGTGCTTTCGGTGGGTAAAAGTACTCACTTCCAAGGGTGCCAGCAGTGGGGTATACCTTGCTGTTGGCGTGGACGGCGGGTAGCAGGGGCATCCTAAAGCAGGTCTGGTCAGAAAGTCTCAGGTTGCCAAGAAAGAAGCATCATCCAGAAACATCCCAGGGCAGTTCTGCAACCGTCCCAGATGTCATGAGTAGGCTCAAGGGACGCACTATTTGTAGGGCTAAGGGTGGCGGTGACGCAGGGGGCCCTCCTCCGGCCTATTGTGGCTATCTGTGTTTGGCTCTGTATCCCCTGAATCTGGGCAGCAGATTTCTGATAGGGCCGGGGTGAGGGTGTATGATGGCTTGTGGTGGGGCATGCTCGTTTATTGGGAAGCCACCCGGTTAGTCTCAGGCCTCACCTCATTGTGGTGCATCTTCTGTCTTCCCACATCGCATGGCATACTGCTCCTTGCACTGTTCACCCAGCGGGGCCTCCAGCATTCAGGGTACTGATCACTCACCGAAGCTGATGATGGATCTTAAAGCGCCACTTGGAGGATCCGTCCCAGTTTGATGTAGCATACTGGTCAGGCCTAGGTTCACTCACACAGCAGTGGAACCGCTGCCATTATGCCCTGCACAGCTCTCCCCTTCTCTCATGTTTGGTCTGCTGGGGCCTCAGTGCAACTTCGTAGATCCTCTCAGGGGGTCTCTTTCAGCGTCCTGCAGTTTGTGGAGTTGGAGCGGGCACGAAGGACTCATAGTGTGCATTAAATGGGGCAGCATACTGAGCTATGCCTGTGGCGGGGATGGAGAGACAAAGAAGCACGTCCTAACTGCCTGCCATTTTAGCGACGCCCCTCCAGGTATACTTTTAGATAACGTTGAAAAAAATTGTTGAAGGACTAATGCATGCATTGCAATATTTCTTCCTGATTAACTAAGCATAGTGTGGGTTATCTCTGGGTTTCTCTTTACAATTGCCTTGCTACTGTCCTCCCACACTTTGTCAAGACAAACTCTTTACAAAGCAGGGAATTATAATCTAACTGATAGATCGCAATAATATTTAAAAGCAATCTATTTGGGTTTCATATCATTGGGATAAGGTGGTTGGTACCTGCAGGGTGAGTACATTAATGAACCACGCTTGGTAACCATCTGCCACATTCTTTTAAGATTGATCACAATTGACACTGTTGTCGTCAATAACCACCGCAGGGAAAATTATCGGCAATCTAGATTACATATCAACAATTGAATAATACCAGCTGCATACATCTCAGCTAAAATGAAAGAAAGCACTCAATCAAAAGAACAGTGTATATGAAAACCTCTGACAAAACAAGCAGGGTCTAAATGCAAACCTAAGGCGCAATCATTAGAAATAGTACTGAAGGCATTGATGAAGATTGGGCAACATAATCTGTTTTCAACAACTTGACAAATTCTGAAGTTGTGAGCTACATCCAAGGTCCATTTCCAACTGTGGGCCACAACCTTTGCAGTACCCAGCAATTATTATACTGAAATGCTTAAAAAACGTGGTGTACATTTAACAGTCACAAATACAATTATTCACACAATAGAGGCCAGAAATACAAAAGAGACAAACAAAGCAGCAACATTATTCAAATCAAGAGGATCCAGAAGCAATGGGACAGAAAGGATGAATGAAAAAAGAAAAGAGGCACCTTTAAAACAATTGTTCATTCAAGTAGAGTGCAGGTATAAAAAAGAGATTAATAAGAGCCGGGAAATAATTGCCTTGGAAAAGTACATTGAAGGAAACAGAGTGCCTAGAGGCCTAAGAATCTTCACTACGCCTACTCATCTAGACATTTAACCATATAAGCTCCAGAAATGTGGGGAAAATAACATGCAATTTTGATTTAAGATGATAGAAATTGTGATCAAACATGCTAAAATTGACTTGGAGGATATACTTAAAATTATTATAGAGATGTTGGAAAGAATCAAGTCTTATTCCAGTAGAGAAGAAGCAACTAAAATGAGAAAATAGATGGAAATACACCTTGACAGATATGAGGAAGAAGTACAAGAGCTCAGGAGAAATACATTTGTGAGAGATGAAATGGATGTAAATCATGGTAGAATATTTACATTTGCCAAAATATTTGATACTTTGAAACTTTACCAGAATCAGAGCTTCACAAAAAGCTCAGGAACTGCAGCTGATATTATGAGCAAATATGATATTGACCGTAGTGAAGGAAAATGTTATAGAAAAACAGTGGTCCTCAAACCAATCAGTCTCAAGTTATTTCTACTGTTTTCTTAGTATGGAGGTAGATTAAATTCACGCTCCTTATGGACAATGCAATGATACAAACATATATATAATGAAACTTAGAAAATGGATGTGCAGAGTCTTAACTTTGTAAGAAACAACATGAATTTATTTTCATTCCTTGAGTTTTTTGGACGTTAATCTCATGAATAATGACTCAAATAGTCATACAAATTAGAGGACAAAAGAGGAAACATTGGCCTCTAAGACAAGAAGGACTATGGGGCATATTGCCAAGCAATAGCGATAATTATCGCTATTGCTTGGTTAGCGGGAAAAAAAATATCGCCAAGCACCGAGGATTTTTACCTCTGAGATACCTTGATATTATCAAGGTCTATCTCAAAAGCGGTAAAAATCCTGCGAAATGCATGATTATCGTTGAAAAATCAGCGATATTCATGCATTATCGTGACAATGCTCTTAGCCATGTTATCCACCTTCCATTGGATAGCATGGCTAAGAACTGCTTTTAGCAGGCGTTAGCTTTTGGAGATATTCGCGCTTAGCGCAAATATTTCCAAAAGTTGTTAATAGGAGTTAGAGATGTTAGCGACTGTTTTCAGTCGCTAACATCTTGGCACGCCCACTTTGCATGTCATTAGCGATAATTATCACAGACATGCAAAGTGGGCCCCTAAATGCCCGCTATCGCCTACAAGCTGTCGCTAACTGGTGTTAGCGACAGCTTGGTAATAGGGCGATAAAATTATCGCCGCATTAGCGGGAAAAAGTCCCGCTAATGAGGCGATAATGCCCTTGGTGATATGCCCCTATGTCTCAGAGGCCATGACACAACTACAAAACAGGAGCAACTACAGCAAATTATCCAAAATCCCCATTAATAAAATGACTGTAGAACGAAATAAAAACCTAAAGCAATTAATGAATGACACATTAATTCATGATGATAAATACAAGTTCATGATGAATGAACATCCTAAAAAACAACTATTTACTTCTTATCAGAGATTCAACTGAAGATTCAACCTCTGAGGTTGGCTGATAGTACAGGCACCTGACTCTTTATATAGAAAGTTTGCTAGATATGTTGATTACTCCCTGGCACCAAATGCTTAAACATTAAGTTCATACATTGAGGACACAGGAGATTTCCTAAGTCTTTTAAGTGACATTACATGGGACAGTGACTAATTACTGACAACAATTGATGTGGTGTCTTTGTACACCTCCATGAGACGGGGCTTAATGCCTGAAAATAACTTTATTAAGCAATGGAGCATTGAAGAATGGCAACACAAAAATGCTTCTCACTATGATTGAAATGTGTCTCACAAATAATGTGTTCCTATTCAATCAAGAGATGTACCATCAACAATGTGGTACTGTCGAGGGCATTTCATTTTCTCCAAACTACGCAATCTATACTATGGGATGGTGGGAGAAGGAGTATGCATGGGGATCAGAAAATCAGGCAGCATTGGAAAAAATAATTCTTAGCCTCAGATATATTGATGCACTGTTTTTACCATGGAATGGCACTAAAGAGGATTTCATGATATACTTTGACAATCTGAATAGCTGTGTAAGTTTCCTAGATGTGTTGACCAATGTGGAATATTGAAACAACATTATTCAGAAAAGAGACTGCAAAAAATTGCATCCTACATAAATTAAGCTTCGTCCCTAAGCAATTAATCAGAACCACGCCATATGGGGAACTCATGCCAATGACACTGTTCCAATGATATATACACACAAGTAAAATACAAAGAAGTTGCAAATAGACTCCACCAAAGAGACTACATAAAATGAGATCTTAATACAAGTCTTAGGAGTATCTACACTAAAACACAGCTGGGGAAGAGAGTAACAATCCCATACAACTATTGGTTAAACTTAAGATACGCAAAGAGAGGAACAAGATCTGCAATATATACAACAAGGATTGGCATCTGATTTCAAGGATCTTTAATAAAGCACCATCACTAAAAGACAAGTTAGTGAGAAGCCAATTTATTGACAACACAACCAAAACATGGCTGGACGAGCTACAATTTTCTTTCAAGAAATGCATTTCCTGAAAGAATGCAAAAGTCGAGTGAACAAACAGAGTGTTCTGGATCGACGTAAACAAATTCTTGAAATGAGTCATAAGATCACTCACAACATGCAATATGTTGTATATGCAACTGAATGCCCATGTGACCTAAAATACTTAGGAAGCACAACCTGTGTGGTCAAGAAAAGAATAATTGAACATATTCATACTGTAAAGAACAAGGATATGACATATGCTGTCGCTAAACATTTGGGTCAGTGCCATGAAAATAATTGGCAAACATGATACTATGGCATTGACTTAATACTCTCTCACGAGTGGGATGGAACCCCCCAACTAACCTTGTGATGGTGGAATCCAAATACATCATCCAGCTGAGAACCAAAGCAACATTTGGACTCAACAATGATAAAAACATTTTGTTCATATAAAAACTACATTGAGAATGACATGGCCTTGATATTGTGCTTAGAGTACTAGACTCAGATATTGTCAAATGGTGTCCCCGGGTTGAAGCGTACTGGCCATAGGAAATGTTTACCATAACTTTGTATTACTTTTATCATATCGATTCTGTTCCATATTCCCTACTAGGAATGCAAGAATATTGTACTAGATATAGATCGATACAGGTCCAACCATTGCACCAGTGCATTGGCAGAGCAGAAGGTTCGTGTACTAAACATACGTGGTTTAATACTGGTTATCAACCAGAGCACCGATTAGTTTTATTAGTGTTACAAAACTTTATCAATTAATGAACTATATGAATTAGAGACAAATTGGTACATACCTAACCACAACACCATGGTACCGGGAAAGTATCAGGCTAATTTACAATACACCAATAGCAACACACTTTACCAACATATCACAGTGCCCTTACGCTTACACCAGTGACACTGAGTCAACAACATGTGTACACCATTGACATTCATGATCAATGTCACAGCATGACCCCTCACTGTAATTGCCTCTTGGAGATTTATTTCAGTATAGCGTACCATATTAGAGTAATATTACATAAGCAAACGGTGGATTAATATTAACATATGTATCAATTTTGAGATGGGATAAATACATGAGCCTGTAGCACACACAAGACGACTTGATAAATTGTTTTAGCTTTGTGTTCATTTTATCATTTTAATGTGGAACTACATAGCCCATAATGCCTACTAGTGGGCAACATGGGCATGTACTATTTAGGAAGAAAATGAGGACAGACTCACCAACCATGAATAAGGCCAACTGGGTAAAAATACATCAACACGAGTGTCTGGAGCAGTAAGTACTTTAAAAAAATAGAAGTTCCTGGAGTGCACCGTACCTTTACATCATAATGGAAACTGGGGTAACGGTCGGACCCCCATGCTGGTACCAGCTGTAGAGCATGCTACTTTCTTTGACTGCATTGAACAAGACATGTATACACATATAAACACACACATACATATATAGCATTATGTATATATAAAAATATATATTACCTACTGGCGGTCGCCAGTAGGTAGTTATAGTTAGGACCTATTATGCATAGTAAATCCGCAACATTCTATTGCCAATAACTTTGGCGCCGATTGATGAACCATCTCCACATTATTCAGACTTTTGACCAATTCAGTTCCGCTCCTTCCTTGAAAGTTTGGTGGTGATGGGTCAAGCGGGGGCTGAGAAAAAAGGGGAGTCCCAAAACGTGTTTTCTCCATGCAATTTCCAATAGGACATTTAGCCACGGCTACAGCCCGAACAGGTGAACGGAATGACACCAAATTTGGCCAAGAGGCAGTCCTCAGTTCAGACTCGTGCATTTTGCATATTTGGTGTAAATCTGTTCAGTAGTTTCTGAGAAAATGACATTTAAAAGTACATATATATCTATGGGCACGGTGGATCCGCAAACCCTGCGCGTACCGTGAGCGCAACATAAGCGCACCTACCCGATAAAGCTCTGACGTTCTCCAACGTATTACATAAGCCCCGGGGGATGGGGTCCCCGGGGATAATAACAATTACTGGTAGGGGCACATTTTTTTTTACGGTAAAACTAGGAGTCGCGCAGCGCTCAGTGCGGCCCCTGGTGTGCACGCATTGGATGCACGGTGTCTAACCTGCAGGGTAAGCGACTCCAGCGCGTGTTGGGTGCGCCACTCCAAGCCAAAAACAAATAATATTTCGTCATGAGCATCGAAGGGGTTAAGTGGTTCTAAAAAGAGCCCTTGTGTTTATTGAGAGGTTTTAGTACCTACAAGTAAGTACCGATGCAGGGTCTGAAGTTCAAGAGGAAGACTCTGTTCCCTTCATCTGTAAAATGTACACCATCTCTCCTATAGATGCCATGCATATTGAAACGCAGATTGTTGTGGTATATGGACCCCATTCTATAGTCTCGGAGACAAGCAGAAACAGATTCATTCACATGTTTCCCTAGCTTTTTCAATCTGTGGACAAAATTGATTGGACCAGTTCCATTTCTGCCTTTGGCATATGTTAGAATAGACAAAGGCAGTTAGGGGGAAAAGTTACATC
The DNA here is from genome assembly GCF_964263255.1 of Lissotriton vulgaris. Taxonomy (NCBI): domain Eukaryota; kingdom Metazoa; phylum Chordata; class Amphibia; order Caudata; family Salamandridae; genus Lissotriton; species Lissotriton vulgaris. The sequence continues at coordinate 1,915,090,989 of NC_141687.1, read as the reverse complement.
AATTCTCCAAAGGTGTCCTTCATAAACATTTCCAGAACTACCCCAGTCAAAGTGCGTAGGTCATTGCCACCACTGTGCACAATTATGAGGTCAGGGTGTTGGAGATGCATAAAGGATTTAAGCAATGGCATCAATTGGTTCCACTTTAACCCTCACTGTCCAATCCATTTAATGTCTACATTTGATAAACCTAGGTCTTTGTGAATTCCTTTCTGTTCTGTGTACATTAGGCTCCAGAAAATTAGCTGTGTCCCACAATCCACACTCTAAGCATCTTGAAGGGAGGTCTGGATGTACTCAGATGGTCTCTGTAAATGAAGTGACAGTTTGAAAACTAAGATTTTTCTAAAATGGTGGATAACATGCAGTATTGAAAAACAGAAAAAAAATCATTGGTTGTTTGACAACATTTTACACTGAAAACTAGGGTGCATGTTTCTGTTTTTTAAAAGCATGATTCTTATTGGTTATCAGAAAGTGATTGAAAAGAACATTACATAGCATAAGCTGGTATATTAAGAAGTCAAGCACACTTGCTGTTTTGATTAGCAACATTGTGTGGTGAACTTTTGACCTGTGTGCTCAGTCAAGTGTTCCATGAACTGTTTCTATGGTAACAGGCAGAAGGCAGATTGGGGCTAGGGTTGAAATGTATGTCATTTGGAAAGGGTTGAAATCTGTAACCAATAGAAATGTGGGTTTGTTTTTGAATTAATGAGGGAAGCAATGTGTTTTGATGTGAAGGTGTGTATGTGCTCAAAATAAGAGGGAAACTGTGGCATTATTTGGTTCTCTTGAGAGGTGTTCAAAACAGAGATTCTGTATCAGAAAATCTGCTGTGTGACTGATATACTTCTTATTCTACAAAACAATTTGAAAGGTGAGTTATTAATTTGTGAGGGAATGTATGTGGTGCATTTTGATTTTAATCAGACTAATGTTTTTGTCCTGCTAAAGTGCAGGGAATACTTTCTTTTTCTCTAGAATTTTATTGTGAGTGTGTGTGCATTTAAAAAGCATTCTGAGATAAGCGTTTGTGTATTGTATGTGCTTGCAGACAGATAACTATGCTGTTTTCATGTTTTGGTAGAATTAGAATCCAGTTATTTTGTATTTATTTGCAAAAATGACTCGAATTTCTACATTAAAATGCAGTACTCATTCTAGACTACGAAACATGTTTTGGTAAAATGCAATGGATAGTGTTGGTTGTCTTAAGTGTCACAGTGAGTCTTGTGTGCATTTAGGAATTATACTGATAGAAACACTCTATACTAATGAGTAGTAGATCATTTTGTGAAATGTGTAGAGTTACCTAAAGTCTTGTTGAGTGGTAAATGTGTTTTGGTAAAAAGCAAGGGATAGAGTTGCTTGAGTAGAATCACACAGTGAGTCTGTGCATTGAGGAATAACTCTGAGAGAAGCTTTTTGGTAGTTCATGTGTTTCCTGACATGTAATTGGTTAAAAACGTTTTGTGTTCTCACATTTTGGAAGAATTAGAAAATAGTCATTGGTTATGTGCTTCGAAAATAAGTTTAGTATTAAAAGTAAAATCCAGTTCTGAAATATGTGGAATGCATGCTTGATGTTTTTGCAGACAAATAAGTACATGTAGTCTTGCAGTGAAACTACCCCAGTATGATTTTCTACACTACCCGAACACCACTGCACTACTGTAAACCCTTAATCTACCTCCAGCATGACCACCTACACTACCTATTCACCACTTTACTACCCTAAACCTTGAATCTACTCCAGCACAACCTCCTATTCTATCCAAAAACCACTTTATTTCCTAGAACGCTAACCTACCATGACCCCCTACCCTACACACACACCACTGCACTACCTTAAAGCCTAAAACGCTATCCCTAACATGATCTCCAATGGTACTTAACCACCACTGCACTGTGCTAGAACACTACCCCAGTATGACTCCCTATACTACCTAACACCATTTCACTACTCTAAAGCTTAAATCTATCACAGCAGGACCCCTTACACTACCCAAACACCACTATAGTATCCTACTACTGTATTTATAAGAAATATTGTTATTTGTCTAGAATCACACAGTGAGTCTGTGCAATTAGGAATCACTCTTAGAGAAGTATTTTGGCAGTTCATGTGTTTCCAGACAAGTAATTGGTTAAACATGTATTGTGTTCTCACATTGTGGTAGATTTAGAAAATAGTCATTGGTTATGTGTTTCCAAAATGAGTTTAGTATTAATAGTAAAATGCAGTTCTGAAATATATGGAATGCATGCTTGATGTTTTTGCAGACAAATAAGTACATGTAGTCTTGGAGTGACACTACCTCCTGCATGACCACCTACACTACCTATTCACCACTTTACTATCCTAAACCTTAAATCTACCCCAGCACAACCTCCTACACTACCCAAACACCATTGTACTACCCTGAACCTTAGATGTAACCTAGGACAACCTTCTACACTACCCAAACACCACTGTACTTTCCTAGAACATTGCTCCAGCACAACCCCCTACACTAGACAAAGACCACTGCTCTACATTAAACCCTAAACACTATCCCTTGCATGACCCAGTATATTACATAAACACTATTGCACTACCCTAGAACACTACCTCAGCACAACCTCCTACACTAGCCAAACAATATTGCAGAACCTTAAACCTACGCGAGCATGACCTCTTACACATTCCAAACACCATTGCACTATCCTAAACCTTATATCTACTATAGGACGACCTCTTGCAGTACCCAAACACCACTGTATTACCTTAGAACCCTATCCCAGCACGTCCTCCTACACCATCCAAACAGCATTGCACTACTCTAAACCTTAAACCTACTCCAGCATGACCTTTTACACTACCCAAACACCACTGTACTATCCTACTACTCCATTTATAAGAAATATTGTTATTTGTCTAGAATCACACTGTGAGTCAGTGTCCAATTGGGAAAATTGAGAGAGAATGATTTGGTTGCTTTTTGTGTTTGCAGACATATAGGTATATCCCTAGCACGATTTCCTTTACTAAACAAAGACCAGTGCACTACCCTAAACCCTTAAACTACCTACAGCATGACCACCTACACTACCTATTCACCACTTTACTACCCTATACCTTAAATCTACCCCAACATGATCTCATACACTACCCAAACACCACTGTACTTTCCTAGAACACTACCCCAGCACAACCCCCTACACTACACAAACACCACTGCACTACGTTAAAACCTAAAACACTATCCCTACCATGACCCTGTACACTACATAAACATCACCGCACTACCCTAGAACACTACCCCAGCATGACCTCCTACACTACCCATTCACCAATGCATTACCCTAAACTCTAAAACACTATAACAGCATGACCCACTACAGTACCCAAACGCCATTGCACTACCCTAAACCTTAAATCTACACCAGCATGACCCCATACACTACCCAAACACTACTGCACTACCACAAAACACTCCCACAGCATGACCCTCTATACTACACAAACACAAGTGCACTACTCTAAACTCTAAATCTACCCCTAGTACGACTCCCTACACTACATAAACACCACAGTACTACCCTAAACACTAAAACTCTACCCAGCACAAACCGTACACTACTCAAACACCATTGCACTACCCTAAACCTTAAATCTGCCACAGCACGACCTCCTACACTACCCAAACACGACTGCACTATCCTAGAACATTACCCCAGCATGACCTTCTACACTACCCAAACACTTCTGCACTACCCTAAAACACTACTCCAGCACGACTCAATACACTACACAAACACCACTGCACTACCTTAAACTCTAAAACACTATCCCTAATATGACCCTATACACTAGATAAACACCACTGCACTACCCTATAACACTACCCAGGCAGGACCTCCTACACTACTCAAACACCATTGCACTACCCTAGCATGACCCCCTACAGTACAAAAACACCAATGCACTATCTTCAACCCTAAAACACTAGCCCTAGCATGACCCCGTACACTATATAAACACCGCTGCACTACCTTAGAACACTGTCCCAGCAGGAACCCCTACACTACACAAAGACCAATGCACTACCCTAAACCCTAAATCTACCCCCAGTACAGCCACCTACACTACCCAATCACCAGTGTAGTACCCTAAACTCTAAAACACTACCGTAGCACGACCCCCTACACTTTTGAAACACTATTACACTACCCTAAACCTTAAATCTATGACAACACGGCCTCCTACACTACTGAAATACCACTACACTAGCCTAGAACAATACCCCAGCATGACTCCCTACACTAGAAAAACAACAGTACTCTACTATACATTCTAAATCTGCACTGTTGCAAAACCATTGTGACTGTTTATGTACCATGTAGTAATCTATATACTAAATTAAAAGTGAACCAATTATGAATTCACTCAGTGTCTTTCCTTATAGTATTGTGTAAGAACTGGGGCCACCAGATCCCCGAGGGGTAGCTTGGCTCGAGCAGGAAGGCAGTCAGGGGCTTACGTGCAAAGCAGCTCCATAACACACTCATCCACTGAGACAAGAAGTGGGCGCAATAATGGACACCACACCAGTACTTAGGATTGAAAATCAATGTCTTTTATATAGGCTTCAGATTAAGGCAATCAATTCATGAGCATTTCATTAAAGCATTTCATTAAAGCATTTTGTTAAAGCATTTCATTGAGCATAAGTAGCAAAGCATCAAATAACTCATCCTGTTGCAATAACTTCTTCAGTAGGAAAAAGAAGGGGGGTACCCTTATAAATCATGAACTGGCACTTCAGGGAACCATCATGAACATTTTATCTTGCAACTGTAACCGGTTCAATGCAGGTAACCATTTCAACGAATTAGCACAAGGGTATCAATCAATTTCATAGCACATCCCAATCGATGTTCACAGTAGCCCGCCCCTGCAATAAATTTGATACAGGGTAATGATTCACAATTTAATTAGCAGGCATGACCAGTTAATTCAGAATGAGCCTGTCTCCACAAGGCACAGTCTATGGGCCCGTGACTCTAGAGGCTTGGGCCGGGCCTCCCAGTCACTCGAGGCTCATGGGGGGCCAACAGGGCCCAGTCACAGTGTTCCCCAGGGGAGGGGCGAACTCGGGGCCCAAACCGGCCTTTCGCCCTCCTCCCCTGGGGTTACCTGTTGGCTTTGGCCCTCCGGGGCCCTTGGGTTGTTCTGGGAGTCAAGGGGAGGGGTTCCGACCCTCCCGTGGGCCTCACTCGGCCAGCCACGGTACCGGGGGCAGTTGCAGTGCTCCGGCGCCCGCAGAGGACCAGGTGCGGCGTGTGGGGCAAGGCGGAGGGGGCTCTTCGGGGCTCCTCCGCCCTCTCCGCGATGAAGACTGGCTCTTCCCCGGGTGCCGGCTCCGAGGAGGGGCTCGTTCTCAGCCGCCAATGGCTGCGCGGCTCTGGTGGGGGCGTGGCTGATGACGCGGCCGTGCTCCCCGTCACGTGAGGAGGGACAGCTCTCCTCTCGATGTCCACTCGATGCGGCGGCCCTCTCCTGACACACGGGGGTTGCTGAGGGGGGCACAATGACGGTGCTGGCTCCGCTGGGGCTGCAGCACACGGCGTGAGGGCCGGCAGTAGCGCCGGCGGCAGGAGATGCCTTGGGGGTGTCAAAAGTGCGGCGCAAGAGCCGCGTCCGTGACGGGATCTCCTCAGGCACCTCAGGGGGCGCAGTACAGCGCTTGTTACCGAACCAGGTGAGCGCTTGAAGGGGCGATGCGGCGCTCCTCAGAGGGGCCTAGCGCCGGTGGAATTTCATAGCGCTACAGGGTCGTGTCGGACAGCGCTTCCCCGGGGCACTCCAGCGCTTGGGAGGCGCTTCACAGCGCTAGTTGCAGGCAAGGCAGGGAAGGCAATTTCAGTAGTTTCTGACAGGACAGGCAGTCTCTGACACAGCGCTGGGCAGGGGAACAGAGTGCAGCGTTCTTGAAGTTAGTCAGCAAATAATGCAGGCTGGATGGAAGCAGAGCAAGTCAGTCAGGGGGAGACAGGCAGTGCAAGATGGGCCCAGATGAAGGCAGGGAGTGCGCAGTACAGCACAGTCCAGTACCTGGTCGATTCCCCAGCAGTCTCTGGTCAAAGGCACATAGTCTTCTTGGCGCTTGGATGGTTCTGCGCCCTTGGGTGTTGGTTTCTTGAAGAGGGGGGATTGAGTTGGAGGCTGGATGAGTTTTCCTAAGTCACTGCAGATGGACCCTGGGGTTCCCTACCGCTGGGCCAGATCAGGGGGCTAGTCTAGGACACCTCACTCAGCTTAAGAGGCAGCACATAAATCCTGTCACTCCCAGTGGCATAAGTTCCTAACTAAGCCCTCCCGCCTAAATCTCCTGCATGGGTTCCCCAGGTCAGTGATGCCCCAACTGACTAGAAAAAGTTCCCTCCCTTACTTATATATGCCCAGGTCAGGTGACCTCTCTCTAAGATGGAAAAAATGGGCTCCGCCTTTCTTCTGGAAGGTTCCAGGAGCTTCCCCACTCTACCTAGGGACAGGGGATGGCAGGCTGGTATTGCAACAATGTATGGTGTCCCAGCCAGCTCCTGGCAACTAGGGTGCTACACTAAGAGACCACGCTGCAGGAGCAGGGGCCAGTGGCAGCCATGTTTGAAGTAGAGAGCACCTGCACCCTAACATGGATTAGCCATGAAAAGGTGCCCGAAGACCTAAGGGCCAACAAAAAGAAGGTGGGAAAAATGAGGCAAGGGTGAAAAAAAATAGGGAAAGACCACTCTAGGGCTGACAGGTCTAACGTATTGTGATGCATGTAGTCATACAGTGCTTCAGCTTCTACTGTTATGGAGTGCTTCAAACTGCTATGCATTATGTATGTAGTTCTCCTATCAGCTTCACAGTTGTGCTTCAGGCCTACAATTTTTTAGTCAGAATTTATATGAAATGTGTTTGTATAGTAATACAAATGTATAATTGTTTTAAGTTTTTAATAAAGACTTATTAATGTTTAGTTTTTTACAGATACTGTTTATCATCCTTAAAATAAAGTTATTATGCCGGATAAACAAAAAAGAAAAAAAGGTCAGTGAAAGGATACTTACTTAAAAAAAACTCAACCACAATTATTGGAAGACCAACATAATGTGGCTAAAAAGAGAAAAATTTCTGGTAAGACCACAAAGGACTTCATAACAAATATTACTAGATTTAGAAACAAAATGCAATTGTGCTAAGCAGTGAAAATGTTCCAAGCATAAAAAAGTGCATAGAATAGGAAAGCAAAAAAAGGCAATGTAAAAACAAAGGATACAGCTTATAGTAAAAGAAGAGAAAATCAATATAAAGAATTGCGCATAAAAATATTTTACAGCAGAGTAGTCCATAATTTGATGAAAGATACAAATAAATATAGAAAGAGAACAGTATTTTATAAAAAGAAAAAGCATATTGAATCAATTTTTTAAAAGGCTTTTGAAGTAAAGAGGAAACTCTTTATTTTCGTAATAAACAGAATTCGATCACTATATAAACCAATCCATTAATGAATGCCAAAAGTAAGAGGAAAAGAGTAATTAACAAAAGTAATTTTTGTGATATTTTTTAGGGAATGGAAACACTCTTCAAGTTCTGAGCCTTTTTTTAATAAAGAGAGTTATTTACAGAGCAATAGTTTGTTGCATGCAGTTGACACCAGTGGTCGAGCTTATGAGGTTACAAATGGTTGTCCAATTGAGAAAGAGCAAATAGTTCCTAGAAATGCAGAAGAAGCGATAGCTGATGAAGTTCTAAGCAGACATCCTAAAGCCCCAGTGTACACTTGGGATTGTAGTAGTATTTGTAGTGTATGACAAGAATCTATTGATAATTTACGCAATTTCTTACAAGCATATGGTAAAAAAAGTGTTAAACAAAAGATGAAGGTGTTGAAAGGACTAGACCCTTGCAGAGTGAGAAAACACACTGGTTTACATGGTCATTCTCTGGCTTGTATTCTAGGAAAGTGTGCCAAAGTGTTTTTCCTCATTTCAGGATGTTGGCAGTACATCATACTCAAAGCGGAAGTTAGTGAGAAGATTGTATTATGCAAAAAGTCCAGCACTAAAGTTAAATTAGTTGAACAGTGCTCTTTTACGTGGGTCAGTATCAGATGTACAAAAGGTTTGTGATGATATTGAGTTTTGTTACTTTGGCCCATAAGAAGGGACTGAAGAAACTCAGACATTAACAGAAGAAAATGTTGTAGAGAATGTTGAACATAGTTGTACAAAAAATGTTCAAAATGAAATTACAAAGTTTAAGGTGATTTCAGGTGAAAGGAAAGGCCACATTTTCCGTGCATTAGTTGTCACCGAACTCGCTACAAAAATAAGACTAGGAGTGTTGATCTGTATTTAACAAGTCAAAGAGAAAATAATGATAAATGGAAAGAATTTGCAACTTATTTGTCAATCAATCAATCAATCAAAGCATTTATATAGCGGGCTACTCACCCAGAGGGTCTCAAGGCGCTTGGGTGGTCCTCTACTGCTCGAACAGCCAGGTCTTGAGTTGCTTCCTGAAGGAGAGGTGGTCTTGGGTCAGGCGGAGGTGGATGGGGATGGAGCTTCACATCTTGGCAGCCAGGTAGGAGAAGGATCTTCCTCCTGTTGTGGCTCTTTGGATGCGAGGAACGGCGGCGAGGGCGTGGGTGGTCGATCGGAGTCGGCGAGTGGGAGTGTAGAAGGTCAGGCGGTCGTTGAGGTATCTGTGGCCTTGGTTGCGGAGAGCTTTATGTGCATGGGTGAGGAGTCGGAACGTGATCCTCTTGCTGACGGGGAGCCAATGCAGGTCTCTCAGGTGTCCAGAGATGTGGCTGTGTCGGGGGATGTCCATGATCAGTCGTGCTGAGGCGTTCTGTATGCGCTGGAGTCTTTTCTGGAGTTTGGCTGTGGTTCCGGCGTAACAGGTGTTCCCGTAGTCCAGTCGGCTGGTGACAGGGGCCTGGGTGACCGTCTTCCTGGTTTCGGTGGGGATCCATCAGAAGATCTTCCAGAGCATGCGTAGGATGTTGAAGGATGATGAGGAGACGCCGTTGACTTGTCTGGTCATCGAGAGGGAGGAGTCCAGGATGAAGCCCAGGTTTCGTGCGTGGTCCGTTGGTTTGGGTGCGCTGCCGAGGGCAGGGGGCCACCAAGAGTCGTCCCAGGTGGAGGGTGATGATCCCAGGATGAGGACTTCCGTCTTATCTGAGTTTATTTTCAGGTGGCTGTTCATCATCCACTCGGCTACGTCTTTCATCCCTTCGTGTAGGTTGGTTCTGGCTGTGGCGGGGTCGTTGGTGAGGGAGAGGATCAGCTGGGTGTCGTCGGCGTAGGAGATGATGTTGAGGTTGTGTTGGTGTGCGATGGCCGCGAGGGGGCTCATGTAGATGTTGAACAGCATGGGGGTGAGTGAAGATCCTTGTGGTACGCCGCAGATGACTTAGGTAGCCTTGGATCTGAACGGGGGGAGGTGGACTCTCTGGGTTCTTCCGGCGAGGAACGAGATGATCCACTCCAGTGCCTTCTCCTGGATTCCGATGTTGTGCAGGCGCTGTACTAGGGTACGTTGGAAGACCGTGTTGAACGCTGCGGAGAGGTCCAGGAGGATGAGGGCCGCCATTTCCCCATTGTCGAGCAGGGCTCGGATGTCGTCGGTGGCTGCGATAAGAACGGTCTCGGTGCTGTGGTTGGCCCGGAAGCCGGACTGTGAGTGGTCGAGGGATCCATTTGTCTCGAGGAAAGTGGCCAGCTGTCTGTTGACTGTCTTCTCAATGGCTTTGGCCGGAAAAGGAAGGAGCGAGATGGGGCGGTAATTCATGAGGTCGGTGGGGTCCGCTGATGGTTTCTTCAGTAGGGCGCTGAGTTCGGCGTGCTTCAAGCTCTCTGGGAAGGTGGCGGTGTTGAAGGAGGCGTTGATGATGTCCCGGAGATGGGGTGCGATGATGGATTTGGCCTTGTTGAAGACGTGGTGGTAGAGAATTGTTTTGATTTGGTTTCTGATCAGGGTATTTGTAAATATTGTTATAGCAAAATAGATGAGAATGAAATGCCCGCTAGAGCTGTTAATAATAATTTAGAGTTGGATGCTATTCCAGAACTGATAGATTTAAACACCTATGAGTCTATTCTCATTCAATGTGTGCACCCGTTTCAGGCTATTGTTCGTATGGAGCCCAAAACAGGTAAATTGCCTCCTTCAGATTTACAAAGAGGATTAAAAGGAAGAGTTGTGTATTTACCGTTAGATTTAAAGAAAAATATTGAAACTATTGGTGTAGGGAGTGTACAAAGTGAACCACTAGTTATTCTTGTTAATGGTGTGCTGACTAAGAATAAGAAAATCTGGCAGGAGTTAGTGGATGTTAGAAAAGTGCAAAAGGCAACACTGTATTTGATAAAAACAATACATACTATAAGAATGTTTATATAGGAGAAGAAGAAATAGTTTAGCAGAAGATACTAAAACGTCAAGTGGACAAATTGAAAAAGTGGATATGTTAAGATGTGAATAAATCTATGAACATTACAGAGTGCATCCACTTCATTCAAAAGAAGTGATGGGGAACACTATTGATTTGTTCCAAACGAAAAAAGCAAAAGGAACTCCCATGAGTGTAGGGGAAGAGAGCTTGGAAGCTCGTTGTTTTCCACAGTTGTTCCCAACTGGAAAAGGACGACGATATGATGAACGTCCTGTGCAGATACATGCATCTGAATATCCGACAACAAGATTATATGCAGAAGATCCAAGATTTCGACAATATATCCCTTATATATTTCGTCTTTTGTTTGAAAGTGACTTGTCTGGACTTTCATATGCTGTCAATCATATTCTAAAAACTGGAATACATCTGCAAAATGTATCTGCAAAAGATTTTATGGATAAAGTGCACCAGAGAGATGATCATCTAGAATTTCAGCTCATTAATTTGATGGCATGTCAGTGTGGCACTAATGAATATTGGTACCGTCGTCATGGAGAACTGAAATGTATGTTACGGAACTTAGGAACTCCAATATGGTTCCTTATACTAAGCTGTGATGAGTACGCTTGGGATGATTTGCTAGAATTTCTTCGAAAGTCAAATTCCATTGCTGTTGCTCGATATGTAACATCTTATATTACAAAATCAGAAAAGACTGAATTGAAAGAAATGTGGGAAGAGATTTTTCACGAGAAGATTCTAAGTAAGAAATTATACGGTTTCAGTTTGAAGATGTTATTGCATCGAGAAATAACAGCATATGAATGCTCAGATCGGTTATCATCCGCAAGTCTATACTCCAAATCTAGAAGAATCCTTTATGTGAGTCTAGGTCTTGCAGCAATGCAAAATCGAGTACTGAAATTTGTAAGAAATTGAATATTTAGCATCAAAATATCCAGAAAGTACAGATATTTTGAAAATGAATATGTTGGACAAATATTACCCAACAGAAGTCATCATCTTGAGAACATGTGTCTCTATGAAGTGCTGCAAAACTACAATTTTAAATGGAATTCTACAGAGAACATCAATGATGGAAAATAAGGAGTCATTGGTTTTGAAGGATGTTTGGTGAAACAAATGAAAGGAAATTTGATTAATCACAGGAAGCTGAGTTGCGACACTGCTGATAGAAGGGAATTTTACTATTTATCACTTTTACAACTATTCAAACCATGGCGTTCAGAACTGGAATTACTTGGAGATTTCCAGAGGCATGAAGATTCCTTTAATGCTTGTAAAGATAGCATACATTGCAGTGCTTTTGCAAATTATGTTAAAATGTTGAAAGATGAAATTGATCAAGAAGCTACAATTGCAGCTGAGATTGCTAGAAACAGTTCTCAAGACAGTCAAAGTTCTCCTGCTTTGAGTCAAGATCCACTAGGATAACCAATTGTTGAAAATGAAGCCGCAATCCCCAATGAATGAGGTGAAAACAGCAATGCATCAAGCTGAAGAAGATGTAACAAACTTATTAAAGTTGGAAGAAAAACTAAATGTTGAGCAAAAACAAATGTATGAGCAAGTGAGACAACAGATTGACCATGGATTACTCCATGAAAAGAAAGAGTGCTCATGCACGTTATTTCAACCTATCTGAATGTACGTAAGTGGACAAGCTGGAACAGAAAAAAGTTTTTTAATTAAAGTCATTACAAGTTATCTATAGAAAACAACTGAGTCGCATTTGTCTTGTGTTTTCACTGCTACAACTGGGTTGGCAGCACTCAACATAAATGGAATTACATTACATCATTTACTAATGCTACCAGTAGAGCATGAAAACAAATTGAAATACCACAATCTATCTGGAGAAACTTGTTGTGAAGTTTCAAGAATCTTGAAGAAAATGAAACTTCTCATTTTTTCTGAGGTAAGCATGGTATCAAACTTAATGCTTGCCTTTGTGCATTTAACAATGCAGCAAATTCTTAAAACAGAGTATGACGTGTTATTTGGAGGAAAACATGTCATAGTTTTTGGAGATCTAGTGCAACTGAATCCTGTAAAAGGACAACCAGTATTTAAAACACTTGCGCATGAAGACACCAGAAAGTCTCTGGGTAGTGTTGGAAACATGAACATTTGGTCATATTTTGAATACAAAGAACTCCTTACAAATATGCGACAGGCAAATGATGGTGATTATGGAACTATTCTCCAAGATATAAGAATTGGACTACTGACTGATCATGGCAAACAAGCTTTACAGAGTCCATTAATTTCAAATTTGCTTCCAAATAAAGATATACTTCCTGAGAAAATATACATGAAAATTGCAGAAAAGAAATCTGTAATCTGCTTAATGCCAACACTGCATGAGTGTTCTATATTCAAGGAACAACTTTTGAAACTGGAAAATTAAGAAATAATAAAAATGGAAGCCATTGATAAAATAGAGCATGAAGGAATCACTATTATTTTGACCGAAAAATTGAAGAAAAAATTGGATTCGTTAGAAAAATCAATATCTAAAACTGCTGGTTTAGAAAAGAATCTATGTGCATGTAGAAACTGTCTGATAATTTTACGGCGTAGTTTGGTTGTAGAAAAAGGTTTAGATAATGGAGCAATGGGCAAAGTTGTGGATTTTGTTAATTATCAAAATAAAGATGGTATTAAATTCTTAAAAAAAAATTTGATCAGATTGAAGAAGTTAAACAAATTGGTCACTGTTCAGTTCATTTTTTGCTTGTTAAAGATTTATATGTCCGTAGAAAACAGTTTCCAGTTTCTCTGGCATATGCTGTGACTATTCATAAATCTCAAGGTTTAAGTGTTGACAGTGCTTTGGTGAACATTGGAAATACTGTGTTTAAAGAGGGTATGGCATATGTTGCTTTGTCGCGAGTTAGAACATTATCTGGTGTGTTTTTGATTGATTTTGATGATACAAAGGTTACTGCAGATGCCAACTGTGTCAAAGAGTATAATAGGTTATGGGACACCCCTGCGCCGCACGGCCACCAGCTGCTGCGTGTGTTTCCCTCTGCCTGCCTTCTGCCTCGCCGCCGGCCTCGCTGACGCCGTGGTCGCTCCCCTCTGGTTTTCCAGTTGTTTTGCCCTAAATTTGTGCTTGTTTGTTTTTGCCGTCTGTTCGTGTATTTAGCTGTTTTTCTTTGTTTTGCCCGTAATTTGTGCCTGTTAATTTCATTGTATCCTCTGTGCCGTGTCCAGTTTCCTTCCTGATTGCCCGCCTACCTCGCCGCCCTCCGCTCTCGCTTCCCGCCACCGCCATTGGCCCCGCCCCTTTTCTCTTCTGTTCCCTCCCCGCTCCCGCCTCCCAGCTGCGCCGCCCACCTGCGCACTTGGCCTTAAATGGCGACCGTGCGACGCAGGTGAGTGTGACCCACTTGTGGGACACCCCCGCGCCGCACGGCCACCAGCTGCTGCGTGTGTTTCCCTCTGCCTGCCTTCTGCCTCGCCGCCGGCCTCGCTGACGCCGTGGTCGCTCCCCTCTGGTTTTCCAGTTGTTTTGCCCTAAATTTGTGCTTGTTTGTTTTTGCCGTCTGTTCGTGTATTTAGCTGTTTTTCTTTGTTTTGCCCGTAATTTGTGCCTGTTAATTTCATTGTATCCTCTGTGCCGTGTCCAGTTTCCTTCCTGATTGCCCGCCTACCTCGCCGCCCTCCGCTCTCGCTTCCCGCCACCGCCATTGGCCCCGCCCCTTTTCTCTTCTGTTCCCTCCCCGCTCCCGCCTCCCAGCTGCGCCGCCCACCCGCGCACTTGGCCTTAAATGGCGACCGTGCGACGCAGGTGAGTGTGACCCACTTGTGGGACACCCCCGCGCCGCACGGCCACCAGCTGCTGCGTGTGTTTCCCTCTGCCTGCCTTCTGCCTCGCCGCCGGCCTCGCTGACGCCGTGGTCGCTCCCCTCTGGTTTTCCAGTTGTTTTGCCCTAAATTTGTGCTTGTTTGTTTTTGCCGTCTGTTCGTGTATTTAGCTGTTTTTCTTTGTTTGCCCGTAATTTGTGCCTGTTAATTTCATTGTATCCTCTGTGCCGTGTCCAGTTTCCTTCCTGATTGCCCGCCTACCTCGCCGCCCTCCGCTCTCGCTTCCCGCCACCGCCATTGGCCCCGCCCCTTTTCTCTTCTGTTCCCTCCCCGCTCCCGCCTCTCAGCTGCGCCGCCCACCCGCGCACTTCGCCTTAAATGGCGACCGTGCGAACGCGCAGCGGTCACGCGCAGCGGGCGCGCCGATTGTGCGCCGAAGGCGCGCCAAAGGTAAGCCCGTCTGCGCCCGTCCGCGACCGGACCGCGCCCAGCGCCAGGACCCCTGGCCCACAACGACCCCGACCGACCCGCCTGACGTACTCCGCCGCCACCCTCATCGCACTCAACACCGGCCGACTCCCAGAATGCCATCAAGCCACTCCACGGCGCACCCATGGACCCTTCAGCTGCCACGCCTGCAAGTTCACCTGCATCCGGACCTGCCCTGCACCAGCACCCGCCAAGTCGAACGCCAGCAGCACCCACCTCAAGTGCATCCTGCTCAACACCCGCTCCGTCCACAGACACGCCATCGAACTCTGGAACCTTCTAGACGCCACAGCCCCTGACGTCGCCTTCCTCACGGAGACCTGGATGAACGCCTCTTCAGCTCCCGACATCGCCATCGCTATCCCAGAGGGCTACAAGATCGTCCGGAGGGACCGCAACGCCAACCAGATGGGAGGAGGCATCGCCATCATCCACAGGAACACCATCCGTCTCACGACCAGCACCGACAACACCCTGAACACCGCCGAACACCTGCCTTTCCAGATCCACACCAGCCCGAACACCACCCTCAGAGGCACCCTGATCTACCGACCCCCGGGACCACGCACACAATTCAGCGAGGACATCGCCGACTTCGTCAGCCCGCATGCCCTCCCCTCCGCTGACTACATCCTCCTAGGCGACCTCAACTTCCATCTGGAGAACAACAACGACCGCAACACCAGCACCCTGCTCGACAACCTCGCCAATCTTGGACTCAAGCAACTGGTGTCCACCCCCACCCACCTCGCCGGACACACACTGGACGCAGTCTTCTCCTCCAGCCCAGACATCGACTTCAGCCACGCCACAGAGCTTCAATGGACGGACCACAGCTGCGTCCACTTCACCTTCAAGAGAACGACGACCCACCGCCACCAGCAACAGGCCGCCCGCAGAAGCTGGAACAAGATCACAGCAGACCAGCTCGCCACCTCCCTGAGCCAGCACCCTCCTGCCAGCTCAGCGAACCCCAGCCAGGCCGCCGACAACCTCACGACGTGGATCAGCAACTGCGCGGACGAGCTCGCCCCGCTGAGGACCACGCCCAGCAGACCCGGCAGCAAGAAAGCCCCGTGGTTCACCGACGAACTCAAGAGCTCCAAGAAGAACTGCCGAGCCCTCGAGAAAGTCTGGAGAAGGGAACCTACACCGGACAACAGGACCTCCCTCAAGCTTGCCACCCGGAAGCACCACCAGCTGATCCGCGCCGCCAAGAAAACAGCATTCAAGGACCGGTTGGACAACAACGCACACAACTGCAAGGAGCTCTTCAACATCGTGAAAGAGCTCTCCAACCCCAGCGCAGGAAACAACGACATCACCCCATCGCAAGACCTCTGCAACTCCCTCGCTTCATTCTTCCACAACAAGATCGCGGACATACACAACAGCTTCAACAACCAACCAACGCACACCATGACCGAACAACCACCCCCACCACCACCCTCCACGCCTGGACCCCGATCAGCACCGAAGACACCATACGCACAATGAACTCCATCCACTCCGGATCACCGACCGACCCCTGCCCTCACCACGTCTTCAACAAGGCCGACGCTGTCATCGCACCCCACCTGCGGGACATCATCAACACCTCCTTCGACACCGCCACCTTCCCTGAGAGCTGGAAACACGCCGAACTCAGCGCTCTCCTCAAGAAACCAACAGCGGACCCCACCGAACTCAAGAACTACCGCCCCATCTCGCTCCTCCCGTTTCCAGCCAAAGTCATCGAGAAGACCGTCAACAAGCAGATGGCCGCCTTCCTCGAGACGAACGGATCCCTCGACCCCTCACAGTCAGGCTTCCGAGCCAATCACAGCACCGAGACCGCCCTCATCGCCGCCACCGATGACATCCGAGCCCTGATGGACAATGGAGAAACAGCGGCCCTCATCCTCCTAGACCTCTCCGCGGCATTCGACACTGTCTGCCACCGCACCCTAGTACAGCGCCTCAGCAACGTCGGAATCCAGGACAAGGCGCTGGAATGGATCATCTCCTTCCTCGACGGAAGAACACAGAGAGTCCGCCTACCACCGTACAAGTCAGAGGCCTCCGAAGTCATCTGCGGCCTCCCTCAAGGGTCATCTCTGAGCCCCACCCTCTTCAACGTCTACATGAGCCCCCTCGCGGCCATCGTACGCAAACACAACCTCAGCATAATCTCCTACGCCGACGACACCCAGCTAATCCTCTCCCTGACCAACGACCCCGCCTCCGCCAGAGCCAACCTGCACGAAGGGATGAAAGAGGTAGCCGAGTGGATGACGACCAGCCGCCTGAAACTGAACTCTGACAAGACGGAGGTCCTCATCCTGGGCTCTTCACCCTCCGCCTGGGACAACTCCTGGTGGCCTCCCGCCCTGGGCACCGCACCCAAACCGACAGACCATGCACGCAACCTGGGCTTCATCCTGGACTCCTCCCTCTCCATGACCAGGCAAGTCAACAACGTCTCCTCGGCGTGCTTCAACATCCTACGCATGCTACGAAAGATCTTCTGGTGGATCCCCTCCGAGACCAGGAAGACCGTCACCCAGGCCCTCGTCACCAGCCGACTGGACTACGGCAACGCCCTCTACACCGGTACCACCGCCAAGCTCCAGAAGAGACTCCAGCGGATCCAGAACGCCTCAGCCAGACTCATCCTCGACATCCCACGAACCAGCCACATCACCGGACATCTGAGAGACCTCCACTGGCTCCCCGTCAACAAAAGAATCACCTTCCGCCTCCTCACCCACGCACACAAAGCCCTACACGACCAGGGTCCGAGCTACCTCAACAGCCGAATCAACTTCTACGCTCCCAATCGCCACCTCCGATCAGCCAACCACGCCCTCGCCGCCGTCCCCCGCATCCGAAGAGCGACTACGGGAGGAAGGTCCTTCTCCTACCTGGCCGCCAAGACCTGGAACTCCCTCCCGTCCGACCTGCGCCTGACCCAAGACCACCTCTCCTTCAGGAAGAAGCTGAAGACCTGGCTGTTCGAGCAGTAGCGGCACCCCCCCCCCCCCCCCCCAGCGCCTTGAGACCCTACGGGTAGTTAGCGCGCTATATAAGTGTCACTGATTGATTGATTGATTGATAGGTTAAGAAGAACATATCCTCCTAATTTAGGTCAATATCCTGAATTTGAAAATCATGTGGTTGGTTTAAAAAGAAGGTATGAGAATATCTCTACTGAAGGTGTAGAGAAGGGAAAAAAGGTAATGTTGTAATTGCAAGCAAAAAGAAAAAGGACACTGTTGAAGAGATTGTTGGTTATCAGTTTGAAAATAGTTCTGGTGTCAACTGCTATGCTAATGTAGTGGTCAATGTTTTTTTTCCTGAAGGTTTGCAACAGCAAATTATGGAGAATTGGGTAAAAAGATTTTATTCCTTGTTGCATTCTGTTTATGGAAAATTTAGAACTGATAAAGGTAAAATACAAAGCGTTTCTGATGTTCGTAATCTTTTGGATGTATTTTCTGGTTCTACACAATTTACACAAAATATCCAGCAAGATGCTCAGGAATTTTTAATGTATACGCTTACTGTTTTGGAAAATGAAGGTGTAGACTTAGAGAATACTTTTGGCCTTTGTTATAAATGGGATAATTATTGTGAGAATTGTATGTATACATGTAGCACTAATGCAGACACTGAAAGATTTTTATATTTGACATTACTGGACTGTAAATCAGTGTCTTTCAATAAATTAGTTAAAGCAGCAAATCCAAACATGGAGTGTAGCCAATGCAAATCAGAAATGTTATCAACATTATTTATACAAAGATATGGACAATATATAATTTTAATGATGCAACGTTGTACAGCTGATGGAAGAAAATTGGACACTTTAATAAAACATTTTGTAGCTCCACAACTATCAATATCAAGAAGGAATTTTGTAGTAGTAGCAATTATTTTCCATGATGGTCCTTCAACAACATCTGGACATTACACTGCCTATTTAAAAAAGTGAGAAAGGCTGGAGCCTTTGTAATAATGCTGAGTTCGTTTTCAAACAATGTTTGCCTTCTGAATTACCAAAATCCTACCTAATATTTTTAAAGCCAAAGTTTTAGGAAGATAATTCAGCCTCTGAGGAATTTATTATTACGATTTAATAGGATTACCATTGGGCAATTTACATAAAAATGACTGCAAAATACAATTTGTCCTCAAGAAAAGGTATTTCTTTGAATTATGGACTTTTTGTTGCACATTGTCTCGGTGTATAATTTTAACTGACATCATTTATAGTGTTTATAAATTTAAGTTATAACATTTTCTTACCAGTAATCATTTTATATATGTGTGATTTGTATTATCTAGTATTTTACTGTAGATAAAAAAATTTTAAACAATCTAATGGATTTTTTTGTTGCCCGCTGTTATGTGATGAGTACAATTAAAATCACTATTTCTAGTGAAATTCAATATATTCTGAGAACAGCAAAAATGCAAAGAAATGACTTTGTAAAATGTTAAAATTATGATGTGCTATTAGAAAAGGTATTATTACATGTTATAACTATTTTTTCTTTTTTTTACAGATCCTAATTTTAAGATATCAAATTTACCACCATGTAGTATATAAAAAACAAGTGAAGAAAATGTGTACCATTTTTTACGTGTAATATGTGTAGTTAGTTTTTAGAATTACTGTGTCAATGTTTTCAAACATGATACTCCATACTTTATAACGAGTATTGGAAGGTTATGCTACTGTATGATGAGGTATATCAGTTTGTCACATGGATGATGTCATCAGTGATGTCATTTGAGATGTCATCGGTGATGTCATCAGTGATGTCACTGACCATGTCATGAATGATGTAATATGTGACATCAGCAGTGGATTGTGGGCGCGCGAGTTATAGTTACTACAACTAACTATAACGGGAGAATTTCAATGGTTTTGTATGAGTGAAATGTCTAGCTAACTATACCACCACTAAAACCTATGGTTTTTTCAGTGAATTTCTAAGGTTTTTTAAATGCTAATTCCTAACTATAACATATTTGAAACCTATGTTTTTTTCAGTGATTATATATATTTATAGATATCACACAATCCTGTCAGGATAACTGCCACGTCTTGAATCACGCGCTGCCGCCAGCAAACAGGACACAGACCCAATATCAGTGCTTTGGTTGTTTATTTCCCCAAAAGTCAAAGACGCATTTTGCAGCTTGACGCCGCTTGTGCACTCGACAAATATTCTGGGCTTGGGAAGCATTTTTAAAGTGACAGTGCATGGTTTCAGTGAGTCACGTGGTTTACAATCTCTATGGAAATGGAAAAAATACTATTGCGCGCTTGTTTACAATATTGAATGCGTATTATTATCCAGCCTTTAGATGTTAGTTTCTGTGCAAAAGACGCAATGCACATATAAATACATAAATAAACAAGTAGATACACGTATACCAGTAAAATACTGAAGCATCATTAAACTCTGATGGGCTGCTTCGCACCGAAAAAACATCGTAAAATACTTATATATTAACTTTTTCCCATGCTATTTACAAAACATAAATGGTTTGTATATTTGTCAAATTTTAGTTTGGCACGCCCCTGCAAGTTAACTTTATATATTGCTTTGTTGTTAATTGCGTCTACAGATATTCTTGTAAAATACATACACATATATCTTGTTGAATATTTATATCTCCTTCCTTCGAGATAATTTATAAAAAAGCGCCTAATGTGCTGGTGAAAATTAAATTAAATCCAGTGTACAACATTTACTAATTTTCATGAACCTAATGTGCAATTACAGCCGTTATTAATATTGTTTCCATATTGGGTTTTTACAATTCTTTTCTTACATCAATTTATCATCACCTTTTTACAATTATATTCTTAAGCTGAGTACTTAAAAGTTGCAGCCTGGCTGACCAATCAAAGACTATTTCCAGGTTCCTAATCAGAGAGGGTTTATATTACTTCATTGTCTTAACATTGGAAATCTGTTTGCCGTAAATATCCTCGACATTGATACATTCTATCTCATTCAATAACATCAATGTCCAACATATGTAAAAATCAAAGCTTACTGTATTTAACATATTTAAAAATATTTGTTAAAATATCTAAAAATATTTAAAAACATTTATAAAAAAATCCTTAATATCTTGGTATTAAAATTCATTTATTTACAAGATATCTATTTTTTATGAAATATTGATGTTATAGACAAATATTTATTTCTTCTCTTGGTGCAACGTTTTGGGACATGCAAGTAAAATATTCATTTGCGCATTCTGGTTGTACATTACTCTAAACAAGTGTACAAGTCCTCCGTTAGGTTCAATCCCTGTGGATGTTTGGAATCAAGTAATAGGATATATCTGGTCTCCAACTTGCGTAATTTACTTTCTCTATCTCCTCCGCGTCTGTTTGGGGAGACTGCATCAATTAAATATTAGGACAACCCTTTGTTATTTGATCTGTGGCGTTCCTTGAAATGTCTCGCCACCGGATAGGTGTTGTCCATTTTGGTTATTGCGCGGAGGTGTTGAAGTATTCTAACGTGTGCTTGTAACTTGGTACTGCCCACGTAAATAAGTCCACATGGGCATGTTAAGACGTACACTGTATATTCCGTCTTACAGGTTAACATTTTTGTTATTTTGTAAGGTTTAGAGTTGAATGGGCTAAAATAGGTTTGGTGTTAATCCCATTAGTGCATGCCTTACAGGTTTTGCACTTTCTGAACCCTTTTAAATTCTGTTACCAGATAGGATTGGATATTATTTCAGGGTCAGATACTACCAGGCAATCCCTCATTGAGGGAGCTCTACTATAGGTAATGGACGCCCTCTGCGGTAGCAGGGGTCCTAGTACAGGGTCGTTGAGGAGTATGGACCAACTTCCTTGGATGATCTTTTGGAGTGCCTCATGCTTTTTGTTATACCCTATTATGAAGCGAACACTCTTGTCTTCCTCAATCTCCCTTCCTTCATTGTAGTTGATGTCCTGATCCTTTCTATTGCTTTTTGCCAACAAGTCATTTCTAACTAGCATCTCTGTTTTGGCAATGGCCTGATCTACTGTTTGTCGAGAATAGCCTCTTTCTAAAAATCTTTCCTTGCTGAGTTGTTGGGCCTTTTTGAGTTCTTCTGGTGTGCTACATACCCTCTTGATTCTAAGCATTTCGCCATAAGGTATACTATTTACCAGGTGGCGTGGGTGAGCACTTGATGCGTGTAGCACAGAATTTCCTGCTGTTTTCTTACGGTGCAAGGTAGTTTCCAATTTGTTATTACATATGTACACTTTAGTATTTGGAAATTCACGCCAGTATCACTTATTTCTGCAGTGAACCTCAAATTTAAATCATTTTTATTGATTTGTGCCACAAATCTTTCTGCTTCCTCCCTTGTCCCCTGCCATATAACAAAAAGGTAATCAATGAACCTAAGCTACTGCTTTACCTTGATTGACATAATATCGCCGTGGTTCTCCATGAGGACTAGCTTCTCCCATTTGCCCATATGTAGGCACGCATAGCTTGGGGAGAAGCTAGCCCCCATGGCCACCCCTTGAATCTGGCAGTACAGCAAATGATTGAACATAAAAATGTTATTATAGAGGCAAAATTCTATCATGGCCAAAAGCATTTTGTTGTGTTGTTCATAGATAGGTTCTCTATTCCTTAAATAGTACTCAACCGCCTAAATACCGTCCACATTAGATATACTTGTGTATAATGATGACACATCCAGTGCCATCAGTATATATTCAGATTTCCATTCAAAGTTTTTCACTTTATTTACGAAGTTGCTTGTGTCCCTTACATAAGAGGGTAAAGATTTGACATAGTCTTGCAGAAAGTAGTCAACATATACGGATGTTTTTTCCAAAATGCTGTTCTTATCACTGATTATAGGACGTCCTGGAGGTGCTTTATTGTCCTTATGGATTTTTGGTATGAGATATATCGTTGGTACAACCGGATTGTCATTTTTCAAGTATTTGTACTCGTTCTCACATATCAACTGCTTGTTTCGCCAGCTTGATAGTATTTTGTAGTAAATTAGATACATTTATTTCAGTCTAGATATATACACATGAAAATGCATCCGCCTGAAATACTGCTTTGCTAAATCTGCCTATTAAAGCTAGTCTTTTTCTTTGAATCCCCTCTGGCTTCCGCCCTTTCTTTCGTGAATGGGAGTCTTTTCATGTTGTTTGCTCCAGCCAGTCGAGTATCCGGATGGCCCTGCTGCAAAAGTGACCTGGACTTGTACTGGCACACCATCGCTGGGCTCAGCGAAGTTACGGGCCGGGGGACAGGGAGCTCCAGTGTCCACCTTCTAGCCCGGCACAGCACAGGTGGCGCGAGGTACTTCACCTCCAACAGGACACTATATTGCATGGCTGTCCCTGCCCTAAATGCCTACCGGGACTGGGAGGTAGCAGCGGACCGAGGGGACCAAAGAAGGGACTTGTGGACGTTGGTAGACTCTTGTGTACAGTCTCACTACTCACCTGCACCATCCAGACTTTGACTCTGCCATTCGATCAGCATCCCCCACACCGCCGACCCGGATGCACTGACCCCGTGCATTCTGGGAGTTGCAGTTCGCTTAATTCTGCGGCAGGGAACAGGTGAGCGCAATGAGCTTGGGGGAGAAGCCTCTGGACCTATACTTAAAGGGGTGCAGCACTGGGACTAATTGTTGAAGCTGACCACGCAACGCAGGGCGCTGAAGAAGGCATCTAGCCGAAATGCATCCGCCTGAAATACTGCTTTGCTAAATCTGCCGATTAAAGCTGGTCTTTTTCTTTGAATCCCCTCTGGCCTCCGCCCTTTCCTTCGTGAATGGGAGTCTTTGCATATACACACATATATATATATATATATATATATATATATATATATATATATATATATATATATATATATATATATATATATATATATATATATATATACATATATATATTCACTGAAAAAACCATAGGTTATAGACCATATATAGTTAGGAATTCGCATTTACAAAACCTTATTTTACTCACACAAAACCATTGAAATTCCATATATAGTTAGTTGCACTAACTATATATCGCGCACCCGCAATCCACTGCTGATGATGTCACATATTACATCATTCATGACATGGTCAGTGACATCACTGATGACATCACTGATGACATCTCAAATGACATCACTGATGACATCTCAAATGACATCACTGATGACATCACTGATGACATCTCATTTGACATTACTGATCACATCACTGATGATATCATTCATGGGATAATACGATGAACCTCTTCAGACTCTAATATAACCTTAGATACAATCAGTGTAAACAGACACTCACAGACTGTCACTCATCCATGGAGTTACTCACACACCTAGTCAGTCATGCAAAGAATCAATCACACCTCCATTTCCTCAACTGTACAGTTATACAAACTTTACTTATTCAAACATATACTAACACATATTTACTCTCTTATACAATCCCTGATACAAGTTCACAATGATCCATACAGCCACTCACACATTCACTGGCTCTTATGCACAGTTATTTATATATGTCAACTCTCACATGTACTGTGTTTTACATATGTACTTACTTTGACATGTAGCACTGAGATATCCATTCACTCACCAATACACTCATGCACACAGTCAACCGCCCATACAGCTGTTTCCACATGCACTTTTGAAACCATACATCTAGTGAATCAACTGCTCACACATCTATGCACAGAGTCATACACCTCCCAGCCACCCACACACACACTCAGTCTCCCATACAAATACTTGGGCAACCAATCAATAACCCATATAGTTACTCATATAGCTACTTATCAACACATGCAACAGTTTACAGAACAACAGACATAATGATGCACAAATTAAGACAGTTTAGTCACTAACCCATGCACTCAGTGAGACACATTTAATCACTCACTCATACAGTCAGTCATGCACCTACTAAATCCTTCATCCAGACACGTATACATCCACTCATTCTTCAATATGTAAGACATATTTTAACTTTACAGAAACATACAGTCACTGGATGTTGTCATCAGTGATGTGATCAGTGATGTCATTTGAGATGTCATCAGTGATGTCATCAGTGATGTCACTGACCATGTCATGAATGATGTAATATGTGACATCATCAGCAGTGGATTGCGGGTGCGCGATATATAGTTAGTGCAACTAACTATATATGGAATTTCAATGGTTTTGTGTGAGTAAAATAAGGTTTTGTAAATGCGAATTCCTAACTATATATGGTCTATAACCTATGGTTTTTTCAGTGAATTTTCAAGGTTTTGTAAATGCTAATTCCTAACTATATATGGTCTATAACCTATGGTTTTTTCAGTGAATTTTCAAGGTTTTGTAAATGCTAATTCCTAACTATATATGGTCTATAACCTATGGTTTTTTCAGTGAATTTTCAAGGTTTTGTAAATGCTAATTCCTAACTATATATGGTCTATAACCTATGGTTTTTTCAGTGAATATATATACATACATACATATATAAACATATATCATCTGTATATCTATATAAATACAAACATAAATGCATGCATACATATACTTATATGCATACAGATGCATGTTATTTACATGAAAGTTGAAAAAACACTAATAAAACCAAAGCTAAAAAGCCACCTCATTACAAACAGAATGGCTTTAACTTAAACGAGGGCGAGATCTATTGCATTTTCAATGCTTGTTTACTTTGGTTCCATCAAGAAGGCATTCAGATGTGTCACACATTTGCCATGAATTCTGAATGTTAGCACTCTAGTTGCACATTAGATCACTGTAGTAAAGCTACTGCTCACCAGGGACGTCTGCTGCTGGTATTCAAAGTGCATGTTTCAGTCTGCATGTCAGAATTTTTTTAATGAAATAGAAGAGGATTTGAGAAGTCACTCAAAATGATCCCTAATTTTTCTTTCTGAAGCACTAATCATACTTTCTATGGCAAAATTAACCCCCTCATGTTGTTCCTTTTTAAATTGAGTGTTTTCAGACTTACCATTCCATTCCAATCAAGATGGCTTCTGGTGTGCCATACTTTTGTCATAAGTAAGACTGTTAGCGCTCTAGTTGTTCTTTAGAACACTCTGGGACATTCTGTCATTGGGCTATACTTGGGGTACATCTGGGTGATATTTGGGCTACATTTAGGCTCTTTTGTCTCTGGTGGCCATCTTGGGAGACTGTATGTCAGAATTTTTTAATGAAATTGAAGAGGGTTTGAGAAGTCACTCAAAATGTGCCCTAATTTTTCTTTCTGCAGCACTAATCATAATTCATATGGCAAAATATACCCCCTCATTTTGTTCCTTTTTAAATTAAATGTTTTAAGAGTTACCACTTTATTCCAATCAAGATGGCTTCAGGTGTGCCATACCTTTGTAATAAGTAGGACTGTTAGCGCTCTAGTTGTTCTTTAGAACACTCTGGGACATTCTGTCATTGGGCTATACTTGGGCTACATCTGGGTGATATTTGGGCTACATTTGGGCTCTTTTGTCTCTGGTGGCCATTTTGGGAGACTGCATGTCAGAATTTTTTAATGAAATAGAAGAGGATTTGAAAAGTCACTCAAAATGTGCCCTAATTTTTCTTTCTGCAGCACTAATAATACCTTCTATTGCATAATATACCCCCTCATTTTGTTCCTTTCTTAAATTAAATGCTTTAAGAGTTACCACTTTATTCCCATCACGATGGCTCCAGGTGTGCTATACCTTTGTAATAAGTAGGACTGTTAGCGCTCTAGTTGTTCTTTAGAACACTCTGGGACATTCTGTCATTGGGCTATACTTGGGCTACATCTGGGTGATATTTGGGCTACATTTGGGCTCTTTTGTCTCTGGTGGCCATTTTGGGAGACTGCATGTCAGAATGTTTTAATGAAATAGAAAAGGATTTGAGAAGTCACTCAAAATGTACCCTAATTTTTCATTCTGCAGCACTAATCATACTTTCTATAGCAAAATATACCCCCTCCTGTTGTTTCTTTTTAAATTAAATGTTTTAAGAGTTACTACTTTATTCCAATCAAGATGGCTTCAGGTGTGCCATACCTTTGTAATAAGTAGGACTGTTAGCGCTCTAGTTGTTCCTTAGAACACTCTGGGACATTCTGTCATTGGGCTATACTTGGGCTACATCTGGGTGATATTTGGGCTACATTTGGGCTCTTTTGTCTCTGGTGGCCATTTTGGGAGACTGCATGTCAGAATGTTTTAATGAAATAGAAAAGGATTTGAGAAGTCACTCAAAATGTGCCCTAATTTTTCATTCTGCAGCACTAATCATACTTTCTATGGCAAAATATACCCCCTCATGTTGTTTCTTTTTAAATTAAATGTTTTAAGAGTTACCACTTTATTCCAATCAAGATGGCTTCAGGTGTGCCATACCTTTGTAATAAGTAGGACTGTTAGCGCTCTAGTTGTTCTTTAGAACACTCTAGGAGGCTGCAGTAGAACACAAAGGAATCAACTGACAGTCTCTGTCCTTGTTGGATGTACATGTTTTACTGAGAATGTCAGACTTCATTTTCACATGACTGAGAAAGATAATGTGAATTTACAGAAAATATGCTTTCAGTTTAGCTTATAGATCCCCTTCCAAACCACTGTGGGAAAATCATGAGATATTAGTTTTCTTTCAAACAATATTCATGATATCACAGCAGAAGGTTTTTTCACATGGTAAAATCACCTTAGAACCCACCACAATTCCTAAAACGAGTATGGTACCATCAACAAATGATTTATAATGTAACTAAAGTCCTAAAACCCTCTATTAACTACAATGCTTTTTAATGAGGTGCTATCATGTATATTGGTCCCAAGATGGCTGCCAACACTTCTTGGATGAAGTGCTGACAGCCAATCAGATCAGATGTGTGGTTAGGCTCCGCCCAGATATATATCTTTTTTTGAACCTAAATTACTCAAAATCCACTGGAGCACATATATTGAGACCTAGCAAAGGCACATCGGGCTAACAGTCCCTACAATTTTGCCAAGTTTCGTGCAAATTCATTCAGCCGTTCGAGCTAAAAGTGAGGCCAACCGCCCTATGGAAATTAACATGGGAAAAACGTGTTTTGGGACCCCCCTTTTTTCTCGGCCCCCCCTTGATGAAACCCCCCCAAATTGTCAGGGGCTGCTCAGAAACAAAATGTTCCATTTTCCTGAAAATTTCAGCCAATTCCGTCCACAAACGCTAAAGTTATTAGACATAGAATTTTCAAAAATCCCATAGAGAAAAAATCCTAACTATATATACCTACTGGCGACCGCCAGTAGGTAATATATATATATATATATATATATATTCACTGAAAAAACCATAGGTTATAGACCATATATAGTTAGGAATTCGCATTTACAAAACCTTATTTTACTCACACAAAACCATTGAAATTCCATATATAGTTAGTTGCACTAACTATATATCGCGCACCCGCAATCCACTGCTGATGATGTCACATATTACATCATTCATGACATGGTCAGTGACATCACTGATGACATCACTGATGACATCTCAAATGGCATCACTGATGACATCACTGATGACATCTCATTTGACATTACTGATCACATCACTGATGATATCATTCATGTGATAATACGATGAACCTCTTCAGACTCTAATATAACCTTAGATACAATCAGTGTAAACAGACACTCACAGACTGTCACTCATCCATGGAGTTACTCACACACCTAGTCAGTCATGCAAAGAATCAATCACACCTCCATTTCCTCAACTATACAGTTATACAAACTTTACTTATTCAAACATATACTAACACATATTTACTCTCTTATACAATCCCTGATACAAGTTCACAATGATCCATACAGCCACTCACACATTCACTGGCTCTTATGCACAGTTATTTATATATGTCAACTCTCACATGTACTGTGTTTTACATATGTACTTACTTTGACATGTAGCACTGAGATATCCATTCACTCACCAATACACTCATGCACACAGTCAACCGCCCATACAGCTGTTTCCACATGCACTTTTGAAACCATACATCTAGTGAATCAACTGCTCACACATCTATGCACAGAGTCATACACCTCCCAGCCACCCACACACACACTCAGTCTCCCATACAAATACTTGGGCAACCAATCAATAACCCATATAGTTACTCATATAGCTACTTATCAACACATGCAACAGTTTACAGAACAACAGACATAATGATGCACAAATTAAGACAGTTTAGTCACTAACCCATGCACTCAGTGAGACACATTTAATCACTCACTCATACAGTCAGTCATGCACCTACTAAATCCTTCATCCAGACACTTATACATCCACTCATTCTTCAATATGTAAGACATATTTTAACTTTACAGAAACATACAGTCACTGGATGTTGTCATCAGTGATGTCATCAGTGATGTCATTTGAGATGTCATCAGTGATGTCATCAGTGATGTCACTGACCATGTCATGAATGATGTAATATGTGACATCATCAGCAGTGGATTGCGGGTGCGCGATATATAGTTAGTGCAACTAACTATATATGGAATTTCAATGGTTTTGTGTGAGTAAAATAAGGTTTTGTAAATGCGAATTCCTAACTATATATGGTCTATAACCTATGGTTTTTTCAGTGAATTTTCAAGGTTTTGTAAATGCTAATTCCTAACTATATATGGTCTATAACCTATGGTTTTTTCAGTGAATTTTCAAGGTTTTGTAAATGCTAATTCCTAACTATATATGGTCTATAGCCTATGGTTTTTTCAGTGAATATATATATATACATACATATATAAACATATATCATCTGTATATCTATATAAATACAAAGATAAATGCATGCATACATATACTTATATGCATTTTAGGGTTGTTAGGGCGTTTTCGTGTGTATTATGTTGCTTTTTTAGGGCTTTTGGGTCAATTAAGTAGGGTTCCCGGAGACTAGGGCTGAGGGGCCGGTTCAGTTTCGTGCGTATTGGTGTTGGCAAGGTTTTGAGGGATTTTGGCGGTTTTTGGTCGAGATTTGGCCGTTTTATGGCTTTTTTTTGTGTTTGCGGGGGGCGCGTATTCGGGTTGAAATTCGTCCCCGTTCCAGTGGATGGATTGGGCTGATTTTTGGTGAGATGTTAGGGAATCGCTGGAACTAGTGTCCGGCCAAGTTTGAAGTGGATCGGAGCAGTGGAAGTGCTTTAAAGAGCAATTTTTGTGCGGAGTAGCAAATTGCCATGTTATTCAATGGGAGTTTTTGGTGCGCATGGAGAAGGTGAATTTGGGGTGTTCCAGTTGCGCTAGAGGGACGGGGCTTGGGTGAGCTGTAGGGAGAGTGGATCGGCAGGTGTGCCGAATTTTTGGGATTTGTTGGCCGAAGGGAAGGGTGTGCTTGGGCAAAGTCGATTTGGTGAAAACGGTGCGTTATTTACATGAAAGTTGAAAAAACACTAATAAAAGCAAAGCTAAAAAGCCACCTCATTACAAACAGAATGGCTTTAACTTAAACGAGGGCGAGATCTATTGCATTTTCAATGCTTGTTTACTTTGGTTCCATCAAGAAGGCATTCAGATGTGTCACACATTTGCCATAAATTCTGAATGTTAGCACTCTAGTTGCACATTAGATCACTGTAGTAAAGCTACTGCTCACCAGGGACGTCTGCTGCTGGTATTCAAAGTGCATGTTTCAGTCTGCATGTCAGAATTTTTTTAATGAAATAGAAGAGGATTTGAGAAGTCACTCAAAATGATCCCTAATTTTTCTTTCTGAAGCACTAATCATACTTTCTATGGCAAAATTAACCCCCTCATGTTGTTCCTTTTTAAATTGAGTGTTTTCAGACTTACCACTTCATTCCAATCAAGATGGCTTCTGGTGTGCCATACTTTTGTCATAAGTAAGACTGTTAGCGCTCTAGTTGTTCTTTAGAACACTCTGGGACATTCTGTCATTGGGCTATACTTGGGGTACATCTGGGTGATATTTGGGCTACATTTATGCTCTTTTGTCTCTGGTGGCCATCTTGGGAGACTATGTCAGAATTTTTTAATGAAATTGAAGAGGGTTTGAGAAGTCACTCAAAATGTGCCCTAATTTTTCTTTCTGCAGCACTAATCATAATTCATATGGCAAAATATACCCCCTCATTTTGTTCCTTTTTAAATTAAATGTTTTAAGAGTTACCACTTTATTCCAATCAAGATGGCTTCAGGTGTGCCATACCTTTGTAATAAGTAGGACTGTTAGCGCTCTAGTTGTTCTTTAGAACACTCTGGGACATTCTGTCATTGGGCTATACTTGGGCTACATCTGGGTGATATTTGGGCTACATTTGGGCTCTTTTGTCTCTGGTGGCCATTTTGGGAGACTGCATGTCAGAATTTTTTAATGAAATAGAAGAGGATTTGAAAAGTCACTCAAAATGTGCCCTAATTTTTCTTTCTGCAGCACTAATAATACCTTCTATTGCATAATATACCCCCTCATTTTGTTCCTTTTTAAATTAAATGTCTTAAGAGTTACCACTTTATTCCCATCACGATGGCTCCAGGTGTGCTATACCTTTGTAATAAGTAGGACTGTTAGCGCTCTAGTTGTTCTTTAGAACACTCTGGGACATTCTGTCATTGGGCTATACTTGGGCTACATCTGGGTGATATTTGGGCTACATTTGGGCTCTTTTGTCTCTGGTGGCCATTTTGGGAGACTGCATGTCAGAATGTTTTAATGAAATAGAAAAGGATTTGAGAAGTCACTCAAAATGTGCCCTAATTTTTCATTCTGCAGCACTAATCATACTTTCTATGGCAAAATATACCTCCTCATGTTGTTTCTTTTTAAATTAAATGTTTTAAGAGTTACCACTTTATTCCAATCAAGATGGCTTCAGGTGTGCCATACCTTTGTAATAAGTAGGACTGTTAGCGCTCTAGTGGTTCTTTAGAACACTCTGGGACATTCTGTCATTGGGCTATACTTGGGCTACATCTGGGTGATATTTGGGCTACATTTGGGCTCTTTTGTCTCTGGTGGCCATTTTGGGAGACTGCATGTCAGAATGTTTTAATGAAATAGAAAAGGATTTGAGAAGTCACTCAAAATGTGCCCTAATTTTTCATTCTGCAGCACTAATCATACTTTCTATGGCAAAATATACCCCCTCATGTTGTTTCTTTTTAAATTAAATGTTTTAAGAGTTGCCACTTTATTCCAATCAAGATGGCTTCAGGTGTGCCATACCTTTGTAATAAGTAGGACTGTTAGCGCTCTAGTTGTTCTTTAGAACACTCTAGGAGGCTGCAGTAGAACACAAAGGAATCAACTGACAGTCTCTGTCCTTGTTGGATGTACATGTTTTACTGAGAATGTCAGACTTCATTTTCACATGACTGAGAAAGATAATGTGAATTTACAGAAAATATGCTTTCAGTTTAGCTTATAGATCCCCTTCCAAACCACTGTGGGAAAATCATGAGATATTAGTTTTCTTTCAAACAATATTCATGATATCACAGCAGAAGGTTTTTTCACATGGTAAAATCACCTTAGAACCCACCACAATTCCTAAAACGAGTATGGTACCATAAACAAATGATTTATAATGTAACTAAAGTCCTAAAACCCTCTATTAACTACAATGCTTTTTAATGAGGTGCTATCATGTATATTGGTCCCAAGATGGCTGCCAACACTTCTTGGATGAAGTGCTGACAGCCAATCAGATCAGATGTGTGGTTAGGCTCCGCCCAGATATATATCTTTTTTTGAACCTAAATTACTCAAAATCCACTGGAGCACATATATTGAGACCTAGCAAAGGCACATCGGGCTAACAGTCCCTACAATTTTGCCAAGTTTCGTGCAAATCCATTCAGCCGTTCGAGCTAAAAGTGAGGCCAACCGCCCTATGGAAATTAACATGGGAAAAACGCGTTTTGGGACCCCCCTTTTTTCTCGGCCCCCCCTTGATGAAACCCCCCCAAATATATATATTACCTACTGGCGGTCGCCAGTAGGTATATATAGTTAGGATTTTTTCTCTATGGGATTTTTGAAAATTCTATGTCTAATAACTTTAGCGTTTGTGGACGGAATCGGCTGAAATTTTCAGGAAAATGGCACATTTTGTTTCTTAGCAGCCCCTGAAAATTTGGGGGGTTCCGTCAAGGGGGGGCCGAGAAAAAAGGGGGGTCCCAAAACGCGTTTTTCCCATTCATTTTTCCATAGGGCCTTTGGCCTCACTTTTAGCTCGAACGGCTGAATGGATTTACACGAAACTTGGCAAAATTATAGGGACTGTTAGCCCGATGTGCCTTTGCTGGGTCTCAATATATGTGCTCCAGTGGATTTTGAGAAATTAACGTTTAAAAAAACAGATATATCTGTGACAGCGTCCTAGATAGCGCTCCAGATCGCGTACTTTTCGCGTAACGGAGCTTTGCGTAGCGAAGCTGATTGGCTCTCCGGTGTCTGTCAACATTCTAAACAGTCCGGTGCGGCCGCCATCTTGTCTCTCGGTAGGATCGAGAGACAAGAGGAGGAGAAAAATGAAGGGGGAATTTAATGAAAGGGGGCAAGGTAGACCCCTCTTGACCCCCTAGGAATGATGTTGGGGTTATTAAAGGGTCCCGTGGGGCAAATAATAAAAATTTGATTTTTCGCGGTAGAAGCGCTTCTCGGTTCGCGAACCGGGCCGCAAACTGGTAGTGAAACGTGAATTCGCCATTTTGTGTTTCGATTTAATTAAATTACTAGGTATAAGGGGGTACGGGAGACGTATCCTGACCCCTTATGTTTTCTGAGGGTGGCTGAGGAGGCAGCGGCTGTGCGTGAGCGTTTTTTTGTTTTTTTGCTGCGTGACGTCTGTTAACGTTCGATTCGATGGAAATCAGGAACTGTTGACCGCCATTTTGTCACTGCGAGTAAATATTTTGTTAAAAATAATTGTTAAAAATTAATCCTTATTGATAATCATTGTCTGCGCCATCTTGCCTTTTTTGCAATGCCACACTTTTGTTGAGCACGGCAGCCATTTTAGATGCCTTGACCAGATCCACTCTCTGCACGCCGCCGATCCTCAGCATGGCTCCCCTCCCTCGCAAGCATCTCCCCCACGCACTGGTCACCCCCGCTCTATCTCTCATGCTTGGGCCAGAAACCTCCTCCCATCTGCGCTGTTCGTGAGCGTTTTTTTTTTTTTGCTGCGTGACGTCTGTTAACGTTTGATTCAATGGAAATCAGGAACTGTTGACCGCCATTTTGTCACTGCGATTAAATATTTTGTTAAAATTAATTGTTATAAATTAATCCTTATTGATAAACATTGTCTGCGCCATCTTGCCTTTTTTGCAATGCCACACTTTTGTTGAGCACGGCAGCCATTTTAGATGCCTTGACCAGACCCACTCTCTGCACGCCGCCGATCCTCAGCATGGCTCCCCACCCTCGCAAGCATCTCCCCCACGCACTGGTCACCCCCGCTCTCTCTCTCATGCATGGGCCAGAAACCTCCTCCCATCTGCGCTGTTCTTCTCTGAGAATCATACTCTGTGCTCGCCCGACACCTCCCTTTCACCCTATTCACTACCGCACCCTCTGACACTCCTCTTCCTCTGTGTCCGATTGTCCAGGCCGGTCCCAGGCTATCACCTAGCCCTGCAGATGTAGTTTATGGCCCCAGCTGTAGAGAATCACCCCTCTTCAAAGGAGTTATTGTAGATCAAGGCCCCCACCCGATGAGATCCGTCACACCACATGCGTTCCTACTATCTGATAACCATCCTGTATTGTGCTTGGGGAGGGGATTCTCACTGTGAGGGTGTGTGGGTCCGAGCCTGAAGCGGAAGATTCCAGGGATGCCTTTTTGTACATCAAAGTCTTCACAATTATGTGTCACATTAAAAATATATAGCACTCCAACAAAGTTGTAGGATTATAACACTTTAATAACTTATAAATATATACAACGCTCCAACAAAGTAAACCCGTTAAAAAAAACTTTTTAAACAACTATTTACATGGCATTGCTTTAACCAGGATAGACAAAGAAATGACACAGTGATGTAAAAGTTTCTGAAAGAAATGCCAAGAACGTCCCATGTGAAAGTGAATTTTATCTGGCAATTTTTTTCTTTTCCTTCTCATGAAAAGAAAGTTAATGCCAGGTTCGTTACCTGCCTCATCTGCAAAAAAAAAACTCTCGAGAGGGACCGAAAAAAAATATAGCTATGGTAATCATACCATGCATCGGCACATGGAGAGGTGGCACTCTCTTAATTATTCTAAAGCACAACTTCGAGATTTGGTGGATAATCCCCGACCGGCAAAAACATCCACCAATGACTTAGCAATAAGTGAGTCAGAGGCAAGGGAAACGGTCCCAAATCTGTAAAAGAACTTTAGGCAGATGAGATTGACTTGTGTAGCATGTGGAAAATTTATTTCATGCGGAGAGATGAGTATTACTTTAATAAATAGATCATATGAAAATCATCAATGTCCAAAACGTCCTAGAAAGTAATTTTTGTCATTTTTGAGGAAGAGAGATAACCTACAGTGGTACGGGGTCGTTTTCGTTCGTACTAGGGGGGCCAGGTGATATTCGTTCGGGGTGGCTTAGGGGCATTTAAAACAACTTCCCTGATACAGGTAGCATATAAAGTAGAGGCTAAATACCAGGATCTTTATCGATTGCTTTATGCTGTAGAAAAATGAAAAACACACAACAAACCTGGACCATTCATATTTTCAATGTTTCTGCGTACTATACTTTTTAACCCTTAACTAATTGAGCTGCTTCATTTCACCTGCTTTTTAAAAAAAAAAAAATAATCGGAAACAGTGGCCATTTCTTCGAAACTTACCAATCTACGTGTTACAACTACGTTTGCTTTTTCAAAAACCTTTAATAAAAATGTTGGTGCCCAAATACGGGCTTACAACCCCGTGGGCCGGCCACGGAGCAGGCTGGAACTGAAAATGGGGGGGGGGGTATTTATTTGTGGAAAACATAACAGAGAGTCAGTGGTCATTGATTTCATAGTAAAAAGTGCGACAAGTGCAACAAAATCATATCGATAATTCATTGTGAGCAAGTACCAAAAGTGTCGACAATTCGAACCTTCAATAATAAATACAGTAATCAATGATGCATTAGAAGTTAATATCAATTCATTGTTCGAACGTGTAATCAGTACCCGTCCCATGTCAATTTATTGTTCAAACGTATAATCAATACCCATCCTGGATCAATTCATTGTCCGAACATATAATCAGTCTTATCCCATATCAATTCATGTGCTAAAAACTGCATACATATCTCATGATATCAAGGCTGAGCAATCGGGGCACAACAAGGAGTTGAGAGTTTCATTTGTACCGGCGCCATTTT
Organism: Lissotriton vulgaris; assembly: GCF_964263255.1. Classification (NCBI taxonomy): domain Eukaryota; kingdom Metazoa; phylum Chordata; class Amphibia; order Caudata; family Salamandridae; genus Lissotriton; species Lissotriton vulgaris. The sequence goes on along the minus strand of NC_141687.1, from coordinate 1,915,054,797 downwards.
GGGTGAGGTCAGGAAGGTCCAAGTATAGTCAAAATGTCTCCACCAACTCGTGGTTGGACCGGGACCTCTTTCGGCAGTCCAAAAGTTTTCGTTGAAGGGTAGCAGAGGGGACTGGTGAAATGAACCATCAGTGAAAGTGGGGTGGGAGGAAACAATCTCTCCTACTGGGTCATACTGGTGTCCCACCGGAACTGATCAAGTTGGTAGTCTTGCAGGATTTTGGTGATTTCAAGACTGAGGCCGGCACCGGCATGAGCGCACCGACGTCCCGCGGCTACGTCGTGGTCGTTCCGTGGGTGATCATGGCAGTCATTCCCCATCGGGGGTCGTGGGCCCCCGTGGCTCTTATAGAATCTTCAAAGTTGAGGAGAACGTTTCTGGAAGCAGGAAACTAGAAGCGTTGTTGCACGGCAACAGTGGACGAGACCCCCGCTGGGTGAGCGGAGCATCATTGCCTCGCAATAGTGGACAAGACCTTTTGTCGGGTGAGTGCAGTGCCGCTGCATCGCAAGAGTGGAGGAACCCTTTTGTTGGGTGAGTGGAGCGTTGGGGGTGCAGCTGAGGGGCCCCCACCTGTGGGGGTGGGAGAGGCTCGTTCGCGCCGCCTCTCCCTCCCAGCGCACCCCACGCCGACACCTGGCGTTGATATCCATGATGTCCGGACCAGGCGATAAGAGGGGGGGGGGTCAGAGGCAGAGGCAAGACATCCCCCCCCGTGGCCTGCAAGGAGGCAGAAGAAGGGAATCGGGAGACCAGTACATTTTGGGCCATCCACCCCACGGCTGATGGCGGTTAGCGGGGCCCCGCCCTGCACGTGTTGAGGCCTCATCTTCCGGATGGGCGTAACCGTGGTCCTGTTGCACTTCGGGAGTTTCCGGAGTGGGGGTAGGTATCTGCTGATTTGTATCTATTTCATGTTACCGTTAATGGGCGTGGCGGGCGGTGGGACAGACATGCTTGGAGCAGTGGGGGGGTGGCGGAGCCTAGCTACCTCGTGGCTGCCGTAACGTCAAGCTTGGCTTTTTTCACCACTTCCATGTTTCTTAAGGTATTGGTGAATTATACTTCTCCGGAAATTTAAAACTCACAAATGTTTTATTTGTGTAATCGTTTCAGGTCAAACGGATTGTGGGACAATGTTCAGAATGGAAGAGTCACCAAAAGGCAAAAAGTAAATGGCGAAAAGGTATGTAGGCGCCTAAATCCAGGGTCACATGTAGGTAAATTTACATTTACAGAATCGGAGAAATTGTTTTTGATGGTAAAATGATGTGACTCCTGCAATGCGTCGCTTTTGCGGAACGGATATATGATGTAATTGTGTTGTTAATGTTACGGTGTACATGTAAAAAATGATGCATAAGTGTTGCACGGGCATTGTAGATACTCTCCTATGTGTGCTTAGCAATTTCAAGTCACTTCCCCCGGGTTCAAGGGCCTTGTAAATACGTCCCCATGTGTGTCTGGTCATTTGAAGTCATTTTCCTTGTAGTGTAAGGCCCTTGTAAATACGCCCCCATGTGTAAAATTAATTAATTTGCCCTTAAATGTTGCGTTTTCGGTAATTTTACCGATTCAGTAATTTTACCGAAAATGCAAGATTGAAATGTGGGTAGCCAATTTTCCATTGGCACATGGCTTTCAGAATCGGTATTTTACCATGGAATACAAATCCATGGTAAAATACCGATTCCTGTGTACATGCACATCTGTGCATGTACACATATGCCATGTGACAGACAGACGTGTCCTTAGGGCATGTCTGTGTGCCACATTGCACACATGCCCGTTTTGGGGGTGCTAGATGGTGTCAAAGTGATACCCCCTGCACCCTTGACAAATTCGGTATTTACCGATTCGGTAAATACTGAATCGGTATTTGAATTGAATCCTATGGGCTTCAAGGCCCATAGGATTCAATAGCAAATACCGATTCGGTATTTACCGAATCGGTAAATACCGAATTTTTAGGGAATCGGTAATAAATCAGATGTTGGTACTTACATCCCATTTACCGATTTTGAAATACTGAATCGGTAAAATTCGGTAATATTCGGTATTTCAAAATCGGTTAATGTGATTTACCTACATCTGGCCCTAGGTGTATTATTGTTTTACATAAAATGTTTTAACACTTTGTTTGAAATCAAATGCATGCACACTTAGGGCCAGATGTAGGTGGTTGTTTCAGGCCATTTACCGACCGGTTACGGCCGTTTTCGGCCGTTTCCGATCGTTAAATGGCAAATCGGTATGTAGGGGCTTAAATCCAAGGCCACGTGTAGGTAAATCTACATTTACAGAATCGGAAAAATTATTTGTTCGGTAAAATACCGAATCGGTAATTTTACCGATTCTGTTAATTTGTTATGTAGGGGGGAGTCTTCTGAGTCCCAAAGGCCTTAACGAATCGGTATTTTAGCATGAAATCAAACTTCATGGCAAAATACCGATTCCGGTGTGCATGCAGTCAGTCATGCACCTACTAAATCCTTCATCCAGACACTTATACATCCACTCATTCTTCAATATGTAAGACATATTTCAACTTTACAGAAACATACAGTCACTGGATGTTGTCATCTGTGATGTCATCAGTGATGTCACTGACCATGTCATGAATGATGTAATATGTGACATCATCAGCAGTGGATTGCGGGTGCGCGATATATAGTTATTGCATCTAACTATATATGCGAATTTCTATGGTTTTGTGCGAGTAAATTAAGGTTTTGTAAATGCTAATCCCTAACTATATATGGCCTAAAACCTATGTTTTTTTCAGTGAATATATATATATATATATATATTACCTACTGACAGTCGCCAGTAGGTATATATAATTAGGATTTTTTTCCTATGGGATTTCTGAAAATTCTATGTCGAATAACTTTGGCGTTTGTGGACGGAATTGGCTGAAACTTTCAGGAAAATGGCACATTTTGTTTCTGAGCATCCCCTGAAAATTTGGGGGGTTTCGTCAAGGGGGGGCCAAGAAAAAAGGGGGTCCCAAAACGCGTTTTCCCATTCATTTTTCCATAGGGCGGTTGGAATCACTTTTAGCTCGAACGGCTGAATGGATTTACACGAAACTTGGCAAAATTGTAGATATGGTTTGCCCGACGTGCCTTTGCTATGTCTCAATATATGTGCTCCAGTGGATTTTGAGAAATTAACGTTTTAAAAAACAGATATATCTGTGACAGCGCTCCGGTTAGCGCTCCGGTTTGCATACCTGATGCGTAACGGAACTTCGCGAAGCGAAGCTGATTGGCTCTCCGGTGTCTGTCAACATTCTAAACAGTCCAGACCGGCCGCCATCTGGTCTCTCGGTAGGATCGAGAGACAAGAGGTGGAGAAAAACGAAGGGGGAATTTAATGAAAGGGGGCAAATTAGACCCCTCCTGACCCCCTAGGAATTATGTGGGGGTTATTAAAGGGTCCCGTGGGGCAAAAAATAAAAAAAATAAAAATTCGATTTTTCGCGGTAGAAGCGCTACCCGGTACGCGAACCGGGTAGCTCACCGGTAGCGTAACGGGAGTTCGCCATTTTGTGTTTCAGTCGAATTTAATCGCAAGATGGCGGAAAAACAATGTGGGGAAATGGGTATCAGGGGGCACGGTAGACGTATCCTGACCCCCTAGGTTTTCTGAGGGTGGCTGAGGAGGCTCATATATGTCGAAAAAAAAAATTTGAATTTTTCGCGTGGTTAGCTGCCGGTACGCGAACCGTGTAGCGAACCGGGAAGCGAACATAAGTGAAAATTAGTGAAAAAAGGTACATTCCACATTTTTAAAGAGTAATTATAGTTAAGGTAGCTCTGAAAAGAGCTTTTGGGTTCTGTGTAAGTTCTAGGTACTTATAAGTAGGTACCAATACACAGTCTTAAATTTTGTATGAAAACTCTGTTGCCCTCATCTGAGAAGTGCACACCATCTCCTCTGTAGATATCTTGCATGTAGTAACGCAAGTTATTGTTGTAGATGGAGCCCATTCCATGGTCTCTCATGTAAGCTGAAACAGACTTATTTACATGCTTCCTTGCTTTCTCAATTTGTGGACAAAGTTGATTGGACCACCTCGATTTCTGTCTTTGGCATATATTAGAATACACCAAGGCAGTTTGAGGAAAAAGTGACATCAATTGCTCAAAGGTGTCCTTTAAAAGCATTTCCAGACCTACCCCAGTCAAAGTGCCTAAATCATTTCCTCCACAGTGCACTATTATGAGGTCAGGGTTTGGCAAATGTAAAAAGGTTTTCACCAATGGTATCAATTGGTGACATCTCAATCCTCTTTGGCCAATCCATTTGATTTCCACATTTTGTAAATTGAGGTTGTGTAAATTTCTGTTATCAGCATACCTGTGAGCCCAGTGGATGTAGCTATGTCCAAGAATCCAGACAGAAAACATGGTGAGAGGAGGCTCTGCTGCAGTCAGATGAAGTGTGGGAATGAAATGGCAGTTGAAACAGTAGGAGTTTGTAAAGAAAAAAAATTGTGGAGTTTCAGTGCTAATGATTCACTAGCAGTGTTTGGTGGATTTCCATTTCTGAAAACAGAAAGTTAGGGTGCATGGATGTGTTCTTTGAAAGATGTAATTTGAATGGTTAAGAAAAAATGATTTTAAGGAACATTGCAGTGGATTAGCAGGTGTACTGAGAGTTCAGAGTTCATTTGAAACATTGTTGTGTGAACTTGTAAACATGAGAGGTCTTTCAGGAGGTAGTTGCTATGGAAAAAGAGCAGAAAGGGCAGAGGGGGGAAGGCTGTTGATTTGAAAAAAGTGAGGGAAGAGTTTTGATTGGGTGACATGAGAGATATGTGTGATGAAATACAGCATGTCTGTGCCTTTGTTGGTTGCAGCCTCTGGAGTGCATACCCTTTGCTCTGCTAAAGAAAAATTGGTGTGTGTCTGAGACTGTTTTGAAATTCAAAAAGCATTTGCTAAGGTGAGAAAAAATTCATTTAATTTAGATAGAGACTAATATAGTTTATGGAGAAAATAAGGAAGCCAGCTGTGCATTTAAAATGTTGCTTTGTGTCAAGTGTTTTACAAAAAGATTTTGCTTATTTGACAAATTATAATTATATATAATGTGAAGTATTAGTACTGACAGGGTGTGCTTGTACATAGGAGCTGTGCTGTGTTTTCAATTTATGACCAGAAAATCGTTTTTTTTTAAAAAAGAAATGCTTTTCACATTTATGAGTAGGACAACATGGGGTCTGCTTTTTTAAATAAATATTTCACTTCCCACCATGAATATGGGAGAATAATTTGCTTGTTTGTTGGTTTAAAAACTCGTTTCTTGAAGTCATTTAGGTTTCATAATATGTTGTGCAAGAGTTACATAGTCAACATGGGGGCATATTTACAAGGCTTATGAGCCACATTCACATCATTTTCCCCATTTTAAAAGTGACTTTAAATGTGGTGCAAGATCTTTGTAAATACACCCTCATGAGTGCTTTGCAAATTTGAGTCATTTTCCCCTTGTGCATGTGCTAGACAATTTTAAGATACTTCTCCCATGAATCTGGGAGATTAATGTGCTTACATGATGTGTTTAAAAATTGTGCTAAGGTGAGAAAAGGTTTCTTTAATTTAGAAAGAGATTAGTATGCTTTTTGGAGAAAATAAGGAAGCCAGCTAGGGTGTGCTTGTACATAGGAGCTGTTGTGTGTTTTCAAATTATGACCAGAAAAACGTTTTTTTTTAAAAAAGAAATGCTTTTCACATTTATGAGTAGGACAACATGGGGTCTGCTTTTTTAAATAAATATTTCACTTCCCACCATGAATATGGGAGAATAATTTGCTTGTTTGTTGGTTTAAAAACTCGTTTCTTGAAGTCATTTAGGTTTCACAATATGTACTGCTAGAGTTTCATAGTCACTATGATAATAATGATATACATTTAGGACTGTTTAGGGGGCATGGTTATGCCGAGGCTTCTGTAATTGTCAAAGGAGGAGAATTATGTACATTGCACTGCTGCATACAGTCCTCACCTTCTGCGTACTCTTGGATATGCTAGACTATATCTGCTCAATGAGATACCTAAGCTGAGGAAACACAGGTGATGTGATTGTGAAATGAGCAAAAATATTTGCACGTTTTTCAATTACATCACCTGTGTTTCCTAACATTACTAATCACATTGTGCAGATGAGGTTTAGTTTTCTCCAGGGAGACAGAGGAGGTCTGGCCTTTGTTGAAGTGTGCAGTGGACATGACTCACTTCATCTGTTGGCCTGCACATGTAAATATGTCCTCTGTACTCTTCAACAAGCCAAAATTTCATCTGCAACCCTGAGTAGGCCTCACCTCAAACAAACTTTTGTGACTGCAAGACCTGCCTTTTTGCTCCTAGATATTTCTTGGTTTTACCATGGCAGACAGACAATCCAGCATACCTCTGGCTAGGCCACACCTTATGGTGGTGCAAGGGCCTTGTAAATACGCCCTCATGTGTGCTTGGTAATTTTAAGTCACTTCCCCCTGGTGCAAGGGTCTTGTAAATACACCCTCATGTGTGCTTGGCCATTTCAAGTCACTTCCTCCTGGTGCCAGGGCCTTGTAAATACGCCCTAATGTGTGCTTGGCAATTTTAACTCACTTCCCCCTGGTGCATGGGTGTGGTAAATACGCCCTCATGTCTGCTTGGCAATTTTAAGTCACTTCCCCCTGGTGCATGGGTGTGGTAAATACGCCCTCATGTCTGCTTGGCAATTTTAAGTCACTTTCTGCTGGTGCAAGGTCCTTGTAAATACGCCCTCATGTGTGCTTGGCCATTTCAAGTCACTTCCTCTGGTGCAATGGCCTTGTAAATACGCTCTCATGTGTGCTTGGCAATTTTAACTCACTTCCCTCTGGTGCATGGGTGTGGTAAATACGCCCTCATGTCTGCTTGGCAATTTTAAGTCACTTTCCCCTGGTGCAAGGGCCTTGTAAATACGACCCTATGTGTTCTTGGAATTTTAACTCACTTCCCCCATGGTGCAAGTGCCTTGTAAATACGCCCCCTTTGTCTATGTTGTTAAATTACTGTAGATAGAATTGACAACTAGTGTGTTAATTGTTTGCCTACTGTTATTGGTTTACTGTTTGGTAATAGTGGTTAATATAATTTTTTTAAAAAAAATTCCACAGATTTAACTGAAGATCTTTAGAGAACTTTAAAAATGCCCTCAAGGCAGAGAAAACAAAAAGAAGCAAAGCGACTTACACTCCACCTTGGTAAAGATTTGCAGCAGTCCTCTACTATTAAATCGTATCAAGTCGCCAAAAAAGCTCCGGGTAAGAAAATAAAATCATTTTTAAAAAGAATTTGCAGACAAAAAAATACCAGTATTGAACATGTTTTAGTGCATAAGAAGAGAGACAATTTAAAGGAAAAGGAAAGGCCCGTCAAAAAAGTTTCTGCTAGAGCAGGAGATAAGTCTGTGCATGGCAGTAGAAGGGAAAATCAATTTAGGGACATTCGTAGGCGAATGTTCCGCAACAGGATAATTGTCAATTTGTTAAAAAGTTTTAAGAAAGGCCAACAGAAAGTGACATTTTATAAGAAAAAGAAAAATGTAGAGAAAATTATTGATCAGGCTTTCAAAATTAAGCGAAAGTTATTTATTTTGGTAATCAATAGAATTAGGAAACTAAACAAGGTAATTTCTGATTTCAAATCAAATAGTAGATGGAAGAGAGTAGTTAATCGTAGTAATTTTTGTGAAGTTTTCTCAGGAGAATGGATGCATAGTTCAAGTTGTGAGGAATTTTTCAATGACAAGAGTTACTTTCAGGACAATGATTTGGTGCATGCAGTTGACACCAGTGGTCGAGCATACGAGGTAAAAGATGGTTGTCCGGTTGAAAAAGAAAAACTTGTGTCTGCAGATGCAGAAGAGGTGTTAGGTGATGAGGTTTTAGGAAGACGTCCTAAGGGACCAGTCTACACCTGGAAATGTAGTAGTATTTGTAGTGTGCGACAGGATTCCATCAATTTGCTTTGTGATTTTGTTCGTACATTTAATAAGAAAAGTTTAAAACAGAAAATGAAGTTGTTGCAAGAATTAGATCTTTGCAGAGTGAGAGAAGTAACAGGTTTGCATGGACATTCACTGGCTTGTCTTTCCAGAAGAGTATGCCAGAGTGTTTTTCATCATTTCAGGATGCTACCAGTGCATCATAATAAAGTGAGGAAATTAGTGAGAATGTTGTATTATGCTAAGAGTCCAGCAATTATGCTTAAACAATTGAGCAGTGCTCTTTTGCATGGTTCAGAACTACATGTGAAGAATATTTGTGAAGAAATTGAGTTATGTTACTTTGCTAGTAAAGAGAACAATGTTGAAATTGACCCAGTAGAAGAAGGTAATGTGGAAGAGAGTGTACAGATTTCTAATATAGATAAGTTCCACAAGGAAATGTCCATCTTTCAGGTGAAATCAAGTGAGAGGCCTAATTTCACTTGTGTGTGTTGTCGATGGACTTATTATAAGAATCAGACTAAGTTAGTGGATTTATATGCAAAAAGTGAAATGGAAAACAATAGTGAATGGAAGGATTTTGCTACATACTTGATGGTAGAAAATTGTTTTGATTTGGGATCGGACCAATGTATGTGTACTTATTGTTTTAACAAATTAAACCAAAACCCGATGCCTGCTAGAGCGGTTCATAATAATCTGGAATTGGTTGACATTCCTTCTGAATTGAAGGATTTAAATACTTATGAATCTATTTTGATTCAAAGTGTGCATCCCTTTCAGGCTATTGTACGAATGGAGCCAAAGACAGGGAAATTGCCTCCATCAGATTTACAGAGAGGATTAAAGGGAAGAGTTGTTTATTTGCCTTTAGATTTGAAGAAAAACATTAATACAATTGGATTAGAGAAAGTGGAAGAGGAACCTCTGGTTATCCTAGTTAATGGTGTTCCGACAAAGAGTAAGAAAATCTGGCAAGATTTAGTGGATGTTAGGAAAGTCAAAAAGGCAACATTGTATTTGATAAAAAACAATGAGTACTACAAGAATGTATGTGTTGCAGAAGAGGAAGTAAGTGAAGAAGAAGACAGCGAATTGTGTGCTGGACAAATTGAGAAAGTAGAAGCCTCTAAAAATGAAGAAATATATGAACATTATAGTGTTCATCCTTTGCATTCCAAGGAAGTCATGGGGAATGCTATTGAGTTGTTTCAAATTAAACAAGCCAAAGGGAGTCCCATTAGTGTTTGGGAGGAAAGTTTGGAAGCTCAGTGTTTTCCACAGTAATTTCCCACAGGTCGAGGAGGACGATATGATGAGCGACCTGATCAAATTCCTGCTTATGAATACCGGACTTTACGATTGTATGCAGAAGATCCTAGGTTTCGTCAATGCATTCCCTATTTGTTTCATCTATTGTTTGAAAGTGATCTGTCTGAACTGTCTTATGCAGTGAACCACATCCTGAAAAGTGGTGTACAACTGTGAAATATCTTAGCAAGGGACTTTATGGATAAAGTCAATGTGCAAGACAGTATTTTGGATTCTCACCTGATTAATCTGATGGCATGTCAGCGTGGTACTAATGAGTATTGGTACCGTCGTCATGGTGACTTAAAATGTATGCTGAGGAACTTAGGAACTCCCACATGGTTCCTCACTCTCAGCTGTGCTGAGTATGGCTGGGAAGACTTACTTGAATTTCTACGAGAGGCAAATGGAAACATTGAAAATATTGAATTCAAGACACCCGGAGAACTGTGCTCTTTGGATCCAGTGAATGTATGCAGGTACTTCAATCATAGATTTGAAGCTATGATGTCTTTCATCACGAACAAGAAAAATCCACCTCTTGGAGAGGTGTTGGATTTATTCTGGAGAAAGGAGTATCAAGCAAGAAATGCTCCTCATATACATATGCTGCTATGGATCAAAGATGCACCCAAATTTGGAACAGATCCGGATGACTTAGTGATGAATTTCATAGAACAGTATTCTACATGTGCTGTTCCAAAGACAAAGGAAGACAAAAGTTTAAGAGAACAAGTTTTACGGTTTCAAAGCCATCGTTGTGGAAAGTACTGTCGTCGTAAATTCAGAAACAAGAACAAGTACTATACAAAATGTCGTTTTGGATTTCCATGATCGGTGATATCTAAAGGAAGAGTGAACAATTTGATGTCTTCGCTGCGACATAATATGACGAGGAAATCACCCAAAAATACTTACAATTTGAAGAGAAACGAAGAGTCCAAGAACATCAATGACTACAACCCAGTGATTTTGTCCATGTGGAATGCTAACATGGATATACAGTTTGTGGCTGACAACTGTATGGCTGTGGCTCGGTATGTGACGTCTTACATCACAAAAAAAGAAAAGACAGAACTCAAGGATATGTGGGAGGACATTTCCCATGAAAAGAGCCTCAGTAAGAAATTGTACAGTTTCAGTCTGAAGATGTTGTCGCATCGAGAAATCGGAGCTTACGAATGTTCTGACCGGTTATCTTCAGCAAGTCTCTATGCCAAATCTAGGAGTATCATTTGGGCAAGTCTTGGTCTTGCTGCAACGCGTAATCGAGTTCTCAAACCTGTACAGGAAATTGAGTATTTGGCGGAGAAGGAGCCAAGCAGTACAGATATTTTGAAGACCAACATGTTGGATACATATTATCCAAATAGAAGCAGTCACCTGGAGAATGTTTGTCTGTATGAGGTTCTACAAAATTACATTTTCAAGAGGAACATCACAGAAGATATTGATAAAGGAGTGTATGCTGTAATTGGAAGTGAGGGATGTCTGGTCAAGCAAAAGAAATGTCTATTGGTAAATCATCGAAAATTGGATTGCGAATCTCCAGAAAGAAAAGAGTTTTTCTATTTAGCTCTTTTGTAACTTTTTCAAGCCTTGGCGTGCAGAAGAGGAACTGCTTGGAGATTTCCTCTGTTACGAAGACTCTTTCAATGCAGCCAAGGAGTCCATAGAATGTCCTGTTTTTCCAAAATATCTAGAAATGTTGAATACAGAAATCGAGCAGGAAGCAACAATAGCAGCCGAGATTGCTAGAGACAGTTCTCAGGACAGTCAGAGTTCTGTTTTATTTAGTCAGGATCCACTAGGAGGACCAGTTATCGAAAATGAAGCTACCACTGCCATGATTGAAGTGGAAAGAGCCATGGCACATGCTCAGGAGGATGTGGTTAACTTAGAAGATTTGGAAAGACAACTCAACGTTGAGCAGAGGAAAATATATGACGAAGTTACCAGCCAAATTGATCATGGATTAAGTCATGAGAAGAAAGAGTGCTCATGTAGATCGTTGAAGCCTGTCCGACTGTACGTGAGTGGAAAAGCAGGAACTGGAAAAAGTTTCCTCATTAAAGCAATTTCATGTTATCTGCAGAAAAGAACTGAGTCATCACTGTCTTGTGTTGTCACCGCTCCAACTGGACTGGCAGCACATAATATTAAAGGTATTACTTTGCATCGGCTACTGATGCTGCCAGTGGAGCATGATAACACTTACAATACCACAAGTTATCGGGAGATGCTTGTTGTGAAGTATCTAGAGTCCTGAAGAAGATGAAACTTCTTATCATTGACGAAGTAAGCATGGTTTCCAATGTCATGCTTGCCTTTGTGCATTTGAGAATGCAGGAAGTTCTTAAAACAGAGTATGATGTGTTATTTGGTGGCAAACACATCATTGTTTTCGGTGATCTTCTGCAGCTGACACCAGTGAAAGGACAACCAGTGTTTAAACTGCTTACGCATGAAGATACCAGGAAGTGCCTAGGGAGCAGTGGCAACGTTAACATATGGTTAAACTTCAATTATGCTGAGCTGCGTGAAAATATGCGTCAGGCGAAGGATGAAGATTACAAGAATATTCTACAAGATGTTAGAATCAGGAAAGTGACTGAGCGTGGGAAAGAAGCTTTACATGCACGATTACTGTCAAATTTGTATCCAGAAGAAGACGTTCTGCCAGAGAATATTTTTCATAAAATTACTGAGAAGAAATCGGGAATATGTTTGATGCCAACTCTTGCAGAATGTTCCATCTTCAACAACAAAATGTTGAATTTAGAAAACCAAAGAGATTGTGAAAGTGGAAGCTATTGACAGAATAGAGCATATGGGTGCAACAACTGTTTTGTCTGAGAATTTGAAATCTAAATTGGATTCATTAGAGAAGACTATATCTAAAACTGCTGGTTTTGAAAAGACTCTGAATGTGTGCTTAAATTGCCGTATCATTTTGAGAAAAAATTTACATGTTGAAAGAGGTCTGGTAAATGGATCAATGGGTAATGTTGTTATTATTATTTTATTTTTATTTTGGGAATTTGTAGAGCGCAACTGATACCTTGCAGGCTTCCTGGCGCTGGAGAGTACTCTATTGACGGATAACCGGGGGAACAGTCAGACGGACATTTATTGGGGGAAAAGCCAGGTCTTGATACGTCTCCTGAATGGAAGAAGCTGTGAAATCTGACGTATGTCATTGGGCAGGCTATTCCACAGCTTTGCCGCTGCAACCCTGAAGGATCTGCCCCCTGTTCTGGTTTTATTAAATCTGGGTATCTTTACCAGACAGGCCGAGGATGAACGTAGGTTGATGAACGTTGATTTTGAGAAATACAGAAATAGAGATGGAATTGAATTTTTAAAAATTAAATTTGATGGCATTGAGGAAGTACAGCTAATTGGTCGTTGCACAGCTAGGTTTTTGCTTGTAAAAGACTTATATGTTCGCCGTAAGCAATTTCCTGTTTGCTTGGCATATGCGGTGACAATCCATAAATCACAAGGTTTAAGTGTAGACAGTGCTTTGGTGAATATTGGCAGTTCTGTATTCAAGGAGGGTATGGCTTATGTAGCATTGTCACGAGTCAGAACTTTATCGGGTTTGTACTTGATTGAGTGTGATGTCACAAACATTTGTGTGGATCTAGATTGTGTTATGGAATACAATAGGTTAAGAAGAGAGTATGCGCCACATTTGCCTCAATATCCTTTGTTTGAGAAACGTGTGGTAGGCCGGAAACGAAGAAATATCACTAATAGTAGGGAGGTTGTAGCAAAAAGACCAAAAGTCGATGAACCCAAAATTGTAAGCAGAAAGAAAATGAATTCTGTTGAAGATGTTGTTGGTTTTCAATTTGAAAATAGTTCTGGTGTGAACTGCTATGCTAATGTAGTGGTTAATGTTGTCTTTTCTCTAGAAACTTTAAAAGAACAGATTGTGATCAATTCGGATCAAAGTTTTTGCTGTTTGTTGAATTCTGTGTTAGAGAAATGTAGCGCTGATAGAACAACAGTAGAAAGTGTGTCTGAAATTCGAAATCTGTTAGACAAATGTTCAGGTCAAACACAATTCTCTCAAAATATTCAGCAAGATTGTTAGGAGTTTTTAATGTATATGCTTAATGTATTGCAAGATGAAGGTGTAGATGTAGATCATCTGTTTGGCCTTTCTTATCAATGGCAGCATGACTGCGAGAATTGTACGTTATCAAGTACTACTAGTGTAGACTCAGAAAGATTTATATATTTAACTTTGCCAGACAGTAAATCAGTATCCTTTAATAAGCTAGTAAAAGCAGCCGTTCAAAACATGGAGTGTAGCCAATGTAAGTCTGCAATGCTGTCCACATTATTTATACGAAGATATGGCCAGTATGTCATTTTAATGTTCCAATGATGTAGGCCTGATGGAACAAAATTGACAACTTTAATTAAAAATTTTGTGGCTTCTAAGTTGTGAATATCAGGAAGGACTTTTCTAACTGCAGCAATTATATATCATGAGGGTCCTTCAACAACATCAGGACATTACACAACTTATTTGAAGTCTGGAAACGGCTGGTCATTCTGCAATGATTTTGTTTTAACTTTCAAAAAAAGATTGCCTTTTCACCCTAAAAATTCTTACCTGGTGTTCTTACAACCAAAATTTTAGGGAAGGAATCTCGGGATTTGTTCTGAGGAATTTCAAGAGGTTCTAATGGCTCCTACACTATGTAGCCTTGTGGATAAGTGTAGCACAGAGCGAAAATTGTTTGTTTTAATAAGCTAATTCAAGCAGCAGATCAAAAGAAGGAGTAGAGGTAATGTAAGTCTGCAATGCTGTCCACATTATTTATAGAAACTTATGGGTGAACTATATAACCGGATGTAAATAAGTTGTCAAGTCTAATTAAAAATGTTTTGGCTACACAGTCGTCGATTTCAGGAAGAACATTTGTAACTGCAGCTATTATATGACATGATGGTCCTTTGAGAACATCAGGATATTACACAGCTTATTTGAAATGTAAAAAAGGCTGGTCTTTCGGCAATGATTACTATTTGACTATGAAGCAATGTTGCCTTTTGACTTGTTTTCAGAAGTGAGAATTTAGGGTAAGTAACTGGACTATAATGATTCTAGGTGTTGCTGTAATTTAGTGTGCTGTTTTAAATTGCTTTGTATGTCTCATTTTTCTTAAAACAATGGAGCTTATCTTTCAGAAAGTGGCGGGCAGAAAATAATAACAACACAACAGAGTATAAGCTGTTCATAGGACATCCTTTGACGTCATGGAAAGTAAGTTACTTTTGAGGAGTTCTGATTTCTGATTGGTTATATTATATGGATTTTTTAAAAACAATCATTTTGATTGTGTTTTTTTTCCCGCTGTTATATGATGAATACCTTCAACTCACTGTTTTTAGTGAAATTTGATATATTCTGAGAACAGCAAAAATAAACCATTTAATATGTATAATTATTTCTGTACTTTGAATTGTGATTTTTAATATGTACTCATCTTGTCTCATGCTCACTCATCTTTTACTACCTTCTATCAATTTTAAAATTTTTGTTCTTTCATTCACAGATTGAAAGTATAAAAATAACAAGTGACTAAGTTAACGATAATTATAAGGTAAGTGTTTAGTACTCATTCCGTTACATCTCTTTCACATTTAACTTTTATTAGTTCCACTGCTTCATTTCTTTAATCCTCAGTTTCCTGCCTTTGCTACTTCCCTCATTCCTTTTTCTATTACTTACTTACTCTACTCCTTCCACTCCTTTTCTCAGTCCCTCTGTTCTCATAGTTCCTCACTCTTGTTCACTCACTCCGTCTCTATTACTTTCACTGTCTCTGACTCATCACTCTTTCACTACTTGTTTATTATGCTTTCTCCCTGTAGTTCAAGCACACTATGTTATTTACATTTCTTTGCTGTTTCAATCATTCCTTTTCTGTCACTTCTTCTTTTCTGCTTTCTGTTTTTTCTCTCTGTTATTCCACATGTTTTAACCTTAGTCGCTGTCATACATCTTGTTTTATTCCTATTTACTTTCGCTCACTGTTTTCTTAACACTTTCCCTCAGGATTGTTCTTTTAGTCCGGTTCTATCCCTACCTCTCATTCCACATCCTTTACTGTATTTCTTCTTCATTTGAACATTCACTCACATTCTCTAAGAAACTCTTGTTTATTATTCTTCTACTCTCCTTTTTTTCTTTCACTTCCTTATCTATTTTGTTTTTCACAATTATACCCTCTTACATCTTTTCTTCATTAAATAGATCTATTAAACAGTATCTCTGTGTTACTCCCTCTAGCTGTCTTTCTTTTAACATTACTCTCTGTTTAATTCCCTTATACTTACTCTTCTTTTTAAAAAAAAAAAAAAATTCTGGTTCGCTTCCGGTTCGCGTACCGGCGCGCGAACCGGGAAGCGAATCAAAAGAAATAGAGGTTGCCAGAGTGCTAAACATTCTAGCAATTTCTTATAAAGGGGAGGTAGTTCTGAAAAGAACTTTTTTTAAAATTATTTTTGTGGTTTTATATTTTTTTTATTATTTTTCTGAACTTTTTTTACTTTTTTTGTATTTTTTGAATGGTTTTATATATTTTTAGTTTTTTGGGGGGGGGGAAACGAAAATGATTCATTATAAAGGGCTCAACAGGAGCAACAAAAAAAAAGATAATTTATTTTCTGGGGCGTTTTGGACATTTGTGATTGTCAATAGCTGTGTTGATTAAATGTATGCTACTTTCCCTGTAGCAAATCAATTGGCCGCAAAAAATGCACACTTGCTTCACATTCCCAAACTTCAGCTGGATATTTGGGACCGTCTCCCTCGCCTCTGGTCCCGTCACTGCCTCTTCACTTGATGTACTCGCCACAGGAGGGGGGTTATCCTGCAGGTCACGTACCTGCGCAGCACTATAATTTATATGGGTGCCATCTGTCCATGTGCCGATGCATGGTGTAATTGCCATAGCTGTATTTCTTATCAGCCCCTCTGGACAGATCTTTTTTGCAGATGAGACAGGTAACGTAGCGGGCATTTACTTTTTTTTGGCCCCGGGGAAATGTGAAAAATTGCCAGATGTAATTTTCTTTGACATGGGACCTCCTTGGTTCTTCTTGCAAAAACGGCCTTCTCACTTGCTGATCTTCCTCTTCTTCTTCTTCCTCTTGATTAATGAAGACCTGAGGAGGTGGTCCATCCTTTTTTGGTGGTGGTGGTGGTGGTGGAGGGCCTCCAGCAGCTGCAGCTACAACACTTGCCATTTTTGAAAATTTCCAAAGTAGGTCTTTCTCTCATAAAAATCAAAGTCAGAGTGAGGAAAAAAGGTGGGGCTTTCATCATTTGGGAAAAAAAAAAATTCTAAACCAATGAAAAGTGTTATTTGTAGGTCATATGACCTAGCCTTACATCATTAGGAAACCAAAAGTAAAATGAACCAATGAAAAGTTTTATGAACAAGTCACATGACCTGTTATGCTTACGTTACGCGTCCCGCTACGCACCCGGAGCGCTTCCGGGGCGCTGCGCTTCGCACCTCTGTTCGTGCTCCGGAGCACTTCCGGGTGCGCTAACGCGGCACGTCATAAAACGCATTACGAGGCAATGCGATACGTTGTTTTCTTGCGCGGCAGTTGCGCTAATGGAACGTTTCCCGGTTCGCGGACCGGGTCGCGGCACCAAATTGAGCTAACGGGAAGCTACCCGGTGCGCGGACCGGTAGCGAAACAAAAAAAAATAATTAAAAAAAATATATAAATAAAAAAATTATATTACAAACATATAAAATATATTTTTGCATTAAAATAAGAATACAGCTTTTGATATTTGCTATTAAAAAACCATTGAAATTCACTGACAAAACCATAGGTTATAGACCATATATAGTTAGGAATTAGCATTTACAAAAACCTTAAATATTCACTGAAAAAACCATAGGTTATAGACCATATATAGTTAGGGATTAGCATTTACAAAACCTTATTTTACTCGCACAAAACCATTGAAATTCGCATATATAGTTAGTTGCACTAACTATATATCGCGCACCCGCAATCCACTGCTGATGATGTCACATATTACATCATTCATGACATGGTCAGTGACATCACTGATGACATCACTGATGACATCTCAAATGACATCACTGATGACATCACTGATGACAACATCCAGTGACTGTATGTTTCTGTAAAGTTAAAATATGTCTTACATATTGAAGAATGAGTGGATGTATAAGTGTCTGGATGAAGGATTTAGTAGGTGCATGACTGACTGTATGAGTGAGTGATTAAATGTGTCTCACTGAGCGCATGGGTTAGTGACTAAACTGTCTTAATTTGTGCATTATTATGTCTGTTGTTCTGTAAACTGCTGCATGTGTTAATCAGTAGCTATATGAGTAACTATATGGGTTATTGATTGGTTGCCCAAGTATTTGTATGGGAGACTGAGTATGTGTGTGAGTGGCTGGGAGGTGTATGACTCTGTGCATAGATGTGTGAGCAGTTGATTCACTAGATGTATGGGTTCAAAAGTGCATGTGGAAACAGCTGCATGGGCAGTTGACTGTGTGCATGAGTGTATTGGTGAGTGAATGGATATCTCAGTGCTACATGTCAAAGTAAGTACATATGTAAAACACAGTACATGTGAGAGTTGACATATATAAATAACTGTGCATAAGAGCCAGTGAATGTGTGAGTGGCTGTATGGATCATTGTGAACTTGAATCAGGCATTGTATAAGAGAGTAAATATGTGTTAGAATATGTTTGAAATAGTAAGGTGTGTATAACTGTATAGTTGAGGAAATGGAGGAGTGATTGATTCTTTGCATGACTGACTAGATGTATGAGTAACTCCATGGATGAGTGACAATCTGTGAGTGTCTGTTTACACTGATTGTATCTAAGGTTATATTAGAGTCCGAAGAGGTTCATCGTATTATCACATGAATGATATTATCAGTGATGTGATCAGTAATGTCAAATGAGATGTCATCAGTGATGTCATCAGTGATGTCACTGACCATGTCATGAATGATGTGATATGTGACATTATCAGCAGTGGATTGCGGGTGCGCTATATAGTTAGTGCAACTAACTATATATGCGAATTTCAATGGTTTTGTGTGAGTAAAATAAGGTTTTGTAAATGCTAATCCCTAACTATATATGGTCTATAACCTATGGTTTTTTCAGTGAATTTTTAAGGTTTTGTAAATGCTAATTCCTAACTATATATGGTCTATAACCTATGTTTTTTTTAGTGAATATATATATATATATATGTTAGTCAGCAACCTCGTACAACCAAAGATGATGACACCGTATGAAGAGCCAAAATTATTTATTCATCAGCCACTATCAGACGCGTTTCGCCTGACCAGCAAGCTTGCTCACCAACAATTCAATAAAGTTTTAGAATCTCTTTTAACACATTTTTGGGTTCAGAGATATGTGATAACTACAATGTGAGGGTCATGGAAGACAGACTCAAAGTTTGAACAGACATAATTCATCTATGTTCCAAACTTGTATGAAATAGTTCTCTGAATTCATTTAAATTAATTTAGGTGTGCAAAGTTAGCTTATTATACACAACATATTTATCAATTGTGCTTTGAACTCATGCCAAATGTCATCACAGAAACAAATTAAGTGCTTCCCGCATTGCATTCAGATGTCATGACTTGGTAACAATCTGATCGGTCTAACCTCATAGTTCTATTCGAAGTAAATCCTCCGGGTGCCCATAATATCAACTATTGGGAGCGCTCTGGAGAATACCTCAAAATACATGGAATATTTTCTGAGTAGTCAACATACACGGATGTTTTTTCCAAAATGCTGTTCCTAGCACTGATTATAGGACGTCCTGGAGGTGCTTTATTGTCCTTATGGATTTTTGGTATGAAATATATCGTTGGTAAAACCGGATTGTCATTTTTCAAGTATTTGTACTCGTTCTCACTTATCAACTGCTTGTTTCGCCAGATTGATAGTTTTTTGTAGTAAATTAGATACATTTATTTCAGTCTAGATATATACACATGAAAATGCATCCGCCTGAAATACTGCTTTGCTAAATCTGCCGATTAAAGCTGGTCTTTTTCTTTGAATCCCCTCTGGCCTCCGCCCTTTCTTTCATGAATGGGAGTCTTTGCATGTTGTTTGCTCCAGCCAGTGGAGAATCCGGATGGCCCTGCTGCAAAAGTGACCTGGACTTGTACTGGCACACCATCGCTGGGCTCAGCGAAGTTACGGCCAGGTGCCCATCACCGTACCACATGTCTGGTGAAAAAGTTATCCATGAAATAAGAAGTAGTTGTTGGTTAAAAATATTCTTATCATTGCTGGAAGCATCTGGGTGTGTGACCAGAGTTTCAAAGGTCTACTTCCTAGGAAATGTTTGCTAGCATCTTGGCCATCTTCATGTTTAATGCTCGTATAAAGCGTTGTCACATCTATTGCTACCAGCAAGAAATCTAATTCTCATGGCAGGTCATAAGTTCTCTTTAACCCCTTCCCTGCTGGCCCGTTTCAGCCGCTGTGCGGTAAACAAAAGAACAGGGGCGGGCCATGACGAACCCCAGCCGTCATCAGCACACGAGCACCGTAGTGCATGACGGCTGGGGTTCGTCATCAGCATGGAAGGGGTTAAAAAGTCCCCCGTGTCCTGATCATAGGATGGTGTAGCCTTCACAAAGGTACTGAGAAAATAATCCATGTATTTTGAGGTATTCTCCAGAGCGCTCCCCATAGTTGATATTATGGGCACCCCGGAGGATTTACTTCGAATAGAACTATGAGGTTAGACCGATCAGATTGTTACCAAGTCATGACATTCGAATGCAATGCGGGAAGCACTTAATTTGTTTCTGTGATGACATTTGGCATGAGTTCAAAGCACAATTGATAAATATGTTGTGTATAATAAGCTAACTTTGCACACCTAAATTAATTTAAATGAATTCAGAGAACTATTTCATACAAGTTTGGAACATAGATGAATTATGTCTGTTCAAACTTTGAGTCTGTCTTCCATGACCCTCACATTGTAGTTATCACATATCTCTGAACCCAAAAATGTGTTAAAAGAGATTCTAAAACTTTGTTGAATTGTTGGTGAGCAAGCTTGCTGGTCAGGCAAAACGCGTCCGATAGTGGCTGACGAATAAATAATTTTGGCTCTTCACACGGAGTTGTCATCCTTGGTTGTACAAGGTTGCTGACTAATATGGAATGGTCCGTGCTTGGGAGGTCCCAATCGACGTCGCGCCTTCTGGTCAGGAGCAGCGGCGGGAATACCCTAGCAGTTGTGCCTAATATATATATATATATATATCAAGACTGGGTTCCCCGGTCGAAACCTGTCATGTCTGCTAACGGAGGAATAAAGCACTAAGATATTCATTTGCCGTCTGTAGTCTGTTTCCTGATTGGTACCTGTGGGAGAGAGAGAGGTGCTGCGCGGTCAGGAATCGTGTTTTCATATTATCATGTTATATACTCCAGCCAGAGGAGTATTCCGGCCCTGCTGCACAAGTTAACCTGGACAACAAACTGGCCCACCATCGCTCTCGAAGGGACATCATGGCCCGGCTCACGAGAGGTCCAGTGTTACCTCCCAACTCAGAACGGCACCGGTGGAGCGAGGTAATTTACCTTCGTAAGGACGCTATGCACAATGGCTGTCCCTGCCGAATTGCTCACCTGAATTTTGAGGTTGCAGCAGACCGAGGGGACCCAAGGAGGAGCTGGTGGACTTGGGCAGTTTCCAGCGTGCAGCCTCATTTCCTACCTGCATTATCTGGATGTGTCTCCTGTCATTGAAACAACTTTCCCCACACCACCGACCCAGTTTCACTTACTCTGTGTATTCTGGGAATTGGAGTTCGGACAATTTACACGACAGCCAACAGGTGAGCTCTACTAGCATGGGGGCGGAGCTTCTAGCCTACTTATGAAAAGGTTGCGGGAATTGGACAATACTTTGAAGCTGCTCGTGCAATGATGGGCGCTGAAGAAGGCTCCACGCCGAAATGCATCCGCCCGCCAGCATTGCTTTGTCTGCCTCAATAAAGCTGGTTCGTCTCTGAGCTCCCCTCTGGCCTCCGACCTTTTCTTTGTGGTTGGGTGTTTCTTCATATATATATATATATATATATATATATATATATATATATATATATATATATATATATATATATATATATATATATATATATATATATATATATATATATATATGTATGTATATATATATATATGCGAACCTTAAATACAAGCACCAGTCATTCGTTTGTTTCAAAAGATTGCGCCGAGCCCCAGTTTGCCTTCAAGCGTGCTTTATTTTCTTCACAAAGCCGTGGCAAACACTGCCCGACACATTTCGGAACAACAAAGTTCCTTGGTCACGGGTCAACCAGGTGTTTACTAATGCCACATGATATAGTGCACAAAAATACATGATACAAACAAAGGACTATATTGCTGTCTAGTACGTGAGACTAAATCGGCCGCCATTTTTAATGGTTCCTTTACACTGGTTAAGCTTGGTCTCTTAGTGCTGATTTGAACACGGTCATATGCCGGTGTTGATTCAAACACTCTAAGGATTCTGAAACCAAATTATAATGCAAACCGAAAATAACGGGTAACATATTCAATTTAAAAAAAATACATGTATCTTAATCTATTCTTTCATGATAAAGAAAGTGGCTTAGTGCACATGATGAAAATCGAGTGTTAGTTCAGCGATTCTACCCCAGTGGGTAAATACTCCAAATGAACATTTCCTCAATCTGCTCTTACAATTCTGCCCAAGTGGGCTGACTATCAAAAAATCTCATATTTCCAGTTCATTATCTATCACCATTTCAAGTGGCTTTATCTGGACTTCTTCACAACCAGGCATAAGCTCCATCTCCTCCAAAATAAATCAAATGTGCACATCAATAAAAATGGTCTTATACCAGAAAATTTAAAAACATATTAAACATCCTAATTCGAAAAGCTACACAGCAAAATACTTTAAATCAATATCATTTACAGAGGTCAAATTGAATACCGTCTCAGCCGAGATGAACTGATAGCTCCTCATCTTTGTTAATGCCCCCTGGGTGCATGGTTTGGTACTTAATTATCAAACGTGATTCCAATCTGCCAACTCCTGAATTCTATTTTCACCTCGCTCAGAGATTGGAATTCTGTCTAAAGCACAATATCTTAGCAAGTTAGCATGTTTCTTATGGTACTCTTTAAAGTGACGAGCGATAGGATATTGTTTATCCTCGTTTGTAATCGCTCACACATGCTCTAAAATGTGCAGTTTGACTTGGTTAATAGTACTGCCAATGTATACCAATTGGCAAGGGCATATCAATGCATATACGCAAAAATCAGATCTACAGTTCAAATGTTTTGTAATGACAAATGGTTTCAATGTTTTTCATAGAATAACCCGTTTGCAATTGGGACTGTTTCTACAAGCCTTGCAGAAGGTACATCTAAAAAAAAATTGAATATTAGATCTGAATTCTTTTCAGGTATCAGAGTACTCCTACATAACACATCTTTTAATGCAGGGTATCGTCGGATTGTAAGACTGGGGTAACTCTCAATGGGTTTCCCAGTGTCATCAGTACCTAACACATTCCAACATTTATTCAAACATTTTCTGACATCACTCGCTTGGTTGCTGAAGGTGGTAATGAATCTTATAGGTTCATTTTCCACCTCTATCCCGTCTTTTTCTGCCAGGAGTTCATCTCTCTTTATTTTCTTTACTATTCTTTACTTTTTCACAAGCTTTCATGATTACTTTATGAGAGTAGCCTCTCTCTTCAAACCTACTCTTCATGATATTAATTTCTTCTGCAAAGGACATGTTCGAACTACAATTGCGTCTGGCCCTTAGTAGTTCTCTGTAAAGGATGCTGTTAATAAGATTTAGAGGATGAAAATATGTATTTTATAATAATTATTAAAATAACATAATATAATTATATAATTAGCTCAATAAAAAATGTAAAAGTAATGTAAATTGTACTGTGTTGTATTGTAATTGCATTTATATTACGCTTACTACCCCTGATGAGGCATTTAAGTGCTTTTCAGTGAGTAGCACACTTCTCCGGAACCAAAAAAATTAGTGGTCAATTAATATAGTGAAATATGAGATTAATTTGAGCGGTGGATATGTTAGCCTGTTATTTGGTATAAGAAGGATAGTGGAGGGATAGAACAGGAAAAGGTTTACACTTATATAGCACTTGCAACCCCATGAGGTGTTGAAGCATTTTTTGGTAAATAGTAACCTACTCCGGAACCAGAAAAGGATTAGTGGTGAATTAATGTAGGAAAATATGAATATGATTTGATGTGAGGTGCGGACATGTTATTCTATTACTAGGCTTCTAAAAGGAATAGTGGAGGGAAAAAAGAAGGCAGGGTCTGGAAAGTGTTTTTCTTTTTAGTTCATAGCAGTAGGGGGAGGTTTGGGATGAGTAATGGGGGAGGTGAAAGGGGAAGAGTCAGAGGGTAGGATTTAGAAAGGCTTGTTTGGGAGTACTGAAAAGTAAAAGAGGAATGAGATGATGCAAGGAGAGTTACTGGAGGGAAGAGTCAAGAAAGGGTTATTTTGGGGATCATAGTAGTGGTATAGGGTTTGGAATGAATGGGACAGTGGAGGTAGAGGATATATTGTGAGAGGTATATGGTGAGAAATAGGGTAGTGCATTGGAAAAAGTACTAAAATCAGGTTTGAGATAAATCTTAGAATTGAGGTTGAGGATATATTGAGAGCAGTATAGGATGAGAAATAGGGTGATGCGTTGGAGAGAGTAGTGGAATGAGGCTTGAGATGAAAAAGAAGGGAGGTAGAGGATAAATTGCGACAAATATAGGGTAGTGCATTGGATATGCTGAATTAAAAGCAAAGTAATAAATATAAAGATTCATAAGTACAAGGAAGGTATATATGCATAAGAGAGGTAATATTTGTAGATTAGAGTTTATAAACGCAGACTTTCAAGTGTTGCTATGCTTTTTTATATCAATAGTGAAGCAATTGTAGATAGATAGTTATGATGAAAGAGTTACTTATTGATGCAGTCACTTATATACATGTTAGACATAGAATAATGTAACAATAAGATATATATATATAGATTTGTCAAGCAGAACTAACGAATATTTATATGTTTAAAAACATAGTTATTATACATGTTTATACAAAGCAATACACATATGTAGGTACACATCTGTAGTCCAAATAAATGCATATATACAGAGGGATATGTTGTATATTTTTGTTTGAGTATTGGCGTTATGTGAGGAAGAGCAAATTATTGAGTAGTATTCTGAAGACAAGGTGATTATCCATGGATGTTATGTTTGGGGTAGAATCCCTTAGTTTGGCTGCTTACACAGATAAGGATGTGCCACCCAATGTTTTTTTCTTGTACAGTGGGCTTTTGAGGCACGGTGCCACTCAAGAGCAGAGGTTCCTTTGTTGAATGTATTTTGTGATTTTATTCCTGATTAAGAGCAGTCCTGTTCCATGTACCACTTTGTGGATGACAGCAGCTTGAATGTGGATCTTCTGGGAGCGAGTAACCAATGTAGTGCTTTCAAGGCAAGGAAGATGTGGGCATGCGGTTTTATATGTAAGAGTACAATGACAGTAGAAAGTTATGAATCAGTTGTAATCTTCTCATAGTTGTTAGAGGGGATCCATGGTAGAGGATATTGGCACAATAGCGTTTGGCCAGAAAAAGAGAGATGGTAGCCTGGACTTTGTGTGGGAATCCCAGGTAGCGGAAGATGCATTGCAGAATTTTTATAGTAGCAAAGCTTGATCTTGCTAATGTGTCCATTTGGGCATTCATTGATAGCTTGGCGTCCATGGTCATTCTGAAGTTTCTTACTTCCTTTGATACTTTAGGCATTGTTCCCAGATCATCAGGCCAAAAGATGAGTGGGACATCATTTTTCCAGTCATCACATATGAGTATTTCTTTTAATACTAAAAATGTTATACTTTTGAAAAATTATAATAAAATGTTCAACTCTTTTGTTTAAATGTATGTTATTTAGACTTATGTTAGAATGTAACCTTCTACTTTACTAAAAGGACAATTGCAATACTTAAAATATAAAACATTAAATAAAATATAAAACTACTAACAAATGCATCAAAAATCTCCCCATAATAATGCCTCCTCAAAACACTGCTCTATAAATACACCATCCGACAGTTAAAAATTGTATTATTCATTGTCTTTAAGAAATTTAAAAAATGAAAACACATAAAATAAAAAGTTAATTCTATTATAAATTATATACATATAAAAAAATTACAATTAATACTCACATTCTTTTAAAAAGGAAATGTGGTTTATAACTTAAAGTAAAACTTTAAACAAGTATTACAACAATACATGAATATAATATTTGACTAATTACAGCTTACTTATTATAAACACTATGGGCCTCATTAGTATGCAATCTGCAAGGGTGTTGGAGGCAACTCCGACCGACATAGTAACCTCAGGTTGGCGGTTCTGACTGCAACATTTGGAGGTGACCGCACATGGTGCAGTCTCAAACTTCCATTTTTCAATGCAAGCTTGTCCAGCAGGCTGAAACCGCCCACTACAAAAGCTCCCATAGAAAAATGGAAGTTTTTAAACATCCCTACACTGTGTGGCAGGCATCTCATGGTGGCTACTAGATGGTGGAGTGATGTTCAGGGGGGCACCATAGGTTTCCCCCAGGGACAGTTGCTGAAGGCCAGAGGGGGAGGGGGTCCATGCCAGGGTCGCTTGCTGACAGTCTTTCCATGTTGGAAAGGCCAACATGGAAAGGCTGTCGGAAACCAACATCATAATTCAGAGATTATGAGGTCTTTCTGACTGACCATCAGGCTCTACAAGCCCCTCAAATTGTGTTGGTCGGTCCCTCTGACTGCTGCCTTCAACCACACACATCGTAATGCATCCGCCGGACCGCAGCAGTGGCTGCAGTTCGGACCGCAACCGACAAGCCGTCGGTTGCAGTCCAAACTGCATTGTATTCATGCCCTAAGTATACATGAAACAAAGTAACCAAAACATAAAATAAATAAATATTACCTACTATTGAACACAAAAAGTAAGCCATTATCCAAAAACCTTTTTTACCTTTACATATTAATATTTGACATTTACATTTTCAAAAATTTTAAATTACTAATAAAATCACTGATGAAAAATAAAAATGTAATTTACAGAAACAATTATTTTCACATACTGTAAAAATCTCTCCACCATTTTCCCCTACGGATCCAACATTGGATGCTAAAAATATTTATTAAACATATATTTTAATATAAAAAAATGTACACTAAATATATTACATAATTAAGTACAATAAGTACCATATCTTTTTAGAATAAATATACATAACATCAACTTATTTCAAAATGTAATATATAATATATAACATTCATTTCAAAATTACCAGAACCATATAGCAAAAATATCATTAAAACTGCAATATATATATATATATATATATATATATATATATGTGACCATGATATTTCTTACATCACAATATTCCTGCACCTATATTTTTGTTTCACAGTTTTTTGTTTTTTAATTTTCTGTCCAACCACTGTTATATAATTATGTGCCGATTTACCACCACACCAGTTTTCGTGCAACTCATAATCAGCCCCTTTATTTGAAAATCTATCTTTACAAATACAAAAAGAGTTGCTCAGGGAGCTTTATAGGAAATTGGGCAATATGTATCAAGCCTTTTTCCCATTTGCAAACAGTCAGAATCTCAGACTATGCCTGATTGCGAATGGGAAAAAGCCTTTTGGGATTTATCATCCCAAAAGACCATCGCAAAATAGAGACTCGCAAAATTTGCGATTCTCTATTTTGCAAATGCAATTAAGGAATTGCAAATTGCGATTCCTTACATGCAATTCTGGAAGCACCAGAAATGTGCTATTCGGCCTTAAGGAATTGCAAATTACCACCAACTTCGAGTTGGTGGTAATTTGCGATTTTCTTTAAAATGAACTTTTTTGATTTTTTAAAAGTGCCATATGTCGCACATACATGCCCCTAAGGCATGTATGTGCTCAAAATGTGCACACATGCATATTTCAGGGGTGCAACAGGGTGTCCTTTTGGCACCCTCACAACCTTAAAATTGCATTCTCAATTTGCGATTCTCTAATTGATAATCGCAAATTGAGAATGTCTTCCTATTCATTCCTATGGGCCTCCTAGCCCATAAGAATGAATGGGAAGGTATTCCTTATTTGTGAATCTCAATTTGCGATTCGCAAATAAGCAATATGTAGGATTCGCAAACTTTTTTGCAAATCCTACATGCATTGCATTTTGCGATTCTCTAATTGCGATTTTCTAAAAATCGCAATTTGAGAATCGCAAAACTCTTTTTTGATACATCTGGCCCTATGAGACATGTGAATGTTTTATATACTGAATTCAACTAAGCAAATAAGGGTAATACAATACAGATTTCATGATATTTTTTTCTTGCAAGTTAGTAATTCATTTAAAACACTGACATGGGCTACAAACTCACCACATTCAATGAATCTTTTCTATCACCAAATTCAATGGATCTTTTCTATAAAGTTTTAGCAAATATTCCAGAAGCTATTCTATTTACTCTTTACTTTATCTGCAAATGCTTTCACTGGACCACTGCAAAGAAACCATTCTGTGCTGAACATTAACTGGAACAAGAACAAATTCACCCTGGAGCTAGCTATATATTTGTCACAGTTGTCAAAAATGATAATAGTTCAGAAGCGGTGTTTAGAATGTATCAGTATAGAATTTTCTTTGAAGGGTAAGGGTATGGAAAGGAGCTGAGGAAAGCATTGCACGAATTTCATGTGCTTGGGGCTTTGAAAAGAAATGTAATCCATTGATTGGTTCCTCTTGGGAACCTGGGATTAGAATAAGAAATGTTATTGTGTGAAACAGTTAAATGTATTATAACAAATGTTTGGCGTGGTGATCTACCAGGATGTGAAAATATGACAAACAGAGCGGCAAGCCATGAGTCAGGTGAACCTATATATCAAAATCGACATTAAATATGATATAGTGTTGCACTTTAAATGGGGAAAAAATCACCCACACCCCTTAGTTCCATGCCATTTCAACCATATCATACAAATAGATAGTTGGGGAAAAGCTACCGGTTCAGAACCTTTTTAAAGAATCAAGGTTTAGCTGAAAGTGAAATATAAATATGCTGCTCTCAACAAAATATCAGACATTCAGCGCCTGATGGACAAAACAATGCACAAAACTAATGTGGGATGCACACGTGGCTTGATGTACTGCTGCAAGTTGATGCAAACCATTATGCAATGATTGTGTGTTATGCATGGGTACCTCCTGCTACCGTGATAGGAATAGGATGCTATACCCTTGAAGCAGAGAAATCCACAAACTTTCCTCTTGCCCATTACCATCCTTGAAATGGTTGGATATCTACTACCGTCCCCGGCAGAAAATTGGGGGCATATGTACAACAGAATGAAGGAGGGTGGCATTAGGTTATTCTTGCTAACGCCACGCTCCACGCTCCACCGTTCTGAAAACACAGGGTTGCACCATATTTACAAAGATACAGCGCATCCATGCATTTCCTCTAGCGCTGACCCTAACTTAAGCTGCCTAGTGCCAACGCAGGCACCCTTGCGCCACAGTGCAAGGGTGCCTGTGTTGGGGGGAAAGATTGTTTCTGTGCAGGAAGGTGTCCCTTCCTGCAATTAAACAATCACATTTGGCGATTTGTAACTTATATGTGTTCCATATTGTGCAGCAGACATAAAAGTTGCAAATCGCAATTACTTTAATGATTGGTTATGTACAGGAAGGGACACCATATTGAATATAAACAATCATTCATGGTGTCATGCTGTTTCTATGTGTGATGCACAATAATTTCTCCTCGCTTCTCAATGTTAAGACCAGGTTTTCCCTGATCTTAATTTTGGTGCTGCCTCCTATTTACAACACCCTTGTAAATAGGGAGCAGCATCAAAATCAATGGATGTTGCCTCAGAATGCCCACTGCAAAACCCATTGTCCACCCCTTGCATGCGAAGCCTTATTTACAAGGCAGCATTAAGTCACATTAAGTGGCTTAACGCTGCCATGTAAATAAGGCAAAGCCCACATCCCCACAAGAATGTTGTTAAAAGGGACGTTCCTGTGGCAATAGGGGCTTGTAAATATGCCCCTATGTGATGAGGGATAATAGGGCACAGGGGGGCATATTTAGAAGCCCCTAATGCCACCGTAGCATCACTTTTTCTGTCGCTCCAGTGGCATTGAGCCAGTCCCTAAATTTACAAGGTGGCGCTAAGCCACTTCACTTGCTTAAAACCACCTTGTAAATATGCTCCTTTTCACCACAGTCTGGTGCAGCAAATGGGCGGGCAATGGGTGTTGCGGTGGCCATTCCACCGTGACACCTATTGATTTTTGATGCTGCCCCAGATTTACATGGCTGGGGCCGCACCAAAAACTAAGGCAAGGCAATCAATGGTCTTATAATGGTGATACGAGGCAATATTATGTACAATGTAGCACAATTAGAAACAGTAAATCGCCATTATTGATTTTTTATGTGCAGGAAGGTATCCTTTATGCACATAAACAATTAACCCTGTAGCACAGGCACACTTGCAACATGTAGCAAGGGTGCCTGTACTGGTGCTAGGCAGCAGTTTTAGTGCCCGTGCTATGGGAAACGCAAGGGTGCGCTTATTTTTTGCAAATACAGGCCATCCATGTATTTTTAAAATGTCGAAGCGTGCTTTCGCCAAATTTGGCATAACACTGTGCTCCAACATTTTCTTGTAAATATCCACCAGGGTTTCTCCAGAGGTAAAATACTTTGCCTATCAAAAAACTAAAATCAAGCCACAAACGAGGTGGCTTTCTTTCTGAACCCTTCTTGTTCTAGCAATGCAGGGCTGCAGGTTCTACAAAAATGTAAGGTGTGCCATTATGTAATGGAGGTCAGAGCAAACTACCAAAGCAATGATTTTTTTCAGAGAATGAAAAAAAAGAAATATCCTGGATTCATAGGGATTTTACTCCATGTGCATCCAACCATTACTCTCTTTTCCGGTGGTGGTCCTAAGCAGGAAAAATGAACATTGAAAGGCTTGCGCCGGAGAAGCATGAACATAGATTTGCAGCATTGTGGTGGACACCATTTTTGTCAGCGGAGACTGCTGAAGTTTACCATCAGAAACCTTGCAATTACCAAACCTTTAAATAAAATGAGGAACCTTTAAGAAAGGTGAGGACCTTTATATAAACTGAGGAGCAATAGGAATGTGTGAAATTTGCATTTTGCATAATTACATGAAATGTTAAGAAAATGACCATGCGAAATTGTGCAAAATTACTCAAAATGCGAAACTTACACTGCACTGTATTATAAATGCATTTGTAAAGATCTTACAACTCGCTTACTACCCCTGACGAGGCATTGAAGCACTTTTTTCAGCGAGTAACGCGCTACTTTGGAACCCATAAAGGATTAGTGGTGAATTAGTATAGTGAAATATTGAAGTAATTTGAGTGGTGTATATGTTAGTCAGTTATTTGGAGTGAGAAGGATAAAGAAGGGATAGAAGGGGGAAGCAGGTTTGCATTTATATAGCGCTTGCTACCCTTGAAGGGGTTTTGAAGTGCTTTTTTGGCAAGTAGCACACTACTCCGTAACCCAAAAAGGATTAGTGGTGAATTAGTATAGTGAAATATGAAACTAATTTGAGTGGTGGACATGTTAGTCTGTTATTTGGATTGAAAACGGTAGTGGAGGGATAGATGCGTGAAGGATTTGGAATTTTGATTTTTTGTTTGTTAGCTCATAGCAGTAGGAGGAGGCATGGGACAAGTAAAAAGTAGGTGTAGGCGAAGAGTAAGAGTTAAGGGTGTAGAAAAGCTTTTTTGGGGGGATCGGAATATAAAAACTGGTATGCAATGATGCAAGGAGGGATAGAGTAGGGAAGAGTCTAGAAAGGGTTATTTTGGGGATCGTGGTATGGAGTTTGGGATGAATGAGCGAGTGAAGGTAGAGGATATACAGATAGAGGTATAGGGTGAAGAATAGGGTAGTGCATTGGAAAGAGAAGTGGAAAGAGGTTTGAGATGAGTCAGAGAGTTGAGGTAGAGGATATATTGAGAGAGGTACAGGGTGAGGAATAGGGTAGTCGATTGGATATGCTGAATTAGAAGAAAAGTAATACACATATAGATCTATTAATACATGGAATGTATATAGATGCATTAAGGAAGGTAGTATATGCAGATTAAAGATGAATTAAATAAAGTCTGGCTTTCTAGTGTTGCTGTACTTTAAATTTTATTCATTTATTTATTTATATATTTTTTGGTAATTCAATAGTGAAGCAATTGCAGATAAATAGGTATTGTAAAAGATTTACTTATTTATGCTGTCCCTTATATACATGTTGAAAACATAGAATAATGTAACCATCAGTAATATGTACATTTGTTAAGCAGAACTAATGAATATCTATATATTTTTTAAACATAATCATTCTACAAGTTTATACAAAGCAATACACATATATAGGTACATATCTATAGTACAAGTAAATGCTTATAT
This sequence comes from Lissotriton vulgaris, assembly GCF_964263255.1. NCBI lineage: Eukaryota > Metazoa > Chordata > Amphibia > Caudata > Salamandridae > Lissotriton > Lissotriton vulgaris. The sequence goes on along the minus strand of NC_141687.1, from coordinate 1,915,022,788 downwards.
ACAGAGGGATATGCTGTATATTTCTGTTTGCGTATAGTGGTTATGCGGGGAAGAGCCAATTCTTGAGTAGTTTTCAGACGATAAGGTGGGTATCTGTTGATTTTATGATGGGGAGTAAAGAGTTTACTTGTTTGGCTGCTTGAACAGAGAAGGATGTGCCACCCATGGTTTCTTTCATGTATCTTGGGATTTTTGAGGCGAGATGCCTCACTGGAGCGGAGGTTCCTTTGTTGAATGTGTTTGGTGATTATATTCCTGATGAAAAGCGGTCCTGTTCCATGTATGACTTTGTGGGTGATACAAAGCAGCTTGAACGTGGATCTTCTGTCAACCGGTAACCAATGCAGGGCTTTCAAAGCAGGGGAGATGTGTTCCTGTGGATTTATATGAAGGAGTAGTCTGGCAGCTGAGTTATGAATCAATTGTAGTCATTTCATGGTTGTTAGAGGTGATCTGTGGAAGACGCTTTTCGCATAATTGAGTTTGGACAGAACAATGGAGATGATAGCCTTTACCTTGTGTGGAAATCCCAAATGCAGGAAGATTTGTCACAATGTTTTATAGTAACAAAGCTTGATCTTGCTTGTTTGTCCACTTTGGCATTTATTGATAGTTTGGTGTCCATGGTCATTCCAAGGTCTCTTACTTCCTTCAATACTTTAGGCGGTATTCCCAGATCATTATGCCACGCGGCAAGCGGGTCATAACGTTTTAAAAAGCCACACTATTTTGGTTTTGGACGCATTCAATTTGTGATGGCTCCATGTCATCCATTGATCCAAGTCTCTGAGGTAACTGAAAATTGGTGAGTTTCCAATGTCTTTGGAGCATTCCAGTTGAAGGAGTATTTGCCTGTCTTCTGCATAGTTATAGCAAGTCACTTGTTTGGCTGCTTGAGCAGAGAAGGATGCAGGAGCAGAGAAGGATGTGCCACCCATGGTTTCTTTCATGTATCTTGGGATTTTTGAGGCGAGATGCCTCACTGGAGCGGAGGTTCCTTTGTTGAATGTGTTTGGTGATTATATTCCTGATGAAAAGCGGTCCTGTTCCATGTATGACTTTGTGGGTGATACAAAGCAGCTTGAACGTGGATCTTCTGTCAACCGGTAACCAATGCAGGGCTTTCAAGGCAGGGGAGATGTGTTCCTGTGGATTTATATGTAGGAGTAGTCTGGCAGCTGAGTTATGAATCAATTGTAGTCATTTCATGGTTGTTAGAGGTGATCTGTGGAAGACGCTTTTCGCATAATTGAGTTTGGACAGAACAATGGAGATGATAGCCTTTACCTTGTGTGGAAATCCCAAATGCAGGAAGATTTGTCACAATGTTTTATAGTAACAAAGCTTGATCTTGCTTGTTTGTCCACTTTGGCATTTATTGATAGTTTGGTGTCCATGGTCATTCCAAGGTCTCTTACTTCCTTCAATACTTTAGGCGGTATTCCCAGATCATTATGCCACGCGGCAAGCGGGTCATAACGTTTTAAAAAGCCACACTATTTTGGTTTTGGACGCATTCAATTTGTGATGGCTCCATGTCATCCATTGATCCAAGTCTCTGAGGTAACTGAAAATTGGTGAGTTTCCAATGTCTTTGGAGCATTCCAGTTGAAGGAGTATTTGCCTGTCTTCTGCATAGTTATAGCAAGTCACATAAAATGTATTGATCAGTGCCGGTAATGACTTAAGGGCCAGATGTAGGTGGCTGAAAATAGCCATTTACCGATCGGTAACGGCCGAATTCGGCCGTTACCGACCGGTAAATGGCCATTGACATGTAGGGGCCCTTAAATGTTGCATTTTCGGTAATTTTACCGAATCGGTAATTTTACTGGAAATGCAAGATTGAAATGTGGGTAGCCAATTTTCCATTGGCACATGGCTTTCAGAATCGGTATTTTACCATGGAATACAAATCCATGGTAAAATACCGATTCCTGTGTACATGCACATCTGTGCATGTACACATGTGCCATGTGACAGACAGACATGTCCTTAGGGCATGTCTGTGTGCCACATTGCACACATGCCCGTTTTGGGGGTGCTAGAGGGTGTCAAAGTGACACCCCCTGCACCCTTGACAAATTCGGTATTTACCGATTCGGTAAATACCGAATCGGTATTTGAATTGAATCCTATGGGCTTCAAGGCCTATAGGATTCAATAGCAAATACCGATTCGGTATTTACCGAATCGGTAAATACCGAATTTTTAAGGAATCAGTAAAAAATCCAGATGTTGGTACCTACATCCCATTTACCGATTTTGAAATACCGAATCGGTAAAATTCGGTAATATTCGGTATTTCAAAATCGGTAAATGTGATTTACCTACATCTGGCCCTATATGTGGTTTTTTAAATGCATGGGCGAGATGATAGATCCTTGAGGGACCCCTGAGGTTTGGATGAGAAAGGTGGGGTATGGATGAAATTAGTTCTGTTGCAAAGATAGGATGTGATCCAGTCTAGAGCAGTCCCCTCTATGCTGGCTTCATGGAAACTCTGTATCAGAGTGTCATGGTCAATCGTTTAAAAGGCAGCCAGGAGGTTGAAGAGAAGTAGTGCAGCAACACCGTTGCTGTCAACTGTATTCTTCAGGTCATCCCAGAGGGCAAGGAGGACAGATTCTGTGCCCCTTCCTGCACAGAATCCTTTTTGGAAGTGTGAAAGTATGGCATTATGTTAAATAAATTGTGAATTCTGGGTGAACACTGCTCTTTTTATCAGTTTTCCCAGGGAAGGTCCATTTGTAATTGGCCTGTAGTTGTCAGGGTTCAGTGGGTCCAAGTTTGTTTTCTTCAGTAATGGGAGTATGTATGACTTTTTGAGTTTTTTTGAAAATATTCCGGTAGTTAAGGAATTATTGATGATTCTTCTTACTGAAATGCCAGCACATGTCATTAGAAGAATTGTCTTGAATGTGTGGGGTAAACGGGTCAGAATGGCTACCAGCAGGCCTGCTTGCTTTGACCAGGTCCGCAAATTCATCATGTGAAATGTGTTGGAAGAAACAGAGAGGCTGGGTTAGAGGATTCTTGTATTGTTGCTTTGTAGCTGGTGCTTTTTGTTTGTTTTAAGTGAAAATTCTTTGAGAATTCTTTATTTGTATGTAAGCAAGAAATGTGTCATTGCTCACACTTCGGTTGCGAGGGTACATTACAAACTAAATAAATGTAGAACAAATTCCAAAAGCACTGTTAAAAGAAGCTGCTCGCATTCTGTAGTTCAAGTTGTTCTCATGCTTTCGCTGTCAATTTTCAATGCAAATAGCGCATTTCTGGTAAATTTTCTACAAAAAGTAATATTACGTCGAGGTAGAATTTGGGGAATTTCTCTCAACAAGATTAGCTTGTAATTGCTGTAATAATTGTCCCTGATTACCTCTGCTTAATACAAATTTCACCCAGGCATAGACATCCTGCCAGGATCCAAATTGATTTACGGCTGGGCTAATGCTCTGCCAAAAAGGAAATAAGACCCTGCCTGATCAAAAGGGGTTCAGTACAAGGAGAACATTTTTTTTCATGTGGAGATAAAAGTTTCAAACTCCTCCACGACCAAAGACCCTTGAATGTAATGGCTGCTCACCACATCAGTAGCAATGCTTCTTTGCACAGAATACCTGGAATAAACAGAACATTTAAAAGGAAGATTGAACCTGCTGCTGAGAAGAATATCTGGATGGAATTCCCCCTCATGGTGCTTCCAGATCGTAGCTTGCTTGTGATGACTTTACCACAGAGCTGGCAGACAATAGCACCCAACTAAAACGTCTTTAGTTGATAGCAACGAAGTAGCTGTAGTCACTGCTAGTTCCAGTAAGCCCCCAAGCATCAGTGGCTCCTCCGCTAAGAAGGAGGAGCATTGCCCCACTGCACAAAAAGGAAAAAGAAGATGACAATAACATTGCATGCAGTCAGTAGCCTCTGTACAGTGTGGGGTGGGGTGGGGCTGGCTAAGGGAGGAGTGGTTTACATTTCCAAACTGTGCATTAACTGTTTAGCCGGCCCTCTTGGGCCGACCAAACAGTTCATGTGCACTTTGCATGTTCCTACCAAGTTGCATTCCATAGCCTCACCAGGAACATGCACAGGCTCCCTGTTCCAGACTGAGCGCTGATCCGCGGTGCCCAGACCAATCGCAATGCAGCTTTGCAGCATTGTGACTGGCTCAGGGGAGCCTGTGTGCCGGGTGCTTCTTGCTGCCGGCCGACTGCAGAAATGAAAAAGAAGAGGATGCAGGGGAGGCAGCGGCCGGCTGTTTAAGTTGCGTTTTTTAACCTCTGTTCCCCCTCCCCACTGCCCCACCACCCCCATCCGGTAGGCACTGCTACTGCCATAAAGGGTAGTATACTGTGTCAACGAAGGAAAGCAGAAACTCTCATTTGATGTTGAAGGTTCTTTATTTGTAAGCGGTATTGGCAGGGGCAATTAAGAAGTTGTAGTTGGTGAGGTAATGTTAAATTTGAATGCTCATGCATCAATATTTTGGAGAAAGATCTTATGTACTTCCTAAAATAGAGAAAGGTAAAGAAATCTCAGGTAACCTAGAGAGCTAAGGCTGGAGTAGGGGCAGCTGTGTCACGTGATGGAGAGGGATACAACAAAGGAGAGATACTCATTGTAGTGAATCTAATGGGTAGGGAACGGGGCAGCGGATGAAGAGCAGCTGCCTCTTCCTCGTATATTTAATTTGATATTTGGAGAATGACATTGTGTCAGAGAGACTGAGAATATGATTTCATAAAACTGACAGACTGAGAATATGATTTCATAAAACTGACATACTCTCAATTTGGGAATTCAAGGACAGTGGACAATCTACACACTTTATGTGGGTAGTACAAGAGCACTGTTTTATTCCTCAACCTGGGAGAGAAGAAAAGCAGTTGCCTCATACTAAAGAGGCAGTGAATGTGATACTCTCAGGGGCAACTCGCATGATGAAAAAGACTACCCTTGTTGCACAACTGCTCATCCTCAACACGTATAACCTATTACAGAGTAAGAAGATGTCTCCGCTCTGCAACAAATAGATTGGGTGGGAGAACATAATGAATGGCAGAGTCATGGTGTACCAAATCTTCCAAAAATCCTTCCTCCACCTTCCCACAGGACCGTAAGGTAAGCATGTTATCTCATTCGAAAAGTACTTTTCATCTTCTTCATTGATACTGCGCGGTCCAATATAGAAGGGTCCGCCATCTTGTATATTAGTCGTCTTTAATACAATAGCTTACCAGCAGAACACATCTTATCACAGGTCACTGTAGAGGCATAAAAAGAATGTCCAATAGTTGACATTCCATAGAACACATTATCTTTCAGAAGTAGGAAACTACCAGGAAATAAGGAAATAATACAGTCATAAATGCTATTGTTACTTTGGAAAAAAGAAACCGACCTCAACTCCAATTACAAATACTGTTCATTCATCTTGGCATCCACTTTAAAGTCAAGCAGACTGCTCCCTCTATTGATTGCTGCATACAATGAACAACAGCATAAATCACAGTCCACAAAGGCTATTTTAACTCCCCTCTACAGAAAGTGATACCTAAAGTGCTGCGAAAACCTATCTACATGCAACAGTAATTTTCAAAAAGGAGTCATTTGGCCATCTTCTCTTACCTACAATAATATAGGGTTAAATATTCCACAGACTAGTAATTTCTATGACATCCAATTGTTGTGTAGTTCCTATATACCCAATACAGTATCTGCACGTTTGGACAACATAAACTGTGGGATTGGTGGCAGACTGATTCCGTACACCCCATCGGGTATGTTAGCCTGTCTGTATCAGCTAGCTCACAGTGCCACTAGAATCTTCTCTTATCGGGGAGAGAATAGTTTTTGGAAACCTCAGAACATGACAATGCTGATCCCTCAGAATCGTGGAAACAACATACTACCTTTCGCTCAGTCGCTCGTGCTCACTTAGTTGTTCTCAGAGATACACAGAATAAACATACTGGTCATTTTTTTAATAAGAATTTATTGAACAGTTGTTATTCTAGTGTAGAATAGATGAGCTGTAACAACCTTTAGACAGTAGAAGAGATATATGATTGGCAGTACTACAAAAGTGAAGGGATGGTACAGTTCTACCATTTTGCGGTAATCATGAATGTCTACAAGTACATAAAATACATGATAAAAAGTGCGTCATCCTATGATGCCTCCCTAACTAGAAGTGCCTAAATGTACCTAGCATCTATGTAGGCGTTATGCAAAGAATCCCTCTAGGATCTAATCAATCCCATTACCTGAGAATGAGAGAATATGGGACCCCGTCCTGGTCTCGAGTTGGACACCCCGCGAGGGATGTTAGACCACTGTGAGCTGGAGTGTCTGCATCCAGTAACCTCAGCGTCTCTGGTCAGTGTGTCAGCCGATAAGTCTCGGTCTCCTCTGTCTTTCTAAGGAGAACATGATGTATATATACCCATAGATCTCCCTAGGGGTCCATCTTGCTCTGTTACTGTGCCGGCCTTAAGGATGACGTCAGACCTGAACTTTATACAGAGAGATAATACAGCAGATGGTAGTCCTGCTGTGCCTCCAAGAAACATCATGCATAATGTATGAGATTTGAACTAGGAAAAACCTGTGTTCTGAATGCAGTATTGTATCTAGGTAAAAGGTCAGTCCCTAAGAACCGTTATGTATGTAATGTAGGGAACAATATAGGTGAAAGGTTGCAATGTTAACTGCACCTATTTAGGGTACCTATATGGAATATAACACCCACTCCTATTCCGAGTGGACGACATATGTAATTTATTATCGTACTACTAGCCTAATTAGATATAGGTTTGCTCAAAGTTCATAACACATTTCTTTTGCTAATATGTTTAAAAACATCTAAAAAAATCTAAAAAACATACAAATGTTAAAAGAAAAATGTTTTGCAGGCCATAGCACTAAAGTGTCCTTAGTTATAATCTGTACCACTATCCGCATTAGAAACAAGTAGAGTAGATTTGTGAGTAGCATGTAGCTGTAGTGTTGCAGACCAGAGAGAGAGACAGGACGGACTCCAAACTGAGAGCCAGAAAGCCAGAGAGGTCACATGCCGGAGAAGCTGCTGTCGAAGTGGAGCGAGGCAAGCAGAGCGAGTCGGGAGTCGAGAGCAGGAGACGGAGAGACGGGGAGAGAGCCAGCACCTCAGTACTACCAGTGCCCCCCGAGATGAGCCCTGAGCCCCCGAGCAGGGCCCGCAGCTCTGCTCTCCTTCGCCGATGCATGAGCCGCCTGTACCAGCCTTCTGTATCAGCCGGCACAGCTACTTTCAGCAGTTTTCATAGCTCCGGTGCTCAGGTACGTGAAGCGAGCAGAGAGGCAACTAGGGATCACGATCGCCCCCGGCAGCCTCGCCTCACTAATTCCACAATTCCAGCAGCCCTCACCAAAAATACAGACTTAGCATTCTCACGCTGATTACTGAGCGAGCAAGAGGAAGACGCCGGCTCCCACGCGGCTCCCAGCTCTCAGCCCCATCCCACTGATTCCACACAATGCGGGCTCTACAAAAGCTTCATTGAGTTTTGCGGTGGCAGGCAGGGGGTTGCCAAGCGTGGCTGAGCCCCAGCCCCCCATAGACCACAGGTTTCTCCCCATTGAGGGTACCTCAACTCCCCAAACGCTCAACTGCATTATCAGCTGACCTGCAGTGCATGGAGAGTGGCCGCGAGGAGAGGAATTGTAAAGGCAAGACGCAGCTGAGGCAAACTGGCAAACCGGCGTGACAATTAGGTTGGGCGGAGATTAGTGCTGAGACCCAGGGCGGCTGAACCTTGCTGCGCCAAGTCGAACCAAGGAGCAGAGACAAGGAGTTGAGGCACTGAATCGCCGCTTCCAATCACGCCACCAGCAATTACGCCCCACCACCACAACTGCTATAATCACGAAGCCCCTCTGAAGCAAGCAAGCAGTGGCACTTGCAATTCGCAATTGAATAACAAGAAGTAGCAGCAGCACAAAGCATAAAAGAATTTGCTCTGTATCACGGTAAATCAACTTTCTGCTACAGCGAGTGAGAAATGAGTGCGGCTGCCATTAGGGTCAGCTGCTGAGTGCGTACCCGGTGAGACCGCGGAAGCGGCCCAACTAGGTTGGGCATGGCTTGCTGCTCACCAGCGGGCCCTGCTCACAGCCTATCTGCGTCAAATGCGCTTACCTAGGAGATCAGCAATTGGCAATTACCTGGTTTCAGAAGTTCTCCATTCCACCTTTCCTCAGGACCATTACTCACATCATAATTGAGGCAAGCAAATAGCAAGCACATAAGCACAGAGGACCTCGGCAACAAACAACTATAATAGAACAACAGAATAAGTCAATACATTCTCTGGAACTGCCGGACCAGCACATTGCACGACACGCAATCACAGTATATTGCACCAAAGATGATAAAACGGATTCCAGTTACTAGGTCAAGGTCAAGGTCAGCTGTCCACGCTAACGGAGGCGCAGGCTCAGCAGGGCTACCAACTAATGATCCCTGCAAAATACCCATAAATGACCAGGACTCATACCAGCTTCTAGGGTTCCCCAAGGCACAGAATAACCAAAAGATCGCTAAGACTGGCCTGATAACTAAATACCTGCTTCCAAAGCTCTCAAATGGTGCTTCCACCAATGGCAGCGTAGACCACCTAAGAGACAACTCAGATACCAAGGAAGAATTTTCCTCCTTTGCAACAAGCACCCAGGGCTTTAACCCATGGAAACAAAAGGCCATTCCCTCTCGTGTCCAATCATGGAGCGGGTTAATTGCCCCATTCAATTGTCCTTGGGGCTATACTCTGACCCCAACGCCAACATGAGCTTTGCCTCACTGGTCCTTCATTCATCTTTCATTGACACTCCCAAATCAGCCTCACGTGCACCAGGAAAATCTACAATAATTGAGGCTCAAATACATCAACCACATTCAACCACCCAACAGCATCCTGCTCTGACTTCTGCCACTGGTTCTTCTGCTGTCATGAAAAAACAAGAGCTGGGAGAACTTTCATCATTATTTTTACAGCAGCTTGAAACCAAAATAGAACAAATGTAATGGCTGCTCACCACAGCCGTACATACCATCTAGCGGAATAAACGGTTACCTCTGCACTCCTCAACACACAGAAAACCTGAGCTTCACGGCTGCCTCCGGGTCGCCAAAACTTACCAACCCACAATATATAACAGTCAAAGCCTTACTTTGTCAATCCACTAAAATGGACTTGCAAATAGATCTTTTGCAGTCAATAGCTTTGTGCTTGGCAGACTTGAAAGGAAAAATGGGTCACATCACAAATTTGATTCTTATCCACAAACAAATTGCTCATGCTCATGTGCGGCCATTGAGGATCAGTGAGCAAATCTTCTGGTGGTCTTGACCACCTTAGCAGATTCAATCCAGGCCGCAAGGGCCCCCACTGGGCCACCCTCACAATTGACACCAACCAAATTTGAATCAAATACTGAACTCACCAACTCACCAACAAGCAAGCTAACAAACTTGAAGACCCATCTGCAAGCTCAATTAAAACATTACTGCCACTATCTACTGATGCTAGCTCAAAACCCTCAACGGGGTCAACAACAGTTGTGGTTTCTTCTCCAACTAGCTGTCAAATAGCAGAAAAATCTGATGACACCACAGAGATTAAACAGAAGGAAGGCTCGCTCTCTAGGAAAGCAAAGAAAAAATTGAGGAAATCACAAAAATGGGCGAAGGCAAAAAATAGAGTGGCGTCCCTCTTTACTCGTACACATATATCTGAGTCAGCCACTGGCTCAGTTAAATTTTATCCAATTTTTGCAGCAAAGACACCAGGAAAGAGGGACAGGCCAATGATATCAAACCATCTACAATTAAGCAAACAATCATCAATTAAGGGTTCAGCGGATGATTCCGGCCAAGGGGCAATTTCCCCCAATGCCCCCACCTCCTCTCCTCCTGACAAAGAGAAGGCGGTAGCCCACTCAATAGCAACTCAGTATAAGCTTATGGAAGATGTGAGGACTGGTCCTCTCCCTGTGCTGACACCACTGTCTGTAACCTCAAGGGCACAAGCAGAGGCCGATACGCAATCACTGTCCACACCTACACTCAGCAATGAAATGCAGCACCAACAGGCACCAAAATTCCCACCAGGACCAACAGTAGATGGATCCTCTCCAATATATCAACCCTCATTAGTTCCCCATAATCAAGTCCAATCTACTCGAATTCAGAAGTGGCAGAGGTCATACTTACACTAAAATACCACGCAAAAGGCAACTACGATACTCTGAACAGAGGCAACATTCTGCGTCTATTTACTTATATACCATCATTGGAGCAGATAACTTCAGCAGATATTGCCAGGGTAAAATTTCAAAGCCTGCCAGGAGGCTCTCACAATAAATCCACAGTGGTTGGGCTATACCAGCAGTCACATCAGACAACAATGCTGTGTGAAGCCAATCAACTGGCAGACTGGGGCATTGAGATTAAGCACTTACCTCAAGACAAATACCCTCACATTTTAGACATCAAACCCATAAACACATCAACCTATTCCATGTTAAATTGCGCAGATGGCCCTCGCCCAGGCAACAATCCCTCCCCTCTCGTATACTCTCTCAACACGAACTTTTGAGGATCACTTGCTCCACAAATCAAAGAAGAGTCTTCTCAAGCAAACAGGACACCAACAACCAACTTGGACCTCAGTCCCAGCGCGGCCATCACTTGGCTCGACGGCATACCTAAGCCCCTCAGAGGCAACACAGACTCCACACTGAACACGCAAAATTACCACCTAATGATCATCTCTTGGAATGGGGCTGGCCTTCAGAAATTGGTCAAGAAAAAATCTGCTTTAGAGCATCTACAAAGCAGTGATATAATTTGTTTCCAGGAGACATGGGCATCATCTACTACAACTCTCCTCGGGTACTTTGAAATCCATGTCCCGGCTTCAAGACATAATATCAATGGGCAGCCTCTCTGTATACATCAAGCACTCCAGAAGCCTGGAAGTCACCACACTCACGCTCCTTTCATCTGGAATTCAAGCACTACTTATCAATGTAATTAAAAACCATCATAAACCGCTTCGATTGTTATTATTCAACTGCTAAATTAATCTAGCTCTGCACCAGAGTAACCAAGCACTCGAGGATCAGGCTGCCTTTATTGGAGATCTTCTCATTGAATACCCCTACCACAATTCACTTATCGTTGGGGATTTCAAAAATAGATCACTTGATAAGACAGAAAAGGATAGAAAACAATTTAAAGAGGATGCTGCATTGCAAGCTTTATTTGATTCCTGCTATGTATCATCTGCTTACAATCTTAAGAAAGCAATAGCTCAGACATGGGCCCGCTCCCAACATATAGGAACACCTCCACAATAGACTAATTTCTCACCTGAATGACTTTGATATAGACAACCGAGCAGACAGCGACCACAGGCCCCTTAGAGCATCATTCAGTCTTTCCATCGCTCTACCCTGCAAGTATACGACTGCATGTGATCCCACGGGGGAAGAATGTAACAAAGTCCCCCGCAGGATAAAATGGACCTTTAATCTCTGCACTAAATTGTCTGTATGGACAACAAAAAATGAACAATTGAAAACTTTATTTGGCTCACAGGCCCTGCCCATCCTCCTCACGGATCTTCATCTGGCGTTGGTGGAATATCAGACGCTCATCAAAATCAGGGGCCAACCCAGCTAAAGTAGGACCAGACTAAGGAAACACTGGAAAGGAAGCAGAACACTCAGAAGGCCCCAAAAGCAAAACAAAGAGGGTGCAAAGCATTGCAGGGTGCTGCCACTGGATCTCTCCGAGCTGTCTATAAGAAATATGCATGGGAGAAACGTACTAAACGAAAAGAAGATGCTTGGCTAAAAATGTTCTCCCTTCTTAAAGAAAAAGATCCACCTCCATTTGGGAAACTTGTAAATCGCCTCAGTAACAATGGCCAGTCTAAGGAGAATGGGGTTCCCGAGAATGTCCGTGGTGAATCATATTATACAGCTCTACAGCGGCGGGACAGGAGAGCAGATAGCCTCCCAATCATCGCAGACATTAAATTATGAAAACATCCAGGCCCCAGATATTCCAGAAGCCGAAGTAATCAAAATCATTAGTCGCATGAAGAACGATGGCGCACCAGGGACCAATGGAATACCTGCTGCAGTCTTTAAATCGAACCGATCCTTTTGGGCAGAACTCTTCGCACTGCTTTTTAATCAAGCCTTTCTTACAGCCACAATTCCATCCACTTGGCAGGGCTCAATATAACACCCGATGTAAAAAAAGGGCAACCGCCTAAACCCGGCCAATTACAGATTAATAGCGCTATTGGATCTTCAAGCCAAGGCTTACGCTCGAGTTCTGCTGGCTGAATTAGAACATTGGGTAACAAAAAATAGTATTCTCCCCGTTCCCAGTCAGTCTTAAGATCGGGCTGCTCTGCAACAGACAATTTAACAGCGCTGGCCTATTTGTCCAGGAAGCCTACTCAGGGTAACAATTCACCCTTATTCTACTGTTTTGTGGACTTCAGTGCAGCATTCGACAGAGTTGATCGAGGAGTGCTATGGAATAAGCTAAATTCTTGGGGGTTATCCTCCACACTTCTCTCTGCACTGATATCACTACACCAGAAGACCTGGGTGAGGATCAAAACCAGCGCCACAACATTATCTGTAAAAATTCCAACAGAAAATGGATTGAAACAAGGCTGCGTATTAGCCCCACTACTTTTCAATCTCTATACTGCCAACTTACCAAAAGCACTGGCTAGTGCAACCTTGGTTTCCCCAAAACTGGGCGATGAGCGACTCTAGATCATGCAGTACGCCGATGACATTGTCATGATGGACCATACAAGAATGGGACTACAAAGAGCACTCACTGCCCTTAACATGTACAACATAAAGAACAAACTCCTGATGAATGAGTCAAAAACTAAAGTCATGATTTTTGGGAAACATCAAAGAAACAAAATCTTGTCTTGGAGAGTAGATGGGCCACAAATAACCACCTGGCGCAGCTACAACTATTTGGGAGTCTAGTTCAATGAAAGGGCAAATCAGTGATCCATCTTAAACACCTTCGGTCCAAGGGAGCCGGGGTTACTCATAGCCTGAGGCACCTGAATCAGCCGTTGCACAGCCCTTCCGCCAAGCCAATTTTAAGGGTCTTACACGCCAAATTGCTTCCAGCATTATCTTATGGCCACCTGGCTTTTCCAGGAAAAACCGACCTATTTCTTGCGAATTATCAAATAATGGCCTATAAGAAAATATTTTCCGTTCCCCAGCATGCAAGGAGGGCCAGGCTGAGGCTCGAGTTGGGCCTGGCAAGTACAGACCTTCACCTTTGCTTAGGCGACTTAATGACATTTTACATCCATACCTTGCGCGCCTCAGCTCAATCCTTGAAAAAACAACTTCAAATTATACTCACGGACAAACTCTCCCCCTGGTACAGACAGCTGCATCTGACCATTTCCACGTTGAATATTGAAACCACAAACCTTACTAATCCAGCCATTCCTCTGTCAACGTGGAAAAAAACTATAAAAAGCCAAATTATCTTAGTGTCATTTGAGAGAGACATTGCTCGACTTTCTAAAAATCCTCTCTTCACAGCCCTGGACACCTCGTACATCAAAGAGAAACATCAACCATATTTTAATTATTCCTTTCAACCACAGACTCGCAATAAAATTATTTATATGAGGTGTTTAGCCCTTCCATTCTACGACTTTAATCTGCTTTGGGCTCGGAGGAATGGACAGCTAACGTGTAGGCTTTGTAACAACCCAGATGAGTCTTGGCTACACCTGCTATGCTGTTGTCCTCGCCTTGCTCATGACCGTCATCGGCTACTGCTCCCAGTCTATTGGGACAAGCTGCTGAGGCATTGAAAGGAAGCATCTGATTTGTGCTTTAGCAACAACTCCACTCAAGTTCTTGCAAGGACTGGGAAGTTTATTAACATTATTTTAACCACAGTGCACACAGCTCACAGCTAAAGAAACATAAGACAGCGCCCAGGGGGTCAAATCGGATCATCTTGCAGGGCCCAACAACACACTTACAGAGATATCTCACTAAGAGCTGTTGAAGCATTCTCAAGTCCCTTCTTATATTGCCACTGTACAAAAGGACATTGCTGAAAGTTAGGTATTGGCACCTGCAACAAACCCTGGGACATTCTGATATTGCCTTTTGCACCTCACACTTCTCTTCTGGCTCTCAATGGTTACATTTAACATTCCTGCCATTAATCAGAAATGCTGCTTGGGACTGTTATTAATCTATACTGCTTGCTATTATAAAGTGCTTATAAACTTTTCTTGTTTTAATTAAGTATTGATGAGATGTTTGTATGTTAGGGTTCTAATTAACTTATAATAAAGAGAGTATGCCCAATAAATGAAAGGAATGTCAATTTTGTTTATGAGTTCGATATTTGAGCTTGCTTAAAAAAGGGTGAATTTCTTCCAGCACAAGACGAGACAAATGAGTCAATTGCTTATGTGTCCTGGCTGATAGACGCAACATTTTCGTTGCTTGCTTCCGCAGTAGACGGCCACTGTAGCAGCTAGCAGAGTATGTCAATTGTACACAGATGATGTTCCATGCTGTCTGCAGCAGGTGCTGGGGAAGCCTGTGCACCGTTCAAAGCCTGGGTGTCAGTGGAGGAGCCGGTGTCCATACCAGCAGGTGCAGTTACTACCTGTGGTGGATCAAGGAATGCTGCCATCAACATTGGAATATGCTGAGGACACTGCAGAACATGAGCCGTTATCGGGTCCAGTAGAGCTTTTTCGTCTGATTGCGCACTTGATGGGGGGGTCAAACAAAGGTCTAACATCAAAGCGGGCATCGGAGGACTGGGAAGATACAGAGTGTATGAAGTTTGGAATAATGACACGTACCATCTGAAAGATGCTTAAAAGTCCAGAACCTATGGTCTTAAATAGGTGGACTATGCCTTTCATATCAGACATGTTAAAGATCCAATTTACCATTCCTAGGAAATGGAAAGGGCAGTTTGTATCAGGGCCGGACTGGCTACCGGGCAGTTGTGTGTGCTGCTGAGTTGGGGGCTAATTTCTCTGTGGTGGGGGCTTATTTCGTTGATGGGGACCTGCGTGCGCATTGAAATAAATAAAGCAAAACAAATTTCGTTTTTCACACGCAGGTCCCTATCAACGAAAACAGCCGCCAGCTCGGCAGCACACACAACTGCCCGTCAGCAAGTCCGACCCTGGTTTGTATCTCTGCCGAAGTCCTTGCGATCTGGAGATCAAAAGTCTCTTGAGTGGAGGTTAAGGGCACAGACTTCTGTAAGCATGATTTTCATTCCAATTAGAGTATCAAACCGTATTAAAGAAACATTCAGTGAAGGCCATATCGTGCCTCCCTGACTGTATGTGTCGGTGGAAACAATACTTGCATACAATAAGTAACCACGGAGCTCACGGTTACTAGATATGCGATGCCCGGGAGCATATTGCAGCAGCCTTGACTGTTCAGCATCAAGTAACTCTCGTTGGAAAGTAGACTGAATGCTGGGGTAATCACTGCAGCTGGGGCACCCCTAAAATGACAGGACAAGTTCACTACAGAACCATTACAAGCCCGTGGTGCATTATATCCTGACATATGAATGATCCACTCAAAGCGTTCTCACAGTTTGCACTGCTTAGAAAAACTTCTCGATCCCAACTCCAGCATCGAAATCTGTACTGTAATTCCCATGATTACTTTAAGTAGTCCTTACCCATTTTTTAGGTTTCGACCTTGGCCGTAGCACCGCAGGTGCTACGCCCAAGGGCGAAAGCTTTTGTTTACACTAGGGGGAATTGAACACTCCCCTTCTTCCATTGGCTAGCTCCATAAATGGAGGCTAGCCATTGGAAGACATCAGCGTCAATCCCTTTCTCCCGGTCAGAACGCGAATCGTGGGCGTTTCTGACTATTTTTTTAAATCCCGCCCCTTGATGTCGTGTGTCCCGGGCCGCGCTGTGATTGGCTGTCGGCCCGGGACACCCCAGTGACGTCATTTCCCGGCCCGCGCTGTGATTGGCTGCCGCCCGGGACACCCCTGTGACGTCAGCCAATCACAGCGCGGGCCTGGGCAATGACGTCACTGGGGTGTCCCTCTGGAGGCAAAAACGTTTTGGTGGAGGGGGCAGCGGCGAGCGGAGTAAGGAAAAGGGAGCTTGGCAAGCAGGGCCTTGAAAGTGAGGTGTAAAGTAAACTGTGAGGGCTGTAGTTAATTTGCAGACTGGGATATCGAGTAGGATGATGTGGAAAGAAGCAGGATAATGTAAAGTGCGAGGGACAGTTTGGGGTATGACCCTTGCCTGGATTTAATGTGCTTAGGCAGTGTCTGTACTAGTGAGTATCGAAACAGGGCATGCTGTTGATGGTTAAGAGGTTGTTCCTTGAGGTCTGGGTGTTGGTTAAGGTCTTACTCAGATTTCCATGTCTTAACATGCATGGTTTCGAGCCCTTCATTTTTAACCTACAAGTCTTAGGTAGTTGGGTGAGTTCGAACTCCATGAAGGCACAATAAAACCACAATCCCCAGAATGCACCACGTTATTTCATGACAGCGCAGGATTCGGAATAGACTGTCATGGTGCAAACCATAGGCAGTGAAGAGTGGTAGAAGTGGTACGATAATGCAGGGTGTGTGAAAAGCATCTCCCGGGGGTGCTTATGAGATGTATGGTGAGGATAGAGGTATTCTAACAGTGTGTGTGTGTGTAGTAGAGGTGCCTAAAATTTTTTAAAAATTGGGTGAGTTCTAGGGTAGTTATGAAGTAGGAAGCGTGATGAGGGTGCACGTTTTGTATCTGAGAACACGGAGGCAGCAGTACATAGATGCAAAGTTACGTGGTGTATTAATGTCTGGCAATGGTTCGGAGGCAGACAAGGTACGAAAAAGCTCAGTGAAGGTAGTTGGAGGGTGCAGACTGTGATAATGCTGAACATATGAATGGTGTAAGCAGTTTATGGAAGATAAGTTAAAGTTTTAAACCATGTGCGTCCTCGTCGAATGGTAACAAGCCTTTAACTGACTAATTTCTGTTCTATTAGCAACACAGGTGCAAGGCACAGTGAAATGGTTCAATGTCCGCAATGGCTACGGATTCATAAACAGGTATTTAATATGTTGATGGGACGAAGTGAAATATTTACTCTGGTGAAATTTCTGGAAGCTAGTATGAGAATGTGGGTGTCCGAAGTTGGGATGGGAGGAGTTTGTAGTTGAAGTGATTGGTTAGTGGCTGTTCTGTGGCAACAACGCCTGTGGAATGTGAGCGCTGGCCACTTTTTCATGTGATAGAACCTAGTCACTTTTTTAAAGCCAATTAACACAACCAACTTTAAAAGGATTGTCTGTGAAACTTCGGCGAGAGCGATTATATTTAATTATATTTTATTGTTGAAGCAGAGGACATTGCTTATTGCTAGTTGGTAATGGAACTTGTTTGTGACAAGTTGCGCAGTCTACAGTGCCTGTATGTGGTTGCATGTGTCCATATTCTTTTATTTACATGGAGTTTTGCCACATGATTCTGCCTTTCATATCCACAGGAATGACACCAAAGAAGATGTCTTTGTGCACCAGGTGAGCATCTTCACTTTTATTCTCATTCTGTTGTCTCAACAGCAGTTCTATTTTGCGGGCTACTTATCATGCTTTGAAGGGTGACGGGCCTCTTAGAATAAGTACACCTTTGTTCTGCGATGTCTCTCATAGGGTATGGCCTTTTGTCGATGCAATTGACTGCAAGAGAATTAACTTGGTATAGGTTTGTTGGCTGATCTGCTCCTAGCTTATAAGTCTCACATACCAAGCTTTCTCATTGTAGCGTCTGCAGGTATTATTATTCGATACTACTTACTTTGGCTAGGGTTCTTATAACCACAATTTAATGAACCTTCCCCAACACAGGGTCATTGAGCAATAGTCGGGCTTGTGCGGTGTGGGGGGGAGATGGGGGTCTTTGCTGCCAGGTTAACATCGGAAAAATATTTTGTATAGTAAGTTTACTGACTCGAGGCAGGGAAAAAATAGGAAACTGTACAGCAGGGATTAAAAGGGCCTGCAATAAATCGGGGCAGGTAGCCTTGTCTTAACTAGGAGTGCTAAACAGTATGTCGTCCTCTGTAGAAAGGCATCTTTTTGGATAAGAGCTGAATTTAAGCACCCCGTGTGCTGAAATGTACTTGGTTTTTAGAATGGGGTGACATTTTGCACTGAGAATCAAATCTGGATAGATAAAATGTTTGCATGACTACCGGGGCGTTTAATCTGATACTTGACCTTTCTGAGTGGCCGGAGTTCGTCATTTGATTTAGTAAGTGTTACGTTTTTACTTTGTAAATCTCAGGCATTTGCCGCTTGGTAGCCAGCCTAGATAACGCAGTGGCTGTTCTAGGCTCACCGAAGTGTTACGGTGTAGAACATTGTAGCGCCGAATTGGCTTCCTTTGCCATTTTAAGCATCTGCGACGTGTTCCTGCAGCAGGATGTGTGCAGCAAGCAGCCAGCAGCACACAGGACCGATATGATACATTGTGTACTTTGGAAAGAATTGTAGTTTAGGCATGCAGTTCACCGTAGTCTGCCAGGCAGTGGTATCACGAAAACAGATGCTGCTCGTTCCGCTGCTAATCGGGTTTCTCACCGAACGTCAATCTGATTGGCGCAGCTGGTACGTGTGTGTTGCAATATTTATATAAAATGGTCTCAACTCTTGGAATTAAATCTGTCATTTTCTGGAGTTCAAACATACTAGCCCTCATTTTTAAACCGTTTCTTTTACTTATTTGTAAGATGTATACTATCATTTTCAACACTGTAATAAACTATCATGCTCTGGTTTAGTGTAACCTGTACAGTTATAAAATGTGTATTAATCCCTCAAAGATTCGAAAACAGTACGGGGACACAAGAACCCTAATGCAGTAGTCACTGCTGCATACCACGACCACATTATTATTTGTAATGTCAAAGCAACCCTTACTACAATGCCCTCCCTTTTCCACTCTTTGTTTCTCTGGCTATTTAAACTACTTCATATGTACGGTGACCAGACTTTTAAAAACGATATCGGAAAATTCTGCAAGTATATAAATAGGGCTACACATTCACATAAACAGAAGAGCTTAAGCAACCATCTTCACTAACATTGTGAGGTACTATGGGGAATCATGTGCAACGTTTAGCCACTGTGCCATCTGTTAACTGAATCACCGTGTGTGGCGGCTCTGGGTGGGTGTGTGTGGCGGCTCTGGGTGGGTGTGTGTGGCGGCTCTGGTGGGTGTGTGTGGCGGCTCTGGGTGGGTGTGTGTGGCGGCTCTGGGTGGGTGTGTGTGGCGGCTCTGGGTGGGTGTGTGTGGCGGCTCTGGGTGGGTGTGTGGCTGCTCTGGGTGGGTGTGTGTGGCGGCTCTGGGGGGGGGGTGTGTGTGTGGCGGCTCTGGGGGTGTGTGTGTGGCGGCTCTGGGGGGGTGTGTGTGGTGGCTCTGGGGGGGTGTGTGTGGCGGCTATGGGGGGGGGTGTGTGTGGCTGGCTCTGGGTGGGTGTGTGGTAGTAATTGCTGTCTGCTGAGCTTTTCCATAGGGTACAATAGGTCTCACATTTTCGAGAGATTAAGCTAATGGCAATGTAAATGACTATGCATTTATTTATCTGTTTTCAAAACCAACACATAAATACAAATTTTGTCATTTACAATGCCAATAGCTCTAACTTTTCCAAAGGAGAAACCATTGCATTGTAAATGCTTGTTTATATTTGCCTGCCTGCTTTTGTTCAAGGCAGTACTGAATCTGAAAAGTAGTGACCGGTAGAGTTATGTGGCCATGGATTAGCCATTCTGTGGATGGTGATTCTGTCACGGTAAATGGTAATCTACCCAGTTTTTTTTATACGCAGCATTGTTTATTTTGCTCCCATTTGTGCTATTTCTATCTGTTTATCTGTTAGATTGTATTCAGAAAACAGAGACGTGCTGTTGATAAAATACCAAGGCAAGTAGCCTGCATGCAAAGATTGCAGCGTCCAGCTTAATAACATAATAGAACGCAGTTGAGCTTGCCCATGTTGTAATATGGCCAAATCTTGTTGTTGCCTAAGGAATATATCCTGGAGGTCAATGTTTTTAACCCATTGTCTACCACTGCTAGCAATTTTTCTAGGTTTATATGGGCTATCTCCCATAATCTTTCTGCGGCCTTTTGTTGGGATATTTTCCATATTTGATTGTAGGCAGCTTAAATGCCAGCATATATGAAACATTTCTGATGTGGCTTCCGGGCACCTAGTATAAAATCCCTCAGATCCACATCCTTTGATAGAAAGGATGAGTGTTGTTTCACCTGTGTGAGTGTTGAGGTGTTTAGCCAAATCGAGGCACAACTTCCCAACACTCTAGGATGTCACTACCCCTCGATGTTCTTTCTGTGCATAGCATGGATCTGGCCTATGGATATCAAACCTTTTGGTTTTACCTACGAATCTTGCCTGACAACTATTGGCGTCTGTGGGCCAAATCAACCATTTCTTCCAATTGGGTTCTGATCTGTTGTATTGAATGACGTCATCTAATGTAACCTCTTTTTGTGATGTTTAGTTACCCTTGGCCAGTGATGGTGTTGGCAGCCGAGGTGTGTTTAAGTCTTTGTTCTTGGCTAGTCTAAGGCAAGACGTCTGTTGCACTCTCTCATTCAAAAACATGATCTGTTGAGGGATGAGGCATGTTCTAAATAAAGTTCCATTCCCTGAACTTGTCATTCTCTAGTACCGCAGACTGATTTTAAGTCTATGGTGTCTTTCCATAAGTCGTACCAGTACCGAAAAGGATCTCCCCCCTTTACAGGAGAGTTTGTACCGCGGACATGACAGGAGTTGTGCCTCTGAGGATCGCAATGAACGTCCCGGCGTGTAAACCTCCAGGCGTTCTTTTATGTAGACAAGGGCTAAGCCATATAAAGCTTTATGAGCTATGCAGAGGCTCTTGAATTTGACTCTTTGTTTTATAGGGAGCCAGTGCAGCTGATGTAACAGTAAGGTGGCATGTGCTTTCCTAGGAAATCTGAAAATCAATCTGGCTGCATCGTTTAAAACTACTTGTAATCTATTGGCCAGATACTGAGGGAGACCTAGGTAAAGGGCATTACCATAGTCCAACCTTGAGATTATGATAGCTGAAACAATCGTGTGAAGCGTGGAGGTGGAAAGAAGGGGGACCAGTTTACAAAGCTGTCTAATTAGACCCGTACAAGTGCCAACCACCGATGAAATTTGGTCGGCCATTGAAAGTGCCTCATCAATTTTTATGCCAAGACTTTTTACCGATGGGCTAGGATTCGGAGTAGGGCCTAGATCTTGGGGCCAGAACCGGTCACTCCAAGGTGATTCACTTGTGGGGATGACCAGAACATCTGTCTTATCCGGATTAATTTTTAGTGAGTTGGCTGTCATCCATCTCACAGTAAAACTGAGGATCTTTTGTGCTTGAAGCTGAGCAGATACGGTGTTATCAATGCTAAGCAGCAGCTGGGTATCATCCACATAGTTGAACATTTTACAACTCATATTTGCTAATGCTGTTACCAGTGGTTGTAGGTAGACAATAAAAAGGAGTGGGGACAGGGCTGATCCCCGGGGGACTCCGCAGCCAAGTGTACCCAGATCAGACACTGCATCGCCCAGTTGAATCCTTTGGGACCTTCCTAACAGGAAGGATTCAAGTTATTGGTGAGCCTGGTCTTGGATGCCTAAAGTGGCAAGTCTGTCCAGTAATATGGTGTGGCTGACAGTATCAAATGCCGCTGATAGGTCTAATAATATCAGGGCACAAGGTCTATTCCTGTCAGCCAGGACCCTAAGCTCATCAAGCACTGAGAGCATAACCAGCTCAGTGGTATGATGTGCTCGAAACCCAGATTGGCGTCCCTTGAGAAGGTGGAAATCTTCCAGAAAAGATTAAAGTGTTTTCAGAACATGCTGTTCCCAAACTTTACCCAAGAAGGCTAACTGGGAGATTGGCCTATAGTTTTTTAGATTAGTTGCATCAGCCCCTGTTTTTTTTAAAGCGGTTTAACTCTTGCCTCTTTGAGGCTAGATGGTAAGTATCCGGTCTCTAGGGAGTTGTTTAATATGGAGATGATTTGTCCGTCTAGACCTGAAAGCGCCATTCGAAAAATTCTAGGGGGGCACGGATCTGATGGGGAGCCTGTTTTTATCCGATTGGTAATCACCCTGAGGGAAGCTGTGTCCAATTTTGGGAAGCTTGAAAGGGTATGGTCATATGGGGAAGATTGGGGACAAAGTGATAAAATATAACTGTTAGAGGTGTTGTTAATCTCTAAGAGAAGGTTCCTGTCCTTTCCAAGAAAGAACGATTGAAAAGTATTACAGCCAAATATGGGTAGAGCTGGTGTCCTATCTGTTTTTTTGCTGAGTTCTGTCAAGATTCTAAAGGTTTCTTTCTGTTTGTGTTCAGCGGTGTTCATTCTGGTTTCATAATATTCAGCTTTGGTTGTTGTAATGCATTTTTTATGAAATTTAAGTAGTGCCTTATATTTCTCTCGCTCAGCTGGATCGTGGGAATTGAGACAAATCTTTCCTCCTTTTTTCTGTCAAGAGGCAGTAGAAGTACAGTTCTTGTTCCTTTCACTGGTAGGACCTATCTAGGCTTTCTTGTCCGCTATTTTCTCTCTGACCAGATCCCCGACTTTTGGGATCCAGACAGGCCTTGCCGTGACTGATTTGACTTCCCCAGCGATGGTCTGCTTCAGGTGGACATTACTTTGTTGTGTCCTGGATTCATTTAGATCCTGTAAAACGATCACAGATGACAAAAGGTTTCTCGTGCGCCCCTGCGCCTTCACAATCAAGATCAGTCCCACTGCACTCCATACAGATGTTTAATCCAGTCTCACCTGTGCCTAATACTCTAGCTGTTAAAGACTGCTTTAAGTCTAAGTTTTTATTTATTTATTTATTTATTTATTTAGTATATTTGTAGAGCGCAAAACCTGTCACCCAAAGGGTATCCTGGCGCTTGATCTAGAACCATAGACTTTAACAAACTCAGGCCATTTATGGAAACAGGTGGGTTTTTAACGCTTTTCTAAAAGGAAGGTAGTCCTTGTGGCTTCTCAGAGAGAGTGGCAGGGAGTTCCAAAGTTTGGCCGCTGCGACCCCGAAGGAGCGGCCACCCATCCTCGCTCTGTGAAACCTCGGAACTACAAGAAGATGCGCCGAAGAAGAGCGGAGGGGCCGCGAAGCAGAGTACCATGCAAACATCTTTTGCAAAGGAATGGGGCCCTGCTGGTGAACAGCTTTAAACACAAGACACGCAGCTTTATATTGTACCCGCAGATGAACCGGGAGCCAGTGTAGGTCTCTTAAAGCAAGAGTGGAGGAACTGGACCTAGGGCGAGAGAGAGCCAGTTTGGCGGCCATGTTTTGCACCCGCTGTAGCTTACCGGTCAGGTTTTTTGGGGCCTCCAAAAGAAGCCCATTGCAGTAGTCGAGGCGACTTAATATGGTCCCACGAACTACTTCCGGCCTTGCTTGAGCGGGGAGAAGGGGCAAAACCTTGCGCAGCATGCGCAGCAGCATCATACACGTAGAAGTGGTTTTATTGACGTGTATGTCAAGCTGTAGGTTAGGGCCAAAAATCACCCCCAAATTACGGGCTGATTCCGCCGCCAGTACTGGCTCAAGGAAGGTACTAGGCCAAAAGTTCTCTGGGAGTGCCCGCGGAATCCGGTCGATGGAACAATGGAGTACCTCTGTCTTGGAGCTATTAAATTTTAGGGAATTAGCTCGTAGCCAGTCTGCTGTGGCTGCCATGCAGCGATGGAAAGTATCCAGCGAGACCGCATTATTCCCTTTCAAAGAAAAGACCAGCTGGGTGTTATCGGCATAATTAAATGCCGAGACACCAAAAGATTTTCTTAGCTGGACTAAGGGACGGAGGTACAAGTTAAAGAGTATAGGGCTGATGGCCGAGCCCTCTGGGACCCCCTGTCCTACACTCCTTGGCCAGAGCTGAATGGTGGAAGTGAAACCAACTGTTGCCTGCCACCAAGATAGGATGTCAGCCAATCTCTTGCCCCCTCAGTGACCCCGCACTCCTCCAGTCTCCTGATAAGGGTCCGATGGCAGACCGTGTCGAACGCGGCCGACATGTCGAGCAGCACTAAAAAGGCTGCCCGACCACTGTCGACACGCGAATGAAGATTGTCCAACACGGTCACCAGCGCGGACTCCGTCCCGTGTCCGGGGCGGAAGCCAAACTGGTCCTCATCGAGCCAGCCGATGTTCTCCAGGAAACCTGAGAGTGAACGAGTCACCCATTTTTCCAGAATCTTGATCGGAAAAGGGAGCAAGGGAATAGGCCTGTAGTTGGAAAGACAGGCAGGGTCCAAAGTGGGCTTTTTAAGCAGAGGTGACACTACTGCTAATTTCCAGCATTCTGGCACCGATGCCGACTCCAAAGATTGGAGACAGATCGAGTACAAAGGCAAGAAAAGATCTGCGTGGAAAGCCTTCCAGAATTTGGGGGGCAGTGGGTCGAGCGGGGACCCCGAGGACACCGTATGTGCCACCTTACAGAATTCCTCGAAAGAAGGGGAAGGAAAAAACCTTAGTTGGGGTCGACTGGAGGGGGTAACCGGAGCTCCCAAACTAAGGTCAGGGGCATTGAGCTGGGGTCGACTGGATGGACTGCCCGGAGCTCCCAGACCCAGGTCATTACCAACCGTCTGGGGTCGACTGGGCAGACCCACCGGAGCTCCCACACCCAGGGCTCCCAAGGTGCAAACAGAGCCAGTCGGCTGGGGTCGACTGGGTGAGCTGCCCGGAGCTCCCAGACTCGGGCCAAAGGCATCAGTCCGGGGTCGACTGGGCAGATCAACCGGAGTTCCCATATACGACACTCTTGGAGGAAGGACGGACGACCGGGGTCGACTGGGTGGCGCGGTTGGAGCTCCCAAGCCAATGCTGGAAGCAGTTGGCTGGGGTCGACTGATCGAGCCAGCCGGAGCTCCCGAGCCGGCGGCAGTAGGTAAAGGGTGCGTTAGGCCCTCTAGAATCTTAGCAGTCTTCTCCTCAAAAGCAATGGCCAGCGAGTCACAAAGTGCCTGCGACGCACGGACCGTATTAGCCGCACAGACAGGGTGGGACAAGTCCCTGCCAATATTAAACAGGGCTTGGGATTTATTAGACGCCTGAGTCAAGCAAGCTTCTAAGAAGGCCGCTTTGGCCCTCTTAATCTGAGCCTTGTAATCACGCAATGCGAGCCTGTACGAGATTTCTGCCGGGGCGGAGTACTGCTTCCTCCACACTCTTTCAGCACGTTTACAGCTCAGCTTCAATTGTCGTAGCTCTTCCATGTACCAGGGAAAAGCCCTGTTCACTCTCCCTCTAGATTTACGAAGGGGCACAACCTTGTCAAGCGTATCAGTAATCGACCGGCACAACAAGGAGTAGCTTTCCTCCACCGAGTTACTCAAGCGGAAGTTAGCAGGAATTAGGGAGGGCCTAGGAGATGAGCTAAGCAGTCGGGACCAAGATCTGCCCCATTTCGAAAGTCCTACCCCGGCGACTTCAGAGGAATAATCCCCTAAACATAGAGAAAACGCCACAAGCGCATGATCAGTCCAGCACTGGGCTAGGATGTCGTTAATCACTGCCGATTCACCATCAGCGAAAATCAAGTCCAAGACATGACCACCCCTATGTGTCGCCGAGCGGACCAATTGCTGCAGTTGGATGTCAGCAAGAGCCTGGCAGAGAGACGTGAACGCTCCGTCTGCAGGACCCCCCTGCCATAGGTTGAAGTCACCCAGGACTAACAACTTCGAATGGGTGTTGGATAAGTCATACACTAGGTCGAGGAACTCTGGTAGAGAGGAAGCCGATCCCGGTGGCCGATAACACAGCACACCTGAAATCAGTGCTTTCTCCGAATCTTTAATGGAAAACCCCATCAATTCAAAGCCCGATACCTCGCTGATTTTAAGCTGGGAAAGACCCAGCCATTCACGATAGAAAATGCCAATCCCACCACCCCGGTTCTTCGGTCGAGGAGTGTGGATGATTTTAAAGCCTGGGGGGCAAGCCAACCCCAGTTCAACTGAACAGTCCTCCCGAGTCCAAGTTTCGGTTAGGAACAGCAAGTCTAACCCAGAAGAGTCGATCAGCGAGGCAATCTCAGTGTGGTGCTTGCAAAGCGACCAAACATTGAGCAGCCCACAAGACAGGGATTGAGATGGAGAAGGAACGGAACCCCTCTGTGTCACGGGAGCCTGAGACGGTCTTAGTTCCAACAGATCCGTCCGAGAGTAGATCAAGCGAGGGGAGTGCGGATGGCCAGAGGTAGCGGCCCTATGCGCGCCCGATGCGCGAACGGGCAAAAACGGGCTTACCTCTGGCGCACCTTCGGCGCTCCACCGACGCTCCCGCTGCGCGCCCACGCTGCACGCTTTTGGGATGGTCGTCATTTATAGCCGTAGGCGCAGGAGTCCTATCCTGCGATCACTATACCCCCCAACCAAGATGGCGCCCGCAATTCGGCACTTCCTGGTTCCCTCACTCACCCAAGATGGCGGCTACCAACCGCTACGCGATGTCCCCGAGAGCCCTGAAGCCCTAACACGGTGAAATATTCCCGCAAAGTGCGGAATGAGGACCTCAATTTATAATGCAGGTAAGAGAGGGAGACTGGTGCTAAAATAAGCGCTAAAGCAGGAGAGAGCGGAAAGAATACCAGCGCGAACGCGCAGTGCAAGGATTACGTTTTTAAAATTGTTAAAATCAGCAGCAAGTGCAGCAATGAGTATGGCAGCGCGCTATGGTCAAGTAGTTTTTCCTTTCCACAACCAAATTTCCCTCTGGATGGTACAGAGAGGAATACCACAATGCTACACCCAATCTGTGTATGGCCGCCTTGTAAGTTAGAGAGCTAAACGCAGAGCCCTGGTCATAATATAATGTGCAAGTTTCGTATGTCCCTATGAAGACTAGCAAATCTTTTATAACAGTTTGAGCGTCAGCTGAGCATTGGGCCACATCCATAGGAATCTTGAACAGGAATCCACTGCAACCATGATATACCTGTTAGCCCCTTCTCTTTTCAAGAGGCCTCAGTGGTCCAAGTAAACACACGCTAGTGGTTGGTCAGATATTAACAACAATGTCTGCGCTGGGTATGTTATGGTGGAAAATTTAATCTGCTGGCAGATGTCGCATTTAAAGACATGGTGACCTATTACGATGGTGGGCGGACTTGGTCCGCCCGCCACTGTACCGGGAAATGGGACCAACCGCCATAGATGTGGCGGTCCCGGCATGGAGATTAGAATGCCACCACCATGGTGGTGGTGGCTCCCACATAATTGACATTGTGGCGGGCTTTGCTGTAAGCAGCACCCGCCACAATGCAATATATGCATGTAGCGCATTTGCATGCACAACGTGGCAGGCACTGCGAGGGATGTGCATGCAAATGGAGGGAGGTACCCTGGGTACCCCCAAGAGCACACCCAAACACCCCCACCCTTGGGGGCCCGCAACAAGCCCCCAAAAGTGATCCCCGCCTGGCTTTCCATGGCAGAGTTGCCGCCATGGAAAGCCCCTGCACCACCGCCCCTCATGATATGGATGGCAGTGTCTTGCAGACACCTAGTCGCCTGTTTGACTGCCGGAAAATTTGTGGACGGTCTTTCCGTTGGCCGGGGTACCCCCACCATCCTAATGTAGTGGGGGGAAATTGGAGGCGGGTGGTAGATAATGGCGGGTGGGTCCCCACTGCCATACAGGCGGTGGTGATTCACCCACAATTATAATAGACCCCATAGTCCTTAGTCTGTCCTGTTAATCCAGGCCACCAATAGCTCTATTTCAATAAAGAAACTGTCGCCATAACTCTAGTGTGTGCAGAACCTATCCCATTGCGCGCTGCTAGGATTAAACCTAACCTACGATCCATGTTTGACATTACTCTATCCCCCACTCTAGGAATCTGAGCGAATCTGAGCACTTGGAATATTATTGGCATCCAATTTGTAGGAGTACTTGAATGGAAATCTTTTTGGTACTGCATGGCTGTTTTTGTGTGAAACAATAACAGCTACTATAATCTCACAGTCTGTTTTCATTTTAGAGTGATTGCAGCTACGGAAGTCATGCGTACAACCCTCTTTGCAGCCAATGAATTTCCTTCAACGTGAATGCCATCAAACGGATAACTCAGTGTATGTATCACTGTGAGCTCTTGGTAGTTTGGTTTTCAACTCCACTACCTGTTCCCATCGATGTTTGTGCTTTATTGCGCCATCTTTAGCATCTTTGAAGTCGTTTTGAATCCAGTGTAGCAAATATTCATTATATGACTGTACACAGTAAAAGGATTGGCACACAATTAGAATGGGGAATTCTCAATCCGTATTTACCAGTGCCAGTAGCAAGGCTTTTAACTCTGTCAACTGTGCCATGCAGTCTCTTAGAGATTGCGTTTTCAGGCAACTCGGATGGAACTTTCCATCCCGCATGCAACCTTTCGCGATTGCACATGCAGCGCTATATTGTTGCCTACTTCCTGTGGCCGGTTGAGCAGATCCATCAGTGTAAATTATATATTCATACTGATCTAGTGGCATTATTTCATTTGGCTGAGGATATTCTTGTTCGTATTGCAGGAATGCTTGTGTCTTGAAATTTGGGTCGTACCTATATTCTACATCTGTTGCAGTGAGAGAATTAGCCCATTGTATCCATCTCAGATGTAAGGCTTTATCGTTTGGAACGCTTGCATTTGTCGCAGACTTTAAGGCTGGAAAGGGAGTCACTACTATTATCCGTCCCCCCTGTGCCAGTGCTCTGACTCTTACAAATTTTTTTGACAAAAAAAGAAAACCTGGGGCTAGATGTATGTAAATCTTTTTAATCGATTCTAAAATACCAAATTTTACTGATTCAGTATTTTAGAATCGGCAAATTAGATGTAGGTAATCATTTGGTATTTTTTACCTAATCAGTAAGATTCGGTAATTACCGAATCAGTATTTACTGATTCGGTTTTTGCCATTGATTCCTATGGGCCTGGAGGCCCATAGGATTGAATGTCAATTACCGAATCGGTAATTACCGATCCGGTAAATACCGAAAAATTCAAGGGTAGCAGGGTGTCACTTTGACACCCTGTTGCACCCCTGATTAGTGCTTGTGTGCCATGTGGCACACATACATGCCCTTAGGGCACAGGTGTAAATGCACATATTTGCATTTACATAGGAATTTATTATATACCACCAACTAATAGTTGGTGGTAAATAACGAATCCTTAAAGCCTTGTAGCACTGTTTACAGTGCTACCTCCATCTCAAAACACAGATTCGGTAATTTTAGTGAAGCAGTAATTTTAGCGAATCGGTAATTTACCGATTCGGTAAAATTACCGATTCGGTAAATTTACCGAATGTGTGTTTTGAGATGCCCTACATCTCAGTATCCAAATACCGTTACCGACCGGTATTTGGATACCTACATCTGGCCCTTAGTGTGCCCATTATTTATGAATTATTTTTACGACAACCACACTATTTTCATTTAGTGATTGGGTTATTTTATTCACCCTCTTATTTTTAATGACTTCTTTCTCTTTGAAGGACCTTTACATCTAAAACATGAAACACAATCAATTCTATTTCTTTTTTGATCCTTTACTTTTGCTACTTTATTAGCAATTCCAACTATTTTTTGATCCTTTACTTTTGCTACTTTATTAGCAACTGCTAATAAAGTAGCAAAAGTAAAGGATCAAAAAACAAATAGAATTGATTCAGGCTAAAGTTCAGATTTGTTTATCAGAACGCTTAATGAGATTTAATTGAGCCATCGCTTCAGTTTGTGTAGCACATTGGTCTGTTTTTGATGTATCTATGGTTGTCTAAAGTTGTGTGTAAAGTATTGTTTTTGTCATGAAAATGTTCGTTTTGTATACTAATGTAAGTACTGTATAAATTGTGATGTATGTAAAGATGTGTATGATATTGTGGTGTTTCATGTTTTAGGTGTAAAGGTCCTTTAAAGAGAAAGGAGCCATTAAAAATAAGAGGGTGAATAAAATAACCCAATCACTAAATGAAAATAGTGTGGTTGTTGTAAGAATAATTCATAAATAATTAGGACACCAGGTTTTCTTTTTTTGTCAAAATATAACAAGGCCCTACCTAGGTTCTGTTCAATTAGGCCTAGCCCCCCCACCCCCTCTTGGTTTTAACTTACTCTTACTACAGCAGTCTGTACAGCTTTCAGAATCTTTTCTGTAGATGCAAAGCCATCTCAGCATTTTTACAAATGTGATTTGTATGCAGTTGGTACTGTTTTACCTTCATTGTATGTCAGATAAGTGCACCCAGATTGACCCGCGATTATACGGATCACCAGGTTGCGTACGGTTATGCGTGTCTGTAAGTGTTTGGAAGCTATCATATCAGCTTGTAAGGAACGGAGTGTATCTGTGTGTTCCTGTGTCTATTGTCTTACTGAAAAATCTGGTTTTATGAAGTCGTGGAAAGGTTTTACTCTTTCTGCGTAATCCAAAATGTTTGTTCTACCAAAATTTAAGAATCCCAGGATCGATTGTACATTTTTCAATGATTTTGGAGATTGAAGCAATGCACATTTTTCTAAAGAATTGGCTGCCAGGCTTTTCCCTTCACTTGAAAGCTCATATCCTAAAAACAGGACACTGAGGTAGGCATTTTTTGATTTTTTTAAGTTGAATTTGAAGCCCATAGATGCAAATCCCAAAATTATGGTATTTACCCTGTTCAAGTGTTTCTCTAGGTCATCGTACATCAGATCGGTATCATCCACATAGGACAATGCCTCTTCATCCAGTTTTTGAAAACACTCCGTTTCCCTGGCCGAAAACAACCCTGGGCTGTTCTTATACCCTTGGGGGTTTCAACAAAATTGCCACTGGGACCCTTGCACTGAGAATGCTGTTAGATACCTTCTTTCAGGTGCTATATTTTGACAGAAAAATCCATTTGAGATCTCAAGTATTGTTTTGTATTTTTTCTGCACAATGTTATTCATTAATGCAGAACTGTGTGCATTTTGGACTGCAAATTTCTTAGTACAAGTCTTTTTAAATGTCTGTAATCTAAAACTACATGATATGAACTGTCAGGTTTAATGACCGAAAAAAAATGATTGTTCATTGATTAGTTGCATTTTTCGATCACCCCTTGGTATTCAAGTTGATCTAAGATCTCCCAGACCTGTTTTTTAGCTTCTTGCTTTATTGGATACTGCCTCTGTGCAGTTAGAGTATTTTTTAAAGGAATTGTTTGGTGGGAGGAATCCTCATCCCATCCAACATGGTTTTTGTATAATGCTGGAGCCTGGGCTACTGCCCACTCCTTCGCATATGTGTGTTGCAAGTGCCTGGGAATATGGCCTGAGGATGCCGGTAGTATTACCATTTCTCCTTTAGGGCAATCCATGACAAATGCTGGCTATCAATCCCGTTCAGCTAACAAAATGTCATAGCCAAATGTAAGGTTCTCCCAAAAGAGACCTCTCACTGTTCTACATTTGTCCCCCTCCATTTCGAGCGTTATTTCATATACTTTATGTGGGACACTTACCCTTGTATCAAGTGTTTCTACTGTGATATAATCATTCAAGTCCGCTATCATCACAAGAAATTCCATCAGGTTCTGGCGGGCTATTGTTACTTCTGCTGCACTGTCTATCATCGTCAGAGCCCGTTCCCCATTTAGTAGTTGAGTCTTCAGAATTCTGGGCATGTTTGATCTTTAGACCTGCAATCTTCTTCTTTTTGAACTGTGGCTTTTGCTTTGGCTTCTCTTCTTTCTTAGAAGTGTAATCCTGAGCGTGCTGCTTGACTCTGGACTATGTACGGTCTTCTTTTCTGTCTGACCGTCCTTCCCTCTCGGAGTTTTTTAATGAACCCTGAAAGGAATTAGAGGAACTTGTATCAGTATCCTGATACCTGTCAGGTTTCTTAATATTATCCCTATTCCTGAGGTCATACCTTTTTTTCGGAGGGCTTCGGTGGAGAAGATCTACCTCGGGATTGAGATCTGTTTTCTTTTAAGTTTTGTTATTTTTTATTGCCCCACTTATTATTAGTTGTAGTAGGTGTCTGCTTGGAACTGTTCTTTTCAGAACTGCCCATCAGTTGTGGTTTTAAAGCTATCCCACCCAAACTGTCTCTGCCTAATTCTGCGAATGCAGTTTTAATTATTTTTAGTAGTTCGTGTTCCTGTTCTAAAGGACTGAACTCCCTTAGGTGTTGACAGATAGCCACCGAAGCTGCTTTCCCTTTAATATTAGCTAAAATTATGGCTGATACCTGAGCATAGTTACCTAGTAACTTCATCCCTAATTTCAGAGCAGGTTCTGCTCCGAACTCGTTCTGTATTTATCTTAATACATCTGATATTACTGCTAATGACGGAATACCATGAGTCGTGGTACAAATGGCAGCAAACTCTTCTACTTGTGGTGTTATCCCCATGTCATGCAGATTGTTAGCATTCTGTGTTTTTCATATGGGGTAGTATTCGGGAACACAGCCTCTAACTGTGTTATTTCTGAGCTAAGCAGAATGACATTTGTTCACGTTTTGTGGGCATTTTGCCCATCATTGCATGTAATGTTTGTGGTGTGATTTTAGTTGCTGTACCCTGAGCTTGAGTTCCATTTGTTGTAACTATTGCTGGTTGGACTATAAGTGTCCTCATGATGAATAGTGTCAAGTTTCTGTAGATTTTTTTCACTTCATTGTGTTGTGTGAGTAAGTCTCCTACTGGCATTGTTTCAATGTCAGGATGTGGTGTGTAGGCCGCTAATATTGGCAATGTTGCCCCATCTCTTCCGAGCAGGCTGAGTCTCACTCTTTTTCTTATGTGGGGTAGGGCGCCTTCAAACCACTATAAGTGTTCCTGGTACGTGAGCGGAACCTAAATGTCCTCAAATGGACAGTATTCCACTGGTGCATCTTCTTTGTATTATAGTGAAATGTTTTTGTTCTTGCATTTGCTGCTGGAAATGTAACCTACGAATAAAATACGATTTGTGTGCCTCAATCACGAAAGCTACTATGCCTTCTCTAGCTGTTAGTCCATTTGCTAGCAATTTTAGGGTGACTGTGTGTCTAAAGTTTGGCGCAATCTGTATTGCGTTTGCATCTTCCTCATCTTCTGAAAGGGGCAGTCTTGCTGTAAAGGATCGAATTCCTTGTTAGTCATTGTGTATAGATTACAAAATAACTTTTCAAGGAAACTACGATAAAGTGTTTATGCACAATTTAGGAACAATGTCTCTTTCAAGCTTGATTAACAAAGAGCCAATAAAAAGGATTTTTATTTGCCTACTCAGCTATGGCAGAGTTCTCAGCTGTGGCGGAGTTCGTGCCCCCCCACTCCAGATGTCTCTGAGAATAGCATGACTGAACTACCCATATTCTACTGTTAAATAAGACCCAACCAACGTTTGGGGCACCATGTCGTGTAGTTCCTATATACCCTATACAGGATCTGCACATTTGTTTACCATAAAGTGTGGGGTTGGTGGCAGACTGATTCCGTGCACCTCATGGTATGTTAGCCTATCTGTATCAGCTAGCTCACAGTGCCACTAGAGAGAATAGTTTTTGGCAGCCTCAGAACATGACAACCCTAATCACTCAGAATCGTGGAAACAATATACTACCTTTCGTTCAGTCACTTGTGCTCACTTAGTTGGTCTCAGAGATACACAGAATAGACATACCGGGCGTGTTGTCAATAAGAAGTAATCAAACATTTGTTATTCTAGTTTAGAAAATATAAGCTGTACAACCATTAGACAGTAGCAGAGATATATTATTAGCAGCACTGCGAAAGTGAAGGGATGGCACAGTTCTACCATTTTTTTGCGGTAATCATGAATTGAATATATATACAAGTACATAAAATACATGATAAAAAGTGCATACTCCTACGATACTTCCCTAACTAGATGTTCATAAATGTACCTAACATCTATGTAGGTGTTATGCCAAGAATCCCTCTAGGATCTAATCAATCCCATTAACTGAGAATGAGAGAATATGTGACCCCATCCTGGTCTCCAGCTGGACACCCCGCAAGGGATGTTAGACCACTGCAAGCTTGAGTGTCTCCATGCAGGAACCTCAGCATCTCTGTTCAGTGTGTCAGCCGGGAAGTCTTGTCTCCTCTGTCTTTCTATGCAAGACATTATGTAAATATACCCATAGGTCTCCCCAGGGGTCCTACCTTGCTGTGTTACTGTGTCGACCTAAAGGATGACATCGGACCTGAACTTTATATAGAGATATTATACAGGAGATGGTAGTCTTGTTGTGCTTGCAAGAAACCCCATGCATAATGCATGAGATTCGATCTAGGGAAAACCCATGTTCTGAATGCAGTGTCATATCTATGTAAATGATCAGTCCCTAATAACCATTATGTATGTAATGGAGGGAAAAATATAGGTGAAAGGTTGCAGTGTTACCTGCGCCTATACAGGGTACATATATGGACTATAATACAATCTAATTACCTTGTTTCAGCAATCGAAGGGGTGACTTCAGGAATCTGACATTGGAATAACAGTCCACTACAATCCATCCCCCATCAACAAGGTCCTGAAATGTTGAAGTTGATGAGTGGCGTTGTTCGTGGTTTGGTAAGGGGGGCTGGTGTGGGGTATTGCTAGGGTAATAGAAGATCCAGCAGTAAGTTGATATCTCAGTTAACGACATCCTCCCACCAAGTTCATGATCTGTTTGGTCTATATTAAGACACACTTCCAAAACAATCACACAGTCCAGCGTAAGAGGGTTAGGGATTTGATGAATGGATGGAATTAGGGATTTTGCGAAAGGTGTGACAAAGACAAACACAACATAAGAACAATATTCTTGATTGCGATGAGAATCACATCATTATCATTAATCTGTTGTGGAAGGAAGCAGAGGAATTAGTATGACACAGTGCAGTTAAATGCATTGGCAGTCCTTCTGTGCCCCTGAGGCCATAGTTATCAGATATCTAAATCTCTTGTCTTCTAGGTTTGAGGAGGAGTTATTTGAACCCATCCAGTTAAGAAAAAATAAGATTGCCAAAAGAAAAATGTCACTATATTGTCAAACTGGGTGGTGCATATGCACTCTCTTCGGGTTTGTCCTCACTATTGGCTGCCTGTCTCGACCAGTCTGGTAGATAAGCAGGAGAGCTGAGACGAGAAGGCCTATGATGATAAAACAGAAACTGTATGGTAGAGTCAAGGAGAAGGACAGAAGAAAGGTAAGCTTCATGAGGAGTGTACCAAGACATCTCAGAGGCAGAGCAAAAAACAAGATGACTCAGAGGTTCACTCTTGCCACCAGTGCTAGAGTGAACTTTTCCGAAATCAACACAACTCTCTCCATTTCACATAGCTGAGTACTAGGCCTCAGAGTCATGGTTTCCATTTGAAGTCGATACCTTCCTTCTTCTAGCTGTTGATGATTTAGTCCTGCTCTGAGGCATTCCATCCTCCTCCTGACTGTGAATACTGTCCCAATATTGACCCAAGCAAGATAGACATGTAGTGCACTGCTGTTGAAGAACAAGTAAAGTAACAGAATTGCAGTATTTTGTATAGTTTTCTGTTTGTTAACTAAAGTGACTGGCCTGGTCTTTGAAGACCCTGCAAGTAAATCTCACGAAGCATGAAATGGCCATACAGGAAAAGAACGATCACCCATCGGGCACCAAACATTGCAAATCTTCAAAATCAAGTTTACAAACACCCTCCCTCACTGTCTGCCACCCCAAGAATCATGAATCATCACTCACAATCACTCATTTATACATCACTCATTGGTGCAATAGTTACCTGCTCCAATACAAGGACAGTGGTAGGTACAGAATTGTATCTCCTCTTTGATGCAATCAACAGTTTAGAATTTGGCAGTCTTATCAATCAAATGATCTTCTGGGGCAGGACTTCTATGTGAGGAAGAGAAGAATAGGAGTGGATGGTGCAGGTACATGTTCCCTAAGTAAGTTTGTAAAGACCAATCACCTTCATGAAAAATGATCACCCATCAGGCACCTAACATTGCAATTTATCAAAATCAAGTTTATTATTAATTGAACACCCTTCCTCACTGTCTGCCACCACATAAATCATCAATTCTCAGTCACAAAGCAATGTTTGTAGTTACCTTTTCCAATCCAAGCATGGGTAGGTAGGATAGAAGGTACTGAATTGTATCTTTGACACAGGCAACACGTTGGGATTTGGCTTTTACACTCTTGTAGATCAACGATCTTCCGAGGCAGCTCTGGTAACTGATGCAAAAAAGGACAGCCATGCAAGGAAAGCAAGTATTGTCTCCAAAGTCATGAAGGAATTGTGGAGGCTCCTTCACTGCACACTGGTCCAACTGCAATTTAGGCATTTATGTGACTAAAAATTGGCAGCGAGGCATAAATCTACTACATCTGTTTCAACGGACGAGAGACACCAGCAGCCATCTTCTGTCAGAGCTCCTCCAGTTTTATAAGCCGTTAATATCTCGACTCACCTCCTCTGAGTCTCCGCAACCCGAATCTATAATGGCAGCACGGAACTACCTTTTCCGATAGCAGCATTTGACGGGGTTCCACCTTATTTTTAATTGTGAATACTTGAATACGTATGTCAGGGACCCATACAAGTTTGTAGATACTATCCGTGCGGCATGTTTATCCACTTGTTTCCAGAAAATTTCCAGGCTGTTATTTGCCATTTCTGCACCTGGAGCCATTATAAAATAGGAGAGCACGACCCGCTTTTAGCGAGGCCGCCCTATGGTTGATTTTAAGACTAATTATATCTATCACGAAGAAGTCTTCAAATTGTATCCTTCTTCATCGTGAGACTGTCTACGAGAGTTTTTGGAAAACCTGCTTTTAAAAAATTGTGTGGCTCCTGAAGAAGGCGTTCTGTATACGCCGAAACGCGCGTCGAGATTACATTAATTTTGCTTTGGACGCTGCTGCTGCATTTTTTTTTGAGCCTCAGTTGTAATCCTCCTAACTCCACTGCTCACGGAAGGCGGACTGGTGGACTGGCAGACTGAAAGCCTTGACGAGGGGGAGAGACAAGCAGGGCTGCGAGCTCGTTGCTGGCGCAGGACTACCTGTCCCAGGAGCGCCAGCAACCACCCCAAATTGGGACCAGCTGGGGCGCTCTCCCTGCCGGCTCCTCCCTCGCCTTACTCGCGCTGAAAAGCCCTTCTCACTAACTCACCGGTGGATTCCTTTTGCTTTGGACGCTGCTGCTGCATTTTCTTTTTTTGAGCCTCAGTTGTAATCCTCCTAACTCCACTGCTCACGGAAGGCGGACTGGTGGACTGGCAGACTGAAAGCCTCGACGAGGGGGAGAGACAAGCAGGGCTGCGAGCTCGTTGCTGGCGCAGGACTACCTGTCCCAGGAGCGCCAGCAACCACCCCAAATTGGGACCAGCTGGGGCGCTCTCCCTGCCGGCTCCTCCCTCGCCTTACTCGCGCTAAAAAGCCCTTCTCACTAACTCACCGGTGGATTCCTTTTGCTTTGGACGCTGCTGCTGCATTTTTTTTTTGAGCCTCAGTTGTAATCCTCCTAACTCCACTGCTCACGGAAGGCGGACTGGTGGACTGGCAGACTGAAAGCCTCGACGAGGGGGAGAGACAAGCAGGGCTGCGAGCTCGTTGCTGGCGCAGGACTACCTGTCCCAGGAGCGCCAGCAACCACCCCAAATTGGGACCAGCTGGGGCGCTCTCCCTGCCGGCTCCTCCCTCGCCTTACTCGCGCTGAAAAGCCCTTCTCACTA
Source organism: Lissotriton vulgaris (assembly GCF_964263255.1). Taxonomy (NCBI): domain Eukaryota; kingdom Metazoa; phylum Chordata; class Amphibia; order Caudata; family Salamandridae; genus Lissotriton; species Lissotriton vulgaris. The sequence goes on along the minus strand of NC_141687.1, from coordinate 1,914,984,849 downwards.
ACTCACCGGTGGATTCCTTTTGCTTTGGACGCTGCTGCTGCATTTTTTTTTTGAGCCTCAGTTGTAATCCTCCTAACTCCACTGCTCACGGAAGGCGGACTGGTGGACTGGCAGACTGAAAGCCTCGACGAGGGGGAGAGACAGGCAGGGCTGCGAGCTCGTTGCTGGCGCAGGACTACCTGTCCTAGGAGCGCCAGCAACCACCCCAAATTGGGACCAGCTGGGGCGCTCTCCCTGCCGGCTCCTCCCTCCTTAGTTCAGATAGCTTAATAGTAGTTGAAGAATCCCGCAGCGCGGGAGCGCACGGGAGGGCGCCGGGAGAAGCCCGGGACAAGGGCGGGACCGACCGTGACCGACAGAGACTAATAGAGGCTGGGCTGGGCCACATCCCTTCTGCCTCTTTTTTATGTAGATTGTGGTAGTATCTAGTATCTCTTTATTATTATATATTTTATTATAGTCATTTATTGCATTTTATTGTGACCCACATTTGTATACTCTTCTCTCATATAAGATGACTACCAAGAAATTAAGATCCGGCCGAGTGGTAGTCGGTAGAGCTTGTTCTAAAACTAAATCCAACCCTTTGCGAAATAGAAATGGGCCAGCTCTACAAGTAAAAAGTACATGCCAACTATATTCTCTATGGGATAAGGGTAAAGATAAAGTGGACCGAGAAGAAGTCCTAATTGAAGATACTATTATTAGTACTAAAGAACAGGTACAAGACTTCTATATTAATAAAAGAGATAGTACTTTACCAGGTGTTACTGCCCCATTCCACTCTGATGTTTTAACCTATAAGAACCAAGAACAAGACATAGCTCTCTTTCCAGAAGCCCGAAATTCAGCAACAAAAGCGATAGATCAAGGTTCTCCAGTAATAGCTATAGTTCATAATCCTTCCCCTCTTTTAAACAATGATCAAAAAATATGTTCTGGTCCATCTACCTCGCTGCATTTCCTTCCAGAGGACTATACTCTCCCTGATATTAATCTTGAGTCCCAGAAAGTTTTAATTCAGAATCTTACCACACGACAGGATACTATGGCCACTCCAGTGTTACACCTTTTTAGCAGCACACCTTCAAAAAATTCTGTCTTTTCTACCCCTGAAATGAATTTATTTGCTAGCCCCTCCCTCGACCAAAATCAAGATAATGATCGTCAAAATTTATATGCACAAGAAAATAATGTAATCTCCGATTCTTTAGCTACTCTAGAGCGACTTATTTCATCTATTTTAATGCTCTTGGAAAAATTAGTAAATGGGTCAGACAACGTATTCGATACAGTAACTTTGATCCTAAAGGCACTTTTGAGTAATCATACAGGATTGAAAGATATCATCTATCCAAAAATAATAGATTCCCCAAAAAACGTAAGTAAGGAAGAACAAAACGAAATAAAGGATAAAATAATTACTGATCTACCTACTACGTCTGATCCCCTGGATAAGACTAATACGGTCCTTATAGCCCCGATTCATTCTCCCATCCAAAGGAATGAGAATCTAATTAAAAACAATTGTGTTGCTCTTACTAGTCAAGAGATCAAGATATCTCCTCCTATAGAGAATAATGAGTCTAATACCTTACCCCCTATCTTTCCTATTTTTTTCCCCCAAACAAATAAAGAAACATTAAATCATTTGGCTCTATCGGACAAAGTTCCTCCACTAGAAGAGAATAAATCCGAAATAATAGTATCAAAAAAACAACGATGTAAAAAAAGAAAACCAAATCGTAGATTTTACAAAAAGAGGCAACGGAAAATTACTTTTGAAAATGATAAAGATTCTCCACTGAATAATTCCAATTTTGTGGATTTGGATCTTAATTTAATACATGAACAAGTGGCAAGTCCAAAGGTGATTTCCACAGTAGTACAACAAGAACCATTATGCCGTACAAACCAGCAATATTCTGATGTTCAGCGTACGTTTGTAAACGATCTCAATTTAATCCCCGCCTCTGATTCTACTCCAAGAGTGACTCTCAATCCCTTGGCTATCCCATTTTCACAAGTAGTTGTATCTGAAACCACATCAAAGACACGCCCCAAGACTAGCGAAAATGTAGATACTCTCTTTCTTGATTTTATTCCCATCTTTGATCCGGATCTTATTTTAAATAGATCTGCTCTAGTTAATTGTTTTCAGGAAATAGAGAGTCTAAAATTAATACAATCGGTAGACATAGACATTGTAAAACTAATAAATTCTAAAAACGGAAAGATAGCACGTGTAAAATTCTACTCTAAATTGGTACTAAATCACATTCTACAGTGGCAGAAGAATTTCAGATAAGAGGAATCGATGTCGATCCTTTTATACCGGTCAAAATAGATGGACAAAGTTGCCAGGGGTTGTTAACCTATCAGGGCTCAAATGCATATTCCTTGGGCAGTCTTCCTGTAAAAACTGAAGAGTTGAAAATACGTATACTAAAAAATAAACGGCAGGTGACAGTTAATAACCCGCTCCCAATAAAACAAATTAGGGTAAAAGACGCTGATTTTGAGTGGAGCTGGCTACCCTCTATTCTGTCGAACAAACCTGGTCCAACATCTAGAATAAATCCAGATTTTTAGCGACAACTTAAAAATAATATCATGGAACGTTGCTGGTTTAACCCAGAGTTCCGACAAGTTGCTATTTTTAAACTCTTTAGATGCAGATATAATCTGCTTACAGGAAACCTGGTTGATAGGGAACTCGCCGGCTGTGAAAGACTATTATGTGCTGGAGAGTAATGCCACTCCCTCTATAAGAGGCCGAGCGAAAGGTGGGTTAGCTTGTTTTCTATCAAACAAAGTTAAATGGAACTATACCCACTTTGTAGATCCAAACAAATTATTTCAGGCGATCACCTTAACAAATCTTGTTAATGATGGCTCTAATAAATCAGTCATAATAATAAATGCTTATTTACCCCCTGACCTAAATTATAATTGCGGAATTAAGAAGATCTGTTCTTTTATACTCAATCTACAGGAATCCTGCCCCCCCCCTTATATTATATTGGTGGGTGACTTAAATGGTAAAATATCTAACGGAGCTTTAGAGTTATTTAGAAATAAAGCAAAGGAAGAAATGTTCCAGATACCTAAAGCCATATTCCCAAAGAATATTAAAATAAATAAAAGAGTGAAATTAACCCCGGAGAGTTTAATCGAGGCAGATTGTATCATAGTGAATGGAAGGTTTCCCTCTGATAGCCCTGCCCATCTAACACATAAATCAGGGAACGGTGGTTCAATTTTGGATTACCTGATAGTCGATAGCACTTTTTTTAGTTCTTTGAAGGATTTGACAGTGTTTGTCACCGATCTTAGTGACCATAATGTTTTAATTGTAAAAATGCATGTATCATCTTCTCAAAGAGATTTATGGAATATTGGGGATGATCTATTGAACCTCAATATTAAAAAAAGGAAATGCCACTGGAATTTTGGGACTATCAAAAACCTGACCAATTTATTAGAATATACAGTAGATAACTTAACATTATGGGAAGGCAGAGAACTAGGCTGCTTTACGTCATTTCTACAAACCTTAAAACTAAAAGCTCAAAAGCCTCTAACAGTTAAGATAACGCCTAAAATTCCTCCTGATCTTCGTAATTTAAATAAAAAAATAAACAAATTGGTCAGGGCCCAATACCTTTCCCCTACCCCAGACCGTAGACAAAGAATCTCACTCCTGAGGAGAAGAAGAAATAGGTTGAAGGTTAGATTAAAATGTGAGAAAGAAGATGCTCTTTGGAGTAAACTTTGTGAAGCAGCTAAGAGTGGCCAGTCCAAGACCTTTTGGTCACTAATCGGGGAGGGCTGTGGGGTAAGATCCAGACCTTCTCCGATATCAATAAATGAGCAGTCTTGGGCAGATTTTGTTCAGAGTCTATATAGCAGCAATGGTGAAGAGTTTGACCCGGCTAAATTGCAGGAAGAATTATCCCCTTACGATCCTCCTTCCGAATTAGAAATCACTGCCGCAATTAAAGCTCTCCGCTCGTCCGGTGCATTAGGCCCGGATGAAATACCAATTTCAGTATTGAAAACTCATAGTACCCTATGGGAAAAATTTTATACCCTGTTTTTAAAGCTTGTTATACCAATGGCATCGTCCCACACTCTTGGAAAGGGAGTTTGTTAATCCCTATCTACAAAAAGGGTGTTAGGGATTTACCCCAAAACTATAGACAAATAGCACTACTAGATGCCATAGGCAAGGTTTTCACTAAATGCTTACTGAATTCTATAAATGACTGGGTGACTATGTTCGCAATTCTCCCACTAGAGCAGACCGGTTTTAGAAAACAACACGGTACCCTTGATAATCTTACCGCTCTACAAATCTTGGTTGAAAAATATGTCACAGTCCGTAGAGGAGGTATTTATGGTGCTTTTATCGACTTCTCTACGGCCTTTGACAAGGTGGATAGAGTTTTGCTTTGGAATAAGTTAATAAAGTTAGGGATGCCCCCGAGCTTATTGAAACTAGTTATCGCACTTCATACAGACACCTGGTGCAGAGTTCTAATGGGTGGTGAGAGAGGACTTTCCAGGATAATTCCCACAAATAATGGGCTTAAACAGGGCGGCCTATTGGCGCCCCTGTTATTCTCCTTATACATTGTAGATCTACCCAAAGCCATATTATCCATTAGCAATGGTATTGCACCTGTATTAGGGGGATCACCCATTGCATGCTTAATGTATGCTGATGATATTTTAATTCTGGACCTCACCCCAAAGGGCTTGAATCATCGTTTAAAAGCTTTGAACTCTTACTCTGAGGCTCATTTTTTAAAAATTAATATTTCAAAAAGTAAAATAATGTGCTTCTGTGGAAGGAGAAAACCTAAATACAATGAATATTACTGGTCTGTTGGGGGCGAAAGACTAGAAGTGGTTAAATCCTATCCCTTTCTTGGGAAAATAGTCACGAGCAATCTATCCGAAAAAACTCATACAGAGAACAATAGTAGGAAAGCTCTTGCTCAAGGGAAGAGTCTTATCTCCTTATATAAAGCGACAGGTCGGAGGCATTTTTCCATATTGCTCGAAGTTTATCGGGCAAAAATCCCCGCATCCCTAATCTACGGACTGGAAATAGTGGACATGGCATGTTGGAATTTCTTGGACTCTATTAAAGGAAGAATTCTTCGTAATTTAGCCTCTGTAAATACTGCAAGCTCTACGTCTTTGTTAAGACAAGAATTTGGCCTGCGCAGTGCATGGTCTCAGGCAGTGGCGAGTGTGGTGCGTTGGGTTTTTAATATAGCTGAAGGAAAGCCTGGCACTCTGAGGTTCAAATAAAAAATGAGCTGTTGGGTTCCTATAATGTCTACTCCTCTATCGTAAGGAACTTCAGACAGGCAATTACTTTATTACAGATAGATGAACAAAGTCTTTTTTCATCTTCAACTGCCCAACTAAAGTTATCCTTAAAGACCACGTCTTGGGAGTTGAGTTTTAGAGCAGATAGTAGGACCCGTAAAGTTAAGAGAGGAATGCTCTCTTTTGGTAACTCTTGCGAAATTAAAAAACTTCAGCCATATTTAGGTTGGAATCTTCCTCATGCAGTTAGGCGATTTATTCTTTTGTTAAGATATGATTTACTCCCATTGAATTGCCTATTGTTTAAATGGCATGGTGGTACAGATATCTGTGATTTTTGTAAACTTTATTCCCAGGATTTATACCATGTTGTTTTTGTTTGTCCTGCCCTTATGGTACACAGGCGTAAATGGTTAAAACCTTTGTGCTTTCAGTTGGGTATTTTTACCGCTTATGATTTTATTGCAGCTATGTTTAATCCCCCAAATGAAATGTTTTGTTTCAAATTGTTTTCTTTCTTTAAATGTTTTCTAACATTGTACTGACATTTTTATTTATTTACGTATTTATAGTTGTCCTTCTTTTTGTCTGATAAACTGCTATGTGGATCTCGACAGAGTTCCGCTATCATAAATAAATAAACTTGAAACTTGAAACTTAATTGCCACTTTTTGTCACAATATTGTTTTTTTTTAAATTTGATTTCTTTTACTGTTCTTTATTAGGAGCAATGGTTGTTTTTTATTTGTGTATTTAATTTTGTATGTATTGTGTTTTAATTTGATGTATGATCTTTAAATGATTTTTTATTACACTGTCTCATTAAAAAGATATCGATTTTATATTAGTGTGTGACCTCAGCGGTTTGCCCTGCATACTTGTTTCATTTACTGCTGTGTTGATTGCTTAGGATTTGATACTCATAAATAGTCTTTCCCTGTCCTAGGAATTGTTATATTTTCCATCCAGGGGGTCCTTGTTTTTTCACATATAAATCTACCACAAACATAATATTCAACTGGCTATGTTCTTTTGGGAACAAAAGAAGTTCAACGAGAAATAATTCAAGTGTTCTATGGTGGCACTGGCATACTCAGTACGGGAAGTAGAGTTCTTCCTCAAACTCAGGTGGTTTACCCAGACGTTGTTCAGCTAACTGTAGTGCTAGAGGCACTTCTATGGTTTAAAACCATGTAATGACATTTGACTACCATGATTTTAATTGAATTTTGGTGTTTTTATTTTACCTTAGCCTGACTGTACAACATCATTTCTCTGCATGTGCATGCTTCCCTTGAATATTTATTTTGTATCTCTATTAGTTTTAAAGTGGGAGCTGTCACAGAGTAAAACAGCTCGCCAAGAACAGATGAGTGGGATGAGCATTTGAAAGAATGAGAGAGAGAGAGATGTTGAATGTACTTCTTGGTCTCGAAGTGCAGTATTAGAAGCAGTGGTGCTGAAATGTGCATTGGGTTGTACATTGAGAGATGAAGTATGTGATGCCATAGGCATTGGCGCACAAATGTACATTGTGTTGTACATTGGGAAGTATAATGAAGTTCTTACTATTGGTTTTACATGGCCTCATGTCATCTTGAATTCTGACTCAGTTTTGCTTGAGCTTTTTGTGCATACAGGCAGGCCCCCAGATTACTAAAGTTGTTTAGGGTATTCATGTTCAAGGTTGCTTTGTTTTCTGTGCTTTTGGAGATTGTTGAATGTATCAAAGGAGACTTTGTATGCTTTGTTAAGATAAAGGCTGGAACACATGAGAATACAGAAGGAACATGAGAATTCCTTTGCCTTTGGAATGCTTGCATGGAAAGTGGCCAATTCCAATAAGTTTCCTTGGCACAAGGGAAAGCCTCCCATAACCTTCTAGGGTGTTTCTTTTAAGACTATAAAGCTGAGGTTTGTTGACTTGGAGCACATGTGATTAGGATTACCTGTTATTTTAAAATCGAGTCACTCGTTCCGTTTCATTGGGCACACATATCTCTGAGGCCACTAACAAATGTAGCAGTGGTCACTATAGGCCCCTCTGAATGCTGTTTCCAACGATTACATCTGTGCATGCAGGATCAGATGGGGCAATATCTCTGATAACGTCCAATAATGGTTTGTGCACTAAAACGAACGTGCCGCTTCACTGGGTGACACTTATGCAATCCTTTTGTGCACCAGGAAATATGAATGGATGCTATGTAATGCTATGCACAGATATGATGTTCATAGTAAATGTTCTATTGTATATATTTTTGTATCTTTCCCAGTCCTGAGAAGTCGCTAACACTCTGTTCCTAACGCGACGAAACACGTGTCGGCTGGTTGTGGAACGAATACATTCTTGCAAATCATGGGAACTTAGTGTCAAGGAATCTATTAATGTTGTTGTCTTTGGTTCTACAAATTTGCATTGTTCTTGTACAGATACGAATGCAAATAATCAGTCTTAGTGTGTGCATAGGCAATTTTTGGTGCAGGATTATTTGAGCCTGAATGGTGGATGCATCGTCAGTGAAGGTATCTGGTTGCTGATTGTCTTGACCAAGATTTGAATCCCCCAGTCTGGAGGGGGCCAGGATGAAGTTTGCACCAGGTGAAGTGTTTGATTTTTGCCATTGTACCATTGTGATGTGTGGTTGTGTGCATATTCAGTTTCCAGTGGCTATAACAGTTATTGTGAAGCATGACTGTTTGTGTGCACCTTCAGTTCCCAGTGGCGATAATCATAGGAGGTGTTTTCTTTGAGTACTGACTGTGATGTGTGAGATTCAGTGTGCACATCCAAGGTAATCATATGATGTATTTAGTGTATATATCTTTCTGATTTCTTTGACGTCCAGTATAACTTCCTTATGTTTTATTATCCATGCATTTAACAGTTGCATTTGCCAAGTGTGTTATTATTGCTTGCATACATCCACTTTCTTCGGAGAAATGGGCATGCACTCTGGTGAAATATATGCGAAAATCTACTTTATTACCCGCACCAACAAGTCATTAAGCACTCTGGTCACCTCCCGTGACTTTGATATATAAATACATATATATAAATATATATTACCTACTGGCGGTTGCCAGTAGGTAGTTATAGTTAGGACCTATTTTCCAAAGGAAATACGTTGTTTGATTTGCCAATGTCTTTGGCGCCATTTGACGAATCTTCACATGATTTTCAAAACTAATGAGGCGCTCTGGTCAGCTCCTGTCTCGAAAGTTTTGGGGTAATTCGTCAAAGCGGGGGCCGAGAAAAAAGGTGGGTCCCAAAACGCGTTTATCCATTTTAAATTCCACAATCCGAACTGCTAAACGAAATTGCAACAAATTTAGCAAAAAGGTAACTCTTGGTTCAGAAAGCGTTCTTTTTTTCAATGTTATAAATGAGTCGAGCGCTACGGCCGCAGTGCTTTTCAACTGTTCCTTTATTCATATGACAGATGTCACAAAAAAAAAGAGTATATGTATTCTACTCTTATGTAGTACTGGCAAAGTAAGGAAATGAAAGTTCTGTAGTCTTCCCGATGGTCTTCTTCCTCTGGCATGTGGTTACTCTTCTCCTCTCCGTGTTGTATGGGGTGGAAGTGCCGGGGGTAAACCGGAAAACAAGAAAAGAGGGCTTTTTAGAAAACGGGGTCAGAAGACCATAAGTAGTTTTATGGGACTGCGGTGTGAGGAGTCACCGAAGCCAACCACCAAATGCAAAACAACACAACAACCCCTCAGGGTATAGCGGAGAATGGTGTGGTTTTAACCAAAAGGAAAAAAATTAAATCGCTCAGTCCCAACCACAGCCACTTGATCCCCCACACAAAAAAAGTCGTTACCCAGTCCCTCCCAGAGTGAATGAGAAATTCTGTATACAATTTCATACATTTTTCCAACCACACTTCCCCAGAAGCATGGCGGGGCAAGTCGCGGTAATGTTGGCCTCTTGGCTCCTCGGTCTTTTCCTCTCCTCCACACTCCTCGGGATCCCTTCTTCCTTTCTCCTCCGAACTCGACTCGCTCTCAGTATCACCTTCTCTGTCACCGGCTTTTGCGCTCTCAGGTCCCGGCAGTGCTTTCTTATCCTCCTCCTCCACAGCTGATTGGCTTCCGGCGGTTGACGCCACATTTGTGGGCAGTGCCTCAGAGGAAAGCCAAGCGGAGTTAAAGGGACCGTAGGAGTCCTGCGGACGGGGTGGAAACGAACAGATGTCAAAGTCCACACCCCGTCCGTCATCGTCAGCGACCCCCTGACAAACACGTACACTTATCGAACTGTTATTTTCTGTACACTCCTCTTGACTAGCAAAAAACGTACCTCTATATCATCACAAACTTGTTTTACATCCAATACTGAACCATGCAAAAGAGCTGTACTAATTTCATTTAGACGTAATGCAGGAGTTTTCACGTAGTATAATCTTCTAACTAACTCACATTTCGGAATGGTGTACTGCTAACATTGTTAAATGATGAAAACGACTTTGACACACTTTCCTAGAAAGACAAGCCAGAGAATGACCTTGCAACCCAGTATTTTTTCTCACTTTGGAAGGATCTAGTTCTTGTAATATCTTAATCTTCTGTTTCACAGTTTTTTTCTATATTATCTTATAATGTTTAGTAAAATATCAATAGATTGTTGACGTATACTACAAATACTACAACAATCCCATGTAAACACGGGAGCCTGGGTACGTCTCCCTTGAAATTCTTCAGCTATTACTTATTCAACATTTCTAGGAATTATCTTTTCTTTTTCAATTGAAGAGACATTTTTCACTTCATAAGAACCACCAGAAGTATCAACTGCATGCGGGTATCTATTTTTTTGAAAATAACAAAATATTGTCTCATAAAGGCTTCATGAGGTAAGCTGTATTGAGTTAGTGGTCCTGAAGCACTCACTGTGTGTGCACCCTGCGATGATGCTATAGTTGATATTTAAAAAGTTCTTGAAGCAAGGATACTAAAAGGATATTATATAGGTTTTAGGGATGTTGTAGTTAGTTGCCGCCTCCACTGTAATTACTGACTGAAAATTAAATTTTAATTGTGAGCCCTGATGACCGCAGTGTAGACAGGAGGCAGCGGTGAGCAAGGATGCACACACACGTGGTATTGAGTAGAGCTGCACAGTATTGGAAATTCAGTGTGCGTGCAGCCAGCAATGATAAGTGGTGCACTAAGTTAGTGGCACCTGAAGCAACCAGCGTACGGGCACCCTGCGATGATACGTGGTCCAGGCGTGCTGCACTGGGAGCAATGTCTTTTGTCTATTGAATTCTGCCTTAATAAGGCCACGTGGCGATGACTTATGGTGCACTGAGTTAGTAGTACCTTTGCCACTGAGCGAGTACGTACCCTGTGAGGAAGTTAGGTCCGGGGGGCCGTACTCAGAAGAATGTCTTGGGTCTATTGAATTCTGACTTAATAAGGCCACATGGCGATGACTTATGGTGCACTGAGTTAGTAGTACCTTTGGCACTGAGCGTGTATGTACCCTGCGACGATGCGTGGTCCGATGGGGGCGCACTCAGTGATGTCATTGACCATGTCATGAATGATGTAATATGTGACGTCATCTCATCAGCAGTGCATTGTGGGGGTGCTAGATATAGTTAGCTCAACTAACTATAACAGCGGAATTTCAATGCTTTTGTATGAGTGAAATGTCCAACTAACTATAAAGTCGATGAAACCTATGTTTTTTTCAGTGAATATATATATATATATATATGGATATATATATAATAAACATAACACCACACCACCTGGAAAGGGATTTCACTTTATAAAATGAAGTATATCAAAGTCTGTACTCAGAATAAGGCTTGGGTTGTTATTCATGTAATGCCCTCTAACAGAAAGGCTTTCCCAGATGTCAAATGAACTTTCAAATGTTCATATGTATTTAGATGTGTATATATATGTGTGTGTACACACACGCACATATATATACACATCTAAATACATATGAACATTTGAAAGTTCATTTGACATCTGGGAAAGCCTTTCTGTTAGAGGGCATTACATGAATAACAACCCAAGCCTTATTCTGAGTACAGACTTTGATGTGCTTCATTTTATAAAGTGAAACACACACGCACATATATATATACACATCTAAATACATATGAACATTTGAAAGTTCATTTGACATCTGGGAAAGCCTTTCTGTTAGAGGGCATTACATGAATAACAACCCAAGCCTTATTCTGAGTACAGACTTTGATGTGCTTCATTTTATAAAGTGAAACTCACACGCACATATATATATACACATCTAAATACATATGAACATTTGAAAGTTCATTTGACATCTGGGAAAGCCTTTCTGTTAGAGGGCATTACATGAATAACAACCCAAGCCTTATTCTGAGTACAGACTTTGATGTGCTTCATTTTATAAAGTGAAATCCCTTTCCAGGTGGTGTGGTGTTATGTTTATTTCTTCATCGTGTTTGAGCCTCTGTGTGGGAGAGAGGTATTCTTTATTATCTGGATGTACGAAGCAATACACTAACACAGTTGATTCTGGCAAATCCATCTCCTCCTCTTCCTCCTCCTCTTCCTGTGCTGTTTCAGGAGTGGTGTTTTTTTGTGATGTGAAATGTTGATTCATTTTGATCATGGTCAATCTCTCCATGTTTTGAGGCAAGAGACTGGTCTTTCTCACTGTAAAAACGGAGCCAGCTATATTGAACACATGCTCAGCAGACACACGGGCTACCGGACAAGCGGCATAGTTTATTGCGAGCCTGCTGAGCTCTGGCCATTGGCGGATCTTCCCATACCAATACATCAATGGGTTTTGATTCACTTAGGCCTCTATTGGATCATCCAGATACTCCTGGAAACATCCTCTAAATGGTCACTAGCACTTCCACTTGCTGGACCTCTTTTGCCATCGGCTCAGCACTGGACTTAAGCCCTGCCATTTGATACCAATCCAATGCAGAGGTTAGATCCAATCCATCTGTTGCTGGTGTTCTGGTTGCTATGAGACAAGACTGCCCTCTCTGGAAGTTGAAGGCGGCACTCAGAACTGCAGAATGGGACTCTAAGTTCTAGACGTTTTTCTTCCAGGTCTCTGGCTTGCACAACATTCCACCTCTTGTACTTTGAAACATCCACTTCAGAGAAAGGAATGAAGGTGGACAGACTTTTTTGGGAATGTGGATCGCATATTGTGCCACAGATGTACTCTTTGGACGAGACAATGTCATGTTGCAGCTTTGTATTACAAGCCAAGAAAATAATTAGGCTCCTAACCAAGGCATAAACTTCTGTGTTGTCATTCACACCTGCAAGTGTGAACCTTTCAGACACCTTCTTTAGAAGGTCCCATATCAGATGCAACAACTGCAATAGGTTGGTCCATAATACTATCCTCCCTACTAACTTCCCATGTGAAAACCTCAAAAGGGAGTAGAATCTGTGTCAGGCATTTGACAAGTCCCATTTGTCCTCATCCATGGTCCTAGCTTTCCCAATGGTACTGCTCAAACAGACGTTGCAACAAGTATTAGGTCGATTTCCAATGTATTGACACCTCCTATATCAAGGTTTTAACTGGTACTCGATTAGCAAATGCTTCCGGGCTTTGAAAAAAAGGTTGAAATGAGTGCAGATTCTTCTGCAGGTGGTCAATATAGTGCTATGTCTTCTTTTTGGAGAAAGTCTTGCACCACCAGGTTGACGCAATGTGCCAAATACAGGACCTGATATTGCCACCATCTGCCATGTCATTGTCCGTGGCAACAACTCCAATTCTGAGACATATGGGTCACACCCTTTGAGACACCTTGCTGTTAAATTCATCCAAGATGTTTGCTGCTGTATGTGATTTCTCCATGGTGAACATGGCTACTGTTACATGCAGCTAAAGGTTCTTAAAACTTTCGGCAGAGCCAAGACCTGTAGACAGCTTTTTCTATACCCCTGCAAAAGAGATCCAGTGTGCAGTGATGCACATGCAATCAGGCGCCTGACAACTGGTCCACATGTCTGTTGTCAGGTGGATAGTGTGAGCAATACTTCGCTGCAAAGGTTGTCCAACCAATTGCAGCACATCTTGATGCAGGGCTGGAACAGCAACTCTGGTAAAATAGGTCTGACTCGAAACTTCCATTTCGGGCAAATGGCTGCCATGAGTTCTAAAAATCCCATCCCTTCCACAAAAGAAAAAGGGAGGAGGTCCAGCGTTAACATTTTTGCTAGCTTCCCATTGTACAAACATGCCATTGGGTTGGTTGCGGTCATACAGCCCCTTCTCCCTAAACATGCCCGTAATTGTAGCCTGTATTTTCTTCAATTGTGGGGCCACTGATGCAAGCATTTTTTGAGAAGTAGGTGGTAAAAGTCTTAGTGTGCATCGTGGTGGGGCAGTCGCTGTATGCCTTGTTGTCTCTATCTGAAACTGCGTCTTCTTGTGCCATTTTGAAGTCACTGAGGTGGGTGATTCTGCTGGTACACTTCAGGGGACAGGTCTACTTTGCTTGAGGCTGTCACCCTCTTCTTCCTCATCATTACCTCCAACCATGATTCGGCTTGTAGCTGATGTTCCCGGGCTCTCCTCACCTTCACCACCACGTTCCATTCAGCAATGTTTTAAAGGTGTTCCTCCCACCAGATTGTGTGATGTTTTTCCATGTGTCATTTGGCCCCCAGCACCATAATGCAAACCAGGCTTACCTCGAAAAACCTTTGTGTGGCAAAGGGTGCATATTGCAATGTGCTCCCATTGTGTGCTAACCATAAAAAGTCCCAAATTGTAAAGGAGTACGTTTTACTGGGCCATGGGCACTACCATTGCCTGAAGAAGAACTAGAGGTAGATGGGTGTGCCAGTGATTGCCTCTCTCCAGTGCATACTTCTACTGAGGTTGGGGTTGGTGCAGGTCTTATCTGGGGCTTTGCAAATATGGAAACTGGTGGTGCTACCTGTAACACATCCCTCGGAGCAGGTTGAATGGTAATGGCCACCTCTGTCTCATATTTCACAATGACTAGCTCATCATCATCCTCCTCATCAACTCCTGCTATAATTCCATGTTTTCAGTAACTTTTTATTTCCTTTGCTTCTCCTGGCATCTCCCGTACTCTGCTGGGGTCCTCGCCATGTCCCTATCATCATCAACATCAGAAGTGGTGCTTGGAGGAAGCTTCTTTCCTTTTCCTTATTTGAGATCTGGGAGTCCATGAATCTATAGGAGGAGGTTAATGCTCAGCGAGAAGCTCAACCTCCTGTTCTGATCCAACATCAGGAAGATGTACCATTCCTGGCTGCGGCACCTGTCCTCTTTGCTCTGTTTCTTGAAATGATTGCGTACTACTTTGGAAAAGGGACAAATCCAATTCAGTGTTGCTGCTCGTAAGCGTCTCCATGATTGCAGTGGCTGTCTCACTAACAAACATGGTTTGGGGTTACGTTGGGCTGGTGTTGTTGATGTGGGAGTGTTGCTCTCAGGTTTCTCCCCAGAGGTCGGTCCGGTAGGCACAAGTCTGTCAAAAAAGGTTGTGGTCGACACACCACAGGTGGGAAGCTGCTGATTCTCACTGACCTCTTTCTTGGGAACAACTGGTTTTGGGGTAATCTTAAAGCTCTCAGGTGGAAGTGGCACTAAGATGCATAAACAGCAGATATTAGAGGACTGACATCACTGTATAGGCCTTCTGTTTGGTAGTACGGTGGGTGTTGTCACTTCTTCTCTATTGCTCCTAAAAGCAAACAAGCAAGAAAAATATTTAGTGAAATGTGGCATTGTTGCAGTTTGAATTAGGTCAGACAGAGGCAATATTAGTATGGTTGGTTACTTAGGTAATAATAATTCAGCCACTTTAAAGTCAAACCTCACCACTATACTGTAAGAATGCAACCCTAAGTAGCAGAACGTGCACGTCCCAGTGTATCACTGTTTACAGCTCCGGAGGTTTGTCTTTCAATTCCTGTGCATGCAGCGGGTAATGCACTGGACTTGCTCCAGTTCACGTTCAGGCCAGATACAACAGCAATTCAGCAAGTGCAGCATAAGCACCTTGGACATGAGAATGTGCCTACCGATGCATATTAGCATATCGTCTGCGTAGAATGTGTGCCTTTCAGACACAATCCCTGGAATGAGCCACCTCGTCAGAACTTGAATGCTTGAAGATCAACTGCCATGGCAAACAATACCAGGGAGATGAGGCATCCCAGTCGGGATCCCAGGCCTACATGGCAGAAGTCGGAGATGAACTTTGCAGTCTTAACTAGGGCAGTGGAGGAAGTATATAGGAGTGTCATCCAGGTGAGAAATCCCTGATGGTATATAAGAAATCCCGTTGAAGGGAGTTTAAAGCCTTCTTTATGGCAACTTCAAGTAGCTCCGGGTTTTTCCGTCAATTGGTAGTGTATGATGTGGTTATTCCTATGGATATTGGGGACCATGCTATGCACTAGTGTGAATCTTTACTGGTCTGGGTGTACTAGGGATTGCAGTGGGGCATAAGTATGGTGACCAAGATTTTGCTCAAGGTTTTGTAATCAACATTAAGGATGGTTAGCAGTCTGTAAGAGGTGGCCTGTTTTGCTTCCTTGTCCTTGTTAAGTATAGGCAGAAGCAAGGCTTTGCGTATAGTGAGAGGGAGGGACCTACATTTCCTTGCAGCATTAAAGAGCGTGGTCAGGGGAGAAGCCAGGATATCAATGATGGTAGAGTAGAACTCTATTGGTAGCCCTTCTGTGCCTGACACATTGCCCTGCGCTAGAGTTTTATAGCCTCTGTTACCTCCTGTTGTTGGATTCCCCCCCTATCAGAGCAGCCATGTCCTGCACATGTCTCTTGGTGTTGGCCGTGATGATGTATGAATGCAGTTCTTACTGAGTGGTGCCATGTCTAGTATAGCAAAAGTATGTGTAATAATAAAAAAATACTGAGTGTACACCTTGTGGACCATTTGTCCTACTGTGAATAAGATGGCAGCTGTGTGTTGCCTAAGAGGATTTGCTAGTCATACGAGTAACCAACCAAATGTATCTAGTTCATTGTGAACCCTGTTGGTGTATTGCCTACAGTTGTACCCCTGAAGACATTCTATAAACACCAATAACCTTTCCCACTCGACCCCAGCTAGTCTCCTCACCTCATGGTCATGTCTTGTGTATGTCATCTAGGATATGTTCCTGCTGTATTATCGAGTGGAGCAACTCCTTCTGGGTCCCTGAGGATGTGGTTACCAAATGGCCCTTGTCCACTATCATCAGCACCTCCCATACCATCAGATGAGGACATGTTGGACCCAGGTTCTCCATCAGGTACTTGCAAAGGGTGGTCGCCAGTTTGTCTCAGAAGATTGGGTCCTCCAGGGCAGTTATGCTCAGGCACCAGGTCTGGATCTGTAATTTGGAGTTATCCCAATGCATGGCCATTAATGAGGGGTTGAGGTCTTAGTGGGTCTTATCAAGATATCCTTAATGATTAGCCCTGCCTTGGAAGAGTGTTTTGCAGAGTAATTTGTCATGGCATACGTACAGGTCATGTAGGCCTGAATAACATGAATGTTCCATGAGTAGCTGGTTGTGCTCCCTCCTGGTATCCACAAATCAATTCTCCTGCATCCATCCTTGCAGGAATTTGGCCGCTGCAAGTGTTTCCGCTAGGCCTGGGCAGCAAACTCTGCTCCCCTGGCAGAGTTTACAGAATTCTGAAACTCCGTGATCTGCAGAGGAGCGCAGATTTCCTGAATTCCACCTTCCGGGCTCAAAGCATTTTCTTTTTCTGTACGTGTGCTTGAGATTTCTTTTGGCACTCACTCGCAAGGGCTACAATACACTTGGGCCACCGGCAAGTGTGCACAAGACTTAACGCTCACTCGCACTGCTAGTGAACTCTCACGAGACTTCACTCTCACTTGTACAACTTCCAGCCACGACGGCGCCAATGTTGTGCTGTTCACAGTCATAAAAACATCCTTATGTTTTATGGTAGAGAAGCAGCTAAAGAGGTTTTAGGAATGGATTTCCTTATCCAACAGACTGTTGGAGTTGTTTTTTGTGTGAGAAGCCTTGTTTTTAAAACTTTTTTCCAACAGGATGGAAGTGGCCCAGAGACTCCAACTTCCTGTTCCTGTCTAGCAGGCTCCTCCCAGTGCTTTGTCCATCTCTTGGTCATGTTTCATTTGGATTTTGAGCTGGAGATTGACTCTCCTTGTCTGCTGCACATATACCATTGGATTTAAGGACTTGAGATTTCACAAAGTAAGTTAAAAAAATTGCATAAGGGTGTTGCACCAGTATTTGTATGTACTTTTATTAGATTTTTCAAAGATATTGTGTTGTTTGGCCTGCATTTGTTCAGTAGGGGCCTAGTTATATTTTTGCATTTAATTTTTCTTCTTTTGCAAAGGAACAATGCTGCACAGTTCAGAACATGTTCCCCATGTTTGTTAAGTTTGCAATATTTATTTATTTTACTAAGTGGCCTAGTCTTCCATAGGGCCATCCAGTAGGCCGAGGTCAGCACCGGTCATGAGTGCACTAAAAGACTGTTTCTATTGTTTATGTTGTTTTAAAACATCAATTAGGGCTCGGATGGCTTTGCAGTAAATGAAAAATGCAGAAAATTTGCTTAGGCATTTAAATGTTTTTTGTGTACAAAAAGTGTATATGTCAGGTAATATTTGATGACTTGGGAGAATGTGCGTTGATTTAAAATTTTTATAGCTCAGTTTTTGTTTTTGGCAATACTGAATTAATAGTAGTATTTTCTTCAGTCTTACCATGCCTCCTTTATCTGTCCAGTGTGTATGTGTGTGCGTGTGTGTGTTAGCCATTGGCCACCATTGAATTGTCTTTGTTCTCCATGCCATGTGGCCAGGGGCCATTTTGTGAAGTCTGTGTCCATAGGCTTGAATGTGTTCTTGTGTGTCCCCATGCCTCCGTGATTACTGTTGTAGTTTGGCCATATGGCTGGCAGCCATTCTGTGCATCCAGCTAATGAGTGACTTTGCCATAGGCTTGCATGTGTTCCTTGTTCCCCATGCCTCCTTGCTCAGTATTGTCATTGTTTGACTATGTGGCACTGGATATCAGCCATTTTGTGCATCCAGCCATTGTGCTGTTGCCATAGGCTTGCATGCCTTCTTTGTCCCCCATGCCTCCTTGCTCAGTGTTGTTATTTGACCATGTGTTACAGGCTGGCAGCCATTTTGTGCATCCAGCCAGTTTGCTTTTGCCATAGGCTTGAATGTGTTCTTTGTTCCCCATGCCTAACTGCTCAGTGTTGTTGTTTGATCAAGTGACACTAGCGGACATCCACTTTGTGGAAACAGCCTGTGTGCCTTTGTTATAGGCTTGCATGGATGGATGTTATACCAGTTTAATAATATGTTTTAGGATTATTGTACTATGTATATTAAGAATATCATTTTGATGAACATTGTTTTTATACATCAAGCATGTTTTGCATTTATTTTTATTTTGCACCTCTTTGCCTCATAATAGGTGTTTTCTCACCCTCCAATACAAACATTGCCTGTTAGTCATAGTTTTTAAAATTTACATTTTCATTGTATCTTTTTAATTTGTTGGAATTTAATTTTTACTTTTAATTTGTTGAGTTATTTTTTTACTTTTTTATTTTTTTATTGTTTACAAATTAGTAAAATGTTTTAAATTTTGAAAACAAGTTTACATTTTTTTAAATAATTATTGCACTTATTTTTATTTTACTTCTGTCAATCCATTTATCCACCCATCCATCCATCCACTATAGGCACCCAGCCACGCAACATTCTCCTGGACCAAAATGCCTACCATACATGCACAAATTTACCTGCATTTTTTAGCAATTATTATTCCATTTACCTATGCAGTTCCCTGAGTTACACAGGTATCTTCTTTATCAACATAAAGGAAAGAACTCTATCTGTCTATTGTGTGTGTTATCCTGATGGGAAATTACATTTCATGGTATGGTGTTTTGGTTTGTCATTAAAGTGATTATTATTTATTAACTAAGTAGTCAACCACACTAATATTGCCTTTGTCTGTACTAATTCAAACTGCAAGAATGTCACATTTCACAAAATGTTTTTCTTGCTTGTTTGCTTTTAGGTGCATAAGAAAAGAGACATCACCCGCAGTGCTGCCAAACAGAAGGCCTCTACAGTCCCGTCACACGTCAGTCCTCCAATCTCCTCCGGTTGTGTAGCTTTGTGCTACCGCCAACTGAGAGCTTTAAGATGACCCCAAAGAAAGTTGAATGAAAGAAAGTGGTCAGTGAAAAGAAGCAGCTTTCAACCAGTAGCTTGCCGGCTAAAACTATTTCCGGACAACTTCATTGTGTGCCTGTCACACTGACCTCTCGGGAGCAAGCTGGGACCAGCACTCCTGCATCAACAGCACCACCTCAACCTAAGTCCAAGACCATGTATATCAATGAGGCTTCCACTTCAATAATGGTGACGCCGACAAGCAGTGATGTTGAAATGGATTTGTCCACAAAGTAGTTCCCAGTCATTGCATGAAACAGAGCAAAGTGGACAGCAGCCGCAGTCAGAAATAGTAGATCTTACTGAAGTTGGAGCAGTAAAGGAGGTTGAGCTTCCTGCCGACCAAGAACCTCTTCTTGTAGAATCAATTGCTCTCCAACAAGAAAAAGGAAGGGTACAACTCCACCATCTTCACTAAGCTCCTCTTCTGATGATGGTGATACAGACTTTGAATGGACCCCGGCAAAGTCTGAAAGACGCCTGGGGAAGCAAGGGAAAAGAAATGTGCCTGAAATCCTTAGAATTATGGAAGGGAATGATGAGGAAGATGGTGACGACAAGCTAGTCATTGTAGAAAGTGACAGAAAGGAGTCCAGAAGTAGTGTGGCTCACTGGTTAGAGGCGGCAGACCCGAGAGCAGAGGACGGCCCGGGACCAGGGTTCGATTCCCGGCGCGGCAGGTTTCTGGACCAGGGTCAGCGGACTCGATAATTCTCTCGCCTCGGTGCCCACTCTGATCAGCGATCACACTCGGCAACTCTGGGCATTAGCTTGCCTCATCTTCACTAACGGCCCCACCAGACCGCCGGGGATGCCTGGTCTCACCCTGGAGATACCCATTAAGGGACCATCTCTCAGGGAAGCCAGGAAGGGTTTCGCAGCGGTCGAAGCGCCTTGGGACCCTCCGGGTAAGTAGTGCGCTATATAAATGCCTATACATTATTCAACTTCCGCGAGGTAGCATCTTCAGCTCCCATATTTGGGAAGCCCCATCTGAGACCTGCACCAACCCCTACCTCAGTAGAAGTATTCACTTCAGAGAGGCAATCGATGACACGCCCACCCACCTCAACTTGTTGTTCAGGCAGTGGTACAGTAAAAAAGTAATTCTCCCATTGTGGGACTTTTTTATAGCCAAGAAGGGAAGCACATTGCAGTATGCACCATTTGCCACACAAATGTTTGAAAAGGTAAGCCTGGTTTACATAATGGTACTGGAGGCCAAATGACCCATATGAAAAAACACCACACAATCAAGTGAGAGAAGCACCTTACAAAATTGCTGAACTTGGACTTGCTGGTGAGGAGAACCGGGGAACATCGGCTACAAGTCCATCTCCAGTGGGAGGTGATGATGAGGAAGAAGAGGGAGACATCCTCACACAAGCATCCCAGTCCTCAGCACTGCACTAGCAGAATCACCCATCTCAGTGACTTCAGATTGGCACTAGAAGGCTCAGGGTGAGATGACGACTACACAGCATACAGAGACTGGCCCACCATGATGGAAATTGAATCACCCACCACCTACTTCTCGAACATCGCCTGTGTCAGTAGCATCAGAAAAGAGGAAAATACAGGCTACTCTTACAGGCATGTTTAGGCAGGAGGGGCCTTACGAGCACAACAACCCAATGGCACATTTGTACAATAAAAAGCTAGAAAAACTATTTGTGTCAGCCATCTGCCCAAAATATAAGGTTGTAAGTCTGCTTTATTTGCCAGTGTTGCTGTTCAAGCACTACATCACAGTGTGCTGCAATTTATTGGACAAGCTTTGCAGCAAAGTGTCGTTCACACTATCCACCTGACAACAGATATGTGGACCAGTTGTCAGGCGACTGATTACATGTGCATCACTGTACACTGGATCTCTTTTGCATGGCTAAAGCAAAATATATCTCCAGGTCTTGGCCCTGAAGAACTTTTTAAGGCAACAGTGGCAATGTTCATCATGGAGAAATCACATACAGCTGTAAACTTCTTGGACACATTTTACAGCAATGTGACTGAATGGCTACGATCCAGGTGTTTCAGAATTGGATTTCTTGCCACAAACAATGGTAGTAACATAGTCAAGGCCATGGCAGATGGTAGCTATTTGAGGGTCCTGTGTTTGTCCTATTACATCAAGCAGGTGGTGCAAGACGTTCTCAAAAAAGAAGACATAGTCAGCAACATGTAGACAAATCTGCACTTATTTCAGCAATTTGTTTAAAATCCGGAAGCAGTTGTGGATATTTCAGCATGCTTATAGACTATCAATTAAAGCCCTTTTACAGGATGAGTCCACATTTTGAAAGTCTACCTATTACATTTTTCAACATCTTTTTAAGCAGTACAAACAGATCAATGACTATGTCATTCAAAGAGGGTGGTATGCAGTTGGGAAATCTATGAATATGGATGTAGAGAAATAGGGCCTAGACACATGCGTGACACAGATGCTACTCCCTTTTGAGGTTTTCAAATGGAAAGTTAGCATCGAGGACAGTTCAATGGACCAAACTATGCCATTGTTGCATCTGCTATATGACCAGCTAAAGAAGGCATCTGAAAGTTTGCCCCCGCAGGTGTGAACGAAAATACAGAAGTGCTTAACTTGGTTGAGAGCTTACTCTTTCATTAGGCTTCCAATTCAAGGCTGCAAGATAACATCATCTCATCCAAAGAGCATATCTGTGCCACACTACTTGATGCTTGGCACAAAACATTCTGCCCAATTTCTTTCATTTTTCTTAAGGGGTGGTGGCATGTTGAGCAAGCCGGACACCTGGAAGATGAACAGCTGCAACTTAGTGTGCTACCCCACAGTTCTGGGGTGCCACCTCCAACTTCCAGAGAGGGAAGTCTTGTCTCACAGCAGCCAACTACACCATCAACCAGAACACCAGCAACAACAGCAACGAAAGAACCAGACACAACCTCTGCATTGCACTGATTTCAATCAGCAGGGCTTAAGTCCAGGGCAGAGGTGATGGCCGAGCAAGTGGCAGCACAAATGACCATCCACAGGATGTTCTGGGAATAGCTGAATGATCCAAAAGATGTCTATGTGGATCAAAACCCATTGATGTATTAGTATGGGAAGATGAGCCAATAGCCAGAGCTCTGCAGGCTGGCAAAAAAGTATCTGGCTTGTCCTGTAGCTAGTGTGCCGGCTGAGGGTGTGTTAACGTTGCTGGTACAGTTGCTACAGTGAGAAGCACCAGTCTTTAACCTTAAAATGTGAAAAGATTGACTATGATCAAAATTAACCACACATTGCACCATTCCTGAAACAGGACAGGAGGAGAAGGAAGATGATTGGTCAGAATAAAATGTGTTAGCTGAACAAATTCTTGAGTTTGAAGATGGACTCTACTTCCTGGACTGAGTATGCCAGTGTCACCATAGAACTATTTTTAGTTATTTCTCATTGAACTTATTTCTTTAAAAAAAAAAAAATTAGCTAGACGAACATTATATTTGTGCCAGATTTATATGCTTCCCACCACTTTTTAGTCACATATATTGCCGGATTGCAGTTGGACCGGTGTGCAGTGAAGAAGCCTCCATAGTTCCTTCATGACATTGGAGACAATGCCTGCCTCTCTTGCATGCCTATTTTACACTAATTAGCAGGGCTGCACCAGAAGATCACAGATTTTTAAGAGTGCCAATACTAAATTCTAATGTGTTGCCTATGTTAAAGATGCAATTGTGTGCCTACTACCTAACCTACCCGTGCCTGGATTGGAAGAGGTAACTACAATTGCAATGGTGAGTGAGTGATTAGTGATGATTCATGTGGTGGCAGACAGTGAGGGAGGGAGTTCAACTTCATTTTGGAATTTGCTTGAGATGATTTGCAAAGCTTAGGGCCTGAATAATATGTGATAATTTTTTCCTGGAGTTGGTTGGCCTTTACAAACTTAACGAAAATTAACCTGTATGGTCCATTCCTATGATCCTTCTGTTTTTGCATCAGCTAGGAGGATTGCCCCAGATGATCGTTTGATTTACAAGACTGCCAAATTCCAATCTGTTGCTTGCATCACAGAGGAGATAATGTACCTATCACTATGCTTTGAATGGAACAGGTCAACATTGCATCAACCAGTGATTATTTATGAGTGATGATTGATGATTCATGTGGTGGCAGACAGCGAGGGGGGTTCAACTGTAATTTGGGAACTTGCTATAGATGATTTTCAATGTTTGGGGCTTGAATAATGGGTGATCATTTTTTCCTGGAAGTGGTTGGCCTTAAGAAATTTACTCTGAGAAATTAACCTATACAGTCCACTCCTATGATCCTTCTGTTTTTTCATTATCTAGGAGGGCTGCCTCAAATGAATATTTGATTTACGAGACTGACAAATTCCAATCTGTTGCTTGCATCAAAGAGGAGATAGTGTACCACTGAGCTTGGATTAGAACAGGTAACCATTGCACCAACAAGTGATTATTGAGTGATTGTTTGTGAGTGATGATAGACGATTCATGTTGTGGCAGACAGTGAGGGAGGGTGTTTACCTTCATTTGGGAATTTGCTTTAGATGATTTGAAAAGTTTGGGGCCTGAATGATGTGTGATTATTTTTTCCTGGAGGTGATTGGCCCTTTCACACTTAGCCAGATTTACTTGCAGGGTCCACTCCTTTTTTCTGGTTCTTCAGAGACCAGAACAGTCACTTTAGTTAACAAAAAAACCCTATACAAAATACTGCAATTCTGTTTCTCTACTTGTTCTTCAACAGCAGTACACCACACGTCTATCATGCTCAGGTCACAATTGGGACAGAGTTACCCAGAGTCAGAAGGAGGATGGAAGAACTCAAGGCAGGACTACCTCATCAACAGCTACAAGCAAGAACTTATCAACTTTAAGGGGAAACCATGACTCTGAGGTCTAGTACTCAGCTATGTGAGAGGTACGTTGATTTAGGAAATACTGCTGAGTGTGTTTACTGTTGCACTGGTAGCAAATGTAAAACTCCCAGTCCTCTCATTTTTTTGTTCTATCTCTGAGTGTTCTTGGTACATTCCTGAGGAAGTTTACCTTCCTTCCATCATTCACCTTGACTCTAAAATACAGTTTCTGTTTTACAATCCACAGTCCTTCTTACCCCCTGCACAAACAAAAGTCAAAATCTGAGCTCAACACTCCTGATTACCTACTGCACCCCATGGTGCCTGACACCGGGTGCAGGGATCAACGGAGGGGCACCATAGGTGCCCCCAGTCCGCCATCTGGTGGCCTCACACAAATGGAAGTCCGGCTGTGGGCCCCCAGAGACAGCTTCCGACTGCCTTTTTGTGCCGGACAGACCGGCACGAAAAGGCAGTGAAAAGCTGCCATCGTACTCCCTCGGTCACAAAGAGGTGACCGGGGGAGTACTGAGGGAATTCTGGACTGTGGACAGGCTCTCCGAGCCTGTCGTCTGCGATCCGGAAATCTGAGTCAAATTCCTGTCCAACCGAGCCCATCGGAATGGCTCGGTCGGAAAGGAATCTAGCCGGCAGTGACCGATTTGGTCGGAAGGGCTCCGCACATGGTTCACAGCCCTTCCGGACGAAATCGGATTCGGCCCCTTAGTAGGGCGGATGTGGTGAAAGAAACACCAACTCAGTGCAGAATTTTCTATTACCTCAGCAATAGCTCATGCTGCCCCATTTACCCAGCAGTGCATAAAAGTGATCCATATTTTAGATATAGAACGAGGAACGTCAGCATCATCATTCAGGCCTTATGTTGCATAACCGTAAATGCCTTACCTTGTCCACTCCAGACTTTGAGAACAGGTTTCATGACTCGAGGATTTCATAACTTTAGTTTTAATTAAATAGTAGCTCCCCATTGCTCAGAAGTTACTATTGCTATATTTTGGTTTTTTTTATCAGGAATTGTTTGTTGTGTCATGTAGTAGTCGGGTTTAAATTATTTGTAAATCTTTGATATAATTTATCACCCACTAACTCTGTGTTTTTATTTCTATTTACTGTCTGCAATGGATAATCCTTCTGATTAATCCTACAGTTGAAGCTCACCTAGGTGGGAGTGGGACCTCGCTTGTAAAGTGGTAATGCCTTCCCTGTTATTGCTTCATCTATTTTCATTATCAGGTCATTTGTGCCAGCAAGGGATTTCACTAAGATGAATGTATCTGACTTATGTTTAGCGAGTTGATACAGTTCAGTTATACACAATCTTGAACCAATAATGTAATGATTTGGAGCAGTTCAACAATCATGCAACAATTGATTAAATAAAAAAGAAAGAAGAAGAATGAACACGGGAATATTGTATAATCAAAAAGATGTATTTTTCTATAATAAATCATGTAGAAAAGCGTACAATCATTATGAAAATGAATCTCAAACAAACACATGAAAAAGGCAATTCTTCATAAAAACCTAGACTTCATGTGTCTAAAATATCCATTCCAGATCAAATATAATGAGTGCTGTATTCCAGAATCAATATACAAAACACTTAGAATATCTCTGGGAACAAGGAATTTGAGAATTAAGTCGACGTTTCGGTCTTCTGTGGTATAAATCCTTCAGACCATCTTCTGGACAGTGAGATAATGTATTAAAAGAAAGGACCCCTGTGGAAAGAATACATACAAATATGAGTATGACATTCCCCTGTGTATGCTAATCAATATTTCAAGAATAACAGCGATAACCTATGTGCACAGATAGCCCAAACTATATTCAGTGTAACACATTCTGTTGTTGGGATGATTAACATTGCATTACTTATTGTTCTTAAATCAATTACATGCTAGGTTTATTCATTGAGGATGATACTCTGACTTATAAACCTAGAGGCAATAATAAAACTGTACATTTCAACAGTATTACTTGTTTTGGACAGTTCAGTGATGAATCAACTTAAATCAGATTCAAGTCAGGAGAGGAAGACAGCTTCTCGATATTCTAACTTTCAACAATCAATGTGGACATTTTTCTGAAAATAGAGTGAGTGCAAATCAAATCATTTGCTCCATTATATCTAGCCGGCAAAAAGATTATTAAGCACACATTTTTGATTATACGATATTCCTGTGTTCATTCTTCTACTTTCTTTTGATTTAATCAATTGTTGCATGATTGTCGAACTGCTCCAAATCATTACATTATTAGTTCAAGATTGTGTATAACTGAACTGTATCAACTCACTAAACAAAAGTGATCTAAGTGAAATCCCTTGCTCGCCACTGCTCCCCTGGTCATCCCTGCTCTGCCATGGCACTGGGTGGGGTAAAGATTGACAGAGGAAAACGAAGGAAGGAAGGAAGGAAAGAAGAAATAAGAAGTAAAGGGAAAAATAAACAAAAATATAAAAAGTCACGAAAAAACATGAGCAAAAATGTTTTAAATGCACAGACACAAAAACCCACACTTATACAATAAATACAAAGGAGTGGTAGATTAATTAGGAGGGCAGAGGATTACAAAGATTAAAGATGGATTTAAAAACAGCACCATAAACAGAGTAAGAAAGTCAGATGGATGCACACATGCGAACTGCGTGGTGCCGTTCATGCGCTATTTTGAAAGCGAGGAAGTACTCCATGTTGTGTTTTATGGAAAATACAAAGCAGACGGGTGGGTCAAGAAGCGCAACACATGGAACTCTGCTGAGTTCAGCTGAGTTTTTTAACCACTCTGCTGAGTTCCACATAGCGCTACTTCACGAACTCCACCCAGGTCTAGTTGGTTCAACGGGCAGAGGCGGTGTGACTAGTCCTGCTGTGTGTCTGCTTTGTAATTAAAGTCATCTCCCCTCGTAAGTGGATATTATAGCAGTGTGTAAAGATGAAGGAAAAGGGATGTGAGGAAAGCCTGTTATTCAGTATTAGGTGTATTGAGATTTATCAAAGTAAAGTCAGGCGCTACACATCTGCCATCTGGGTCTATATACTCCATCTGTAGGAGGAGGGGTGTGCCAGGGAGGATCCAATAAAGAACTCCCCAGGAGAAGGCGAAATAGGACATGTGGTATATGCAATACAATCATCTCTTTTGCAACTAATGCCCTCAGCCTTGGTCAGGAGTATTGTGTGTAGGAAGTTAACTTGGACTTTGGGACACTTTATATAGGACTGCATTCTATATTGTTTTGCTTGGGGAGTTAAGGCTCAAACATTCCATGTCAGGAGTCAAAGGGGTATTCCCTCCTTTTACTGGCATCCCCTCCACCCCAGTGCTTGTATCCTACTCCAGCAGAAAACAAAATAAAAGAAAAAACCTGAACAGAATAAACAAACCCCAACTGATTCCACTCAGGACATTTATGCCAATGCTTATTGTCCAAACTTCTCTCTTCGTATGATGCTATTGGGGGGAGTCAAAGGGGACATAGTAACCAAGTACGAGCCTCTTGTCCCCCGCAATGCAAATCATCAATGCTGTTATGCTGAGCGGAGCATACTTCAGGTGCTATGTGGAGATGCCATCATGGACGGAAAGGATGGCAAAAGAGAGGGAAAAGTCATACTGGAAACACAGTTATATGATTTCACTAACAATTGCCAGGGGTGTGCTAGTGTCAGAGCCAAGTCTGCCTCCGGCGATGGAGGTATAGCTCAAATTGGGGGCTGTTATCTTGTCAATGCCCTTCACATGTAGGCCAATTGTTGCAGATTCCACTATAACCTCAACGCAACCAAATCTGGTCTAATGTTGTGTAGTTTTCAAACCTCTTCCCCAATGCTGGTATGAATTCCTGCATTTGCGGGGTACCAAAGGGATGGGACTCTGTTTCATGGCAACCCCCCTGCCATGCAGTAATTGTTTCATTGCCATGCCTAGGATGAATTAGAAGAATTTCCTGTACTGGGAATCCCATAGTATACCCTGGAATAGAAGTGCATATGGGACCACCAGCTTGTCTTTTTGGTGGGAGGAAGAAATCTCTTTGCCTTGCAAAGTGGCAATAAAGTCTGGGAAAAGGGAGACAAGTGCGCTGTCTGAAGGAAGCTGACATTTTATGTAGTGTCTATGTAGGGGCACACCATGCAAAAAGTCCAGGTGACCCTTATTGGTTTACTGGGATTCCTATAATCATCCCATGTGATCTATTTCTGGTAGTGTGGTTGAGCAGTTTAGGCTTATCAGATAGGAGTGTTAAGCATTTGTGCACACTCAGAGTCATTAAATGGTACACACACTCAAGAAGAAATCTGAGACCAATTTGAAAAATAACACAGATTTTTATATACATTTTAGACTCTGAGCTCATCAGATTCAGGTAAGTACTTTCGAAGTTAGGAATTTTACAAAGAAAAAATAAAATGCTTAAATACCGGTTTTGGAGGTATGAGCTTTGAATGTGGTAACATTATCCTATGGGAGGAACGTCATATACTGCAAACATATACTTGTAAACGGCCATAGAAAGTGAACTTTAGGACTTAAGGTGCTTAGGGACCACCAGAAGTTCAGGTTTGCTTGTCCTGGGGTGTCCAAACAAAGATGTGCTGGTCTTGATGGTATCTTCGAGTGCTACACGGTTTAGTCCAAAGTACCTGCAACAAAAATGCTGCAAGTGTGGACAAGTCCAGTGGAACCCAAAGGGGAGCTTGGTTTGTGAGTGTATCTGGAGCAAGGGGACGCAGTCAGCCTTCGTGAATCCAGGCGGGAGGGCTCAGGTGTAAAGGTATTTGGCTGGCTGCCCACTTGAGTTGGAAGGCTCTCACAGTTCCCGGTTTTGACCTACAGAGGGAAAGAAAAAAGACAGCAGGGCCACTCTCAGTGTGAGCCTCTTTGGTACTGATGATCCTCGGTGAGCAGGTTAGTTCTGGCACCGGTGGTGTCTGGACTGCACACTCAACAAGCCTTGGTTGCTGCAAATGCTCCAGGACCAAGGGAAAAAGTGCATGTGGGGCCCTGAAGGGTCTAGCATCTTGAAACTCACTAAAGACATGAGGCTGACCACGTAAAACCATGGAGACTTCCTCCTGGCAAGATGCTCACTCAGTTGGCCCGATGGCCAGCAAAACGAAGTATGAGAAAAGTTTGGTTTGTACCTGCAGATGCGGGGGTATGGCTCCTCCCACCCCAAAGAAGATGCTAAGCAGTTGTTGAAGTACTAGATAGGTTGCCAGCAGCCAGACAGGGTTTGGCTCCAGTTTCAGTGAAGGTCCTCCGTTCTTGTGATGTCAGATCTTCGTTGTCCTTCTTTGGTTTCCAGGCTGTCAAACCTGCAGCTCTGGTTTCAGGCTGACCCCAAAATTATGAATTTTTGGGCCATTTAGTAGAATGTAGGGCAGTAGCCAATGGGCAACCTACCCCTGTGGTGTCTACACCCCGTATATGACCATTTCCTGCTAGGAGTAGGCAAAGTCTTGACCCAGAGTTTCAAGTTTCACCAAAACCAAGATGTTGAAACCCTTCTTCAACTAGCCACTTCAGGTGGCCCACTTAAGGGGTGTGCCTAGCGTATAAGGGTGTGCAGAGAAAATATTGAGTTGGAAATTTCGAAATACAGGAATATCGAGTCCTAAATATCATCAGTGAGAAATATACACAGCAAGAATATTGTGGTGAAGAATATTGATTCGAAGGTAAGAAATATTGCTTTTGAAAATATAGAAGTAAAAAATATAGTTTACAAAAATGGTGTTGCTTAAAATATCGATTTTTTAATTAGTGCTATGTGTTTTACTATTTGTTTTAATGTTTGTGTTTTTATATAAGTATTGTTTATGTTTTTTAATATTTATGTTACATTTTTAGTTGTTATCAATTTTATTTTAATGATATTTTGTGTTTTTTAGTTCCATAATGGGTTGTGGGTTTATACGGGAATAGGGTGGGAAGTAATTTAATTATAATGAATAAATGATTTTTTTATTTTATAATATTTATTTAATTGAGATTTTATAGTGTTAATTGTGGGAAGTAGGTAATTATTATTTAGTTGTTCATTGTTATTAATTAAATAATTGAAAATTAAATACGGAAATTGTGTAATTAATTTTAGGTGTGAGTTGTGGGGATTATAGGGGTAAAGGTGGGAAGCAATGTATTTTTAATTAATCAATAATTAGTTGAAAATTAAATATGGAAATTGTGTAATTAAGTTTAGGGGCGGGTTATGGTATTTATTGGGGTAAAGAGTGGGAACTAATGTATTTATAATGAATTAATAATTCATTGGTAATTATTATTAATTAATGATTGAAAATTAAATATTAAAATTATGTAATTGATTTTAGGTTCGGGTTGTGGGGTTTATAAGGGTAAAGTGTGAGAAGTAATTTATTTTTAAATAATTAGTTGTTAATTCCTATTAAATATTTGTTTGAAAATTAAATATGGAAATTGTGTAATTATTTTTAGGTGCGTGTTGTGGGGTTTGCAGGATAAAGGGTGAGAAGTCATTTATTTCTTATTAATTAATAATTCTTTGTTAGTTGATATAATTTCATTATTTGAAAATTAAATATGGGGCTTATGTAATTAATTTTAGGGGTGGGTTGTGTGGTTTATAGGGTAAATAGTGGGAAGTTAATTCATTTTTATGTGTTTTATTTGTTTTTAATTAATTATATTAATTTATTTGATAATTAATTATGATAATTATGAAACTACATTTTATTTGTAATTTATATATGGGTTGTGAATAGTGTGGTGGTTTAGGGTAGTCTGTATATAAAATAAATGTATGTAATAATGTTTTTGTTTATAAATAATTTCTAGCAAAAAATAATTGATTAAATATTTGTATATTTAATTTGATACAATATTTGGGATACGTATTTTCGATTATATTATGTTTTTCCCAATATATAATATATATATATATTTTTTTTAAAAACCTTTATTGATAAACATGTAAATACAATAGCAGTAATGTAGCCACATCGGGTCGGCTGGCAACAGTTCCAATAATCATATAGGATGAATGAATACACAGCCCTTCAGCCGACAACCCTAGGGCCCAGCGGCAATTAAACAATCATGTTGTGTCATACAGTGCAGTACAGGAGGAATAAGGTTCTTGTTTTGTATTTTTTGAAAAGAACAAACAAACCAAAGAATAAAGAAAATAACTGCAGAGGCTAAACGGAGGACAGAAAGATAAGTGATCCTTCTGGGGAGGGTATACCACATCCAGAACTGTACATAGTCTACAGGAAGAGCAGACAGGAGGGGGAAAGGGGGAAAGAGAGATGGCCAGCAATACATACCCAAAATCCAACCTGGAAGGAACATCATGCTAAGGGGAGTGTAAAACCTCCAGTGGAGGCTCAAATGGGGGGGGAACAAATTTCACCACGATATTGGTTCTACTGATTCCACACCCTCCCCCATTTCTTGGGCCTGCCCCGAGCAATGTAGACTGCCTTTTCACGAAACATGCACCAGTCCATGTTTCTAGACCAGGCCGACATACTAGTTGCCCTAGACAATCCCCACAATTGCGCAATGTCACGCTTAGCGATCATGTTACCCAAAGTGGCCCACTGCGTCTGGGCCACATTATAATCATTGGGCTCCCTCACATTTAAGAGACACCTTCGAGCCTCAGGCAAAAGCGAAACACCCGTCACCTCAGTCATAACACCATGCACACGATTCCAAAAGGACGACACCGCCGGACATTCCCACAAAATATGAAGGAATGTACCCACCATGCCACACCCACGCTTACACAAATCATCTGAGACATACCCCATACGCAGCAAGCGAGGACCCGTCATGTACACTCGGTGTAGGATTTTTAACTGCACCAATCTCAGACGGGCCGAGATTGCTACCTCCTTCGGGGAGGATATTGCCGCCTGCCAGTCCTCATCATCAAGTTCCAGTCCATCGCCGGTCCAGGCCGTACGGAGCTGTAGAAGAAGGTCCGCTCGGTCATTTATCAGCTTTTTATAAATAAGAGAGATCGTACTGTCCGGGACGTGCCCATCGAGTACTCTGTCCTCCAAGGGTGAGGAGTCCGGAACGGGCTTGCCAGCTGGAAAAACAGAGGAAAGGGCGTGTCGGACTTGTAGGTACCGAAAGTGTTCTCGAGGACTGAGTTTGAATTCTAGTTGCAACTCTTCAAAAGACTTTATCTTGTCCTTCCGCCAAAGGTTCCCCACCTTTCTAATCCCAATAAGGTCCCATTTATCGAAACCCTTGGTCGTCCACAAATTGCCCAACCTCTCAGCTGCGTAAAGCGGAGTCGCTCGAGTGAGAGTGTCTGACCAGCCCATAGCAGCATTAGCATTGTACCAGACCCGCACCGCAACTCTGGTAGGCCTAGTCAATGCCACATCGGACCGTTTGGAATTAAGCGCAGAGCGGAGATTAAGGGACCTGGGCATGAAGTATGCTATGCTCTTCCCTGCCCGATTGCGCATCGAACATAATGAGCGGGTGCTTTTCTTTGATATGCCAGAGGTGGTCAGTGACTGGTTGGATACATTATCTATGCCACGGGACAATGCGGAACAATCCAGAGGTGCTGAAGGCAGCCAACGGGACCAGGAGGAGTAGGGGCACCGGTGTGTGCTACCATTGTATCGTGTTACGGTGGATTGTTATCCTTTTAAGTGTCGATGACTTTCTTAAAGACAAGCCCTGGGGCGGCGGGGTGTTCGGGACTTTTCCTCCTCCGGGGGTGTTTCCTTTTCTACTTGTAGTTTAGTTTTCTGGGGTAGGGCGACAGGCACACTGCTGAATGGGGTGGTTTTCTGGTTTATCGCAGGGGTGCAGGGTGGGGGGTTGTTGTTCTGGTATCCTGGGGGAGGGGGAAGGTTTTTTTTCTTTTTCCTTGTTTGCATTGTTCTTGAGGCTACGTATTGTTGCTTATTCTGTGTTTCCTTCGTGGGGTTTGGGGGACCCGACTACTCACTTTCGGGATGGGGGGTAGGGGGTTGAGAGTCTTGAGTTGGAATGTCAACGGCTTGGGGGACAAAATAAAACGGGGAATTGTACTCCAATATGTGAAGCGCCATTCTCCCGACATTGTATTACTGCAAGAAACACATCTAGTGGGGAACACGTTCCATGCAATGAACCGGAGGGGCTACCGGTTGGTGGCCCACTCGGGATTCACTTCGGGCTCTAGAGGGGCGAGTGTTATGATCCGTAGTTCCCTTCCCTTGGAGATTGATGAAACGATACTGGACGACAATGGAAGGTATGCGGTGATTGTTGGTAGGTGGGAGGGGAAAACGGTTGCCATCCTCTCGGTATATGTCCCCCCGGGTTTACAGGCCACCACATTTGTCGACCTGGGGAATTTGGTATTGAGGCTTCCTGAGGGGCTTCTGATGGTTGGAGGGGACTTCAACTCAGTGATTGATGGCCTGAAAGATCGACATCCTCCCAGGGCTCTTACACCATCACAGACCTGCCTTAGTGGTTTCTTGGAAACGTTTGGAATGGTGGATTGTTGGCGGATGCTTCACCCAGGGCAGGCCCAATATACCTTTCACTCCGTGGCCCATGGGAGCCTAGCCAGACTTGACTATTTCCTTGTGCCCGCAGCCCAGGTCACGACGGTGCGAGAGACCCGACATTTGCCTAGAGGCATTTCGGATCACTCCCCGCTATGGACCCATATAGATCTCCATTTAAACGCAGGGGGCCGGGTCGCCCCAATTAATCCTTGGCATCTCCGTGTTCCAGAGACTAGGGCTGGGGTGATTAAAGCTATAGACCAATACTTCGCTGACAATGTGGGATCCATGTCTTCGTCTGTGTCCCTATGGGAAGCTTTTAAAACTGTGATACGGGGTCAGACACTGTCGCTGGTCGCCAGCTCTAAGAAGCGCCACAATGGGGAGGTTGAACAGCTGGAGTCTGATATAGTGGCTTTGGAGAGGGATCTTGAGGATGGGGTCACGCGGGAAAAAGGGCATGTTTTGCAACTGAAGCAGTCTGATTATAAAGCCTTGGTTACAAATGCAGTGAAAGCCATGAGTCGAGAGCAACAGGGCTGTTTGTATGATGTGGGTGACAAGGCGGGGAAGTTTATAGCTTGGTTGGACAAGAGGGAGAGATTGAATCGTGTGGTGCCTGTGGTTGAGCGAGTGGATGGTGTACGTGTGACGGATCCGTTGGAGATTGTGGAGGAGTTCGCTTCTCACTTTCGAACGGTGTACGCGCTGGTCTCGGACCGGCCAGAGGAAGACTCCCATCTTTTGCTTAGGGATATTGCTTTGCCTTGCCTGTCCGACTCTGATAGAGAGCTAATGGAGGCGGATTTCTCCACTGATGAAGTAGCGCTCGCAATTCGCTCCATCCGCTCTGGAAAAGCCACGGGCCCAAACGGCATACCCATCGAGCTGTACAAGTTGTGTCCGAACAAAATGGCGTCGTATCTTCGCTCGATGTTCTTGGAGTCCAGGGAGAGGGGTTCGCTTCCCCATGACCAGCGCTTAGCGTCTATCGTGGTGATCCCTAAAGAGGGTAAACCCCGTGAATTCTGTACCTCCTATAGACCTATTTCACTTCTGAACGTGGAACCTAAAGTCTTGGCGAAAATATTAGCTAACCGTCTGATTAAAGTGATCGGAGATTTGGTACACCCAGACCAGTCTGGCTTTATTCCAGCCCGTAATACCGCGCTGAATTTACTCCGGCTTCATGGCGTGCTGGCGAGGGCTGAGACGCTATGTGAGCCGGCCATTTTGGTTTCTTTAGATGCCACTATGGCATTTGATACAGTGGAATGGCCATATCTATGGGCGGCTCTGGCGAAGTTTGGCTTCAGACTGGTGTTCATCGGGTGGGTCCGATTGCTGTATGAGGAGCCCCTGGCCCAGGTGGTCGTTAACGGTCGAGTGTCGGCATCCTTTGTTCTGGGGAGAGGTACGCAACAAGGATGACCTCTTTCTCGGCTGCTCTTTCCCTTGGCTCTTGAGCCCTTGGCCGCTTGGTTGCGATGGGAGCCATCCCTCAGGGGTATCAGGTGGGCCCCCGGTTTTGAAGATCGCATTTCGCTCTATGCGGACGATATTCTCCTTTACCTCACCTCCCCTCGGAAATCTCTGGGGGTATTGTTCGATGTCCTTAATTCCTTTGGGAGGAACTCTGGACTAGTCATCAACTGGTGCAAGTCTTGAGTGTACTCGCTCACAGACAAAATTCCACTCGTACCGCGCAACTGTTTCATCCTCCTGGTTTAAATATTTAGGAATCTATATTTCGCGTGATTCGGCTGTCAGGTATCAGTGCAACTTACTCCCCCCGCTTATTCGCCTAAAAGCAGATGTGAAAGCCTGGAGCAGACTACCGCTGTCCCTGGTGGGCAGGGCAGCCTTATTCAAAATGATGTCCCTTCCCAGATTTTTGTATGCGCTTCAGAATACATTGGATCTAGTGCCCTCCAGCTACTTCCACGAGATCGAGTGCCTACAAAGGAAACTGCTGTGGGCCGGATGTCCCCGGATTGCCTTGGCTAAGCTTACGCTGCCTTGGTATGATGGCGGTATTGCATTGCCGGATATACGACGATATTACTGGGCCTCACAACTGAGCTCGGTTAACCATGCGATGTATGGTCCAGCTTCTAACCCGGCTTTTGCTATGGACAAAATGGTTTCTGCCGGGCGGAGACTATAACAGTCCTTGAAGCCTGCAAAATGGCGTCCCTGTCCCTGAAGTTAAAGATCCGCACGATGATGGGTCGCGGGGCAGCCCCCTGCTTGCGTCTGCCGCCCGGAATTCTATGGGCACGCTCTACCGCAAAAAGGTTACTCAGGCCCTTAGGGGCGAGGTGGTTGACTATCAGATCTTCAACGAGCAAGTCCGTCGATTGATCGGCCGAGGACTCCGGAACTCCGACTATGCAGACATTATTGCGCCTAGCGCGACTTTTGAAATCCTCGAGCCGACGGGCAAACTGGTCACTCGAGGTTCGAAGAGTCCGAATCTCAGTCTGGAGTTCGGAGACATCAGTGGTGAGACTGGCTGTCTTGACATCCAACGACTTGACTCTCTCGTTAGTCTTGGCCAAGTCCCCCCTGATCAGGCCCACATCCACCGCCACCGTGTCGATCTTGGTTACGTATTGTTGGCCCATCGATGATTGTATGCCAGCGATGGCGCCCATCACATCTCAAAGAGTTGGCTCCTCCAACTCAGGGGGGCCACCACGAAGGTCCTCCGGGGTTTTACCAGTCCCGCTGGGCGAGCCTTATGGCGCGCAAATCTGTCCATAATGGTGGTCTGAGTCACGCCACCACGAGTCGCTTGGCCCTTACCTACCAGTCCTATATCTGGGCCACAGGACTTTTACTCTGCCCGTAAGTGAGCTCAGATCCGTGGTATCTGTTGGGATGGTGGGACCCAGCTCCGAAGAGTCTCCCTCCACACGGTGGGTACGGTCTGCGATCTTCCATTAGTCATCTCACAGAAGTCCTAGATCCACTGCTAGGCTGTCAATTCTGGCTTCCAGTGCGTGTCTGGTGGAACCAATAGCCCCGAGCTTCATGTCCAATTTGTCGGCAGGAGACTAAGTGATTGGATGGGGGACACAATTGTTGTTGTGGTGGGTGCGCCCCAGACTCCACTGTGAATCAGAAGTGGGGTCCCAGACTGGGGCAGCAGGAGGATGGGAAATGATGGACTCATGTGAGTCACTATGAACAAAGTCTCTCGCTTTGTAAAATTATACATGTGCATCCGAGCCTGGCGCAGTGGGAGAATGTTCAAATCCTGTGTAAGATACATATCATCTGCCAGGCCCTATGAGATGCAACGGCCCAATGCCCTCCTGAGACACTATCAATGGGGCAGGCTGGATAGGCCAACAGGTTGCATAGCGCTGCCTCCAGCCAGCGCAGACTATGCTGTCAGCATGGGCCTGTGGCAAAGTCCTGAAGGATAGGGGTGTACAGTGGTGCCCCCATGTATATTTTCAGTGTAAAGGAAGGGCACCCCCAAAAGTGGTGAGCGGTATCTCTCAGCATTGGGCCCACAGACCTCTGGTCCCATTACGACTCAGCCACCCCGCGTGTGTCAATTTTGCCACTGGCACTCACTTATTGTGGACTCTGCTTTGCTGCCCCCAGGGCCATCTAGGGGCATTAAGTTTGTGGTGGGGAGTGGAGGCACCGCAACAATAGCAAGGCACAGGCCCCACTGGCTTGGTAAATATCCAGGCAATCCCAGCCCACCTCCATTGTGATTGGTGCTCACAGTGGACTCCCCATCCAGGGACCCATCTTCTTCAGCAGTGAACGGGGCTAAGTCTCTTCATCCAGGCCATGTCTAAGACACCAGCTGTGCCGCCAATCACCAGATGACTCTGCTTCTCCTCAGGTGGCTCTAGCAGCAGATCCATTCAGTGCTCTCCCAGTGGCACTGGGGGGCGGCATCCCAACATCAGCATGAGGAGGTGAGCCTCCCCCTGGCTCTGCACAGGCATGGTACCAAATTGCCAACACAGCGGTGTTGGTGCACTCCGTGACTCCCAGCCAGGGAAGGGTCCTTTTGTTTTGGCAGCCAGTGGCTGTCGTGAGGTCGGGCTCTGTCACGTGCAGTTTAGGGCTCAGCCACCATATTGAAATAATCTGGGCAGTGCAGCCCATCAGAACAGTTGTCTCCGCAGCCTTGACCGGTCAAATCAGGGCCAGACAAAGTCTCATAAGGCTCTCGGTCAGTTCCAGTTGCCAGGTGGGTCAGATAGGCACCT
Source organism: Lissotriton vulgaris (assembly GCF_964263255.1). Lineage (NCBI taxonomy): Eukaryota > Metazoa > Chordata > Amphibia > Caudata > Salamandridae > Lissotriton > Lissotriton vulgaris. The sequence continues at coordinate 1,914,946,624 of NC_141687.1, read as the reverse complement.
TAGTTGCACCTTAGTTGCGAATTGTGTCCGGGTTTGCGGGTCACAGAGACCACTCTGTCACTACACTCCGTTCGCCATGGCAGTTAGCCCCGCCCCTGGTGAGCGTGAACTCAGGTACATCATATGTCATGTTAGAAATAGGGAACTAGAATCAGAATGATCAAAGACTAAAAAGTTATTTCTCTTTTTCAGATATCAAAGCAGAAGCATTCAAGATCGTAAAGAATAATGAATCAGGAGCTCTGTAGTAGGCGAGTGTTCTATACCACCTGCCACTGTAGAAACTAAATGGTCTCCTTGCTACAACCAATTGAACATTTGTATAAAAAAAGGAAACAATAACAGCCGCACTGTGCCCATTTCAGGAACCATATCATACCTGTGTATCTGTATTACTACACACAGCAAACAGTCATTGTTTTTTGTGGAGGTTGTTGGCTGCAGTTTTATTACTCATTACATATGTCATATTTGTACAACTCCCCTGGACACCTTCTCGGGCTGGGGTCATAAATCATTATCATACATTATCACAATTTGTTATCAGTCAGTGTCATTTGGACACCATAAATCATGGGTCATAAATCATAGGGTATCATAAATCATTCTGTCATCGTTTTGTTGTCATAAATCGCTCTCCCGGAGCATCATAAATCATTGTCATAAATCATGGTTATAAATCATCGGGATGTCATAAATCATTCTGTCACAAATCTGTCATCATTCTGTTGTCATAAATCATTCTGCGTGGGCATCATAAATCATCAGCCATAAATCGGCTGTCCATAAATCACTGGTTTGTCTTTTTGCTCATTTGCATATCCTAGGGTCGTAAATCACTCTGACAGCTTGTAGATTGTTCTTTGTTATATTCCACACCCCTTTGCGTGTGGGGGGTAGCCTTTTCCTGGAACCAGGCCACAACTCGCTACCTTGCTAGTCTCTCCTGCGCCCTGCCTTCTGGCGGGGGCTAGGCTGCAAGTGCCGTCTCCGTGTGCTACCCCAATTTTTTGTCAGGCATACTGACCCAGCTGTGAGTTATTCCAGAGTGAGTGGCCCTCCTTCTACACACCGCCCTGTCGGTGTGTTTCCATAACCAAGCCAATACACTGTTTCCGCCCCATTGGGTTGGATTTGCCCTCCCCTTGCGCTCTCCGCATGGGAGTAGGCTCTTCCTGGAGTTAGGCCTCAGCTCACTACCATATTAGACTCTTTTGTGCCCTGCCGACCGGCGGGGACTGGGCTGCGAGTGCCGTCTCCGTTTGCTACCCCTTTTGTTAGACCACTTCACTTAGCCATGAGGCATCCAAAAGTGAGTGGCCTTACTTCCGGTGTGTCTCCATCGCTAATCATTGCACCTTTTCTTGGGTGCTGCCTGAAACATTAACACAGCATATCTCTGCCAAGTGGCTGGACTCCCCTGAACCCGGCATTTAAACTAAGCATAAGGCAATCTGTATTTAAACAAACTGTTTAAGGACCTTGCACTACCACTCCAGTCAGACGAATAAATCATTGTCATCACAAAGCTTCAAGTGATTCCATTAATTGAAGCCACTACTGGATACCAAGCACCCATTACATTTACTGGTTAACGGCCTGCACCTGTTTACATTTCTTTCAGGAAGGCAAGCACCCTCGTAAGAGGGGTTGTTCCTTGTTTACCTCCGTGTCTGTCTGTCTTTAGTTTCACAGGAGTGTCCCTGACTGACGCTCCGATGAAGCATTTATTAACCGTCCCGGGACTGGTTGTATTTTCATAAGCATTTTTTATAATTAGAAAATCACGGGCTCTCAGATCCTGACTGCCTTGCCCTCCGTCTGTGACACATACTTACATCCCATGGCTTAGTTGCCCTAAAGTACTTGATTTAAATTAATGGGCGAACTGTGCTGACAGACACCTGCAACTTTGAAGCTGGTCTGAAATTCCTTTGTCATCTATACAGGTAGGCAGTATGGTTGGAGAGTACTGGGTTTGGAACAGCACAAACTCTGGATTTAAAATAAAACACCCTGGATTGGGTCTCTCTTGCTTAACAGGATGTGATTTGAACCCTACTGAACCCTTTTGCGACATTAGACCAATGAACATCTGGGGGGAAAGTATATATGCTCTACTCCAAACCTTGAAATGTGGACACAGTTCTTTGACAGTTCATAGCTCACTGTATATTGCTATTACCAAAAAGAAAGTCTCTGACAAAAGTGGTAACCCACTGACATGTTGACCTTGCATTCCCTTTTATGATCTGCATGGTCCATGTTCATTGCAGCAGGCATATTAACCCTCGGCACTGCTTACTATGAAAAAAACCAACAACTTCCCCAAAACAAAACTCCTACTACATAAGACTCTACTTTTGCCAGCATGTTGGGAGTTTTCTTGCCTTTCAATTGCTCCCTGAAAATTGCTGGAGGACGGGAATGCGGCAGTATGGCTTTTAATCACAAAATAAACTAGCGTTCGCGTTGTTAACTGGCAGCTTCTGCCCAGACAGCAGGTCTGCAGGACATTTTCCAATCCAACTTATTTATTTACGCTGCAAGTTGTTCAGTGCGGAATCGTTAGGCCACATAGTCCATCATTTCGTTTTAGCAAATGATCAATGCCTCTTATCCCCAATTCCAGAAGAAACACTGACAATGCTAAAAGCCCATAAGCTTGCTGTGTGCTCACAGCGCTTGACACTAAGAGGCGGTCTCCCCAGCGCTCGGTATTAGGAGGCGGTCTCCCATCCCAGCCCCAACCAGGCCCGACCCTGCAAAAAGTCCACGAGGTCAGGCACCTCCATGGTGGCATTGTGTTGTATTTACAAGAATAACAACATATCAAGGCAGGAGTTCTGAATTAGAGATTTATTGAGAATAAATCTATAAAGAAATAAAACCCACAAGAACAGGCTATGGAAGAGCGATGCTGTCGTGTCCCAGTAACGGAATAGAATGACACGACAGCAGAGCTCAGGAATAGAACATGGAATACAGAATATGTCATTACAGGAACACAGTACATGTAATGCAATAAGGAAATTAAAGGTACAGATACAACATCTCCTTTCCATAAAAGAAAAAGAAAACAAAAGTAAGTAAAACAAGTATTAATATGCTAAACAAATGTTAATATAAATAATAATCTTTAAATTTGGAAGGAATAACAATGTTTCTCCTCACAGAAGTCTGATTGGAATCAGAATTAGATACAGAATTTTGAGCTGTTTCAACCTCCTTAGTTGCAGAATTTGCAGAATTTGCATCAGAATTTTCAGCTGTTTCTACTACCTTAGTTACAGAATTAGCATCTGTTTCTACTTCTAACAGATTACTCTCACCCACTTCCTCACCAAAGCAAGATTGAGAAATAGTTTCACTAACTTGGGAAAGATGTTGAGAATTATCAAAAACTTCATGATCTTTAGATGATAAATCTTGATCAAAATCCAAAGAAGGAGATGGCTGCACAACATCCATGAAGTCTTCGCAACACAAAAAAGAGGAATTTCTTGTAAGATTTTTTTTATAAAGTTTTTTCAAAATAATGTCTTTTTGATAAGGTTCAAGTTTGATAACCGCACTTTTATTCCACCAACCTTTATTCTTAATCATAACAGACGAATTAGATGATCTAACAACCTGTTGAGGCAAAGAAAACTTGGATTCCCCTTTGACAACTTTTTTGGGTTTTTTAATAATTACCCAATCACCAGTTTTAAACTCACAGTTTTTCAGGGAAATAGTATTCTCCAACTTATATTTTTTTTCAAAATTTTGCCTGACACACTCATCAACTGACACACTCATCAACTGAATGTAAATTAAAGGTTTATGGTCTGTGTACAATTGAAACCTTGTTCCCCAAATATACATTCTAAATTTCTCTACAGACCAAGAACATGCTAATGCTTCTCGCTCGATCGTACTATAGTTGACCTCAGCAGAAGTTAAGGAACGTGAAGCGAAAGCAATAGTACATTCCTCACCTTTAATCATCTGACTAAGGACAGCACCCAATCCCCGGGAACTGGCATCAACTGTAATGATACTCTGTACCCCATGAGAAAAGGGTTTGATGGCAGGGGCAGAGAGAATCATATCTTTGATTGAATCAAAAGCCATTTGAGATTCAGTAGACCAAACATATTTTGCATGTTTCTTTAAAAGATCTGTAAGGGGTTGAACGACCAAAGCATAACCTCTGACAAAACGAGCGTAATACTCACTTAATCCTAGAAACGCTCGCAAGGAATCTTTATCTAATGGACAAGGAGCATTCTTAATAGCTTCTAACAGGGAAGACTTAGGTTTAATGCCCGCTTTAGAGAGATTGTGGCCTAAATAGTCAACTTCATCTGCTAGAAATCTGCATTTCTTTTTGTTGACCGTGAGGCCATAATTAAGTAAAGTTTTTAGGACATATTCCATTAAAATGTAGTGTTGATCTAGAGATTCAGAATGTACCAAGATATCATCTTGGAACGCTTGAATTCCAGGACAATTATTAAAAATGGTATCCATTAACCTTTGAAAAATACTAGCTGCGGAAGCAAGCCCAAAGGGAAGTCTTTTATACATATAAACACCAAAAGGTGTTAGAAAAGTTGTCAAAGGTTGAGACACTTTAGAAAGAGGAATCTGATGATATGCTGAGCGCAAATCAATAGTAGAAAAATATTTGCTACTACCAATATTAGCCAGCATATCATGAATCTTAGGGAGGGGATGCACATCAACTACAATGTTGCGGTTAACCAATTCTGTCCTCAAATACTTATTTGTATTTACTAAGAATAGAATCCAGGTTATTAGAAAATACTTTCTCTTTGCAGATATCTAAAGAAGCTATTGGAATGTCACCAAGAATAATAGGAGTGTCACTACCAGGCTTTAACATGATGCCCATCTTACCTAAATCACGCCAACCAATAATATCTTTGCCTTTTTTTACTACATAAACTTTTGTTGTAATTTCCCTCCCAAGCAGTTGAACTAAACCAGTGAAGTATCCTAGCATTTTGAGGAATTGTCCACCAATTGCTTTTGGATTTACATTAGCAACAGACAGTTTACTAGGAAAAGGATAATTTGCATAAGTCATTTCATCTAAAATGGTTATTGGCGAACCTGAATCTGCCATTACTTCCAATTTTACACCATGAATCATAGCTTCGCCTAAAGGTGCTTTGAAAGTAATCTCAGAATCAACTAAATTTATATTAATAACAAGGTTACTAATTTCATCTTCCATGTCATCTAAAGCATTTACACTGGTATGTGAAACATTCCTATTTTTAAAAATAGTTTTGCATGCACTCTCAAGATGTCCAATTTTTTTACATTTTGCACATTTCTTTCCATGTGCAGGACAAATAGGATTATTTCCGATGTGAGTTTTAGAACCACAACGATAACAAACTAAATTCTTTTTTGCAGAAATGGATCCTTTTTCTTTTTTAAAGTCTTGTACTTTACTCTTATTCGTTATAGAACATACAGCTTCTGCATTGTTAGTTCCAGAAATAACCTTAGTTGAAACTGAAGACCTTTCAATCCCAATTGCGATGTCGATGACCTCATTTAAAGTAGGATTTCTGCATGCTAGAAGACGTTCTTGAACTTTGTTTGAAAAACAGTGAAAGACCAATTGATCCCTTAAATAAGTATCAAGCATGTCACCAAAGTCACACTTTGAAGCTAAAATGCGCAAACTAGAAAGATAGTCTTCAATACTTTCATCTTGCAATTGTTTTCTCTTATTAAAACCATGCCTTTCCACCATTATATTAGGCTGTTCATGAAATCTTTTTTCCAATCTCTTTACTGCCTCAGTGTATTCATCCCATGGAATGAACTGTCCAGGTGGTGGTTCACTTTCAGGCATGTTGTCAAAGATTTCTCTTCCAGCATCACCTAAGAGTCCATATAAAACAGCCTTTTTTCTTTCCTTTGAATAATCTTTACCATCAATTGCAACAAGATAGCTTTCAAAAGATTTATGCCACTGTTCCCACCTAACAGGCGGTTTACCTGCATTCTGTAGGAAAGGATTTATTTGATAAGGTTGAATTTGGTAAGCCATTCTGAAAATTCACCTTATTGCTGTTATTTAACTTATTTTTGTAAAGTTAGTGAGTTTTAAATGACTCTTTATTTATTATTATTTTTTTTTTTTTTAAATTTCAACTTCAGTTATGAAATGTGTATAACAAAAAAAACAGTTCCGATTTATTTATAAAGTAATTTTACCGGTATCGATCTTCTTATTTATAGCAAAAAGAATCTGCTCGTTTTTGCCGGTGTCATGAATCGGGAAACTTTTCCTTTGTTTACATGAGAAGTAAAATGGCCGCTGCGTGGGGTCACGTTGGTTGACCTTGCGCGATGACAGCGTGTAATCTTACACGTAACCAAGGTGTTTTGAGCTCTCTCGCGCTCCTTGACTCGTGCTCGGCTCCCGATGACGTGTTCTTCAATCAGCTCTCTCGCTCTCCTTCACTCGCGCTCGACTTTCAACGGCGTTTGTGGAACACCAGGTAAATTTAAACGCATTCAGTCTTTAACATCAAGCGATGCATACGAAATTGGTAAATTGATCTTACCATTAGTATGTAGTCGCTGTGAAAAAAGTCTTCGTTTCGTTTTTTTTGAAGCCTGTAAGTTTTCTCGGTGGGTTAAGTTAAACAAAACTCAAACTGCCAAAAATTAAAATCCAATCAAGATATCTTCAAGATCCCAATCCATCGTCGCCATATTTATGTCGTATTTACAAGAATAACAACATATCAAGGCAGGAGTTCTGAATTAGAGATTTATTGAGAATAAATCTATAAAGAAATAAAGCCCACAAGAACAGGCTATGGAAGAGCGATGCTGTCGTGTCCCAGTAACGGAATAGAATGACACGACAGCAGAGCTCAGGAATAGAACATGGAATACAGAATATGTCATTACAGGAACACAGTACATGTAATGCAATAAGGAAATTAAAGGTACAGATACAACACATTGCCATCGGCTGTAGGAGTTAACAAACTACTCTACTCGGAGGCTGTAGGTGCCCTACTCAGAGCTTTTCCTTGCTCTATCTGCCTGCAGGTGCCCTCGTTCCCTGAAAGTGTCGGCCCTGCTCTCAGCTGGCTCCCTTAACAACATCATGTTTGCGGCAGGGACACCCCTCGGCAGAAACCTGTGTCCTTTCCGTCTAAGGCTACGCCGGCTAGACAACTCTCTGCAATGCAGAGCCACCACTTGAGAGTGGCCCAAGCTTCTGAGCTAGGTAGCAGGACGATCACAGGAATTGTAAGACTACGGGTCATGACAAAAAGACTGATAGGCGCCTCTCCCCGAAGACTCCCACCAGCAACCCCACCTATACTCCCAGACGAGCTGGGCAAACCAGCCTTTCATCCTGGTGCATAGACTACGCCAATCATGGGATTTCCTCGGGGACAAGCAAGGCGCACACACGTGTAATTTGCCATGATTAGGCATAATACGAACTCCGTGACTGTACTCCCTCAGCCATGTCGCATCCTCTGGGCTAAGCCCGGGCACTCTCTGGCTATGCTACTCCTGTTGTTATACGCATCCCTTCCCAAAGCCTGCTGCTAGGAAATCAGCCCATTGTATCCTGCCCCATACCTGCCGCACAACGTGAGGGCAGTCACGGTCACATATGCAGGAGTAATCAAACAGATCAACAGAGAAGTTGGGATATGAACCCCAGGGCTTCCTAACCCTGAAGCAACCCTACTACACTTGCAAACGGAACCAGCGATGCCCGCCATGGACCTGCCCTCGAGAAATAACATTGCTTTGTATGATTCATATATACCTTTCATATATCGCTTCCTGCGACACTCATGCCATTCAAGTGTGTGGCTGTTACCTACTTTACCAGCCTCTGAAGTATTTGAAAGATGGAGTCCGTCTTCCCCGCATTGGAGCTTGTGCCCTGTAGAGCCTCCCGCAGACCAGAATCACGATTAAGCAAAAAAAGGGGGCAGCATGACACCACTTCTAATGGATCACACTCCGGTTTCTGGAGCACAATTATCAGGACCTCTCTCAAGGGGTCAGATAGTCTACCAGGTCCTTTGCAGTTTCCTACACCTGAAGGAGTTGAGGTGCCAACTGGGTACTATAAGTGGCATAAAACTTGCATTTCTCGTGAGAAATGAGCATGCGCGGGTGGCCGCGCATGCGCATTGGGATGGAAGATGCTGCACGAAAGAGAAGAGGGAGCCCCGGGACGCAGCGGACCAGGTAAGTGCCTTTAATTTGCTTTTCTAGTATATTTAGCTGAAATTAGGTATGTAGAAGAGGGCGGGAAGGGGCGGGAGGGAGGCGGGCGGCCCATAGTGGGGCTATGCGAAGTGCGTGGGTGGGCGTAGCTTCATGCCCACTTCGCGTAGCTTCGCGTAGCTTCGCGTAGCCCCACTACGCATATTATGCCCACCCTTAGTTTTAAGGTTGCCCACTGCAGCTAGGAGCTCTGATAATTTTCTTAATGATCTTGCAATAGTCACTCCACCAACAATACATGGGCCATGCTCAACCATGGGGCGTGGTGTCGTCAAGGATTCCATACCGGCCTTCACTTTGGCCATGAGGAATTCTGGATTACAGCGGGTTAAACCATTGTGAGAAATTCCAAGGAGCAACAGGGAATGATGTCTACACTTAATTTTTATTCTCCTCAAAGGTCCAGGCCAGCCAGCCACTCTAGGCCAGCACGAAAGCAGGCCCCTTGAAGAGAAAAGGCGGAGTAGGAACCAAGCTCTCACCACAAGCACAGTCAGGAATAACAACAAGTGTATTGAGCACACCCTGACCTCATAGTCCAACAGAGAGGCAAGGGAGCCAAGCCCTCAGCTGCACTTCCTTTCAGTCACACCAATTAAGGTACTTTTGGGTGGACGGTCCGACATAGCTCTAGCACTTGGCCGCTGCCTCCATCTGTAATGGGGCAGTCACAGAGAGAAATCTATGTGCACTCTGGGATGCCGTAATCTGGGGGAAACACAGCCACAGACACCTGGCACACACTGCTCCATGTCAGGCAGCTGCAAGGAAATCACTGAAGGGGATGGCTCAGGATAATTAAGGGTGGTTGGCAGGAACTCACAGTTAGGCAACCATCCCGTCCACCATCTTGGACATACTCCTGTGCTTATCGCAGAGTTATGGACTTATAAATGCCCTGTCTGGTGGCTCAGTAAACGATTGCATCAGGGAAATCTGGTAGGTCCACTCAACACATCATCCTTCTGAAGTCGATAAAATGAGAACCACTGAGCAGGGTAACAATAAACAACTGTTATTTCAGTGTCAAGATACCCTGCAGGGGGAACTTGTACTTTACGAATACGTGTTATGTTAAGTTATGGATGAGTCCTCATTGTCTGAAGCTGAATGTCAATAAGACAGCTCAGTTTAAGGCTCCTATTATTGTGCATAGAGCACCTTTTATACAAACATAGTGAAAAGTAGTGCACATTAATTCAAAGAAACGAAAAGACTTGCAATTATATTTCCTATGCAGCTAAAAGGTTTTGCACTTGAAACATTTCAATTCTCTGCCAAAACACCCATTTTACTGGTTTGCATCAAATTGCATCAATGGACCATTACGGTCACATCTCTGAAGTGAATAAACACTTCTTAGCACTAAGAAGCCTTTCGTGAGCCGTGTAAATATAATCAAATACATAATTTACTTCATCTGCCACATAATTTGGAAAATCATTAGTAGATGTCAACAAAAATAATATTTATAAATAATGAATAAAATAATACTGCCAGAGAATGAAATCAATATTTCAAAGGGTCCTGTGAAATATGTACATTTGGGTGCTTTTATTGCATGAAATGTGGTGATATAAAACTCATTTTTTACAGGGAACTGTGAAATATGCAAATTTTTCATGGATCGCTTTGAAATATCGATTTCATTTTTCATAATAACATTCCCCAAACCACTCACCAGAACTTTACCTTTACCAGAGCCACCAGGATTATGTAAAAATGGAGGACCAAATTATACAGCTGATTTATCTAAATTATGCAGCATTAAAGTCACATTATGTAGCATTATTCAGCACATTTTCTAGCAGTTTTAGTTTAATCCATTTGTGCTAGAACCAACATTTTTTGTTGGAATCTAGCAAGTATGCACGAAATGAATTGGCAAATGAAGTAAAATAACGAAAAGATGAATGCTGCAATGATAGTGTCACGTAAAAGCACCTGCCTCGACCATTGTTCCTTGTGCAGATGAATACAAGCAGTGCTTAATTTGAGCAGGTGCTTTCAGGTGCTCAGCACCTACACTTCTTTCACAGTACTGGGGCTACAATTTCTGAACCTGCAGGTGGTGGTCTCAATATTAATTGTTCAAATTCAAAATAAAAAGAATAACATGCATTGCATGGTGACTGGCTGGTAAATGTTCATAGGCAGGCCGGCATACGCCTGTCCAGGGCGGCATGATTGTGTTTCACTCCATTATTGATGATGTAATCACGCTGATCACAAATCCAAGAAGTCATCGGCAAACTATGGCTTGCATTCTATTCCCCTACTCTATGGCACCCTGCCACTGCCTGAGCCTAAACCTCCCATTGAATAATTGTAGCTGGGGCTGACTCATGACAGAGTTGAGGCAAGGAAGATGCAAGAGCGCATTTGGAACTTGGGAGTGAGGGCTCTTGAGGAAGAATAAAGGAAAGTAAGTGTGGACTTTCCACTTGTTGCGTAGCCAAAGTATCATATCCAGCAGCCCTGCATTGCTGCTATCCTCAATGTGCCCCGATGCGGCTGTGGCCCAATACAACTTTTGTGCGCCATGGCGTCACCAGTAGAATCTCTGCGCTGCACCCCAGCATGGTAATTGCTGAGCGTGAGTGAGTCCAGTAAGCACCACAGCCATGCTTACTGGCATTGGCAGCATTACTTCTGGGGACAATGCCTGTGCTGTAGCAGGCAGGATGATCAAAGCAAGCTGAGCAGTGGATGCCAATGCCGTTGTCATCCCTTGACCTAATAATTACAGGCAGTACTAGCAGTGACATGACCTGCTGTGCTCAAGCAGCCGCCTTTTCCGCAATAAACCCAGTCACACCACACTGATTAATATATGCAAAAAAGCTGTTTCATTTGGTGTACATTTTGTTTTTGCACTCAGTGTAGGTAAGAAAGTAAAACATGTCATCTTCCGCTTCTTTAGGAATGACAACAGGAAAACGCAGAGTTCAAAATAGCAGGGACATGTACAGGGTGACGACAGGGGTCATAGGCAGCAGCAGTGTTAGAGATGAGAGACAGCAAGAGTACAGAGGAGAAGAAACAACAAGAGAGGAGAGTGATAAAACAGAGCAAAGTAGAAGAAAAGGAGGAGAGCAAATCAAATACAAAGAGAAAGCAGCCATGTTGTGAAGAAGAGAGCATTAAGAAGAGAGAAGATAGAATGAAAGAATGTGGAGGACAGGATCAGAGGAAAAAAAGCAGACAAATAATAAAACGGAGACACAGTTAATCACTGCTAGAGAGTGATAGTAAAGAGCCAAGATCGAGGGGAGAGAGAGCAGAGCATGGATAAAAGTGAAGAGAAAAAAGGGCAGGGCTAAAATGAATAGAGGGCAAATCAGAAATACAGGGTGTGACAAAGGTGATAGAAAACAATTAGAGGTGAGAGGATAGACTCTTAGAGAAAAGACTTAGGGGACAGACAATAGATCAAGGTTAGAAGATAGAGACTGAGGCATTGAGAGTATTGAAAGTGGGGCTCACCGGAAGAAGATGTGAGCGGTGGCCTCCTTGGCAACATTTTCAGCACCTGCCCTTCTGTTTTTTACAAATTAAGCACTGAATACATGGGCAGTAATCCAGCACTGACCAGAGTATTTTTCATTTACACGAATGGATGTCTCTAGACTAATGTGCATATTTGCATTGCAGAAGCATTTTCATTGGCTTACAACCGCCAAAAGAGGTACTTATTGTGTGCTACCCTACCCACCCATTTAGCAATTGGACTGGTTCCCACTAGGACCAGTGACTCGACTTGTTCATCACACGTATCACCTGCACACATCTTGTCAGTGTGCAGATGGTGCCATCCTAATATGATTTGCATAGATCAAACCAGCATCCCAGATTTTTAGAGGAATGGGGCTCCGATGATGAGGCAAATAGCTTGATACTGCAGACTTTAGACTTACTCTGAAAACTTAGGGATACCGGCAGCGCACAGTTTTTATGAGTCATTTATCATAGAGTTATTCAGTGGGGCATGTAAAATGCCCGTCATTCTTCCATTCCATGCTTCTCTTTCTTGTATACTGCATATAGGTAGGTGCGTGCGTGCGTGGAAGCGTACACACACCCCTTCACTCACGCAACTGTTTTATGCTGTACACGTGTGCGCGTTCACTCACATGTACAAACACAGGCATGTGCTACAGTACAGTTTGCTAGGGTTTGATGGTCCGGTGCTCGGCAACATCCCGGTCTCATTCAGGAGACCAAGTTATAATCAACACACACTGCTAATGGCGAGAAGACTACCCCACACGGCTACGTTTTAAGAGTATGCCCAAAACTGTTTATTATATTCACGTGTTGTTTACATAGTGTGTGTTATGGCCGACATTGCCATGTCTTAGCTTTGTTCTAAACAGGTGTTGCTTCTGACTGTCTGAGTATGGAAGTTGATTTACCAAATCGCCAGGGGTAGCGGAAGTGACATCACACAACCTTGACCCTAATGACATCACAATAAAGGACATCGTATGACCTTTGACCCTCAATCTTCCTAGGGAGTTATGTAAAAAGACCTAAACCCTAACGATATCATAATGTTTGACGTTGTTGAAGTTGCATAATAAATGAATGATTGACCTATCAGCACAACATGTCTGTTTACGAAACCACTTGTATTACAGTGCGGACATGATATACAGGGGGATCATTAGTTGTCACTATTAGTATTACTTGAAAATGATGTGCTCATCTGAAGAGGATCTAGTGGCACACAACCGCACTGGGATAGTACATTTTTCATCCACAAACTCATGCTTTAATAGTTCTACTGTATACAGCAAAGAGAAATGTGTCGATACACACAGGAAAAGAAAAAAATAGTTTTAAATAAACAAAACAGTATTTATGTCAGCAGGTATAAATTGACCTAGACCATGTATTAAATATGAACTATATTAGTGGCCTAAATTATTCCCTACTGTTATTATATTTTGAGTTAAGGTGGGTGAGTGAGGTTAGTAGGGAGTCGAACCCCTGTATCACCCGGATACACCTACAGGTTACTGGTTCTCTTGGAACTGTTCAATCATTATATATGTTTTTGAAGAAAATGGACGGGCACTCCACACCAAATCTACAGACAAGAGGCAATATATACACAATATAAATGAGAGATTAAACAATGGATAGTATCTATGTGGCGCCAGCTCTTCAGCAAGAGCTGTCTTCTTTCCTATTTTTTCAATGTCATTCCCTCCATTGTACATGGGACATTACTATTGAGACCATTAAACTGCAGGTGGAGGGGCTAATCGTTGCCAATCCTCATTCTAATGACCTGGATAGCTGCCCAAAAGATAATTACTTGGAATGAGAAGGTGATTTCACATAGGCAACTGCACAACCACGCGAAGCTAAAAACAAGCCTTGGTTGCTGCACCAGCTCTTTTCTCAAGAGTAAGATGTAAAGCGTTGCCTCAGGAAGCCAAATGATTTCCGCTAGCACTGCATTGAAGAACACATTTTATCATTTTTTTCAATGTGATTAATGGGCTTACTTGATACATTTTTTAAAGCATTATATAGCTCTGAATGTTTAGAATTTATAAACTAATAGCAACACAAAGCAAACATTTTGTCTGTACATTGCTGTCTGTCTCACCTGTAGCCTTCTTGTATAATTCCTAGAATTTTGTTGCAGTGCCGCATTTCCCTTGCAAATACAACTACAGTTCCATGTGTTCCATGTGAATGCATTTGCATTTATGTTAGAGCTGCTGTATTTTACTGCCAGTACATCTTGTTTATTAAATCCGAGGTTTTCTTCTTTCGTTTTAGAATTTTTGTTTGAGAATGTAAAGGTATCCTTTACCCTGATTAAGTACACAGCATTGCAGCTTGGCTGTCTCACGATATTACGTCAGATCTGACTGAAATAGGGGATCTCATGAATGGGATATAAATGTTGAACTACTGAGCACTTTCTGACTTAGCACTTACATAGCCTCTCAATTTCCAACTTCACACAAGCCTAATTTAACAGATTTGTAGTCTGACGGGCCTAGTGGCACAATTAGACCCAAACTTCGGAAGGGGTTAGTACTTCAAGAGGCAGTGGTGGGGCTTTGATTTAACACAGAAAGATCCTCAGAGCCAGTATTACAGCACACATTGCCAATATGTCTGGGTTTAATGTGCTAATGCATGCAAACAGCATTTGTGCATGTCTGTATTTTCGTGCTTTAGCACATTACAGGCAGATCTATTGGCGTTGCCAATAACTTCCACTCAGACACTAAGCACTGCTGGAGCTTCGAGAGTATTCACCAATCCTGCGAGCTTCAGATGTCTGCAAGATGGTTGTGACTGAGCGAGTATTGTGCATATGTGAATGTCTGACACGTAGTAAAAAAGCAATGAAGCCGTATTGGTAAAAGTGTCTCCTCTTACCCAAAAGCAACTAAAGTCACATAATGAACAAATACTTCCATGGAACAATAAGATGTGCATGGGGGATCTCCCAATAAACACAAGAAAGTGCTTTCACATACATCAAGAAGTAGACCTACATGAACACTAATAAAAGTTTGACCCACGGTCTGGAACAAAGGAAATGTTATGGGACTTCTATCTGAGTGTCACAAAATGAGGGAATTCACAAAGAGCTCAAAAGGAAGGAGCATTCACAGAGCAGAGTAAGCAGGATAACTTCATAATGTAAAAACATATGTGTTTATATTGCCATAGGACATACTTAGCTGGGGAGCAACGGAGCTCTATATATTATGTGGAGTAATGGAAGTCAAAGCAAGATTGCATACATTCAGTGAGGGCTTACATCTTTGATTTGATTAAGGAATCATCAGAGATTAGGAAATTTGCCCAGAACTGCACAGTTCTAGATCAAGTGCTAGGCTGGATTCAAAAGCAGACCCAGTTTAAAATGCTCCTAAAGTTCATGTTCACCTATCCTTATGTATAGATCAATGAGGACTAGCTAGTTTAGGGAGAGTATAGGAGACTCCGGTACGTCTAGAAACCTTTGAGAAACCACAGCAAGAGCCAACCCTCACCTGTGTGACGACCTACAACACGGCGTCTAACCAAGTAGCCAATATCATACAACGTAACTGGAAAATTATCAACTCCGGCACCAGAAAATGGGAAAAACCTTGCTTTGCCTACAAAAGGGCGACCAATCTACGAGATCAACTGGTGAACACCAGACCGCGAACAAATACACCGAACAAAGACAATACCATCGTCAACGCATGGGGCCTGCCTAAAATCACTGGTCACCAACCCTGCAATAATTGCAGTGTATGCCACCTAACATCACCTTTCAAAACATTAAGCCTGGAACCAGGCAAAACCTGGACACAGCAGCAGTTCACAAACTGAAACTCCACCAATCTGGTATACTTGATAACCTGCAGATGTGGCCTAAGATACATTGGCATGACCACCCGAAAAGTGCGAACGAGGATGACGGAACACAGAAGCACAATAAGATGTGGTAAAAATATAAGCAAGCTCACAGACCACTTCCTAACCCACAACCATACACCCAACGATTTCTCCTGGACTGTCATTGAAAAATTTGACAACTCCACAAATGAAAAACTTCTCCTACAAAAGGAACAACGCTGGATATATCGGTTATCCACACATATCCATGGCCTCAATGACGCCATATCATGGAACACTTTAGCTGTGTAAATAATTCCCCTAGCCTATCCCTAGTCGTTTAAATCCACAATGTAACACTGCATAATGTAGCGATAACTGTGCCAGGGTATCCCTGCATGAGCGCCCCCATCACTGCTCCTTTCTCTCCCATCGTGTGTCCCCCGTGCACATATGTGCACTTATGATTAAACCACATCCCACGTGTGCAACCCCCCCACACGTTGGTCCTTCAAAACTTTTACCGTGAGATTTGGCCTATCCAGAAAATAGTCAAGATCACTGCCTTAATAACCGACGTTGAATCAACTCGGTTATCCTTAGCACGAGTAACGCGCAACAAAAACCACGTGATAAATCCCTTACACGTCGCGCTTCCCCGGTCAATAAACTTAACCCCACATCCTCTCAACACGCATGCGCTTACAAACTAGCGCATGCGTACAATGACCACAATACCAATCCCGAACAAGCGGCACTCAGGCGCTGCCGCTATCAACTGCGCATGCGCACAAACGTGCACTACCTCCCCGCGCATGCGCCGCAAGGGGCTACCATGATACGACGATTAGCGCGCACCTCTCCCTCTCTTTCTACCTTACACAGGTGATCCGAATTTAGCAAGTAGCATAAATAAGAAACCAGGTGGCCCATTCACTTCATATCGGGCGCCGCAGAAGGACGAATAGGTCCAAGGAGGAACCAGACCGAACTACTCGTGAGTAAACATGACCATTAGACCTGCAAATGGGGTAAGCACCAACTCTTTCTCCCTACAGGTTAGATAGTTGTGTACAACTCTTTTATCTCCACAGGGTCTCTTTCTCTGCCAGGCGACCCCTGAGGCTTTTTACAAGAAATAACAGAGTGAGGACCTAGTATTTGTACTTACCTGTACCTCACCTTGTGATTTCGCTTTTTTAGCCCACCACCTTTCACTAACGGTTTCATTAAAACCCTCACCAGTTTCATGCAATTGCCATGAGCTCACTATAGCCGTATATAGGTCGCACACCACCTTATAAGCCGGCATTTAGTGGTTTAAAGACATACCACTCTAATATGACTCTACCCTGTACGTCTTGTCTTTGTCCTATGTGTTCTTTGTAGTAAAGCTTGAGGGAATCCCCCTCTAACAGTTACAGCGCCTTAGTGTGCGCTACACATAGCCAAAGAATTACACAAACACTTAATTTAAGTTTATTATTGTTTAATTTGCACCTTTTCACATATCCTATTGGTCCTGAGGAAAGCCAGCTTAGAATTCAAAAGGCACTGGCTGAAACATGTAGACCACACTGGACGTTGGAGGTCATCATAGCACTCCTATCTACGTCCCTTTGCCTTTTTAACCTGCTAACAGAGGCCCAGTTTACTAAAAATTGATAACCCTCGGGTGCTGGGACCTCCTGTATAGCTTTTTAAACTTCAGATTTCTCACCCTTTTCACTGCACACTCAGCAATATACCAGCTCCGCAGTCACCTGGCATTGCAGCACACCCGGGGCACATTCGGTGCCACTGTGGTGGGCCCGATGATGAAGCATGCCACCGACTAGGTCGGTGGGTGAGGGCTTTATAAGGAAAACAGTGCTTTTTCCTTATTATTATTTTTATTGCCTGACGTACCGGAGTCTCCTATACTCTCCCTAAACTAGCTAGTCCTCATTGATCTATACATATAACCCAGGGGATAAGGGCTAGCCTACCTAGTCTTCTCTCTCCCATTGATTTGCATATCACTAAGCAGCGTGCAGCTGCTAGAGCCCTACCTACCCTTAAACATTGCTGAAAATATTGGCCTGACTTTCACTGCTGAGGATGTCAGCGAAATTCTGGCTGACCCCTCACTCCTGGCAGATTTTAACATTTCCGCTACTGTAGCCCAATCAACTGACTGGGATTCACTCACGGAAAAGAAGAGGAGCAGGATCCGGACTGTTCTGCATGGGGTCATACTGGCACAATATCTACGCACTAACACAGCTCCTACTGGCCTTTTAGTCACGAATGCCCCTAGGATTTTCCTGGATGACGCAGCATTCCGTAAAGACTGGGCCCAGATCGCCTGGCACTGCACCAGGGACTGGATAGTCCTCATTATCAAAACTGCAAAACGCCTATCAGACGCCATCATGATAGAGATCCAAGCGACAGAGTCACATTTCAAAACCACCTTGACAGGCTTTAAGAAAAAGCTTGATGACCAAAACCGCGAAATAGCGGAATATAAAGACTACCTAACCCACACCAAAATCAAAAAATTTGAAAAGGACTTAGAGATTCAGCTACTCCAAAACCTACCCGTACTCGGAAGATGACGACACCCCCCCTAAGAAATCCTCTGAGAACTCGGACAATAGCTCCATCTCAAGCGCCTCAAGCAACTCAAGCTCAGGATCCAATACATCCAGAGGCAGAGGTAGGCGAGGACAACAATGGCAACAACCATGGCAAGGTCCCCAAAACCATAATTTTGGTCCACCACCCCCACTTTTTGGTCACCTACCACCCCCATACTTTGGATACCCACAGATGTACCCTCAAGGAAACATGCCCTTTTTTCAAGGAAATCAAAACCAGCGATATCCTTTTTTATCCCAGGGCAGAAGAGGACGGGGCAAGAGACGGAACCCAGGACATGTCCAATGGGCACCCGAAGAAGAACCAGTGAGCTCCAACACGAGAAACAAGACCAGGGAACAACCGGGAGCAAGCAAATAACACCTCCATGTCCACTTGTGTTCAATCTATCTGACACCCAATTAACCACAGAGGAAACGGAAGTACTCAACAAAGGCCTTTCATTCGTCCCCACCACTAGACTGGACACGTTCAAATTACACGTAGAACTCGCTGAGTTCTTCAGAAAACTCAAACTAAAGGCTTTCTTTGAGAAAAAAGACAACACCATCGCCGATGGAGAAGATACGCCCAATGAAACGGGCTTGAGAGTAAAATCTACGTTCACTCCCCCACCAGGCAGTATCCCGGTCGAAATCCTGACGTTTGAACAGGCAGTCTACACAGAAGTAGAACAACTCCAACACAAGGAGACATTCAATAACCTGTCCAGCAAAGACAGAAGTACCATCCAACGCCTGCAGAATGACCCTACCCTTATCATCAAACCGGCGGACAAAGGCGGTGGCATAGTCCTGATGAACAAGACTGACTATGATCAGGAATGCAAGAGGCTCCTCAGTGATACTAGGAACTATAAACGCCTCAACAAAGACCCAATGGAACAACTACAAGCCACCATCAACCATCTGGTCAAGAATGCCAAAGACAATGAAAAAATCTCTAAACAAGAGGCGGATTACCTATGCCCTAGAGAAATAAAAACCCCGTATTTCTACACAGTTCCCAAAATACACAAGGGCATCACTCCCCCACCAGGGAGACCAATCGTGTCTTGAATAAAGTCGCTTCTAGAACCCCTATCACGGTTTTGTGACTTCTTTCTCAATCCCTTGGTCCAAAAGACCCCTTCTTACATCAAGGATACAAAACACCTCTTAAGTGTAATCCAAGATCTTAACTTTGACCCCACCACTGAATTACTGGTAGGAGTAGACATAGAGAGTCTATATACCAGCCTACCACAGGACGCAACATTAAAAGTACTGCATGATGTCCTAATGACAAATCCCTGGGAATACAACACCCCCCGCAGTTTCATCTTGGACTGCGCCGCTTTGGCCCTCAAAGAGAACTACTTCGAATATGAGGGAACCTACTACCTGCAGACGAATGGAACATCCATGGGCAGTGTTTTTGCCCCGAGTGTGGCAGGCCTGTATGTGGCCCACTTTGAACACACATACATACAACAACCCACCAACCCTTTCTGCGCCAACATAAGAATGTGACGTCGATATATCGACGACATCCTCCTGATATGGAAAGGCAACCAAGAACTACTGGATAACTTTATGCTCTGGATTAACCAACTAGACTCCTACTTACGCTTTACAAGCACCAGCAGTTCCACTGAACTGCCCTTCCTTGACTTGAATATCAGGCCGGAGAATGGAAATCTCACTACCACCACCTTCTACAAACCCACAGCAAGAAACTCTCTACTAAGGTTTGACAGTTTTCACCCCCGGCACCTGAGGGAAAACTTACCCTATGGGCAATTCTTACGCATCAGACGTAACTGCAGCAACATCAAGGACTATAAACTACAATCCAACGATCTAGTACACAAGCTCAGGGATCGTGGCTACCCCTCAAGGACAATAAATAAAACCTGCAAAAGAGCTAGGAACCAGAACAGAGAGGCACTCCTAGAAACCTTTGAGAAACCACAGCAAGAGCCAACCCTCACCTGTGTGACGACCTACAACACGGCGTCTAACCAAGTAGCCAATATCATACAACGTAACTGGAAAATTATCAACTCCGGCACCAGAAAATGGGAAAAACCTCGCTTTGCCTACAAAAGGGCCACCAATCTACGAGATCAACTGGTGAACACCAGACCCCGAACAAATACACGGAACAAAGACAATACCATCGTCAACGCATGGGGCCTGCCTAAAATCACTGGTCACCGACCCTGCAATAATTGCAGTGTATGCCACCTAACATCACCTTCCAAAACATTAAGCCTGGAACCAGGCAAAACCTGGACACAGCAGCAGTTCACAAACTGCAACTCCACCAATCTGGTATACTTGATAACCTGCAGATGTGGCCTAAGATACATTGGCATGACCACCCGAAAAGTGCGAACGAGGATGATGGAACACAACAGCACAATCAGATGTGGTAAAAATATAAGCAAGCTCACAGACCACTTCCTAACCCACAACCATACACCCAACGATTTCTCCTGGACTGTCATTGAAAAATTTGACAACTCCACAAATGAAAAACTTCTCCTACAAAAGGAACAACGCTGAATATATCGGTTATCCACACATATCCATGGCCTCAATGACGTCATACCATGGAACACTTTAGCTGTGTAAATAATTCCCCTAGCCTATCCCTAGTGGTTTAAATCCACAATGTAACACTGCATAATGTAGCGATAACTGTGCCAGGGTATCCCTGCATGAGCGCCCCCATCACTGCTCCTTTCTCTCCCATCGTGTGTCCCCCGTGCACATATGTGCACTTATGATTAAACCACATCCCACGTGTGCAACCCCCCCACACGTTGGTCCTTCAAAACTTTTACCATGAGATTTGGCCTATCCAGAAAATAGTCAAGATCACTGCCTTAATAACCGACGTTGAATCAACTCGGTTATCCTTAGCGCGAGTAACGCGCAACAAAAACCACGTGATAAACCCCTTACACGTCGCGTTTCCCCGGTCAATAAACTTAACCCCACATCCTCTCAACACGCATGCGCTTACAAACTAGCGCATGCGTACAATGACCACAATACCAATCCCGAACAAGCGGCACTCAGGCGCTGCCGCTATCAACTGCGCATGCGCACAAACGTGCACTACCTCCCCGCGCATGCGCCGCAAAGGGCTACCATGATACGGCGATTAGCGCGCACCCCTCCCTCTCTTTCTACCTTACACAGGTGATCCAAATTTAGCAAGTAGCATAAATAAGAAACCAGGCGGCCCATTCACTTCATATCGGGCGCCGCAGAAGGACGAATAGGTCCAAGGAGAAACCAGACCGAACTACTCGTGAGTAAACATGACCATTCGACCTGCAAATGGGGTAAGCACCAACTCTTTCTCCCTACAGGTTAGATAGTTGTGTACAACTCTTTTATCTCCACAGGGTCTCTTTCTCTGCCAGGCGACCCCTGAGGCTTTTTACAAGAAATAACAGAGCGAGGACCTAGTATTTGTACTTACCTGTACCTCACCTTGTGATTTAGCTTTTTTAGCCCACCACCTTTCACTAACGGTTTCATTAAAACCCTCACCAGTTTCATGCAGTTGCCATGAGCTCACTATAGCCGTATATAGGTCGCACACCACCTTATAAGCCGGCATTTAGTGGTTTAAAGACATACCACTCTAATATGACTCTACCCTGTACGTCTTGTCTTTGTCCTATGTCTTCTTTGTAGTAAAGCTTGAGGGAATCCCCCTCTAACAGTTACAGCGCCTTAGTGTGCGCTACACATAGCCAAAGAATTACACAAACACTTAATTTAAGTTTATTATTGTTTAATTTGCACCTTTTCACATATCCTATTGGTCCTGAGGAAAGCCAGCTTAGAATTCAAAAGGCACTGGCTGAAACATGTAGACCACACTGGACGTTGGAGGTCATCATAGCACTCCTATCCACTTCCCTTTGCCTTTTTAACCTGCTAATAGAGGCCCAGTTTATAAAAAATTGATAACCCTCGGGTGCTGGGACCTCCTGTATAGCTTTTGAAACTTCACATTTCTCACCCTCTTCACTGCACACTCAGCAATATACCAGCTCCGCAGTCACCTGGCGTTGCAGCACACCCGGGGCACATTCGGTGCCACTGTGGTGGGCCCGATGATGAAGCATGCCACCGACTAGGTCGGTGGGTGAGGGCTTTATAAGGAAAACAGTGCTTTTTCCTTATTATTATTTTTATTGCCTGACGTACCGGAGTCTCCAATACTCTCCCTAAACTAGCTAGTCCTCATTGATCTATACATATAACCCAGGGGATACGGGCTAGCCTACCTAGTCCTCTCTCTCCCATTGATTTGCATAACACCTATCCTTGTGAACACTTACATTATTTGGATTTTTTCCTTAGGCATTATGCTGTGTCTCACATGATGTCTAGTGAGTAGACCAAATGCAAATTAGTGTTGTATGTAATTATTATGTAGGGGTCACATCTTGATTATGCTGTGTGTCATTTAACGTTAGGTTTTGTCTATGTGCATAGCACTATAGGGGAAAATATAATGTGTTATATAACATAAATAGTTACGTAGTTCTAAACAATGTAATGATTTATTAATAGTGATCCACCTCCACTGTAACCTTCAAGGTAGAACAGAGATCATGGTCCAGATGATGGGTACCATTTTTTATTATGTTATTTTTTATTATTTCAAATAGTATACAAAGGGTTGATGAATCTTTTTTCAGTCTTTGGCACTACACATATTTCTTGAAATAGCTATGGGCTGCTGTGACAGGAAAGAAACCAATATTGCAAATTACAACTAGAAAGCCAGTTGGTGTTTGAGAACTGGAGGTTAGATATCTTTCACAATAATACAGGTATGTGCCAAGTCCAAATCTTCACTCAGTGACATTTTCCTTTTCTCCAAATGAAAGAGCGTTGGCTAAAGATGGCAACATTTGACTTTACACATGCTGCACCAGAAATTACTTATATTAAATAGTGTTGTCAGCCATGCTTGCGAAGGAGCCGGAGCTGTATAAAAAAGAGATGGAAGCTTGTTATGGTGAGCATCAACAGCACAAGACACACTGCTTCAGGATTATTTTGAGTGTTATGAGGATAACAAGACAGAGACCTGGGGGACAAACATATGTATGTGGAAAAATGTGAGCATGCCCATGAACCTGCAGCCACTTGGATGCTGTAGGTCCAGCTGGTTTGCATAACCTGCATCATCAGCCAGTTAGGAGCTCATGTTTCTCCACCTGAAGAGATGCTGTTGATCTCTTTCAGAAGGATGGAATGAATAGCCAGTAGTCTATGGGGGAGTGTGTACACCTTTTGTCTGCTAGGGGACCATGATCAGAGCCTGCAGCTGCTGAAGGAAATCCCTCCTCCTGTATCACAGAAGTTGACCTACTCTCACAAGTCTTTGTAAATGTATAGGCATTTATATAGCGCACTACTTACCCGTAGGGTCCCAAGGCGCTTCGACCGCTGCGAAACCCTTCCTGGCTTCCCTGAGAGATGGTCCCTTAATGGGTATCTCCAGGGTGAGACCAGGCATCCCCGGCGGTCTGGTGGGGCCGTTAGTGAAGATGAGGCAAGCTAATGCCCAGAGTTGCCGAGTGTGATCGCTGATCAGAGTGGGCACCGAGGCGAGAGAATTATCGAGTCCGCTGACCCTGGTCCAGAAACCTGCCGCGCCGGGAATCGAACCCTGGTCCCGGGCCGTCCTCTGCTCTCGGGTCTACCGCCTCTAACCAGTGAGCCACACTACTTCAAGTCTTTTGCTTCACACATTTATCCACTCAATTTGGGGTTTACCTGCTGTAATCAAGCCTGGATTGGTTGTACTGTAAGGATTAACAGCTGGACCACTGGTGAATGACAGCATTGTGCATGATGTCCTGGAGAAGTAGGATACTGGCCTGAGTTATATCCACTGGCATCAGTACACAGAGGGAAAGCAGCAGGACCTGACTGTATATAATAGCACCGGAAGTTGCAGTGCATGGTAGCATTACGACCTGCAGGCACTGAAGGCATGACTCAGCAACAGTAGTTGACTTAAAGATATGCCAAAAGTAGGAGGTGTGGTAACAAGAAGACTCAATATGGCAGCTTCAGAAGTTTCAGGATATTGCGTAAGCATCTCTAACAGCATCTTAAGTAAACACGTGGACTGCCAGAATGCTAATGTAGTGAGAGTGGCATCAACACTCACATTTTCACCAATATACCAATTTCATTGGATTTAGAACCTGCTCCAAAAACTGTGTGGAACCTGCATCCTGTGCTGTGCATGTTCTGTCGGCGATAAATGGTTAGACAACAGCTACCTTGTAGTGTCTGTAACTAAATGGATGTTGAGCTTGTACTACTGCTATCTACTGCAAGAAAAATGTTTATTGCTGTCAAGGAGTACCTCTTCTGTGAGGAAAGAAAGCTTGAACTGTAGTGGCCGGTATGTAGCTTACATTGCTGCTGTCCAGGACATACATGTTCTGTAAGAGAGGGAGACTGCTGCCATCTGCACCTGTTCTGTGAAGGAGAGACACATTTCTACTGATGCTCGTCTTCTACATGTTCTTCAGCGAAGTTTTCACAATAGCTGTAGGACTTGGCCTTTTTGGCTAAAGTCCCCCAAACTTTTTGCTTTCACCCTAGACCGTTTTCCTGACATAGAGTTGCCAATGTAGATGCTTTGGGTACTTTTCCACTGCTGATCAGTGTCAAAGTACAAGTGTTCCCTATGTAAAATGTAATGGTAATTGGTTGGCCATGATTGGTATGTTTGCCTTGCTAGTAAAGTCCCAAGTGATGTGCACTGTGTGTGCAGGGTTAGTAATGGAAAGATGGGTGGAGAATATAACTCAGGCCTGCAGTGTAAGGCCTGCACACAGAATGCTATGTTAGCATGTTGTCCCGACAAGTGCAACCACTTGTTAGGCCTGACTTTCCCTTTTGAATACACATTGGGCACTCCTGTGGTAGGTCCCGGGTAATCCCTGGGCAGGGTGCAGTGTAGGTAAAAGGCAGGATGTATCCTAAGGTGTGTGTTATGTTCTGACAGGGGAAAACACTCCATTTTGTTTTTCACTGCTGAAAGGCTATCCTGCCCATAGGACAGAATGGGGAGGCTGGGTGTTGTGTTTGTTAGCCTAATTTCCTGTAAGTTCATAATGGAGAGGTGAAGTTTAGTATGTATGAACTCACAGTGTCATAACACATCTTTCTGTGAACGTGGTTTTGTCACTGCATGTTAAGAACCCACTCTTTTAGAAAGTGGCTGAGTTTTGTGCTTTAGGAATTTCTGTGTGTGTCTGCTGAAATGTGGATTGTCTGTCTGGATCTGAAAGGTGAGAGGAGCTGGGAGAGGTCTTGACTTAGGGAGGGGTTGAGATGGCACTAGGCTGCCCTGCATCTGCAGAGTAGGAGGAGGAGAAGCCTGGGAGGTTAAAAGGCCTGGGCTGGTGCTATAAACCAATTGACCCATTTCCTGCTGAGTGATTAAGGATCCAGACCCCCAGTATCAAAGGGAGAGAGGTGACACTGGGAGGGGGACACCAAGAACTGATTTAGGGAGGGGTCAGGGACCCCTGAGCACAAATAAACTTCAAAGACATATCTATGAGAGCTCGAACCCCTGAACATTGGAATGAAACAGAAATGGATTGAGACTGAAAAGGCTTGGACCCATTCTGTGGTCAAGAGGAAGCTCTGCTAAAGAAGGAGTAACTGAAGAGACTGCTGTGGAAAGACCAATCCTTGCTTGTTGATCTGGGGATGGTCTGCAGTTTGCTGTTATTGCCAAGGGAGAGGCTGTTGAGACTGTGCTTGGGGGCGCTGGGTCCCCCTGCTTGAGGAAGATGGTGCTGTGTGTTGTGTCTAGAAACCCCAAGGACCCAAGGTGAGCTGGCTACAGGATCATAAAATTTTTGCGGAGAAATCTCAAGCACTGCTTTGTGCGTGTGCTTTTACAGCTTGAGACCATCAGAAGTTGTGCCTTGTGATCGTGGGCATGCAGGAGTAAGCTGAGTCTCAGACACGCTGGGTGAGGTCGTGGGGCAGGCCAGGGCGTTGGTGAGGAGCGTCTGGTCATTGTATGCACAGGGAGACGAAGTGAGACTCAGACGTGCTGTGTGTGTCAGGGTGCAGGCCAGGGCATTGGTGAGGAGTGCCTGGTGGGCACCAAAAGAAGTAGTGAGTCTCAGACGCGCAGAGTGCCAGTCATGGTGCAGCCAGGGCATTGGTGAGGAGCGCCTGGTCATCGTGTGCACCGGGAGAAGAGGTGAGACTCGGATGCGTGGAGTGAATGTCATGGTGCAGCCAGGGCGTTGGTGAGAAGCTGCTGGACATCGTGTGCATCGGGAGAAGAGGAGAGACTCGGACGCGCAGGGAGCATGTCGAGGTGCTAGCAGAGGCACTGGTGAAGAGCGCCGGGTCATTGTGAACACCAGAAAAGAGGCGAGTCTCGGATGCGCAGTGTGTGTGGTGAGGTGCAACCTGAGGTGCTGATGAGGAGTCCCTGGGTAGGGTGTGCACCAAATTTGAAGTAAAGTCTCCACAGTACTGAGGGCAGGTAGGTCTCGGTGTTCACCAAGACTGCCAGAAGGAGGGCCAAGTCATTGGGCCCACGAAGGAAAACAGCAATGGCCCTGACCGGCAAACCCAGAGGAGCTGAGCTGCCAGCCAGAACTCGCCGCACCCCATGACGGAGTTCTGGATCAAGGTCCAAGTCGCTGACGTCGGAGAGGAGAGTGGGGTCACGCCCCCCCCACAGGTAATGTGGATCACCACCTGGGGTGGGGTGCGGGCACGGAGGGACGCTCTCTCGGGCTCTCGCTTCTGTCAGCTGCGCAAGCCTGTTGCTTCCTCTCCGATATCAGCCCGTGCTGACCCAAGGAGGGCCAGTACTGGGGCCAGAGTGGGAAGCAGTACTTTTGTGTCATCATTGATCCATATTGGGCGCACTGTAATGGAGCACCTAACCTGTTGTATTACACTTTGCATTGTTGCTGCTAGCGAATTATCGAACTGTCATATGACACCTGACCTCTTTTTTTGCCTGACAAACAACATGCTTGGTGCACTACGCACTGCATTATTTTTTCCTTGCAGATTACCTGATTGTAACGTGGCGCATTGCATTAATTCTTCATTGCACAGTATCTGATTATAACATGGCACAGTGCATTATTTCTTCATTGCACAGTACAGGATTGTAGTGTGACGCGTTGCTTTGTTTCGTCCTGGTATAGGACATGCTGGTAGTGATACGCATTGCATTATTCCTTCTATTGCAAAGTCCATGACTGTGGTACTATGTATTGCAATGTTTCTCTGTTGCACAGTACAAGAGAACATTGTTACGCATTGCAGTATTTGTTTTCTTTAGCAACGTGTGTGATTTTAGCAATACAACTGGCATAACCTTTTGGAAACAGTTAGAAGTGAACTTAACTGTTGGTTAGAAGCAGTGGTTGGGATTTGAACCTACCAACCCACCGGAAAGAATACTACCCATTCTTGTATGTTGATTTTGTATCGTGTAGTCATATCGTATAACCTCTTATATGAAGTTTATACTCATTTTATAAAAACGTGTATCCAGTCTATTTGTGGTGACATCATTGGGTTACTGTAAGCGTGGTTGCACATACTGTACACTGATTGCTTGAAGATAAGCCTGGCTGCTCGTGCCAAGCTACTAAGGGGTGAGCAGGGCTATCTCAGAGTGTACAGTTGTCTAACGTTGAAGTGAGGGGTCAGGGACTCCCGCCTCCTGCATTTGGTGGCGGTGGTAAGCGATAAGGACCTCCACTTCCAACACTGTCCTTTGTATACCTTCTCTGTTTGACAACATCTCTGCCATGTGCCCAGTATGTATTCTTTGTGCTAGGGGTCCTGCCAATGTCATGATGTGTCTCTGGTGTGTTTTAGTTCCTTCTAATTAAGATTAACTTTACTGAAGCCCAAAAAATTATTTGTCAATGCTTATCTCTATACGTAATCTTAATAAGAGACACAACTCACAAAACTATGCAAAAGAATAATGCTTGATGTCCCATGTGGACACAGTTTGAAAGATGACTATACCATCTTATACAATTCTAAAAAAATGGCTGGCGAGTGACAATGTTAAATGTGCAAAGGTTGCTCCATTTTATGGGTTGATTATTGAGGACATTTCTGCCCCCTTTGGGGGCAGATCGACCATTTGATTTCTGGCCAATCTGCCACTAGAAACCAGGATTTTAAAAAAATATTATGGGGAAGGGGCCCTTTGCGCAAGGGCTGTTCTCCTTCATGGGGGATTATTGTGGCTGTTTCTGCCCTCTTTGGGGGCAGATCAGCCATATATTTTTAGCACACCCCTCCCCAAGAGGGGCACAAGCCACTAGACACCAGGGTTTTTTATAATGTTGGTGTTGGGGAGTGGACCCTTGGGCAAGGGTCACTCCCCTTTTAGGGGGGTGAACATTTAGCTGTTTCTGCCCCCCTTAGGGGAAAATCAGCCATATGCTTTTTGGCCCACCTACCCCCCAGCTTGGCTGCTGGATTGTGTGTGGACTGGTACATTATTTGCATATGTGATTGTAATGTTTTATTTCTCCTTTTTATTCTAGTGCAAAGCTTTTGATTCTTGTTTGCGGTTTTGGCAGTGGGTGATCTGCAGTTTTACGTAGTTGCATTCATTTTGTCAGAATTGTTGTTGTGTTTTTATTCCAAATGAGTATTATTGTCATGCAATAATGAATTTGTTGTAAGTGCTGTCATAGTATATTTATATTATATAGTATATTTAGTTTGTGGTTTGAGGTTGAAATTCTTTGTGATGTGTTTTGCATTGTCTTATGTTTAATTTTCTTTTCTTTTTCTTTTTTTAGTGGGGTATACTTGTTGGTCCTTCCTTTGTCTGTGCAGAGGAGGTGGTGGTGAGTCTAGTTGCTTCTGACAAGTGAGTGGCATAGGTTTGCAGTGTATAGGTCTTTGTGATAAAGCCACATTTTGTATATTACTTATTTTACAAATTGTTTGTTGTTGTCGACTTGTTTGACAAGTTACCTTTATCAATAAGGATTATGTCTATCCGCAGAATTACTGCTCAGCAGGAGGTCGTTATGCATTTGGAATCTTACTTTGACCATGATTATGAGACTGACAGTGCATATGAGGGAGAGGAGTAAGTGCAAGATTCTGGCAGTGAGATTTCTGTCAACGAGGAATTATCTGATGATGAAGCTACTCTCAGTGTGGATGAAGTTCCTCTCAGTGCAGCTGAAGTGCCTGTTTTAGAGGTGGACGATGGTGCAGAAAGAGGCATCTGGATTGCAGGGGAGTGAACTGTGAAATTGTTTTGCCTCTACAGATTTTTCAGTTGTTTATGGATGATGTATTTTTGGCTGAGATTGTTGAGAAGACTAATTTGTATGCTGAACAGTATTTGAGGGAAAGCAGTGCCAGAGTTAGGCTTGCTCTAGAGCTACCCAGTGGACTGCCACACATCTATATGATATGAAGAAGTTTTCGGGTTTTACTTTTTTGATGGGCTTGATAAGTAACCCGTCCTCTCTTCATATTTGATGGCAACGGCCATATTTCCTCCAATTATGAGTCATGATCAGTATTTACTTTTGCTTCAAATTATGCATTTTGTTGATAATGCTTCGGCGTTGCCACAAGATCACCCTGAGTGTGACCATCTTTTTAAGATTCGGCATGTTCTTGATCACTTTGTAGATTGATTTCCAGAGATCTATGCTCCAGGGAAAGAAATAGCTGTTGATGAGTCTTTGGTCCTGTTCAAGAGTCGTTTGGTCTTTAGGCAGTACATTCCTAGCAAGGGGGCACGTTATGGAATTAGGATGTATATGTTGTCTGAGAGGAGGATAGGATATGTCTGGTGTACACTGGCATGGATTCCACTATTGACCACCCTGGTTGTCCGTTCACTTTAGGAGTTTCTGAGAAAATTGTGTGGGAACTTGCTATGCTAGAGGACTTTTCAACAAAGGTCACCATTTGTACCTAGATAACTTCTACATTCAGTGCAATTGTTTAAGGAATTGTTCAAAGTGGACACTCTTGCTTGTAGCACAATCCTCTTTACCAGTAATGGTTACCCAAAAGAGCTTGTTTGCAAAAAAGCTTTAGAGGGGACAGTTTGGTGCCTTGCATAGTGATGAACTGCTAGTTATGAAATTTGTCGACAGGAGGGATGTGTACATGCTGACTACCATCCATGATGACAATACTTCACCTGTGACTATTTGGAGTGAGGTTGCTGAAGTGCACAAACCTGTGTGCATTGTAGACTACAATAAGCACATGGGTGGTGTTCATAGAGTAGATCAGAGGCTGGAACCTTACACTTCTGTTCGTAAGGCTTACATTTGATATAAGAAGTTGGCCATCCATCTTTTCAATTTAGCAACTTTTAATGCTTTTATTGTGTTTAAGGAGTGTTCTCCAGCGTCAAAGATGACTTTTGTTCAGTTTCAGGAGTCTGTGATAGGCCGCCTTGTAGTAGTGTAACATACAAGTGTTCCCACAGTAGGGTTGGCTAGATTGAAAGATCGTCACTTACCCGATTTAATTGCTCCCATGCCTGAAAAAAAACAATTCCTGTAAGAGATAGAATGATGTCTTTACTTACCGCTGTTGTGTTTGCAGTTATAATTTTGTATATAGTTCCAATTGGTTTGTGTTCTCTTTCTTGTTAAAAATAAATTTAATAACGGTGTGCGTGGACTGGCGCTTGGCTGGTGGTGTGCATGGACTGGCGCCTGGATGGAGGTGTGCATTGACTGGCGGTGTGCATGGGATGGAGCTTGGCTGGCAGTGTGGTTGGGCTGGCACTTGGCTGGCGGTCTGCGTGGGCTGGCGCTTGGCTGGTGGTGTGGGTAGAATGGCGTTTGGCTGGCAGTGTGCGTGGACTTGCACTTGACTGGTGGTGTGCGTGGGCTGGCATTCGGATGGAATTGTATGAGTAGTGACTTGGTGCTTGTCACTACACACTCTGCTAGCCAAACGCTACTGCACACACTACAACAACCAATGGCCTTTATAGAGGTTTGTGCCTTGCTGTGGCTTTACAGCTCACGAGCTGTGAGTTATTGGTTCAGGATTTAACCTTTTAATTATTAGCAGTGCATTTCCGTTTTGTGAAATCTCTTGTTAATAGAATTTTACTCACATAACCTTCACTCACCCTCGAGCCAAATCCAACCAGTACATGTGTGTACTTGAGAAATAGTTTTGTTTGATGTAATATGTCTTTTCTGTCTTTCTCTGCCAGGGTGTACATTGTCTCTACATTATCTGTTGATGTGAGTTTTGTAATGTGCTGTGGCCAGAGCTGGTGTTGTGAACGTGTGTGTCAAGTATCATAGGTGTGTGAATGGGCTGTGAGGCATTGATTCACGGTTTTTAACATTTTAATTATTAACAGTGTGTTAACTTTTTGTGAAATCTCTTTTTAATAAAATATACATTTTGAACCTTTCACTCACCCTCCTGCCAAATAAACACCAGTATGTGTGTGTACTTGAGAAACAGATGGATAGGCAGACATATTTGTCTTATCTGTCTGTCTGACCTAAGGTGCAGTTTGTCTCTAGGGAAAATTAACCTGCTTTAGATATTTTTGTAAATTACAAAATAATGGGAAGTACTGGGTGGTGTACCTCTCACAGATCCCAACATTTTGTTTTACTCACTTCAAAATGTGACAATAGTCACACACTGTTCTTGCATTACTGTGTCATAACCTTCTGGAATCAGAAAAAAACAATTTTCCTACCATCCAGCTTTCCCCCCAGGTCTCCCAATAAAAACGGTACCTTACTCGTGTGGGTGGGCCAAGTACCAGTTACAGGCAAGGGTCCAAAATGTATTGTGGAGACATTAAAATTAGGTTGTTTTTACAAAGGGGGTCATCTGGGATTTTAGTCCTGGGCTCAACGGCCATCTTGGGAAACCTACCAAACCCACACATTTCTGAAAGCTAAGGTTCAGTGGCTATCTAGGGAGACCAACCAAATCCAACCATTTCTGGAAACCAGACACCCAGGGGAGTCCAAGGAGGTATCACTTGCATTAATCCCCCAACATTTTCCTACCCAGAATCCCATGCAAACCTCAAATTTAGCTGAAAAAAGCACTTTTTCCAAATATTTTGGTGTGGGATCACTATGTCGGCACAAATGTCCTATCACACAGCGGTCCCCTCAGTCTACCGAGTAAAATAAAACCTCACTTGTGAGGGTGGGACAACGCCCTGTAACTGGGAAGGGCCAAAAACATAGGGATTAAGGGTGTAGCACAACAAATTCTACGCACTACATTTTTTAATAAAAAAGTTTTTAGCCAATTCTACATAGGACACCAACACAAGTGGGGTACCATTTTGATTGCAATACTTTGGGAAATCCATAGTGGGTGGAATTTAGTGGATCCACGCAGATTCCAGAACTTTCCATCACAAATATGTGAGGAAAATGTGGTTTGATTGACACAGTTTGAGGTTTGTAAGGGATTCTGGTTAACAGAACCCGGGGAGAGCCACACAAGTCACCCCGTCCTGGATTCCTATGTGTGTTTAGTTTTCAAAAATGCATAGGTTTGCTAGGTTTCCCTATGTGCCGGCAGAGCTAGGGTTCAAAATCCACACCTAGCCACTTTGCAAAAAAAGGGTCAGTTTTCACTGTACAAATGTGGTGTGTCCATGTCGCGTTTTGGGCCATTTCCGGTCATGGGCACTATGCCTACCCACACAAGAGAGGTACTAGTTTTTATCGGGAGACTTTGAGGAATGCAGGGTGTGTGTAATTTTGTGGATCCACGCAGATTCTAGAACTTTACATCACAGAAACTTGAGGAAAATGTGTTTGAGGTTTGAAAGGGATTCTGGGTGACAGAATGTGGTGTGAGCCACACAAGTCACCCCATCCTGGATTTCCCTTTCTGTATAGGTTTGCAAAATGTATAGGTATGCTGGTTTCGATAGGTGCCGGCAGAGTTAGTGGTCAAAAACCATAGCTAGGCATTTTGCAAAAAATAGGGTCAGTTTTCACTGTAAAAATGTGGTGTTTTTACATTGCGTTTTGGACCGTTTCCTGTTGTGAGCACTAGGCCTACCCACACAAGTGAGGTACCATTTTTATTGAGATACTTTGGGGAATGCGGGTGGGAGGAATTACGTGGATACACGCAGATTCCAGAACTTCCCCTCACAGAAATGTGAGGAATTTGTGTTTTTTTTACACGGTTTGAGGTTTGAAAGGGATTCTGGGTAACAGAACATGCTGAGAGCCACACAAGTCACTTCACCCTGGCTTCCCATGGGTATCTAGGTTTCAAAAATGTATAGGTTTGCTAGGTTTACTTGGGTTCCGGCAGAGCTAGGGTTCAAAATCCACAGCTTGGCACATTGCAAAAAAGGGTCCGTTTTTACTGGAATAATTTGATGTGTCCGCGTTGCATTTTGGGCCTAGGTCCTGTCGCGGATGCTAGGCCTACCCACACAAGTAAGGTAGCGTTGTTATGAGGAGACTTAGGGTAATACAGAATAGTAGAACATGTGTTATTACCCATTGGCTGTCTTTGCATTTCTGCCTTCCAAATGTAAGACAAATTGTAAAAAAAGAAGTCATTTTGAAAAATTACCTCTAATTCACATGCTGGTATGGGTACCCACAATTTTGGAAATGAGTAAAATCCACTGCTTCCAAAATCTATATCCTGTTACCATTTCAGAAATATATTGGTTATCTTGGTACCTATTTTTTACTCTTTATATTTTACCAAATGAATTGCGAAGTACCCGGTAAACAATGAAAAACCATTGCATGATGCAGATCAGTTATTGGCTTAGGGTTCCTCTGGTACTTGGTGAACCTACATGTTCTATATATCCCCACAACCTGAAGCGGATATAATGGTATATTGCCTTCAACAATCTGTCATACTTAGAAGAAGTTACAGGTGAAAACGTTGACATAAATGGCTGTTTTGTTCCAACCCAATGTCAATATTTTCATATTCAACTGTTAGTTTATATAAAAAAAGTTGAAGGATCAACACAAATGACCCCTTGATGAATTCAGAATTTTGAAATGTATAGCTTTCTGGGATCTATTATTGGTATCACACCCATTTCTACCAACAACTGGAAGGAGGTTGAAAGCACAAAAAATAGGAAAAATAGGCTATGTCCCAGTAAAATGACAAAACTGTATAGAAAATTTTGGTTTTTTGACTAAGGTTTTGCCTTTCCCTGAAAGCTGAGAAAATGGTGATTTCAGCACCACAAAGCCTTTGTTGATGCCAATTGCAGGATCCAATCCAGATGTTTTCTTCTGAAGCAAGTTTTCCCCCATTTTGTACATAAATACCAACATTTAGCTGTATCTTGGCTAATTTCTGGGTTCCCTCCAGAGAAGTGCATAAACCCTGAATACCTTTAGAATCTTCAGGGTATTAGGAGAAAAGGGTGAAAATTTGACGTTAATATCTTATGTGGACAAAAAGTTACAGGGCCCTAAGTGTGAACTACCCCAAATTACCATAAAAAAGGCTGAACAAGGGGGGAGGCCTAGCAGCGAAGGGATTAACATAATTTCTTGATGCTTGTTCACATCACTCACTCTGCCATCTCCCATTTCACACGTCTCTTTCCCATCTCACAATCTCCTCTCATTTCTTTTTCCTTATTTTTATCCCTCCTTTTTCTCTTACATGGGCTCTTGCTTCTCTGTCTTGTCTATTCGTCACAATTTCTTTCCTCAATCCATTCCCTCTCACTCTCACTCTCATCCTCCCTCCTAACTTTTCTTCCTCACTCACAATCAGAGACAGACTATGTCGGACGTTAATCACTCCCACAGATTAGGAGCTGGTGACTGGTATCACACTCCCTACAGAAGTTCAGCTTTTACATTGTAGGATGACTACTGGAAGAGCTGAATTCTGCCAGTGAACTGGCTCAATAAAATCTATGAATCAACACTACTCTCGCTGTGCAGTTGCTCAGCTCTGTGTCTACATGGACTCTGCTCTGTTTCAGTGCAAGAAATAAACTGTCTACAAAGAAATCAACATTATGGACTACATCCATATAGCATTTTTGCCCTCGCAAATGGGCCGATTCGCAATAATGCTTTTTCCAATGCATCAAAGGCTTTCCATTCTCAATGTAGGAAATTGCATTTTTTTGCGATTACATAACTTAAGAATGCATTTAGGGAATCGCAATTTGCTATTCCCGAAATGGGCTGCATCACGCCTTTCCTAAATGAAAAGTGTGCATTTAGGAAACGCTAATTACCATTAACTTCAAGTTGATGGTAATTTGCGCATTGTTTGAAAAATGCACAAAAGTGCATTTTTCAAAGTGACATGTGGGCACACCCTGCCCTTAGGGCATGTTTGTGCGCCACATGTGCACACTTACCTTTTTGGGGGTGGGGGGTGCATCGGGGGGCCTGGAGGTCCATTGAAATGAATGGAGTTACATTACCTAACTGCGAATCGCTATAAGGTAATGTTCAGGAATCACAATTTATTTTGTAATCCATACATGCATAAGGAATTGCGATCCCTAAATAGCGATTCCTTAATAATCGCTATTTAGGAATCGCAATTCCTTATGTTGATGCATGTGGCAGTATATCTTTAGGTGCTCAGCTCCATCTTTGCATAAACTCTGCCGTAACTGTGCAAGTGTTAAGCACTATGTTGGCAGGGAGTCACCTGTAGTGTTATGGCAGCTTGGAACTGAGAAACCAGGTTCGAGTCTCGGCGCCTGCTCAACATTCTCTGATTCTGAGCAAATCTCTGAAGATCCCTGTTTGGAAAAAATGCTGTGTGAGCCTTTGTAATGTCACTGGTACTTCTGTAACATGCCCCATTACCTTCAGGTCGAATTTGTGCTATATAAAACTATGAAAAAAAGATCAATTCTATCTGTGTATGAGCTCCACTCTTCAAGAGGACGGGGGTCTGTTTATGGCAGAGTCCTGC
Organism: Lissotriton vulgaris; assembly: GCF_964263255.1. NCBI lineage: Eukaryota > Metazoa > Chordata > Amphibia > Caudata > Salamandridae > Lissotriton > Lissotriton vulgaris. Next base: position 1,914,910,316 of record NC_141687.1, on the reverse strand, counting down.
TCTCTTTGCATGTGCAGGAACGCATTTTATCTGTGCAGGAACTCACTTATGTCTTCCAGGAATTTAGGTGCATCTCCAGAAGTGCAACCACCTTCAGTTTTGGGTTCCTGTGAGCAGTGTATGGAGAGTGTTACTACAGGGACAGAGAGTAGTATGAAAGTATGAACAGTGCTTTAGGTCAGGTGACTGCCTTTGGACAATGTGTTATAAGTCAAAATACGCTGCAATATATTGGAAGGAAAAATAGGATCTGGGCTGAAAAGCAAAAGACAAAGAACCAATGCGAACAAAGGGGGTTCCATGATGGAGCCACAAGCATTTTGTCAAGGGCCGGTGGGAGGATCAAGGGGATGCTCAATGCCAGATCTTGTCATCATGTGTGAAATTTCAAACTTTCTGCAGGAGCCATAGAGTGGGCTCTGAGGCCTGTGAAAATGTGATCCATTATAAGGTCAGGCGAGTGCCATATTTGTCTTTAATTATCACCCCATGGTGGGGTACTGGAGTGGAGGTCTGCAGGAGGCTGCAGTTTGGGCGCTACAGTCATTAGATTTTAGCTGCCAATGGGTACTTGTTTAACACTGCCTATGTTAATTTAGGAGATGGTATAGCACCATGGGACCAAAATATGGCCAGGCTATCCATGTCCATCTTCCAAAGGGTGCCAAGGCTATCCAATTTTTGGCTGTTCGTGAATGGTTTATGGTCTGACTTACTGGTTGACCTAAGGGGGATCCCCTGGTATGAGAGAGTGTCAGAGTTCCCATTGCCAAGTAAGTAGAGGTCATAATAAACATCTGGGGGTACCAAATCACATTTTCTTGGGGATGGTGCTTGAAGGGCCAGCCCAGTGGGAAGCCATGACTTTGAGAATTTCAGACAGAAAACTACATGTCTAGCCTTTTATCGATATGGATGTTCAATATACATGATATAAATATTTTGAAGTGTGTCACTATCAAGACATTTTATTTATGTGCCTTTAGGAAAACAAATATGGCCAGAGAATGTTTAATTCTCAATACCAAGCTTGGCGTACTTCATTGTTTTAAGGCTGGTTTGGGGAATGGGGATGGCTTAGTGTATTCACCCAGATGTCCCATTCAACCGCGGAGAGTTTCTTGCTTTTATTCATGTGAACTCTTGTCTCTGGAATCAAGCTTGAACTTTACAATCCCCTCTTCAGGCAGACATTTAAGGATGCATCTGGACTGTATCTCAGCAGAAGGTGAATTAACACACAGTACGTTGCCAGACTGAAGTTGGCATAGGGTAGTAGGAGGCAGTGTGGGCACCAGCTGCAGTGCCAGGCGCTGTTGATAATCAGTGCCATACCGATCCACTTGTCAGTCTATTACATGCTCAGCAAACAAATACCCAGAGCAAGAGACACACATAGAGTGCTCTGTGAGGTGAACTGTGAGAGGTCAGCACACAGCAGCCCTTGATAAATCGCAGTGGAATACTGCATCCATTGTGTGTCCCTACTGAGGTGCAAATGTCACGCCCTACCCAAACTGAGATAGATAGCAACCATCAGGTAGAGGAGCACAGTGATTGGCAGCTCTCTTCCGCTGCCTTTGTACGAAATATTAGACTGACTGGCTGATTGTTAAAGTCACGCGTGCGACATGCCATTATTGTCAAAGTTGAAAATCACCCTGACACAAATACTGCCTGACAGACTCACAGGCAATATCAACGCTTGGGCCATGGCTGGCCTTCTTCTTCATCTGGAGTAGAACAGGAAGCCAGGAGCATTTTCCTCAGAGACTGCACACAGGACCATCTTTTAAAAGTCCCTGGCCCCACTAATAAGTGCTGGTGCCACCAAGTAACTGCTCGCCAGATCCCTATTTTCCAATATCACTTTGCATGTACTTACTTTTTAAACAGTACTTGGAATTTTTAGAAGACAAAACACAGGCGCCCAAGTATCCAGGATGCTGGTGGTAAAATAAACTCTGGGCTGCCTGATGGACACTGAATCACTGCGATACCAATTAAAAAAGAAAAACATTTTCTCCCAGTTTTTTGCATTCATATAACGCTTGCTAGCCCTTATCAACAGTCGTAAGTGCTATATAAATTAAATTACATACCATCAGGGATACTGGAATTATGTGACAGGGGAGGGACAAAATATGAAGCAGGGTTGAGTAAATTATGTGACAAGACAAGACAAATTATGAGCATAATGTCAAAATCTGCAGATTATGCAGCAGAAGATGCGTTTAGTATTATTTTGTGCAAAATCCACCTTCGGATCCATATTTAATTGAATTAAATTACAACAAAACAACAAAAAATCAATAAGGTGAATGGGAGGTATTACACTTTTAAATAATGGAGCCAAAAAACAGTATACATTATACGCCAACTATGGTCCTCCGTCATCAACAGCCTTCAGCAAAAGCAGATATTCTCAGAATAAAAGATGTACTTTTGGTTTTCTGCTGGATGAGAAACTGTTTTCTTAGATGGAAATAACAGTGGAAAAGCAAGCAGTGCTACTTGGCATGGTCTATACTCAAGAATTATGATTGTAGGAAAGTGCCTTATCAAGAATGTACAAGAAAAATTTCAATCCAATCTACATCACAATAAATAATGGTTTACACTGTAAAGTAACTGGTTCACCAAGAAATGCATTGATTGCTGCTTTCACGTGACTTTTTCCTAGATAGATAGCCTCTGCATTTTTGCTAAATATATTCCTAATTTGCAGATATTTTGTTTGTTATGGTCTTTGGGGCAGAAAGAGATATGTATTTCTTCCTTAGTAACAAGAAGGGTTGTTTAATGCCTTCTTTCACTGCACTCCTTGCAGACCTGTCTTGTTAAAAATATAATGAACAGTGGTATTATGGATTCAATGCACCACAGCAAGACTATTATATTTACATACTTTATGACAACAGGAATTAATCTCTTAAGCAAGTGTTCATATTATCCCAACTTAATGTTTTCAATATTATTTAACTTTGAAGGGAAAAAGGTTGAGTTACTCTATTAGGAATTAAGTTCGTATCATACATTTTGCATACATATAACTGCTGCGGGCACATTAACTGTATAAACTATGATACCAGTTGTGCATTGCGGAACAGATGTAATATCAGTATTGATTTTCTTTAATTTATGGAAGAATGAAGTTGCTGCAACTGCAATTTGTAGGTCTCCGCTACACAGCACATGCACTGTCTCTTCGAGGCTATTGTGTAGAACAAGGCGCTCGAGGCCCGCCGATGTCATACCATTTGTGTACTTTACTGCCACATTTCTTTGCTGCCCTATAGTTGATAAGCACGCACCAGTCATAATTTCCTTTTCTTTGTGTGGTGTTTTGACCAAGCACAAATGTATTCATTTTAATTAAAGTGCGTCTGCCGCTAGCACTGTTATTCAGGTACTATTTTTGCTCCCCTTCCACCAACCAATTTTCCCTTCACCCCATCCCATCTTTACTTTAAACAATAGCACACACACTTTTAACTGGCTGTGTGACTAATTACTCAAACTGTTACCCGATTGTACAAATCCTTGCCAATGTGCACAATGCTCATGCTGTCCTGCAGGACCAAAAGGCAACGCCAGAGGCAATAGTCTCAGAGATGAGGACAATTGGTTTTACCAATGCCTGTTCTTGCATGTTGCAGACAAAAACACACTGTCTATGCTTCATTTGCATTACCACTATTGTCCCAGCTCATCTCCTCTCTGCCAAACTGCTCCTCTAATAGCTACCTTACTTATGTGCTTCAGTGATTCTGAACAGGGAAACGTTTTTGCTATTCAAAAGTCAACTCAAAACCATTAACTTTGCACATAGCAGCAAAACTAACTCAACAGTTCTCTAGGGAAATCCATCAACATCAAAACTCCTCCGACCAGTTTTCTCTTCACCATCTGTCCCCTTCTGCAAAACAGTTTATTTAGCTCGAGCAAAGACACTCTCCCGGGGGGCTGGCGTGGCCAAACAGCTCGAAAGATGGCCGAACGTCCGTGAAGCTACGTCCGTCGTCGCACAATGATTCATTGTCCACAAATTCTTTATTAGCAAGAAAGGCAACTTTATTAAGACAGGTGCCAAGAAAAATCATTTCCCCAAAAACATTTCGCCATTCATTTTACTAAATCAAAAATCCCCCAACTTAGCTTATCATCCCTATGAAAGCTGAACCCCAGCAAAGTTAAACCCAACCAATCTAGAAGGAACTGACTCCTGTTGATACCCCCTCATTTTCTTTTACTAAGTACCCCACCTCCCCCCTTTGAGGATGGACAAACCCGTTCCAGGCTGCCCACCCGTCAGACAAATCCACCTACCCAAATGCACTAAACTATACCTGTCTTATAGTGGCAAAAAGAACACAAAAAGCTCCAGTCAGGGACTAAAGCAAACAAATCAACCAAAAACAGGACCGTAGAAAAGAAAAAAGAGGGAAGGGTGGATGGGACAAACATTTTTCCACCTTCACCTCCCGCCTCCCCCTGGCACAGTAACTTTTCCACCTTTCCTACCCATATAAATAACCTTCCGCCCGCACCCCTCAACTCCTAATCACCCCCTGCACCTGGTGGCCATTCACTTGCGCGAGCAACCCAGGGGGAGACCGGCTCACGCCCAGCTTCCCCTGGGCCCCACCCCTGCGCAATGATTCATTGTCCAAAAATTCTTTATTAGCAAGAAAGGCCACTTTATTAAGACAGGTGCCAAATAAAATCATTTCCCCAAAAACATTTGGCCATTCATTTCACTAAATCAAAAAACCCCCAACTTAGCTTATCATCCCTATGAAAGCTGAATCCCAGCAAAGTTAACCCAACCAACCTAGAAGGAACTGACTCCTGTTGATACCCCCCTCATTTCCTTTTACTGAGTACCCCACCTCCCCTCTTTGAGGATGGACAAACCCGCTCCAGGCTGCCCACCCCCCCAGACAAATCGGCTAACCGGGAAAACCGAACAGAGTTTTCCTGCCCCACCAAGGAGAACCTTCAGGCCCGACTGGTTGAGCGCCCCAAATTTTCCTTTCATATATGGGCAATCAAGTCACGCAACTCTAGTAAATAGAATGCTTGCCCCGTCAGAGACAGGTGGACCCCATCCTCCCTGAAAAGATGCCCTTCAGTGCACTGTATATGAGAGTGAGATAAAACATGAACCCCCGTGCCCTCACAGAAAACTGGCATTGCTCTATTAAGTTTTCTTCTCGCTTATTCCATGGTGGCATGTTTCCTTGCTCCTCTCCAACGAGGCTGGGTTATGAATTCTGTCCAAACCACCGTGGTGCTCACCCACGTTTCTTTGATGACAGCCAGATCCAATTTCATCAAGTTGATCAGAGTCAGACCAGATAAGTCTACAAGATCATTCTCTCCGAGGTGGATGACCAGCAACTCTGGAGCCCCCACCCCCCTTGATCACATCAGAGACAACAACTGAAATGAACCATCCGAACGCATTCCCCCTTTTCCATTCCATATCACCTCATGGTTAGCACTTGCCAATCCAAGCGATCTCCCGCAAATTTGTTGCTCAGTATAAACCGCAGCCCATTTAACGAAGGAGTGTCCTACAATCCAAGTTGTCCTTTTACCTTGCACAGGCCTTTGAAACGGACCTAGGTAAAGAAACATATATTAACAAAGAAAAAAGAAGCACTGAAACTACTTCCTAACATATTTCTTGCAGCATTTGGAGTTCCAAGGCCACCCCAGTCTCGCTGCTTCTGTTGCCGCTCCAATACGGAAAGAGTTGTTCCAAAATGCCCTGGATTCTCCCCCAAAGTAAGTAACACCTTCCTCAAAACAGCCAACAACTGAGCAATGGAAATCGGACTCCCCTGTGCATGACAAAAAATTACCCCAGGTGTGAAAAACGAGGAGGCCTGGAAAACCTACCATTCTCTGACCGGACAACAAAAATCCATACCACTCCTACCCAAGAAAACACATTTACCCCTACCCAATTGATCAGTCTTAGAGGCCCTCAACCAAAGACACAATCTGTTGCCCACGACAAAAACCTCAGTACTGAGTATGCCAGCCCTGTTCCGCAAACCCAACAACTCTGAAACCCAAAATGCCCCAAAAAACAACAACAAAAATCATAACCTAAACCTCCCACACTGTAAATCGTCATAGCAGCAAGAGGACAACTGAAGTAACATCCTTTGCAGCAACCCAAAAGTCACTGGTTGCTGCATTTGTTTACCAGCAGCCTGTTCCCTACCTAAACCCTTAATAACTTTTCCCACTAAAACCTCAACACAGGATCCCTTCCCCACCTGAGCTGCCCATAAAATGAAATACCAGCCAATTTGCCCGTAATTGTGGTGTGGGAAAGACGTTTATCAATCAGGTGCAAAACAAAACTCAACAAAAACTGTTCCTCAGACTTCCCCCCCATGCACATTAAACCTGTTACCATACCTGTGGAACTCGTTCCAGGCATGTAGGTAACTTCTTGTAGATTCTGCCACTGAATTCTCAACCACCTGGACAATTCTCATTCCCCCCACGCCCAGACGCACCGTGGGATATGAGTTTTGTTGATCTCTGCCCAAGAAGCCAGCCTGCAGAATTCCTCCCACTGCAAACGAGACAGAGCGTCTGCTATACAATTATTGACTCCTGGAATATGTCTCGCTTTGAAAAAAATATTCTGCTGCAAACACCTGAGCATGAAAGCACGCAGCAACCTCAACACTCTCAAGTCTTGGCCCTTTGCTTGTTAATCAACTCAACCACCGCCAAGTTATCAACATGGAACAGAACAGTCCTGCTCTGGAATTCCCCACCCCAGACATAAAATGCAACAAGAAGTGGGAACAGTTCCAAAAAAGCAATGCTGCGGCCTTGATGCTGCCAATGTAAAGGCCAACTCTCTGCACATCACCGCCCCTCCCAGAAAATGCCAAAGCCCTTAGCACCAGAAACATCAGCATAAGCCTGCACCTGCCAGATCAGATCTTCGTCCGCAAAAAACAAAGATACTCCATTGAAATCCTTGAGAAATGTGAGCCATATATACAGATCCGCCCTGATGGCTGCCAAAATGCGCATTCTATGGTGTGGGAGATAGGCCCTAGATAAAGGCACCCCAAGCCGCCGACAAAATGTTCTCCCAGCTCTAACCACCCTACAGGCGAAATTCAAGTAGCCCAAAAACTTCTGTACCGTCCGGAGCTCCAGTTTACGATCCTCAACCACTGATGACAAAAATGCTGAAATTTCGTGCACCTTCGCCACAGACCATCTCGCTACCATTTCCAAGGTGTATATTTCTATTCCCAAGAAGGTCAGTGTGGTACTAGGCCCTTCAGTTTTGTCGTGCGCCAACAGCACTCCAATTTCCAGAGCCATGTCCTGAAAAGTTTGTAGCGCCTGTTGACACAGCCCTGTATTCTGAACACCAATGAACAAAAAATCATCCAAATAGTGGCAAACAAGCACATGGCCACTGATGTAAGTAAATTGCCACTGTAAGAAAGTGCTGAAAGTCTCGAAAAGTGCACAGGATACCGAACACCCCATGGGCAGAACTTTGTCCACATAGAAATCACCTTGGAATTGCATACTTTACAGGCAAAAATCAGAGGGATGAATGGGGAGGATACGGAATGCAGACTGAATGTCGCTTTTCGACAATTGCGCCGCCCATCCCGCAGACGGCACCAACCTTAATGCATCATACACCGAGGCGTAAGACACACTAGAATCCTCAGGAGAAAAAAAATCATTAACAGATGCACCCTCGGGCCAAGACAGGTGATGGATCAACCAAAGCTCTCCAGATTTCTTTTTAGGCACCACCCCCAGTGGAGAAACAATCAGGTCAGGCAAGGGGCAATGAACAAAAGGACCAGCAACTCTGCCAGCATCAACTTTGGTCATCAATTTCTGCTGTACAACCTGGGGAAACCCTCTAGCAGACTTCAAGTTGTCAGACCACCGACTCCTACGGAAACCATGGTAACCTATGTTAAATCCCAACTTGAAACCCCAAAACAATCTAGTAGCCACATCAGTGTCTGGATAAGCTAACGACTAACGCTCCAAAACCTCCACCCTAATATGTGTAGGAGCCCTTTGGGACAAACTGAGAAGCCTGGCCTCTTCCCCTCTTCCCCCGGCCCTGAACACCAAATCTCTGCCCTGGGAAACATTGAGTGAGGGAATGTCTGCCGCCGCATTGGGAGCACTGGTGTTTGTACCTGCAAAAATGCCTAGTGCAGAAACCTTTGTTGCAATTCCAACAGGCCCCTAAAACTGCTGTCTCACCCCTGCCACTAACCCCCGCCCCAAACTGGGCGGGACGATATTGAAAGGGGCGGTAAGAGATAGGCAACCCACTCGCCGTGTGTGTGGTAGCAGGCGGCTGTGAGGACGCCATCCACTGAAGCCATAACTCCGAGTCCACATCACCCCAAGGACGATCATGAAAGAGACTCATGAAAGTGTTTCTCCGGTTAAAGGTTTAGCGGTGGAACAGAGTTATTGAAGGTAGGCTTATTAGTTCCTTGCAGGTTGTTCTGGAGTTCTCTCGAGCAAGTGTGGACTATGTTTAAATAGTAAAGGAATAACGGAGAATTGGGTTTGTTTGTTTCTTTGTCTCCTCCCCGCCCTCGACTCCAGGTTGCTCTCCTCCTTTGCTGAAGGTGTAGGAAACACACCTCCGTGTATGCCTTTACATACACCTCTGGAGTCATAACGTTTTGGACCTAGAACTGTTTTCTGTGGAGGTAGGCTTGAACTCGAGATGTGAGTTGGTGTATGCACTTCCCTGTGCGCGAATCCCTTTTATTCATAGTTAGCTGGATGCGAGAATGAGTTTCTTGTCATTCTCTCTCTTCCCTCCATGCTTAGGAGATCCCGATCCGTGCGCCACGTAAGAGGAGGTTGGCTGCACCCCTTTGGGGTGTGTCCCCCGTGTGTAGTGTGGGGGTGACACCGTGAGCCATTTAAAGGTACCTATATTTCACTTTGGCGCAGATAGTGCTTTGAGTGTATTTAGATGCTCTTGTTCGATTGCTAGTGTAAACCCTGATAGACTTTCACGTGAGACACAGGGTGGAAGGTTGAGTCTATATTGGTGAGTGGATCTGAAAACCCTTTGTATCCTGTGCACGCTCTGGATATTCTACCTTTTCCTTCATTTCTAGGCGCCCTTGGCGTCTATATAGAGTCACTGTTTCTTATTACATTAGTGTTCTTTGGGGCTCGTTTGGGCTTTGGCTTGACTTCCTTGGTCTTTATGGTTGTTCACTGTTCACTGGGCACTGCATTGCCATTAACGGGTGAGAGGTTTGTTGCGGCATAGTTTGTCTTTAGGGTTTTTGTAAATTATATTTTATGTGTGTTTTTCCAGTACCCTTGTCCTGATGAAGCCACAAGATACTGTTGGCGGAAATGCGACCGCGACTGCGTCGACATCTGATTAAGGAGTCCGACTATACTGTATATACTGTGTAAATATTACCAAGCGCTTTGTACTAAAACTATATTGTTTTTTTAGGAGAAATTGTAACCTTTGCGCTTTAAGGACTACCTTGGTTGTGATACTCCACCCAAATTGAGGAGTGGGTATTTACAGAAAATTGAATGTGCTCTTCTCTTTTTTCTTTTTGTTGAGGGTACACACTGTTGTATATATAATGTATATATTGCTTTGATAGGTTTTGTTGTTGTTTTTTATACACTGTACACTTGTTGACCTCCTTGTCTTTTGACTTTGAATACTGTCCTTTTTTACTCATATCATTTAATGATAACAGAAACTACTGTATAAAACAGGATAATAAATTGTATCTTGTTTTGAAATAGCATATATGTCATTAATTCCTCAGTACCTTCTTTTCTACTTTTTCATCTTTTGATGCTCCTTGCCCAGGTATGCGAGGGTAATTTGGGCAGAACCCCTGTTCATTACATAGCATGAAAGAGACTCATGCGCGCTCTGAATTCCTCATCATACGAGAGCCATGCATACCCCCCAAAATAACTCTGCGCTTTTCTGATAATGTCCATATACTTGAACATGGCTACTGCTCTATCCTGGTGTTGCTCACAGTATACACTGCATATATAAGAAAGGCAGAAGTACAATTCTCAATCGTTTTGGGTACCTTTTGAATATCATTTTGTCACAAAGCATCACCAGTCGTAGAAAGGAAATCCGCTCCAGATCCCTTTCCGTTGAACCGCTCACCCTGACTGAGCCGCAGCGTGCTCAGCCCACAACTTCCTTTTGCCAGCCCTCTCCCTTGAGGTTGAAAATGTATCCTTTTCTGTCAAGCCGCTCCGACCTGGCAGCTTTCCTCCTGAAGGTCCGGAGAAAGCCCCACTGTGCCACCTGCCACCTCCGATGATCCTGCCCCTGACCCAATCCATAACCACTGACCTCCGAAGGGATCCTGAACCACCTTCTGAACCTGAGCACCCACACGCAGGCCAGGGGGAGCTGACAAAACCACCGTACTGTCTGAAGGCTGAGCTCCTAAGCGCGCCCCACCACCCAAGGAAACTGTGGGCCCATGCTCTTGACCTGCCTGAGACCCTGTGGGTAACTGCAAGGCTTCAGTCTCACCTGCACCAACCTGCACTGTCACCCCTCCACTGCCAATGACCCGTCCGTGTGTAGCCTTATTGTAAGGAAGAAAACCACCCTTACTTGCCAAATTGCACACCTGCCCAACCACAGGGGCCTCCGGGGGTATATCCTCGGTAGAAAAACCAGGCAACATAGAAACAGGGCTCAGTAAATAATCTTGCCCCTGCACCGACAACCATTGAGCACCTCCATGCACTTTAAAACCAGCTGGCGTTGTAATGGGAACATTATCCAGGTCAAAAGGAGCAGCTGCAGAGGTGACCCGCTCACAGGCGCTCCTCCCCCTTCTTCCCTGCCTCAGAACAGTATCTCGCAAAGCTGCCCGTCCCCTGACTCCTCCAGGACTCCTCCAGGAAATTTTGAAGCCTGCCCCCAGGGCTGCCCCCACCTCCCGCTCGCTGCCAGACGCTTCCCAGGCACAACCTGCTGTGCCACACGTACCTGCGCAGCACTGGGAACAACAGCGGGGAAGTCTTCTTGCTCCAATGCGGGTGCTGCCTCTCCCTGTGTAACTTCCACCGGCATGGCGGCAGAGCACTCGTCATCTTCGACAGGCTGCGGGGACATGCAGGCAGCCACCGCTTTCTTTACACCCTTTGCCACCTCCTGGGCAGAGCGCGTAAGCCCCACCCACGCCTCTCCCGGGACTCCAGGCTGCAGGAGGTCTTCCTTGCCGGCAACACAGAGGACATGTATGGCTTCTCTAACGGCAGCCGACTCCGCCATACCACGCAACAGACAGTGAGTTTCGCGCAGCCAAGACGAAAGACAAACATTTTTCCACCTTCACCTCCCGCCTCCCCCTGGCACAGTGACTTCCTCGCCTTTCCTACCCATATAATTAACCTCCCTCCCGCGTGCCTCATCAACCCCCTGGTGGCCATTCACTTACGCGAACAACCCAGGGGGAGACCGGCTCGCGCCCAGCTCCCCCTGGGTCCCCCCTCTGAGGCTTTCACTTCATTTGGATGGCAGTTAATCCTTAAGGAGAGCATGCTACAGAGATTCAGGTGCACGAACGCAGAGAGAGCAGGTTTTTTCTTTTTGGCTGATTTTCATCCGTTTTTGCCTTGCTCTGTCACTCCTGCGTTGCGCCCCTAATATCCGGCGGTTGCCACTGCCATTTTATGAAACAAGGAGCGCGACGGAGCTGGCTTTTCCCGCCTGGTCGTGCTGGTTGTTTGAACTCTCCATTGATAACGGGGGGACTATGGGCTCATAAATATGGTCCTTCTTTAATTTGTATTCTCTTTTGTGCATGTTTTGAATGCTAACATTAATAATGCTGGCATGTTATGATGTGGAGGCACCACAAATCTAAATTACTTATCCTGTCTTCATTTGTGCGCTGTGGATACATTGAATATCGGCAGTCCTGCAAATAATCATTCTATATTTTTTGAACAGTGAGTGTTGCCCTTTTTGCAGGGTTATCCCCAAACGTTTTGCTTCTTTCTCCTATTTTTTTCCTGACCTGTGTTTGTTGGTTTTAGGACTCTGGGCACTTTACCACTGCTAATCAGTGCTAAAGTGCATATGCTCCCTCTGTAAATTGTTATTATGACTGGTACTCCCTGATTTGCATATTTGTATTTACTGGTCAGTCCCTCATAAAGTGCACGGGGTGTGCTGGGGCTGATAAATCAAATACTACTAGTGGGCCTGCAGCACTGATTGTGCCACCCAGATGAGTAGCCCTTAAAAGATGTCTCAGGCATGCCACAGCAGTGCCTATGCGTAGTTTGCTTACTGCCATGTCGACTTGGCAAGTGCACCTACTTGCCAGGCCCTAACCTTCCCTTATCTTACATATAGGACACCCCTATGGTAGGCTCAAGGTACCACCCCCCCAGGCAGGGTGCAGTGTATGTGAAAAGTAGGACTTCTACTAATGTGTGCAACATATCCTGATAGTGAAATACTGCCAATTTTGTTTTTCACTATTGAAAGGCTATCATCTTGCCCCATAGGACAGAACGGGAATGCTTTGTAACATTTTACAAGCATATCTTCCCATAGGGATAAGATGAAATAATAAAGTTTAGGCTCTCTGAACTCAGAATCTAATAACACATCTCTTACTAAAGATGTTTTTTTAATTGGGTGTTTGAAAATGCCACTTTTAGAAAGTAGCGGTACAAAAGGGGGTGGTGATGGACGGAGCATCTGAACCAATCAAACACTCACACCCAGTCAACAGATCTAGGTTTAATCCATCACCGTTCTTTAGCCCACTCTGCCACCCCAGTTCAGACATGGCCATATGCAAATCAGTCTGACCCTGTGCCTCATGGGAACAGTGCAGCCGAACTGCCAAGCCATGCCTTCCCTGGACCGGAAACAAGCTTCTGAGGACCGGTTTCTGGCATTTCAGCCGTCTTCAGCCCGGCTTGCTTGAATCCAGTGGCAAAGTGAGCAAGGGACTCACGTCTGAGCATACCCTGCCAACTTATGGCAAATAAAGCGGTACAATAGGGGGTGGTGATGGGCGGAGCATCCGAACCAATCAAACACTCACACCCAGTTAACAGATCCGGGTTTAATTCATCACCGTTCTTTAGCCCACTCTGCCACCACAGTTCAGACATGGCCATATGCAAATCAGTCTGACCCTGTACCTCATGGGAAGTATCCAGCCCGAACTGCCAAGCCATGCCTTCCCTGGAATGGAAACAAGCTTCCGAGGACCGGTTTCTGGCATTTCAGCCGTCTTCAGCCCGGCTTGCTTGAATCCAGTGGCAAAGTGAGCAAGGGACTCACGTCTGAGCATACCCTGGCAACCTATGGCCAACAAAGCGGTACAAAAGCCGAAAGTAGGCATTTTCTTGTTTAACCATTCTGTGTGCCTCTGCCATTGAAGCAATTAATGGCGTAATAATTAATGGGAGAAAAGAGGGCGATATTCCAGCGGCATATACCAACTAAGTCTTCTATCATAGACTATTTCATCTGCAGCCTAAACCTATTCTCAAAGATTAAATTGCTTTCCACTAGACATTCACATGAAAGCGATCATGCATTACTCACTGTGGAAGTTCAAATCCATACCCAGCACCCTATTCTGTGGTCACTCCATTCCTATGAAAGCCAGGTGGTTTTAAATCAGAAAACAGGAAGGATCCATTGGAATTCTAAAGCTATTAATAAAACAAATCATACAATCACACAAGAACTGCTATCATCACTTAGCAAGAATGGTAATCCAATAACCAGATTCGAGCCGACCTTGCAGTCGGTAGTCGCCTCTCTCCAAGGTAGTAGTTCTAGACGCGAATGTATTAAAACATGCCAGATAGGAAAAACCCTGGAGAACAATATTTCTCGACAATTAAATGAATTGACTTGAATGCAATCTAGTTCTTTTAGCGTCTATAGATAAGGAGAAATAAGGAAACTGAAAAAACAACTCCAACTTACAAAGGCGAGAGAAAGACAGGCTCTGAGAGATTGTGTCTTGGTAGACATCCAACAAGCAGTAAAGCACAATAATAATAAAGCATTCTGGAAAATAATCTCTGCGCAGATGGGGATTCGAAAAACGGTTGAAGCAACTCCTGTATCATCATCAGACTGGGAAAAGTATATCTTAAGGCTGTATAAATCCAACCATCCGGACCTTTTATCCCCCGGACTGGATCAGGCATCATTGACACTCCCCAAACAAAAGACAATGGAAGTCTCAGCCGCTCAGATCTCTACTTTGGTTTCTTCTGCCAGGTCTACATCGGCAATGGGCCCAGATAAGATTCCTATCAAAGTTTTACAAAAGAACTCTGACGACTGGGGAACATTTTTAGCCCATCTTTTTCAATATTGCCTGGAAAGTGGTGAAATTCCTGAATCTTGGCGAGGGAGCGTGGTCGTACCCCTTTTAAAAAAAGGCATCCGAACAAACCCTGCAAACTATAGGCAAATAGCTCTCCTAGACGCTTCCGGCAAGATCTTTGCTGCTTGTATTTTGGAACACTTAAAAGACTGGGTTTTTTCCAAGAATGTAATTCCTATGTATCAGGCTGGGTTTCACTCAAAGCATTCTACATTGGACAATATTGCTGTGTTCCAAACTGTGCTAGAAAAGTTTGTGAAGTCAAATGGACAAATTTTATATTGTGCTTTTATCGACTTTTCAACTGCATTCGATAGTGTAGATCGTCCGACACTATGAAGAAAATTGGCTAAATTAGGGATACCCAAGGATCTCCTTACAATAATAATCGCCCTACATACATCTACATGGTGCAGATTTCAAATGGGGTTGCGAAAAGGCCTAACCAAACCTATCCCTTTGCAGAATGGGCTAAAACAAGGATGCTTATTAGCTCCTTTATTATTTTCTATTTATATCAGCGATCTCCCAAGGCTTCTCTCTCAAAGAAATAATTTTCCTCCAAAATTAGCTCAAGTAGATATACTGTGTTTAATGTACGCAGACGATATCTTAATTCTTGACCAGACCCCGATAGGTCTACAAAGATCTTTGAACGAACTAAATCTCTATGCAACCGAAAACTTCCTGATGCCAAATCTCAATAAAACTAAAGTACTCCCCTTTAGGGGCAGAAGGAAGCCTTCGCCTTATACTTGGTCCCTAGGAGACAAGCCAAAAGTCCGTAAGTGAGTACGTGTATCTGGGTCGAACATTCACTTCCAACCTCCTAGATAAAGCCCACCTTTGCCACCTGTACCGGAAAGCAGATTCCCATGTTCGGGGTCTACAAAGATTGCATCTTTCCACAGGAAACAGACACCTTAATTCAATGCTGGAAGTCTATAACATGAAAATCCCTCCGATCTTATCATATGCCATGGAATATTCTCAAATTACAACGTGGCAATCATTAAAAGTAAAAGAAGGGACCATTCTTCGAAAACTGATAAAAGTGGCACAGTCGGTCCCGGTATACACCTGTTACAACGCATTTTTTACAACGCAATACTGTTACAACGCATCTATTACAACGCAGATACTGTTACAACTCATGTTTTTACAACGCATTTTTTTACAACGCAGGTACCTTTACAACGCATACCATTACAACGTAAGTATTGGTAAGTATATAATTATATTTTTAATGTTATATGTTTGGGGTAAAGGGGTATTTTTAGGGTTTAGGGTCAGTTTTGGGTTTTAGGGTAAAGGGGTATTTTTAGGGTTCAGGGTCAGTTTTCAGTTTTTGGGTAAAGGGGTATTTTTAGGGTTCAGGGTCAGTTTTCAGTTTTTGGGTAAAGGGGTATTTTTAGGGTTCAGGGTCAGTTTTCAGTTTTTGGGTAAAGGGGTATTTTTAGGGTTCAGGGTCAGTTTTCAGTTTTTGGGTAAAGGGGTATTTTTAGGGTTCAGGGTTAGTTTTCAGTTTTTGGGTAAAGGGGTATTTTTAGGGTTCAGGGTCAGTTTTCAGTTTTTGGGTAAAGGGGTATTTTTAGGGTTCAGGGTCAGTTTTCAGTTTTTGGGTAAAGGGGTATTTTTAGGGTTCAGGGTCAGTTTTCAGTTTTTGGGTAAAGGGGTATTTTTAGGGTTCAGGGTTAGTTTTCAGTTTTTGGGTAAAGGGGTATTTTTAGGGTTCAGGGTCAGTTTTCAGTTTTTGGGTAAAGGGGTATTTTTAGGGTTCAGGGTCAGTTTTTAGTTTTTGGGAAAAGGGGTATTTTTAGGGTTCAGGGTCAGTTTTCAGTTTTTGGGGTACAGGGGTACAGGGTAAAAATAAATTAAAATTAATTTTAAATTAAATTAATTATTTGAAATTAAATTAAATTAAATTACATTAATTTAAATTACATTAAATTTTTTTGGGGTTGAGGGTCAGTTTTGAGTTTTTGGGGTACAGGGGTACAGGGTAAAAATAAAGTAAAATTAATTTTTAATTAAATTAATTAATTGAAATTAAATTAAATTAAATTACATTTAATTATATTTTTGATTATTAATTTACGATTATAATATTAATATTAATATATACTTACCAATACTTACGTTGTAATGGTATGCGTTGTAAAGGTACCTGCGTTGTAAAAAAATGCGTTGTAAATACATGAGTTGTAACAGTATTCGCGCTGTAAAAGATGCGTTGTAACGGTATGCGTTGTTACAGTCCGCGTTGTAACATCAGATATCCGTCGGTCCCAGTTCAAGCTCTCCGTCTTGAGCTATCGGTTACGGGAATTTTTGCCAGAGTAATTTGTAATATTATTAGGTGGGCATATAATCTGCTACATGCAGCCCCAGACACCTTAAGACATTTGTTAAAATTTGAGTTTCTTAGAGAGGAAGCGACTGGGTACACCATTAATAAGAATATGGCAAAAGCCTTGGAGGTCTCTCAATGCACGGTTGCATTTTTACAGGAGTGGACACCAGCACATCTGAAACTGTTTTTAAAACATTTGGCCCCTAGAATTAGTTTTGAATCCGATAAAGATCACTGTTGTCAATTGAAGCACAATAAACGGTTCGCTGAACGAAAGGAATTTAAAACTTCTGTCCCTTACTTGCTTTTTCAACTAGAGCATGGTGTAAGGCGGTGTATTTTACTTTTACGTTTGGGCATAATCCCTTTAGCTACTTTCTCAGCTAGCTGGGATGGTACTAACAACTCTAAAGGTATATGTGAACTTTGTAAAGGTGGGCAACAAGATTTGCTCCACGTTCTATTAATCTGTCCTAATGAGAGCACAGTTAAGGCCCGCCGACGTTACATAATCCCAATTCAACTAAAGTATAACGCTTTCTCTGCTCAAGATTTGATTACATTGTGTAATTCTCCGGTTAATGAATATGTTTGTCATAACCTGTTTAAGTTTTTAAAAAGCTTCTTGAAGCTGTTTTAAACAAGAAGTACAATCCAAAGATTTTATTCTATTCTATCAAATTCACTCCAATGTTTGAGTTGGTGGCTGAACATTACCTCTGTACCATTTTTATGAGTATTTGGAATTATTTTAATTTTATATTTGTTGACCTCAGTAGAGGTCTGGATCAAATAAAGTTTTTACTTCAGTGTGCCTCTGCCTTTTTGTGTATTGACTGTCTAGATATAGAGAGACAGGTGCTGGGGAGGTGCATTCTCTCAGACAGCCAAGGGGGGGGGGGGTGATGTGTGTCTTGCCTTCTTGAATGAGTCAGGGCTGGGCTCAATATACCTGAGCGGCATTCAGAGTAGGAGGAGAAGTTCTCACTAGCACCTGAATAGGCCCGATCTGCATTTGGAGTGGTGGAAGGAGATTTCCCTTGCACCTGAATAGGGCCTGTCTATCTTACACAATGTTGTCTCCAGCTCCTACAGGGCAGCTGCTCCAAAGAAGACAGAACTGGTTTGGACTGGGCTCAGAGACCCTTGCACAAAGAAAACAAAGACATTTTGGGGTATAAGTTTTAGACCTAAAACCCCTGAACTTTAGACTACTTCTGGAATCAAGAGGAACCTTTGCCCAGGAGAAGATCTGGAAAAAGTTAGGAGAAGTACTGCCCTTGCTGTGTGTCTGGGTTTGGCTTGCAGTTGCTGTTTTCTGCCAAGGAAAGGAGAAGGCCTTTACTGTGTGCTGTGTCCCCTGCTTGAAGAAAATCTCAAGGACTTGAGTAGAGCTTGCCTCCTGTTTTGAAGTCTCAGGAACACAAATACTTCACCCCCAGCTCCCTTGAACTTCCTTGCTGGGAGTTCTGACCTGCCAGGAGTGCATGTGACTGTGTTGGGCCACTGGAGGTTGTTTTTGCTGCTAGGAGCTGGAAAGCAACGTGACAACAAGAAAATTGATGCATCGCTGCTGCTGAAACTGATGCAGTGACTGTCACCACTGCAAGAAACGATGCATCGAGGGTTCGCAGCTGAAGAAATCGACACAGTAATGCTCGACGCTGCCGCATTGTTCACCAACGCATTCTGGATTTTCACGCATCATCCCTGTGAGCCAAGTTTTTCCAGACACATCACCCACAGATCGGAGTCATCTTGGAATCGGAGCATCGCTTCCCCCTACAGACCGGACCCGATGCGCCGCTCCCCTGTGTCCAGCGGAACTGTCGCATCGCATCCACGAAGGTCTCAGGAAACCACACATCTCTTTGTTTTTCGGCGCTTCCCATCGCTGCAGCTCTTTGGCTTTGTGAATTTTGTCACAACGACAGGTACTTTGCAAGAAATCAAGCATCCATAGTTTTCTATGGACTCTGTTGCTAAAACCTTTTGAAAGTAATTTTTCTTAATAATTCTATGATGGATGTTTCTCATCTTGGTCTTGCTAAGCTAGATAAAGACACTTTACTTTTTATAACTGGTGTGGTGTCCATTTGTGGTGTTATCACTGTGTTACTGTGAGTGTTGGTACACATACTTTAAACATTGCCTTTGGGATCAGTCTGTCTGCTCATGCCAAGCTACCAAGGGAGTGAGCAGGAGTTATCTAGAGTGTGTATCCCCCTTACCCTGACTGAAAGCAAGGGTCCCTATTGGGACAAAGGTACCCACCTCTGCCAACTAGAGACGCCATGCCTACCAGTGAGCTTAAGTCTGGGCTTGCATTACCAGTTTCACTCCTTCCATAGCACATTGTTCTGTGCACTTTTTTGATGCCATATTCTGACATCACAGAAGCACACTCACACTTCAATCATTTTTTAATATGTGGCTGTAAGACTTTTTTGCCAACGAGTGTGAAATACTCTTCTTATGGAGGCTGCTATATCTGCTAATCAGAAGACTGTTGCTTTATCCACTATCATGCCCTCTGTACGCAAAAACTCCAATGCTCATACAAAGCGACAAGAAAAAAGATCCTAGGTCCCCTACGAAGTCTCCTCTACCCTTGACGCTGGAAGACCTCATGGAGGAGATTAACCATTTGTAGCCTTTTGTTATGGAGACGAACGTCCCACTTCAGCACATTAAAGAAATAAAGTCCACTTTGGAGTCCAGGGTGTCAAGTGTTGTACAGTGGATTGGTGAGAAGGGCAAGATGCGACCGCCAAGGTTGACAGCATAGAGAGGGAGATAATGCTCTTGAAGCGACACACAAAGGACTTAGAAAATAGAAACCGGTGCAACAACCTCTGAATTTATGGTATTCCGGATGGAGCGGAGAGGTCTGACATGCTTGCTTTTCTGGGGGTTCACATTCCTAAATTGGTGGGCCTTAAAGAAGGGACACATCTCAACCTAGAGCGTGCTCACTGAATTGGCCCTAAATCTGCTGACACCTTGGGTTCTGGCTGCTCTAAAGGAATAGTTGTTCTTTTGTTGAAATATACTGAGTTGCGTATGGTCTTATCGGTGGCCAAACAAAAAAAGCAGATGCTATGGTCTGGTCAGAGTGTTTTTATCTCCCAAGATAGCGCGAGCAACTGCTGCTCGTCGGAAGGAGTTTTTGTCCTTCAAACCTACTTTACTATCCATGAATGCAAGATATGGTCTCGTGCACCCATGTTTCTTTAAAGTAGCCTATAAGGAGCACACTTTTTTGTTTCAGTGTCCAGATGATCTAAGGAATTGTATTCTTCGACACAAGGGTGAAGTAATGGACCATGGAAAGACTTGAATCATTTCTTTAAATGTCTCTGGTTGGTTGTATGCTTGTACTTTGGGCCCTTTTTCTCTAGGTTCTCTAAGTTGTTTCTAATTACAATTTCTGTAAGTTAGCTTTAACATTATTAATGAAAATGTGTACATTGTCCAATGGTGTTCATAATATATTTGATGCTTCCTGCTTATTTCCTATTTATGTAGCTTTGATATATATTTATTCCCCTTTCTCTGGTGTGTTGTCTCCCAAGTGCCCCCCTTCCTAGACCTCCTGTTCGCATATTACCCTCTTGTCTTGGTAAGTGGTACTTATTGGTATTTATTGGTCTTTTATGTGCCTTGCACCTATTTGTTGATCCCTTTGTATTGGTGTCTTGTCTGTTTTATTCATATGATCAACTGCTGTTTCCCTTTTGTAGTCTCTATTTCTCTCTCTATTATAATGATTGTCTCTGTCTGTACTGCTGTTTAACTTCTTTTGATCTTGGTCTGCTGTCCGTCTTCAGTTTTTGCGGTTCTCTACCCTTCAGCATATTCTCTTCCCACTGGATGTGTCTCATTTTCTTCATGACTGTAGCCCTTTGGCTCTTTGTCATCTACTGCTTCTCTACCAGATTCACTGTGTTTTCCTTTATTCTTACTATATATTACATTTTGTATTTAAATGCAATTGTTAAGCTATTTTTAGATATTTTTTTTTGTCTAGCTGCTTTGATAGCTTTTTATGATTATTACACTCTAATATGTATGTTACTTTCTTGCAAAGGCGGCTACTCTTAAGGTTATCTCTTGGAATGCAAGGGCTTTTGTGATCCTATTAAGAACACTTAGCATGCCTCAAATGCAATATTGCCCTACTACAGGAAACACATTTACTTGATAAGGATCTAAACTCACTGCGTAGAAATTGGGTTGGCCAAGTCTTTTGTTCTTCAGCCCTTGATCACAAACATGGACCCATTACATTGGTTCCAAATCCCTTCCCTTGGTTATAGAGAAAAGAGATGTGGAGGGCCGATGGGTATTAATACATGGTACTGTTCATTACACAACTATCGCCATCCTCATCATTTATGGTCCTACTGGTATCAACGTGAAGTTTTGGGAGTGGATGTCAGTTGTGTTACACTCTTGCCCAAATGCAACTCTAATAGTAGGCAGTGATTTTAATCAGATTTTAGACCCTTAAAATGCAGAAAACATTCACACAATTTATCAAGGAGGATTTATCGGAGGATGGGGGTGCGGGGATAGGTTGGCTAGTGTGGAGTGATGAGGAGGACGAGGGAGGTGTGGAGGGTAGCTGGGGGGTGGGAGTTCAGTTGGGGGGGCGCGCAGTGGCAGGGCTCCAGTTCCTTTTATGTTGCAGGGGGAAGGCCGGCGCGGGGGAGCGGACTTGGTAAGGCTTGGGGCGGCCCAGTGACACCAAGGAGAAGGGAGGGCGGAGCTTCCTGCGGAGAGCCTGGAGTCAACAAGGGATCTCGGCGCGGCTGGCTCACAAAGGCCCCAGGCGGGCTTGGGGAGCAGCGGAAGTTGTGGAGCAGCGGCATGGAGGACTGTTATAATTTGAGTGGGGAGAGAGGCGGACGGTGGGCCGCTGACAGAGTACAGTCGGCGCCGCCGCTGGCCCGCCACAGTTATGTGTGGGGTGGAGTTGAGTTGATGGAAGGGGATGAGGACAGCTTGGAGGAAGGGGAGTTGAGGGATGGCAGGGGCGGACGGGGGTCCGGTAATGGTGTGAGTTCTTTGTTACAGGTGTCACGGGGCCTGGGGGCTGCGGCAGCCCGGACTTAGTCGGGAGGTAGGTCAGCACCGGAAAGGAGCAGAGAGGATCGGCGAGGGGATAACTTGGTCACAGGTAAATCCAAGGCCGCGGCGTGCATGGTGTCAGTGGGAGTGGGGGGGAAGGGGGAGGGTGGGTGGATCGGTTATGCAAAGGAAAGTATGTGATGGATCGGGGCGTGGGGCCGGATGAGAGTGTACTGGTGCCGGGGGGGAGTGTAGAGGGGGAACATAAGGGGGGGACAGGAGGAGCAGGGGGCCAAGGGAAGGGGAACGCTGGCAGCGCGTGCGCAAGCAGCGATACGGCGGCAGGCGCGGTGGCGAAGCCAGAGGCCAAGGAAGGCGCAGGCAGCGCAGCGGCGGAGGAGAGTGGCGCAGCGAAACCAGAGAGCAAGGAGCTCAAGATTAAGCGGCTCCCTTACATGGGGGTTACAAAGCCGATGGGGTGCATTTGATGGCGTCGACTAAGGAGAAGATTTGGAAGGCGGAGTATGTGGAGTTGATGAAGCTGTTGCATCACGAGGTTCGGTCAAAGGAAGGGTCAAAGGAGGAGGAATATGAGCTGCAGAAGCGCCCGCGGGTGCCGTTGACGATTGAGAAATGGACGGGGGCCTTTCTGATATTCGTGAGTGTGTATTGCGAAAAGTTCCCGGAGTGGTCAGTGTCCATGTTTAAATACATCGACGTTATACGGAAGGTGAAGATCACGGGTGGGGGGTACGCATGGGCGCAGTATGACGAGGAGTTTCGGGCGAGGATGGCGTGGGACCCCGAGGCAAAGTGAGGTGAGCTAAACTGTGATCTTTGGCAGCACACAATGGGCCTGGCGGGGTCGGGCAAGACAATTCTTACTGCCAATGGCCTCCCAATAATTTATCAGCCCTTTCAGGGCCGCCCCACCCGAGGGGGTGGGAGCAGGAGCGAAGAGCCAGCCCGGTACCATGGGCACATGCTCGGATTTTAACAAAGGGGTGTGCGCCAGGGAACATTGCCGTTTCCGACATGAGTGCTCCGGGTGCAGCAAGTACGGGCACCCAGTGCTCCATTGTTGGGGCCCCCCCATGGCAGCAACACGGGGCTCAGCAGGCATCAGCCGGGGCTCCGCGACCCGGAGCCGCTCAAGCAGCAGGCAGTGGCCGAGGCGGTAGGGGGCCTGGGCCAAAGGGCTCGTACTCTGGTTAGGCTGGACCGTTTGGCAGTGGCTCTGCGCAATTACCTGGATGCGAGGGCCACGGATCGTTTGCCGACCGGGTTTCGGGACGGTTTTCGGTTGGGCTACGAAGTGCCTCGGCGGCGGCGTTGGGCGGACTACTTGCGGACGGCTCGGGAACACCCAGACGTGGTACAGTGTAAGCTGGACAAGGAGGTTCAGGAGAGCCGTATGGCGGGTCCTTTTGTAGATTGGCCACTGGAGGAGTTGGTAGTGTCACCCATAGGCGTGGTACCCAAAAAGGAAGCCGGGCAGTTCCGCCTGATTCAGCATTTGTCATGGCCGGAAGGCGGGTCGGTTAACGACTATATTGATGAAAATGAGGCGATGCTGTCTTACTCTTCGGTGGAGGCGGCCTTGGCCTTAGTGGTGGCGGCGGGATTGGGTGTGATAATGGCATCAAGTCGACATTCCGTCTGCTGCCGGTCCACCCAGACGACTGGTGCCTGCTGGGGATCCAGTTTCGCGGCTGCTGGTATGTGGACAAGGCTTTGCCGATGGACTGTTCGATGTCTTGTGTGCTTTTTGAATGTTTTAGTACGTTCCTGCAGTGGTTTTTTACAGAATGCACGGGTCACCGGGGAGTTACGCACTACCTGGATGACTTTTTCTTGGTTGAGGCCCCAGACTCCACGGACTGCCAGGTGGTGCTGGACAGGTTTCAGGATTTCATGGAGGACCTTGGGGTGCCGTTGGCGCCAGAGAAGACAGTGGGGCCTGGCACGGCGCTGTCATTCTTGGGTCTTGAGTTGGACTCGGTGTTGATGGAGGCAAGGTTGCCGGCAGACAAACAACAGCAGATGCTGGGGCTCCTGGAGGTGATGGTGGACAAACATAAGGTGATAGTGTTGGCCATTCAGGTGCTTTTAGGCCACCTCAATTTTGCGTGCCGAGTGGTCCGCGTCGGGCGGGTGTTTTGTAGAAGGTTGGGCCGCACACTGGCCGGGCAGAGGCCTCTGCACCACCACATGTCCCAGGAATTGACAGTGACATTGCAGATGCTCTGTCTCGTTCGCAGTGGGGGAGATTCCGTGGGTTAGCAGAGGACGCGGAGCAGGACCCGACGCCCATGCCACAGCGGATGTGGCACATAGGCAACACCGGATGTTGCAACTGGTTCTAGGATCCTTGGCGGAGTCAACCAGAACAACGTATGTGGCGGCCTGGGGGGACTTTGTGGCATCTGAGGCGCTTTGGCGACCACCGGGGCTGGAGAGGCAGGAGGATGTGTTGCAGTTTATGCTGTCCCTGATAGCCAAGGGTTTATCGAGGGTGACCATAGCAGGCAAGCTGGCGGGGATTGTTTTTATGGGGAAGCAGTTTTGGGATACGCCCCATTCGCAGGAGAGCTCGGGACTAGGATGCTGGAGGGTTGGGCTCTGGAGTGTGGGAGGGGGGCGGTGAGGCAGCCTATGTCGGAGGAGTTGCTGGGCAGAGTGTTGGTGATGCTGCCTCAGGCATGCAGGGACGGAAGGAAAGCCTGCCTGTTTACGACTTTGATGGAGTGGAGGTTTGTGGGGGCATTTAGGGTGTCGGAACTGTTGGGTTCGAATGGAGGCAGGGGTCTGGAGTGTCGGAGGTGCTGTTGGGGCGGATGGAGGTGCGCCTTTGGTTGCGAAAGTCCAAGACGGATCAGAGGTGTGTCGGGCGTGGGTGCTACTGTGGGAGGCGGGGGTGGGGGGACGTGCCCGGTACGGTGGGGACGGAAAGGGGCAGGTGAATGGCGGGCAGGAGGTTTGGTGTTTCAGCATGCGGATGGGAGAGGGGCAACGGGGTCACAGCTGTTGGGGGTGTTGCGGAAGGCATTGGCCAGGTTGGGAGTGGAAGGGGGTCAATATGGCACGCACTCGTTCTGGATCAGGGCGGCATCGGAAGCACATCGTCGGGGGTGCGGGTGCGGAGACATTATGCGCTTGGGGAGATGGTCCTCCAATTGTTATCGGCGGTACGTGTGCAGCTTCGACTTGGCATGAACGCGCGCAAGGGATTGTGGGGGGACGCATTTTTTGACATTTGTTTCTCATTTCAGGTTCAGTGGCGGGCCCCCTGGCCCGGGACATGTTGGTTTGGATTGTGGGCCATTCCTTTGTGAAGAGGGCAAAATTGCAGGCTCAAGATAGTTATTTCGGGGACAACCTGGGTTTCAACCCGGCTATGTTTCAGGTGCTTTGGTCTGGGAGGGGGGGCATGAGATGAAAGGAATTGATCACGACATTGAACAGTTTTGTGCGAGGGGGGCGGTGCCCGGATGTGTTGGTTCTCCACCTGGGGGAGAATGATATGGTGCAGGAGTCGGGTTTGGTGTTGATGAGATCGATGAGGAGGGATTTGGCAGAACTGCGGAGGACATGGGCTGGTTGTACGGTGGTATGGACTGAGTCGGTACCGCGTAGAGTGTGGCGGGGGCAATGAAACCACAGGCGATAGACAAGGCACGGCGGAAATTGAATGTTGAGATGGTGCGTTTTTGTCGGCATTTGGGGTTTTCCCGCATTTGGCACAGGGACATTAAGTACGATGCGCCTGAAATGTTCCGGGGACGGAGTTCACCTCTCCTATATAGAAATGGATTTGTACCTGTTGGAGCTTCGGGAAGTGTTGGCTCATTTGTTGGGGGTGCACAGGGAGTAAGGGGCCGCGGGGGAGGAGGTCTATTCTGCACAGTTTGGGGGGTGGGGTGGGGGGACAGGGAAAGAGGGGGGGCCTCTTTCCCTGGGTGGCGGAGATGTTTTTGATGTTGGCCAAGTTTGGCTGGAGTTCTGTTCTTTATCGTTATGTTTGGGGACCTGGGGAACGGGAGCGGGAAGGTAAACAGTTTGGGAGTTACACTAGAGGGTTCCTAGTTACAGTTGCAAGAAGGCAGATAGGTCTGTAGGTTTTGGCAGATGTTTGAGTTAGGATGTAGGGGAGAAAATTGGATACTATTAGGATTTAATTGAATTGTGGATTTGTATATTGCAGGGTGGGGGGAGTTATCATGTGGGGATCGTAGGGGTGGGGGGAGAAAAACTTAAGGGGTGAGGTAACTTGATGTTTAGAAAGGTTTTAGTTTTGCCAGTTTTAATAAATGTGATGTGCACCTGTTTCAATAAAGCAGCCTTTTACACAAACAAAATGGTAGTCAGTCGGGCTTGCCCCCCTTCTTCCCTCCCAAGTAATAATACAAAAAGTGGCTTCAAAGCAGATTAGACTAGACTTCCTTTGTCTTACATTAAATGTCAACAGCAATTAGTTTTCTGACTAGATTTTTACTTGATAACAAATGAGTGCTTAGTGGTTCACTGTTCTATGTGCACCAGGCAGAGGTGCACAGAAGGACCATTCCCTTGTCTGCCACTACCAATTTCAGGCGCTGGAACTGTTTTCATTGACTATCAAGCACTGCAGAATGGCAATAAGGTACACGTTGACACCTGGTTTTACATATTTTTAATCTACAATTTGGTTATCGCATTTGGTTGCAGACAAAGCGCACAATCTTGCAAAATTAACCAAAATATTGGAATAATATCCTGAGCATTTGTACATATTTTCTTTGCTTTTGCAACTCATGACTCATGGCCACCATTCCTATAGGGCATATGCTTACGAGAGAAAGTGACAGAATGTTTGTTTTTATCTCTGTAGGGATAATAAAGATCCCATGTCCGTTATTTCCTTGCATCTCTCCTCAAGGGTGGCCTGCACACAAAAAGGTATTTTTTTCACTGTCTAGTGGGCCAAGATAGAACAAGAATATCTAACATGTATCTGCATTACTTCAATCTTGCCGATCTCCACCCATGCATGCACTGATTTTCCTAATGCCACCATGGTATACAGGGGGATTGTTACTTATAAAAACCATAGGAACAAAGCTGGGGAACAGATAGATTCTGGGGTCTATAACCGAATAAAAGTAGCGTGCAAGAAATGAGCAACTAGCCTGCTGTATCTCTAGCAAATGCTAGTGAAAACATGAAAGATGCAATGCTTTTCTCTGTACCTTATGCGTGCTTTCATCAGGGTGCACAATGCTACCGTATTTATCGATCTGAACATTCCCTCCCAGTTTAATTTTCAACTACATCATTTCCCTGGTACGTCATGACGGTCACATTAGTTGAAATGGTGTGTGTTGATGTGGTGTCTTTTATCCCTTAGCTATGTGAACCCTACCTAGTTTTGTAGTGTAGTTCCTAGTTTCCCACTAGGCCCTGCGCATTGGAATAACATAAACAGTAGTATCGACGTGGAACTGCAGATGTTCCAGGCCTCCACTGACTATGCTAAACTTAATTGGGTTTGTTACCAACTAGCTCAGAGGTCACTGGAAACTTTCTTCTCTGCATGGGAAGTGATCAGCTTCCCTGGCACAGATAAGAAGGGATTCAGTTTTCCAACAACCGTGCAACATGACAACTTTGCTCCTCAGATCAAGAGTCAATCTCTAGGGTCGTGTGAAACAATAGACATGTATTTCACTCAGTCAGTCTAGTGCAGTTTACTTTCACGAGATGTAGAGAATAGAGAGACGGGCGTTTGTCAATAAAGGGTTAACATTTATTGAACAGTCTTTCTTCTCGTACAAGAGAAATGTATTGCCACAATTGCAAGACTTGTTATTATAAAAAGTACGTACAGTAAGATAAGGATTGCGAAATAGAACTGTAAAAGCATTGATATGGTTTCTTAGCCATACAATGGTTTAAAAGTAATAAAACATATATATACAGTCATATATACATTAGGCTAAAATACTCAACTGGTGCTTCTAACTACGCCTACCCCAGTGTGCCTGACCTAAGCCTAACACGTGGAAGGGGAGTAAGTAAGTAGCTTTAAGTTAAGTTGGTTTTGCCAAGGTTTGCTTCAAGAATTCTCGTCTAAGGGTTTAGTAAACACCATACCTCTGAATAGAATGATGGAAGTCTGGTATTTCCTTCAGGGGGCACTCAATATCCCAGTCACCCGCGAGGGCAGACCGGAAACGCTGGAGCTGGATTTCTCTGCAGGAGAAAGGCAGCGGCTCTCTTCAGCGCGTCGGGAGGAGGAGGCGGGGGACAGCGTCCGCGGCAGCTGGAATCTGCTGGGCTTCTTTCGCAGAGGGACGGCTGTTCAGCTCCTAAGCGTACTGCACCATCGTTCGCACTTTAGCAGCGATAATGGTATCAGTAGCTTCACCACCACAGGGACAGCAGGCTGCAGCGACAGGGTGCTAGCTTCACCAACACGGGGTCTTGCAGACAGCTAGCAACAGTACAACAGCTCACATTGCTTAAGGCAACGTTGGTAATATTTATACCTGACAGGTGCCGGGTTTGACGCAAGTTTGCTGGACATAAGACGTCAATTAAAGATGTCACTAGGAAGTGATAGCTATCAGTTGCTCATTAGAGTTCCATTACTAATCAAAACACAGCAAGCGGGGATTTCCAGGTTTGCTGAGTTTTTATCTTGTTGAAGAACTCGGAGTGTTAATCTAGGAGTATCAGATAGTGACTTCTGCTCTGTCATTGCACTAATTGGTTGCAAAGGAAGTGGCAGAGAACTATGCTGGAATGTGGCTCTGTTCGTGTGAGGCCAGAGATGACTTTTCTGAAAGTCGCACTTGAACGGTTATGCCAATATAGGGAATAAATGGATTTATAGCCGAATAGGGGCATAAGGTCGCAGTATCGATCAGGAACCTAGATAAACACGCAACACCCACTCCACGTATTCATGTCCATCAAATTACTAAAACTAGAGCAATTGGATGCATGTGTAACATTGCCCACCCCAAAATACATAAACGCATTCGAAATAGGCGTATTTGTAATACATGAAATTTAGGTACTGTATGTTTTTTGAAGCATAGAAATCATTCAAAAATTATTGCATATGAAATCAATGAACGATTATGCAAAAAGAATTACACATGAAGTATCTCTGACAGAAGAAGGGCGAGATAAATCATCACATAAAAATGCATTGTAATAACATGTGCTAGAGGCTGATGTAATGTTGTTATGTCTCTAGATGTGATTTTAGAAATAGAAGTTTGAAGCTTCTGTTCTCTAAGAATAGTTTTTACGTTAAGCAAAGAATTGTTCGTGCCAAAAAGAAGGTGAATATTAAAAAATGTCCAATTCAAAAAGAATTAATGCTTGAACGGGGAAAAAATAGAGTTCCAAAGCTTTATGCAGTTTTTGTTGATCAAAACTGAAGGCCGAATTCAGAGTTCATGGGAACGCTGTGTGTCGGAAAGCTTCTCCAAAGTTATTGTTTCTGTATGGTTGAGAACATCGTATCAGACAGGCTCTCAAAGAATTGGTCTACAAAATCAGGTGACAGTTCAACCAAATTAGATAGCGCTG
Source organism: Lissotriton vulgaris (assembly GCF_964263255.1). Classification (NCBI taxonomy): domain Eukaryota; kingdom Metazoa; phylum Chordata; class Amphibia; order Caudata; family Salamandridae; genus Lissotriton; species Lissotriton vulgaris. Next base: position 1,914,880,865 of record NC_141687.1, on the reverse strand, counting down.
TAACTTGGCAGGTGTGAGAATGATTGCTGTCATCATAGTCGGGACCAGCAATGCTCACAGATGGCCGTACCTGGGTGATGTTGCTTTTGTCACTCGCTCCACTGTTACCACCTAGTCGTAGCACAGGAGTCTCCACGAATGCTGTCATCAGGATTGGTAGCCGCTGGGGACAACACAATGCGTGAGCCGTTATTGGACTGAGCAAAGTATCGACATCCATTGGTACTGCTGATGGAAGTGAAAGACAGATGTCCAACACGCATTCATCGCTGCAAAGCATACACCGTAGCACAGGTAAAATGCAATTTTGCCATATAGGTCTGAATGAAAGGAACCAGGTCATGTTTAGATCTCTCAGCCTGGCCAATCCAAGGACGTTAGTTATCCTGTCCCGGTAGCGCATCGCTAGGATTGTCTCTTCCATTCCCATGGGAGCTATGTCTGAGCCGAGGCTTGCCATAACGAAGCAGGAGGGTCAAAAATAAAATCCCTGCTACAAGTCCCAAAAATAATGGTATGCCGCCAAAAACAGAGTGTACAAAATTAGGAACAATTCCCAAAATTGCCTGGAAGGGTGTTAGAAGTCCCGTAAAGACTGTCTTAAATATGCCTGGGATGCTTGTTGCACTAGACATGTTAAGGAGTTGGCTGAACATTTCTACGAAATGCACTGGGCAATTTGTTGATAAAAGGTCATGAACTTCAGTAGCTGTCCTTGCAACTAGAAGATCATACGTCTCTTTTGATGACGTTATAGGCACTGTTGTCTGTAAAAGTACAGATTTCATTTTGCTTAATGTATCAATTCGTATAGAATAGAGATTCAGACGAGGCCAGATGGGAGTCACTGTGTCTGCAGGCCCGCTCGGAAACAATGCTTGCATACAGCATTTGACCATGGATGTTACTCTTACTAGATAACTTTTCCCTGGCACTAGGCCACAACATCTGTGATCCGTTCTAAGAATGTAACTCCCGTTTGCAAGTTGCATAAAGAAGGGCTCTATCTGAGTTGCAGGTGTGACTAGCTGGTGGCATGAAAGGTTGTTTGAATTTCCATCACATGCTCCGTGTAAATTAATACCCTGACACAAAAGTATACCGCTTAGTGAATGTTTACAGTTATCACCACTAAGAAATACATTTTTGTCGCTGTCACTGTAGCAAGAATGTGTGTATGGTAATTTCCATTCAGATTTTATATATCCTTTACCCAATTGTTCATACTGGCCAGCAGGTATGTACTCAAGGCATTTTTTAAATCGGAAAGTTGTTATCGGAATTGTGATAATTCCGTGTATTATCCATTCAATGACAGGACTCTCTGACATTGTCAATAGTAATCTCTCGAGTTTTTCGATGCTCAGGATTGTATAGTCTGCTCCTTTCTGTGCCAAACTGATCTGTTTATCAGTAAGGTTAAAAATGGAAAATAATGACGTTGTGTTGATTAAACGCCAAGGCACATAGCCTGAACGAAGATTTTGCAGCGTCCAGCCTAATTCTATAATAGAGCGTAATTGAGATTGGCCATGTTGTAACATTAGCAAGTCTCTGTCTATCACATCAAAGGCAGATGATACAATATTGTCCAACGAATATATTCTGGAAGACAGAGTCATTAACCCATTGTCTACTACAGAAAGTGATTTCTCCAAATTAATACGATCAATTTCTCGTATTTTTTCAGCAGTTTCAATTTGCTTTACTTTCCAAGCCTCGTTGTAAGCAGCATAGATACTGGTCGCTATGAAACGCTTTTGACGCTGTTTGCGTGGTCCAAGAATGAAATCGCGCAAATCAGCACCATCTTTTAGTAAAGACAAGTGTTGCTTAATTTCAGCCAGTGTGGATGATGTTAGCCATTCAAGGCAGAGTTTCCCTACACTGTATGTTGTTATAATCCCTGGATGTTGTCTCTGGGAATATCTCGGGACTAGTCTGGTCATTTTTTAACCCCTGTGTTTTATTCAGGAATCTATCTTGACAGCTGTTTGTGTCAGTAGGCCAGATTAGCCACTTTTTCCAATCAGGATGTGTTCTGTTGAAATGTAAAATTTGTGACACGTCTAACTCAATATCTGTGGTTGCTTTCTCAGGTATTGGCTTTGGTATAGACGGTGTTTTAAGGTCTTTGATCTTAGCTAGGCCAAGACAAGATGTTTGGTGTATTGTGTCATTTAAAAATAACATTTGTTCTGGTATCATGCAGGTTCTAAATAGTGCTTCAATGCCTTGCACCTGCCAATCTTTTGTACCCCAAATTGTTTTCGTTTCAATATTATTTTTCCAATAATCAAAACCAAATGTCATCATTTTGTCATAAAATGCTTCTGAATATATCAATTTAGAATTTGTCAGCATTGTTTTCATTCCTGTTTTATCTAACAGTTTGTAATAAAACGTTTCTGCATCACTGGTGTTAAACCCTGAAAAGTGTTTGAATTTCTCAAAAAATGCTTTAGAACTGCTTTTAGGTGGTGTAGCACAATGTTCCCATTGATTATACATAAAAACATTTCTAGGCTGTGCAGATTTATGCAGGTAATGATCCCCATAGTGGGTGTAACAGAATAGCTGCTCATAACTTGATGAACCTTGTAAATAATCATGATCTGTGAATCTAGCTGACATTACTAAATCAGACATCATGTCATTAATACTGTTAAAGTCCCAATCATCAGAGAATGTACTAGGTGTCACAAAGTCACTTAAGGAAACCTTTAGTTGATGAGGATACTTCAGGATTTCGACCAGACCATAGATCTCATAGTCTGTTTTCTCCCATACTACCCCACCAGGTATTGGAATTGCCGTGACATTTACTGTTGACAGTTCTCTTTTCTTCACATGGGATGATCTGTATGGTTTCAGGACTAGGTTGATGTTCTGACTTGCTGTGTCCATTGTAATATATTTTCCTTCAATGAATTTTCCCAAGCAAAGTACCATGATGAGCCAAAGCAGGAGGAAAAATACACCTAGACCGAACCAGAACTCTAGCCAAGGGGAAATAAGGTAGATTTCCTTTAGTTGATGAAAGAGTTCTGTTGCTTTTTCTTTAAAAGTCTTTTTTGTTTCTGGCATCACTTCGGGGTCATTAAAATCTTCGGAGAAGTTGTCGAAGTTGATGAAATAACCAGACGCAGTTCTGTCAATTGATGGGATTGTTCTTTCAATCTGTCTTTCGGTAGCACTTTCTGATGCCACATCATTGTAGACCGGTGTTGTTTCTTGACGAACTGTTTCAATCTGTGTTTCAAGAGGCACGAGTTCCATGGCATTATTGCATAGTCCTTCATTGTGCACTGCAGGCTGATCGAATGTGATTAGTCTTTCAGTTTGAACCTCTTGGATTGTTGCAAGTTTGGGTATTCTGTTGTTTCTTGGGAGTCCACTGGGCCTACTGTTGATTATAGGCCACATGCTTGTGGTTTTACCAGATCGATAGACACGACTCTGTTCTCCTTTTTACCAGCAAGGGGCGGTAGCACAACTGATCTTGTTCCGGTGACTGCCAAGACAGGTACTGCTTTTCTGTAAGAAGGCCCAAATTCCTTCTTAACCGCGATCTTTTCTCTGACTAGATCCCCAATCTTTGGAATCCAGACAGGCCTTGCTGGGGCTGTTGCTGGTGGTGCCTCGTCAGTGGTAGTTGGCTGTTGCTTTAACTTTATGTTGCTTAAGGATTTTCTTGTTTCATTCAGTTCCTGTAAAACAGCCAAACGATCTTTGATGTCAAAGTTTGTTGTTTTTTCTTGTACCACTGACATCTGACTATCGAGGTCCTGAATACGCATTCTAATTCCGAACAATAGTTCGTATGGGCTGAAACCTTTTAGAGAATTTCTTGGCATGTTGTTAAGACTAGTCTGGACACTTATTAAATGTTTGACCCACCCAGCGCCTGAACCTAATACCTTCGCTGTTATAGATTGTTTTATGTCACGGTTTTTTCTTTCTACCACACTGTTCCCTTCGGGGTGCGACGGACAAGAATACCGCAACCCAATTCCCATGCTGGCCATGGCCTCCTTATAAACTCGAGAGCTAAAAGCAGGACCCTGGTCAGAATGGAACGTGGTAATTGCGTATGTGCCGATAAAGACTCGCAAATCTTTTATAACCGTTCTAGCGTCAGCCGAGCGCTGGAGGCCACATTTTTAAGTGCGTTTAGCCTTAACTGTGTACAATGGGACGCGCTTCTCTTCTTTGATTGCGCAGATAGACCGCCTTATGCTGTCTAGCAGGGATCCTGAAACTACACTGGCCTGTTCATTACTGCGATCTCTGTTGCAGTCTTCACAATTTTGAGCAAAACATTGAATATCTATGCTCATTCCTGGCCACCAGTACTCTGATTGTAATTCTTTCAGAGAAACCTTGATTGTTTGGTGTCTCAGACCCAACCCCATGTGTGCTTCCAGTAAGAGGAAGCCCCTCCTGCTCCTGTTTGGAATTACTCTGTCCCCCACTCCAGGGATTCGAGCAAAAGGAACGGAGTTTGCATCGATTACGTATGCATAATTGAGTGGATAGTTTACGGGTAGTGCTGCACAGTCGCCTTTTACAGTCGTTTTTACTGCCAGCATGGTTTCCCCGTCTATGTATTTATCTGTACGCTTTTTTGTGGCTACGGAAGCCGGTTTAGTTGCTTCCGCTGTGGCTGTATTAGCCAATGAATTCCCTGCAACGTGAACGCCATCACGTCGAAGACTCTGTGCGTGAATCACGTGAGTCTTTTGTAGTTCTTTGTCTAAAAGAGCTACCTGTTCCCAGAGCAATTTATGCTTTATTGTGGCACCTGTGTCATCTTTGTAGTCGTTTTCAATCCAACTCTGCAGTTTGTTATTGTAAGAGTTGACGCAAAAATGAGAATCGCACACTATAAGTGTCGGGAATTCACGTTCTGCATTTTCGAGCGCCATCTTTAAAGATCTGATTTCAGTTCTCTGAACCGAACAGTTTCTTACAGATTCAGTTTTTGTTACTTTCGGTCTGAATTTACCGCACAGCCAACGACCTTTAATAATCGCACATGCTGCATTGTAGGATTTGCTCTCTACATTGAAATGCTGTACAAAACTATCTGTATAGATTATACAGGCGTATTGTGGGAGAGGCAAAATTTCGATTGGCAGAGGATATTCTTCTTCATATTCTAAATCATTCAGTTCTTCGAATTGCGGGGCGAAATAGTATTTCACATCTTCCGCTCCTAGAGAATCTACGCACTGTATCCATTTCGGATCCAGTGACACTGTAGGCAGGTTTACTGGGCTGAATAGCGCCTCGAAGGCGGATTCCGCTGTGAGGATATTAATCCGTTTGCCGTGTGCTAGTTCTCGTTCATTTGCTAATGCGATTTGCACTGCTTTCACAGTTCTTTCTGTGTGACTGAATGTTTTTTCTGCTTGTGTGTACAAGTGAGATTTAATTGAAATTGGTACCTTTTCTCCCTCATTAGAGGTCAGGTACGTGAATCCGCATCTTCCTGGGATGACTCGGATTACAAGATCGATCGTGTTGTCACGTGTATCTAATTTTGTTTTTGCTAACATGTCTGTTTGCAGTGATCTCAAAATTTCTGTGTTTTTGAGTCCAATTGATTTGTTTAAAATCAGGTTTAATTAGTTCGTAGAGAGGTTTAACCCTCTCAGCGTAATTTAGAATGTAAGTTCTTCCTAAATTCAGAAAACCTAGTATGGATTGTAAATTCTTCAGCGTTTTTGGAGCTTGGAGTACAGCGCACTTCTCTAAGAAGTTGTCCGCTAGGCTTTTCCCTTCACTTGATAATTCGTACCCCAAAAATAGTACTGTCAGATGGGCAATTCGAGACTTTTTAAAGTTCAATTTGTAACCCTCTGCTGCGAACCCAAGTATAATGGTGTTCACTCTTTTCAAGTGAGTATCCAAGTCGTCGTCTGTGAGATAAATATCATCTACGTAAGATAATGCTTCATCATCATAGATTTGTAGTAACTCTGTTACCCTAGCTGAGAATAGTCCTGGGCTGTTCTTGAACCCCTGTGGGAGTCGACAGAATTTTTTCTGTGACCCAAATGCAGAGAAAGCGGTCAAATATCTGCTTTCTGGTGCAATGTTTTGACAAAAGAAACCATTAGATATGTCTAGTGTCGTTTTATATTTTTTCCTAACTATGTTATTCATTAGGGCTGCACTATGCGAGTTTTGTACTGCAAAAGTTTTGCAACATGTATTAAGATGTCTGTAGTCCAAAACTAGACAATATGAATTGTCTGGCTTGGAGACAGGAAACAAAGGATTGTTCATTTGAGAGGTGCATGTTTCAATCACCCCCTGGTACTCAAGTTGATCTAAGATCTCCCTGACTTGTTTTTTTGCTTCTTGCTTTATGGGATACTGCCGTTGGGCAGTTGGTTCACTTTTTAATTGGATTTTGTGAGGAGGTGAGTCCTCATCCCATCCTACATGATTTTTATATAATGCAGGTGCCTGGGCTACTGCCCATTTCCTTGCATATGTATATTTTTTATGAATCGGAATGTGATTCGAGAAGGCAGGCATAATCACTTCTTCGCCACGAGGGCACTCCCTGACAAACTCTGGGGGCCAATCTTTTTCAGCTAACAGAATATCATAGCCTTTTGAGAGCTTATCCCAAAATAGACCTCTTATTTTCCTAGTCTTATCACCCTCTATACGCAATGTTATTTCGTATATTTTATGGGGCTCGCTAAGTCTGGTGTCGGCAGTTTCAACCTGAATGTATTCATTCGTGTCCACTGTCTCCAGATGACTCATCAAGATCTTGCGCGCTATACTGATTTCTGCTGCACTGTCCAACATTGTCAATGCCCACTCCCCGTTTTTCAACTGTGTCCTCAGTATTCTCGGCATGGTTGATTACTCTAATACTGGCTACCTTCTTTTTCTGAAATTGAGATTTTTTACTCTGAGCAGGTTCCTTGTCTTTGGACTTGGTGTGCTCTCCTGGGTCTGACCGTCCTCTTCTTTCCGAATTCTGTGGAAAAGATCGAGAGGGACGTGTATCAATACTTTGATATCTATCAGGTTTTTTCAGATTATCCCTATTTCTGAGGTTATATCTTTTCTCAGAGGGCTCCCGTTGGGGAGATTGGTGTTCTCGAGTCGGAGTTCTTTCCCTCCGTCGAGGAGACCTTCCTCTGGACTGGAAAACTTTTTCCTTGGGAGTGGAGTGTTTATTTCCATCCCAGCTCTTTTTAGGAGTGTTTAAATTATTTTTAATAAATAATTTTTCTGGATTTTCGAGCAGTTGGGGCTTTACCGGTTTCCCACCCAAGCTGTCTCTACCTAATTCTTCATAGCATTTTTCTATGATTTTTGCAAGCTCAACAGGATCTTTTATATCTGTTTCCTTCAACTTCTGGCGGATCGCCACAGATGCTGCTTCTCCTTTAATGTTGGCTAATAATATAGCCGAGACCTGCTTGAAGTCTTTCAGTAATTTCATACCTAGATTTAAAGCGGGCTCTGGACCGTATTCATTCTGAATCTGTTTTAGTACCTCTGGTATTACCGCCATAGACAGAACACCGTGTGTTTTTGTGTAAATGGAAGCAAAGACTGTACCCCAAGTGTCACAGTCCTCCACGTGTGGTGCGATTCCCATAGGAAGGCAGATTGTCAAGATTCTGTGTTTCTCTATAGGGGTAGTATCAGGAAATACTGCCTCTATTTGAGTGACTTTCTGTGCTAACCAGAAAGGGATTTGTTCCCGTTTTACGGGTGTTTTACCAAGACATGACTGTATGTTCTGTGGTGTAATTTTATTAGTGTTCCCCTGATGAGGGGTCAGCTGTGGTACATTAACAGCTGGCTGGACTGTTGCAGTCCGCATTACATATTGGACTAATTGCCTATGTATTTTAATTAATGTTTTTAGCTGTACTAACAGCTCTTCCTTTGACATTTTTACAATGTCCGGATGTGGTGTGTAGCTGGCTAGAACCGGCCACGTTGCTCCTGGTCTACCTAGTGGACCGAGCCTGGTAATGTGATCATTGTGTTTTAGGGCACCATTAAACCAGAGCAGGTGCTCTTGAAATTTAAGTGGAATTTCAATCTCCTCGAAAGGAGCGTACTCTTCCGGAGGTTCCTCTATTTTGTAATAGTGAAACTCTTTTGTTGTAGCGTTTGCCGCTGGAAAGTTTATCCATGAATAGAATACCTCTGTCTGCCGATACTCGTGAGCCTCTATCACGAAAATTACTGTACCACCTTGTGGTGTCAGTCCGTTTTCTATAAGTTTTAAAGTTATAGATCTTCTTAAGTGGACCGGGATGATAATAGCATCCGGGTCTGTGTATTCGGGACCTTGCTGAGTCGCATCTGCTGCGGCCCCAGTGGTTCCGTTTTCTCCTGGCATTGTTAAAATGCAAGGTTTGCAGAGTTGGTCTCCAAGGAGACAAAGATTAGGTGCACAATATTTTGGAACACTGTATCCTTCAACGTTGAATAAACCAGAGCTTTACATAGGAATCTCTTCCTACTAAGGTCGGGCGGATTTTAACCTTTCACCCACTCCAGACGTCTATTGGAGTATTTACGGGAGAAAAGGGGTCTGTGAAATATGCACGACTGAGTTACTCTAACGTCTTGCGTTAGTTTATCGCCTTACCAAACGTTGGGCGCCATGTAGTGTAGTTCCTAGTTTCCCACTAGGCCCTGCGCATTGGAATAACATAAACAGTAGTATCGACGTGGAACTGCAGATGTTCCAGGCCTCCACTGACTATGCTAAACTTAATTGGGTTTGTTACCAACTAGCTCAGAGGTCACTGGAAACTTTCTTCTCTGCATGGGAAGTGATCAGCTTCCCTGGCACAGATAAGAAGGGATTCAGTTTTCCAACAACCGTGCAACATGACAACTTTGCTCCTCAGATCAAGAGTCAATCGCTAGGGTCGTGTGAAACAATAGACATGTATTTCACTCACTCAGTCTAGTGCAGTTTACTTTCACGAGATGTAGAGAATAGAGAGACGGGCGTTTGTCAATAAAGGGTTAACATTTATTGAACAGTCTTTCTTCTCGTACAAGAGAAATGTATTGCCACAATTGCAAGACTTGTTATTATAAAAAGTACGTACAGTAAGATAAGGATTGCGAAATAGAACTGTAAAAGCATCGATATGGTTTCTTAGCCATACAATGGTTTAAAAGTAATAAAACATATATATACAGTCATATATACATTAGGCTAAAATACTCAACTGGTGCTTCTAACTACGCCTACCCCAGTGTGCCTGACCTAAGCCTAACACGTGGAAGGGGAGTAAGTAAGTAGCTTTAAGTTAAGTTGGTTTTGCCAAGGTTTGCTTCAAGAATTCTCGTCTAAGGGTTTAGTCAACACCATACCTCTGAATAGAATGATGGAAGTCTGGTATTTCCTTCAGGGGGCACTCAATATCCCAGTCACCCACGAGGGCAGACCGGAAACGCTGGAGCTGGATTTCTCTGCAGGAGAAAGGCAGCGGCTCTCTTCAGCGCGTCGGGAGGAGGAGGCGGGGGACAGCGTCCGCGGCAGCTGGAATCTGCTGGGCTTCTTTCGCAGAGGGACGGCTGTTCAGCTCCTAAGCGTACTGCACCATCGTTCGCACTTTAGCAGCGATAATGGTATCAGTAGCTTCACCACCACAGGGACAGCAGGCTGCAGCGACAGGGTGCTAGCTTCACCAACACGGGGTCTTGCAGACAGCTAGCAACAGTACAACAGCTCACATTGCTTAAGGCAACGTTGGTAATATTTATACCTGACAGGTGCCAAGTTTGACGCAAGTTTGCTGGACATAAGACGTCAATTAAAGATGTCACTAGGAAGTGATAGCTATCAGTTGCTCATTAGAGTTCCATTACTAATCAAAACACAGCAAGCGGGGATTTCCAGGTTTGCTGAGTTTTTATCTTGTTGAAGAACTCGGAGTGTTAATCTAGGAATATCAGATAGTGACTTCTGCTCTGTCATTGCACTAATTGGTTGCAAAGGAAGTGGCAGAGAACTATGCTGGAATGTGGCTCTGTTCGTGTGAGGCCAGAGATGACTTTTCTGAAAGTCGCACTTGAACGGTTATGCCAATATAGGGAATAAATGGATTTATAGCCGAATAGGGGCATAAGGTCGCAGTATCGATCAGGAACCTAGATAAACACGCAACAGTTTGAGGACTGCATTTTCACAGCAGGAAACCCCCACCTGTCGGAAACCACCCAGTAATAGTAATACCATGATAACAGGAAGCAGCAATGTGCACAGTCTGGTCACCCAAAAGGGGAGCCAAGCGAAAAGACCGGTCCTGCTCAGGGGCATCCTCCCCCTCTTTCTTGTCCGTTTTGTGGATAATGCAGTGCTTGGATGATAAAAGGCAGTGTCCCATTGTCCATGTAGTTTCCAGGGATAAAAGTACAACAGGAAGCACTGATCTTGGCACTCCATCTCAGTCATCAAGTCCAACACATATCAATGTTGCATTACCATGAGACGTACGGCTCTCAGTTATTCCCTGATAGCATTAAGCCCATTCTCAGTGTTGTTGATTATCTTCAGACGCTCGCGTCTGGTTATTTATACCCATTGGGCATTTGATTTTGTTTGAACGGTGAAGAAATGTATGAAACCTCCTGCTTTGATTTGAGTGTCTGTGAACAGTCTGAATTCTTCTGGAATGTCCTTGTACTGAGCCCAACCAAAATTATCAGCAGGTCTTCGGGTCCGATGCAACAGAGTTGTTTTATTCTGTAGCAGATGTTGGAGGTGCCCTATTTCAGGTCCAGTATGTGCAGCACTGTTTCACAATTGACATTGGTCCTGAGCAGTATCATCCCTTTGCCTCTGAAACACAAATATTTGTCAGTTGAATTAAGGGTTGCCTCTTCCCTTCAAACCACATGTACCTATTGAACTCAGTGTCCCAGATTTCCTGACATGGGCTGTCTGTGCGGAGTTTGACCCCCTCCCATTGTCATTGAAAAAGGTGACCCCGAATATATTGAGGACCATACGAGGACCGCAGACAGAAGCGGGATCACTTGTTGCACACTGGAGCAGTGGTTTTAATACCTCTAAGGATCTCTTTTTTATGAAGTTTTGGGGCCAAACAGTGTCCTCGGCTAAAGTGCGCCATTTGCAAATTCTGTCTAACTCTGCTTGAATGTCACTAAGTTCGGTAAACAGGTACAGTGCTGAGGGATTGGCGCTAAATTTGGCAAACAGGTACAGGGCTGAGGGATTGGCCTCATATCAGAAGATGCTTACTATTGCTTTATGTGGTTCTACTTTACTGTCTTGGATTTTTTCCCTAATCCTACAAAGATGCAGGTAGATGAGGCATTTGGCTTTTTCAGGGGCAATCTCTTGGGGTAAGTAAAGTCTGTCTGCACATAGGACATGGGGTATCAGTGAGCATATGTCACATAACCTGTTTGTGGTTTAACCTGTTTGTGGTTTGCCTGCCCACAGTGGCCATGTGTTGATACCATGTGTTGTGTAGGAGTGTGCTGTTTAGTGCATGTGAGATGCTGGCATTGGATTCAGTGCATGTGTATTCGAGGTACGAGAGGTCTCTGCACATACATTTAGAGAATGTCAAAGCAGGTTTATTTATTGGAAAAGTTTGATAAAGCGCGAACATAACCCAAAAAAGAGTATACGAGCGCTGTACAAAGGAGGGTACATGGCAAGAGGTCAAAACATGTGTACAGTACAAAATAGAACACAAAAAGTACCTAAGAAAAGTTACAGCAAGCAGTACATCAAATTGGACCTGTGAAGAGAAACATAACAAATTTTGAGCGAAAGGTATGAAAGACTGTCAAGCTGGGGACGGAAGTGGATTGAAGATGGCATCAGGGCTATTGCTGTAGATGGTCATTCAGGAGTAGCCACTTGACATGTTTTCTGAATGAGGTGGTCAATGGGTTGGATCTGATCTCGGGAGGCCTAGCGTTCCAAATTCTTGGTGCAAGACCAGAGAATGCATGTTGTTTGTTCTTTTCCTATTGAATTTACATGGTTTCAAAAGTAAAGTATTAGAACTTCTTGAGTTACGACTCGAGCCCGATAGCTCAAGTTTTTTTACTATTAGACGGGGGTGTTGTAATGAATAGCTTTGTGCATTAGGCAAGCTATCTTGAAACAAATTCTTGCTTCGATGGATAGTCAGTTAAGCTGAGTCCGGAGTGATGTGGTAATGTTTTCTGGAGCCCGTGATAAGTCTGACCGGAGCGTTAAGAGTGACTCTAGGTGGAGCCAGTCTAGCTTTAGGAAGGCCAACTAGGGTCACTAAACCATATTCCAAATGTGAGTTAAATAGGGATTGGACTGCTGACTGGATATCCTCAGGAGAGATGAATGGCTTGATTTTGCTTAGGAAGTTGAGCTGATGATTGGCACACCTAATAGTGGCACTGATACGAGCTTGCTTATTTAGGTATTTGTTCAGGTTGATGCCTAAAGATCTAACAGAGTCAACAACATGAGGGGTTCAGTTGAGTGTAGAGAGTTGTTTGATCCAGTCTTGGGTAGGAGCCGAGTGGTTGAGGGGGGAAATCAGAAGGAATTCTGTTTTGAGGGTATTTAACAACAGATGATTATTTTTTAGCCATTGTTGAGTTTTCAGAAGTGCATAATTAAATTGTTTATGTCATCAGGAGAAGAGATCTTTAAATGCAGTTGTGTGTCATCAACATACATTGGGTATTGAATGTTAGAGCAGTTCAGAATATTGGAACTAGGTTCCATGAAAAGGTTGAAGAGCATCAGTGACATTGCAGAACCATGAGGTACTCCAATAGTGACTGGGGTACTGGCAGCAAGTGATTGGTTAACGTTGATTCTTTAGGTACAGTTATGCAAGAAAGAAGCAAACCAATTCAAGACAGGGCCCGATAACCCCATCATATGTTGAAGAATAGCAATCAAGTTTTCATGTTTAATGGTGTCAAATGCTGAGGACAAGTCAAGAAGGATCAGAAGACAAGGGGCAATTTGATCAAGGGATCTCAAAGGCGTCATTAACGATGTGAGTTACAGCTGTTTCAGTACTGTGCCCTGCTCTGAAACCTGACTGGTAAAGGTCATGGAGCTAAAATTTCTTGATGTAGTTGCAGAGCTGTGTGTGGTTTCATTTCTCAAGTAATTTTGCTAAAGTCATGATGCTGTTGATCGGATGGAAGTTACTGGGATCTGCTAAGTCACCATTCAGCTTCTTGGTGATGGGAGTGCCTTGCCCTATCTTGAAGCAGTCAGGAATCCTCCCCTGTAAGAGAGATTCTTGAATGATCCAGCCCAAAAAATGGCTGAATTGAGATCTTTGAGAAGCTTAGTGGGAATAGGATTGCTGAAGTGATTAGAAGGTTTTAGAGACGCCAATGAATGTGCCAGCTCCGCATCATCAGACAGCAGGTAAGAATTCCAACAAGTTTTGGTTTTAGGAGAGCAGACTATGGGGTCAGAAACTACACTCTCTGCCTAAGGTACATTAAATGCAGAGGAGCTCAAGGTCTGCCAGTTTTGTGCGGCACATTGCAGTTCAAGTTCCTTGCCTTCTCCAAGAAGAGCGCTGAGAAAAACTCCTCAGTGGGGCAGGAGGTCATGAGTGCAGATATATGGTTTGTAGAATGAGTAGCTTGTTGTTTGATGATTTCAATCAGTTTCTTGCATCTGTTTTTAGTGCTGTCAAGCTGGGCCCTGAAGTGATCCTTGATTTCCCACTGCGACAGCAAATGGGTTTAATGGAGCTAGTAACATTGCGGCAATTGATGAACCACGTGACCACCCCGTCTAAGCAGAGTGTCTCCAAAATTACAGGGGTACATAACTTAAAAAAACATTTGCCGGCTGTAGAAAGGGCGTTCGAGAGAGATGTCTGTCACATGGGTGCCCTGAGGTGTCTTGTCCTGGTAAAGACCAACACGGAGATTTGTTATAAAAAACAGCTGTAAAGTCAATTGGTAGTCTGTGCTCTTGAGTAGTTTAGGTTGTGGAGTTCTTTTTGGAGGCTGTGATCAAAATTTCTTTTGGAGGCTTCGAATGAAGAGGTGGCAGCTGTGTATTAATGGTGCATATGGGGTTAGATCACCAAACTGTAGCCTAAGAGCTGTGGATTATTTGTTAGCTTGGAAAAAGCACATTGTTAGACAGATCTTAGAACAATTCCTGTTTTTTTTTAAACAGGTATATTTGGAGTATGAAGTTAGGTAGCAGTGTGCTGAAGAATGGTGGTAGTGCTTTTAGGGAATGGAGTTTTGAGTTGGTTTGAGTTTTTTGTCCTTTTGCTCCCCCACTGCTTGCGGGAGTGGGAACAGTATTTTCCTCTGTAGGATGCTCCTTACAACGGTGTGTTATCTTACTCAGTATGGGTGTGTCCTGTTGATCTACATGGGCTGCGTGCAATTTTGAAAAGCATAGGAGTTTTAATTGTTTGGTGACCTGTCTGTTGACATGTGAGCATTTCTTTCGTCTCCGCATGAGGTGAGCAATGCGGTTCTCTCTAAAAGAGGTTGATTTACCGGGTTGTGTCTTCTTTCCGGAAGGTTTGAGAATTTTGGGCTTTTTCTACGCTGCCTTGTGTGTGTTTCGGTGGTCGTTTAATATGAACTGGGGGTTGCTGCTTTTAACAAGGAATACCTGAGGTGTTCGAATGGTCGTTTGTGGACCCCCATAGGGCCCTGCATGAAAATGACTGGGATTGGGTTTGTTTGCTTTGTTTTTCGATGAGGGTTGGGTGTGCCGCTGAGACTCGTCTTGCTCGGCCTCATATGGACGGCATCAATGAATTCAATGCATTTTCCACTACGGACCGGAGTCTTGTGATTTCTTTTCTTTGGAGGTTTGCTCTTCACATGTGAGGAACCTGGCTCCCAACACCGGAGCGTGCACCTTGTTTTTTAACTGAAGGAGGGCCTCCATTTTGGTGGTAAACCATGAAGTGGGCGAGGCTTACATAACCCACCCAAAGTTGAATTTGGGTGAGTGGTCCTGGGTGCCCACTTTTATGCACCAGCAGGGGGGCTGCCCTGCTCCCTCGTGTGACTGTTCTCTCCCCAGGGTGTGGTCAGCTAGCCCAGCAGGGGGAGGCCTTGGCCCCCATGGGTACCTGGATGGCAAATTCTGGCTTGACCTCCTGATCTCAAACAATAATGGAGCTCAGAGGGAATGCGGAAAGGGTCGTCCTCCACTCACAGTCAATAATACACAATAAGACCCAGTCCAAATAGCGAGCTAATATATCAGTGACTCAAGGGGGGTCAAACACATCCTACTCCCCACTACTCTCTTATCCAAAACAAACAACATATAAAGTGCACTTTATATGTTGTTTGTTTTGGACACTTCTTCTTTCCTTTCATCTTATTTTTCTCCGAGAAGCGGGTGACCACCGATGATGAGACAGGGGCCTGTCTGGAAATTGCATACCAGTTACCCCGCTTGGTGGTGTTTCCGTGAGGGGTCACTTGCTTCTCGCACATTTTTCCTCTATTCAGAGTAAGGTCCAATGAGTGGTGTGGACTGTTGTGAATCACTACGATCCAGGTCACTCTGAGTGTTTTGTTCTTTTGTGTTGTCTTGGAGAACAGTTATTTTAAACAGGGCAGAGCACAGTGCATTATCTCATTATAATGTGGATAAGAGAGTAGTGGGGAGTAGGATGTGTTTGACCCACCTTGAGTCACTGATATATTAGCTCGCTATTTGGACTGGGTCTTATTGTGTATTATTGACCTCCTGATCGACCTATCCTTTGGTAGCCTTATTATTTTGTTGCAGATGTAGGTCAGGAAATCTATCTGCAGGAGACTGTGAGGACGATACATCCTGTTGGGGAAGATCTCATACTACTGTGTGTTTGTATTTTGTGATTGGGTAAAGCCGTTACCTCCTCAAACAGTTACCCCTCCCTTCCATGACAATGGCCGCAACTCTTGCAGGGCTAGGCTCCATGTCTGCGGTGACTGCTGCCACGTGCTTGGGCAACCGTCCTGTCCCTTCTATGGCGGGGAACCAGTTTCTTCCTTTTTTCTGGGGATGATTATACTCTGCAATAGCGTTGCTTCAGGCTTGATTTTATGGATGGGTAATCTGTGTGGACTGTCCTGGGATAATCCCCTTTTGTTTGGGGTATGCTATCAGGCGACATCGACTGACCATGTGAACTGATTTGTGACAATAGTGGCACTTCACTAGGCTTGGCTGTGGCCTGCCTCTCTGGTGTCTGTTATTAAGATTGGTCGGATATCCCCTAGATTCGGGGGCTGAGCCCCCTTTAAGACTGGTGCCATATGTATTCTAGAGGCCAACCTGGCCCCCTTTAGAGCGGTCTTTTTCAATTTGTGTTGGACGAACTTGGCAGTGTCCCTTTGGGCCTGCTCCTACTTTTATCTGTCCTTCTCCTAATTCTACCGGTAATAATGCAATATGTAGGCCTGTATCTCCCATAAGAGTTTAGTGTCTAACCCCACTGTGCCATCTAGTCCAGTTTTGATCTCAGTAGGTAGTTCCTTTTTGAGGATGTTCTAATTAAATGCAGCCTGGGGACCAGGGTCGGTCCAGGGATGTGTTGTCTCTTATCCCCATCGCTCTCTCATCCTATCCAGGAAATCAATTACAGTCTCCCCAGGTTCCATGCTTTCTGCCATCAATCCTCCTACGTCTGGGTGGTCAAGGAAAATCTCTGTGCGGGCCATCTATATTTGGTGTCTAAATGAGTTAAATGAGGTGCTTGATTTTGATCAGCGTGACAGCGAGGATGCAGGCCTGAGAAAACACTCTGTCTGCTCTGCGATGAGTCTGCTGAGCAGATTTTGATGTCACCTAGTGCTAAGTTTATTCCTGCTGTATTTTTCTCGAATTAGATATCCACTTACCTGTCACATCCATTAATGGGGGCATTTTGTTTCTGAGCCCTTCTTTGTCCATCTGTGCCTAAGCCACGTAGATGGTCCCTGATATTCCTTTCTGCATTAGCAGACACATTCTGGTGTTGGATGGCTCCATCAGCTTCTCCTCTATGAAGCGTTCCCATCATCTCAGGCATTCCCGCATGTAGGGGTAGTTCCATCTTAAATATCCCTTCCATGCCAAGTGCAGTCCTCCTCAAGGGCCATGCCTTCGGGTTCAAAGGATCCCTCCTCCAGTCAGGGGCTATTATACTGACCCTTCCTTTTGGTCCAGTAGGCCAGTAAATGGCAGCATGGCCATGTCAAGTCCTTGCCCTACTCTCTGGAAACATTCTCTCTAGGGTTTAGGCTGCCTGACCTGCGCGTCCTTGTCATCGCTGTCCTTGTGCATGCATGAAGGTGTCATGCTGCTTCTTCTGTGTCTCAGTTGTGTTGCAGTCAGGCTATCCTGACTACTTGTTTCATAGTCGGCCCCTCCCCTGAGCCAACCGCCAGGTGGTGTGTATGCTTCTGTTAGGGGCCTTCCTTCTGACTCTTCCCTGGGGCATCCCCATGTGGGCCCCGGGACCAGGTCTGGTGGCTTGCTTCCTCAGGGGAAGTCCACCAGCCTCCCTGACCAGTGGATTAGTGGAGCCCAGCTCAGGGGTGACTGGGACAGCCGGCATCAACGAGAGCACAACCCTGCCAGTGTATGGTGGAGGCAGTGCAGATGCCTTGCTTACATGCTTGGGGGCAGTTTTACAGGCTGGGCCCCCTCAAATATGGCCGATAGTTCAAGTAGGGTCTCTCGTTTAGCCCTCTTTTGACCTGTATACCTGGTCTGTATGTGTGTCTCTGTGTGCTTATTGATGTTGGTATCGAATGTTCCCCCTCAGGCTAAAGGAATGCATATGCTTTGGTATGGGCCTACCATTCGTGACTATCTTTTCCTAATTTCTGGGCATGTGTGGTGAACCTAGCTTGCATATGGTCTCGATGATGGGTTAGAGAAGTCATTTTTTAAGGAATTCACCAACTTTTTATTGTCTCAAAATTTTAAATGATTACAAATCTTACTCTAATTGTGGGAAACACTGTGTACACTGGGTTGTACCAGGAACAATCTACTGGCTACGAGCTCTAAAAAACTGATGCATCGACAGAAGTTTAACAATTTGACAATGACAAATGCAATGAAATAATAATAACATCCTGCAACAAAGTGTAATGGTTTGTTCAGAACAATACAAGCTGACTTTTAGCAGTGAAATAGCAAATATGGGATTCTGATTTTTGGATAAAATTGTTATTACTTCATGAAATGCATGAACTTACTTGGCATAGTTTGCTAAATTTCAACAGCCCCACCACATCAATACTGCATATAATGGAAAAATCTAAAAGAGATTAGATGAAAAAAGATTTGACTGAAAAGATGGTTACTTTGTACAAAAAACCTTAGTCCCCTCCCATTGCCTACAGCTGGAGATGAATGCTTTGTATAACACACAGAGCCAAGGGAGCCCAGCATCCTGTCAATATCGGCCCGGCGGACAAAAATAACAACAAAGTGTGTGGAGAAAAAAGGGACAGCTGACTCTTGTGTGTCGATTTAGATACCGTATATAGATTTCCCAATTCATGCCCCCATATAGGTACAATTCACATTGTCCTTATTTAGGCATAGAAATCCAACCCTTATTTAGGCTTTGCTCATGCTAACCAAATACAGGCATGCTCAACTACATCCGTTCATCTACGTCACAACGAGTTCTTGGAAAACCAGACTCTGAAGCCTTTAGGACTTCCCCCTGCCTGGATATTGATTTCTCCAAGAACTCATTTATTATGCATGAACATCTATTCCTTAGGGGTTAATTCATGACGTTCTTATGCCCGACTTGTACCTCAATACTGGCATTCCTAAACACCTTCAAGGTATAAATATACCTTCACTTGCCATAGCAAACCACAGAGCGGTTCGGCTACCTACTTGCACGACGCAGCTCGCCACGGCAAGTTCGGAAGGAAGTCAAGTCCCCAACTGACACATTGACCAGACGCTGTCATCCTTTATGCAGAGAATCCAGCTCCAGTGTTTCTGACTCTCCTTGCGGGGTGTTAGAGATCGAGTCCCGGAAAAGAGATTCCAACCTCTCTCATTCTAAGCTATGAAGCAGACTGGAACCTAGAGAAACTTTTGGCAACTCTTGGCAAAACTACTTAAACTAAACTAGACTATAGCTAAACAGCACCTACTTCTTCCCTCGTACTACATTTAGGTTAGGTACACTGGTGTAGGATTATTTTAGAAGCACCAGTTGAGTATTTTAGCCTGTGTTATTTACGTATGTATTTTTATATATGTCATAGCTACAGACCAGAGAATAGATGTAGGGAGGGTCAACAGGGCTTATTTAACGACCAGGACCACTTATGCCCTTATTATAAATGTCAACAACCAAGGAAGTGGTCTGGTCCAGAAAATCTGTAAGTGTGCCGTAACTGAACTAGAACCCCTAAACCATTAGTAACACTAGAAGTGATAACCCTGGGCTGGTAAAGAAAATCCCATCAGCCCACCCATTTGGTGGAGTGTCGTCATGTGGGAGATGTCACCAATCCAAATCTCAAACAATGCACCTAGTGATGGTGCAGAGATGGATTATCATGATGTAAATCCAGGCCACTGGGCTTCACTGGTGATGCTAATGGGGTGCAGTGCAAGTGAAAAAATTAAAGTGAACAAGTGAAAATAAAATTGACTCAAAGGACCAAAATTAAGTTTAATCAGTATGGTACTAGGGTCAATATTAAAAATGCCCAAATAGTTTGAAATAATAACTATACATAGGCAAAGTGAGTGGAGGTCGACATGTTTCAGCTAAACTGACTGTTGGTCTAAGCTTTCTTCAGGACCATTGGGAAACTGCGACTGCAACTACAAACAACAAAACTATGTGACTGTTCACGCTATATACGCTGGATAAATCCTACCAGTTCCTCTGAGCCCAGATGTGTACTGGAAGGAATCCAGATCTTTCAGTATCTCCTATGAAAAGAGGAGGATAAGCGTGCATCAGAAGATATAGTGTGTAACGGAATTTAAGGAAACTAGAACAAGTAACTAAGCACACAAACATTACGGTGAGATAGTCACTCACCGCTAACAGAACAGACAATCTAATCCTGTCTATATTAATACGTGTAAACAATCACGGCTATGTGTAAAAAGCGTAATGACTTACCCAGCATTGTGTGGGAGTACGCCTCACCTCACCCGGCACCCACTCGGGAAGAAGGAGGCCCCGCTCTAGTTAGGATGGAAATGTGAAAAAGAACCTCAGAAAAATAGCAGAGGGACTTATGCTCAAATTTGTTTGCATTCCCAGTAATCTCCTAACAAAACCTAGTTGTCAAGAAAAAAGACTCAACCTCATTTACAGCTCATGGCCAATACTATGCAGGAAACAAGTTAACAAGAGTCTCAGATTAAAATCCCAACTCAAAGAGCTCTTAAATGGCGTTAAGATGGCTAAAAATAGGTTCCCAATAAAGTGAGGGGCAGCAGGATGTATTACCCTACCTCTCCGTCGGTACCTCTACACCAGCGTCCGAGAGGGAGTGGAGGTAGCTAGGTCGTGGGCGCGCATGTCTATTTATATCCGCGTTGATAAGCTGATTAGCCCCAGCTGTGTAGGGGATTGTGAAATCGCCGCGCTAATGAGGCACTGCAGTTGATATGCGCGTGCGCTATGCATCCGAGTTAGACTGCGCATGCGTCGAAGATCAATGGTTTTGAGTCGCGCATGCGTTGTTATAGTCAAATGGAATGTGCTCGCGCTGAAGCGCTAATAAGTAACAGTTGTGTGAGCGGTTTTAGTGGATCGCCGCCCGGGTAAAGCACTGCCGCAGATCTGGGCATGCGCTAGGTATCTCGAGTGTGTTGCGCATGCGTCGTCTTAAGGATCTTTATTGTCGAGACGCGCATGTGCTGTGAAAACCGATTCACTGAACTGCGCTTGCGCTGATGTTCAGTCATTAGTAGTAGTGCAGTCCTTGCGAGCAATTGAACGTACACTACTATCTACTGTATGTCTAAGAATAAGACTCAATTTACAAGGCAAAGCATCTACTTGTATAACGCCACAAAGAGGACCTAAGCATATATTTATATGTAACGCCACCCGAGGGGCTGTGATTTGGAACACAATGTCAGGTTAAATAAAGATAAACCATGATGTAATCATTGGAAGTGTGTCCAATGCTACAAGTGCCATGAGATCTATTTGAAAACGCAGCGCATATGTTGATGTCGGGTTACTGTCAGTAATACAGAACCTAGCACACTTATGTACTATAATGCATGGGCCAGAATTACAGTCAATGTACATGAATATTGTTTATTGATTCTATACTAGTACAGTGTAGCACCAAGGGCTGGAATACTGAATGGTGTAGCAGTTTCAAGGAGATGTACCAAAATACAGTATAGGATTTATACAATTCAGGATCCCAATTGAATTGAATTCATGTGTTGAGATGGTACCAAAATACCCTGACTCGTAGATTATAGCGATGTCCAAGGTATATCATCGTTTAAGCCTTGAATGTGACTCTTCAGAAGGAAGACCCACTTCTGTTCCTTCTTGAACAGAAATTTGGGCACGTCACTGATATGTGCTGGAATAAATGGCTGTTCAAGTATGACCCATTTCATCTCATCGGCACACAACTGTTACTTATTAGCGCTTCAGCGCGAGCACATTCCATTTGACTATAACAACGCATGCGCGACTCAAAACCATTGATCTTCGACGCATGCGCAGTCTAACTCGGATGCATAGCGCACGCGCATATCAACTGCAGTGCCTCATTAGCGCGGCGATTTCACAATCCCCTACACAGCTGGGGCTAATCAGCTTATCAACGCGGATATAAATAGACATGCGCGCCCACGACCTAGCTACCTCCACTCCCTCTCGGACGCTGGTGTAGAGGTACCGACGGAGAGGTAGGGTAATACATCCTGCTGCCCCTCACTTTATTGGGAACCTATTTTTAGCCATCTTAACGCCATTTAAGAGCTCTTTGAGTTGGGATTTTAATCTGAGACTCTTGTTAACTTGTTTCCTGCATAGTATTGGCCATGAGCTGTAAATGAGGTTGAGTCTTTTTTCTTGACAACTAGGTTTTGTTAGGAGATTACTGGGAATGCAAACAAATTTGAGCATAAGTCCCTCTGCTATTTTTCTGAGGTTCTTTTTCACATTTCCATCCTAACTAGAGCGGGGCCTCCTTCTTCCCGAGTGGGTGCCGGGTGAGGTGAGGCGTACTCCCACACAATGCTGGGTAAGTCATTACGCTTTTTACACATAGCCGTGATTGTTTACACGTATTAATATAGACAGGATTAGATTGTCTGTTCTGTTAGCGGTGAGTGACTATCTCACCGTAATGTTTGTGTGCTTAGTTACTTGTTCTAGTTTCCTTAAATTCCGTTACACACTATATCTTCTGATGCACGCTTATCCTCCTCTTTTCATAGGAGATACTGAAAGATCTGGATTCCTTCCAGTACACATCTGGGCTCAGAGGAACTGGTAGGATTTATCCAGCGTATATAGCGTGAACAGTCACATAGTTTTGTTGTTTGTAGTTGCAGTCGCAGTTTCCCAATGGTCCTGAAGAAAGCTTAGACCAACAGTCAGTTTAGCTGAAACATGTCGACCTCCACTCACTTTGCCTATGTATAGTTATTATTTCAAACTATTTGGGCATTTTTAATATTGACCCTAGTACCATACTGATTAAACTTAATTTTGGTCCTTTGAGTCAATTTTATTTTCACTTGTTCACTTTAATTTTTTCACTTGCACTGCACCCCATTAGCATCACCAGTGAAGCCCAGTGGCCTGGATTTACATCATGATAATCCATCTATGCACCATCACTAGGTGCATTGTTTGAGATTTGGATTGGTGACATCTCCCACATGACGACACTCCACCAAATGGGTGGGCTGATGGGATTTTCTTTACCAGCCCAGGGTTATCACTTCTAGTGTTACTAATGGTTTAGGGGTTCTAGTTCAGTTACGGCACACTTACAGATTTTCTGGACCAGACCACTTCCTTGGTTGTTGACATAGCTACAGACCATGCTATTGAAGTATTATTTTATCTTACTGCTAACGCTATACGTATTATACTTCGCATTCTGTCTTACGATTGTAGCAGTTCTTATCTCTTGCACGAGAAAAAAGACTTCAATAAACCCTTTTTCTTGAACCGCGCGATTATCTATTTCTCTGTAACTCTGTAGAAAAGAAGCATGCACGATTGACTGAGTGAAACTGTTATCTATTGTTTCCATGATTCTGAGACTGTTCCAATTCTAAAAGGAAAGAAAGTTGTCATGTGTATGCGGTTGTCAGAAACGTATCCCTTCTTTTCCATTCGAGAAGTTTCTAGTGACCTCTGAGTTAGCTGGCACAGACAAGTAATTAAGTTTGATGTACTCGAGACATACTGACCTCAGTCCTATGTCAAAACTATAGTGTATATTATTCGATTGTGCAGACCTTATCAGGGATATTGGAACTACACTACATGGCGCCCAACGGTTTGGTAAGGCACTAATTTAACGCTAGATACTGATGTAACTCAGTCGTGCTTTTCTCAGAGACCCTCAACTCATAATACTCCATAAGACGTCTGGAGTGGGTAGAGATAATATCCGCGATAGCTGAGCATGATGAAAATCCTATGTATTAATTTTTTGGTTTGTTCAACGTTGAAGGATAGTGTTCCAAAATATTGTGTACCTTATCTTTGTCCCCTTGGAACTTGCTCTGCACTTTTCATTAAACAATGTCGGATAGTGACAATAACACCAAAACCGGTGGAGCTGTACCCGACCATGTCGCTGCAGCTTTTGATACTACAGGTTTTAATGAAACCGATGAGAATGCTATAATCATTCCTCCAAATTTAAGGAGAGCCATCACTCTAAAACCTATAAAACAAGAGGTGGTAGAGCAGTTTTTGTGATGGAGGCACATGAATCTCACCAGACAGAGGTATTCTACTCACGGATAGTATTCCCACAATCAAATCCAGTAACACATGTGTTTCACTTCTACAAACAAGATGATCCACCTATGGAATATATTCCTTTTGAGGATATTGAAATTCCACTCAAATACCAGGAGCATGATCTCTGGTTTAAAGGCGCCATACAACATTTAAATCTCATTACCTGGCTCTGTCCCCTAGGTAGACCAGGAGCAACATGCCCTGTTTTAGCAGGTTACACACCTCATCCTCAAATCGAAGACATGACAGATGTAAAATTACTTGCTCAACTCAAAGAGTTAATCAAAATCTACAGACAATTGGTTCAATATGTCATGCGGACTCTCACCGTCCAACCAACAATGGCCATTTCAAGACAAACCTCTCACCAGGTAAATGCACTAAAAATCACACCACAGACTCAATATGCAGTCATGGGTGAAATGCCCACAAAACGTGAACAAATTCCATTTTGAATAGCTCAAAACATTACTCAAATCGAAGCAGTATTTCCTAATACTAGCCCTTATGAGAAACATAGAATTCTAACAATCTGTTTAACAATGGGGATAACACCACTTGGGACATAGTCTTTGCTGCTATCTACACTAAAGCACATGGTGTTCAGTCTGTGTCGGTAATACCTGACGTCCTGAAACATATTCAAAACAAATGCAGGGCAGAGCCTGCTCTGAATTTAGGTATGACATTACTGAAAAATTGTAACCAGGTCTCAACAAATATATTGTCTAATATTAAAGCAGACGCAGCATCAGTGACAATCTGACAAAAATTAAGGGAATTTGATGTAACAGTTGATAATTGAAAAATCCTATGAACAATTAGGCAGAGACAGTTGGGTTGGAAACCAGTTAAACCACAACTGTCCGAAAGTCCTGAAAAGGCCTTTACTAAAAAAAATCCTACATCTTCTAAAAAGAAGTGGGAAAATAACAAACACGATTCAAAAGAGAAAGATTCTCAATCCTGAAGTAAGGCTCCTCAAAAGGAGCCCTCTGAAAAGAGGTATAACCTCAGGAATAGGGATAATTTGAGAAAACCTGATAGGTATCAAGATACTGATACACGTTCCTCTCGTACCTTTCAGATATCGTCACAGACATCCGAAAGAAGAGTACGGTCAGACCACAAAGAAGAACGTGTGAAGTCCAAAGACAATCAACACATTCAGAAAAACAAAATAAAATCTCAATTCTCCAAAAAGAAAGTAGCAGGTCTAAAAATCAGACATGCAGAGGATTCTGAGAACACAGCTCAAGAACAGAGAATGGGCTCAGACAATGTTGGACAACGCAGCAGAAGTAACAATAGCTCAACATAACCTGAAGGGACTTCTAGAGACAGTGGACTTGAATGAAGACATTGAAGTTGAAACTGCAGACACCAGGGTTAGTTCTCCAAACAGGTTACATGAAATAACACTCCAGATGGAGGGAGACATACCGAGAAAAGTGAAAGCACTCTTTTGGGAGCGACTTACAAAGGTTTATGATATACTTCTAGCAGAACAAGACTGGCCACCAGAATTTGTCAGGGAGTGCCCACATTGCGAAGACATCATTATGCCAGCCTTCTCCAGCCATGTTCCAGTACATTTAAAATATACTTATGCCAGGAAATGGGAAGTTGCCCAAGCCCCATAATTATACAAAAATCATGTAGGATGGGATGAGGATTCACCTCACCATAAAATCCAGTTAAAAAATCAACCAACTGCACAAAGGCAGTACCCAGCCAAGCAAGAAGCTAAAAAAGAGGGCAGGGAGATTTTAGATCAACTTGAATACCAAGGGGGGATTGAAACATGCACCTCATCAATGAACAATCCTTTGTTTCCTGTTTCCAAACCAGACAATACATATGGTCTAGTTTTGGATTTCAGACACCTAAACTCTTGTTGTAAAACATTTGCAGTGCAAAATGCATACAGTACAGCATTAATGAATAACGTTGTGCATAAAAAATATAAAACAACATTAGATATTTCGAATGGTTTCTTTTGTCTAATCATTGCACCTGAAAGTAGGTATTTGACCGCTTTCTCAATAATCGGGACACAGCGTCAGTTCTGTCGTCTCCCTCAAGGATTCAAGAATAGTCTTGGGTTATTCTCAGCAAGGGTAACAGAGTTACTACAAACTTATGATGATGAGGCATTGTCATATGGTGATAATATCTATCTGATAGACGATGACCTGGATAGGCACTTGAACAGGGTGAGCACCATTATACTGGGCTTAACCTCTGAGGGTTATAAATTCAATTTTAAAAAATCAAGAATTTTCCATCTCAACGTCCTTTTTCTAGGATATGAACTATCAAGTGAAGGCAAAAGCCTGGCAGCAAACTTTTTAGAAAAGTGTGCTCTGCTCCAACCTCCAAAAACTCGGAAAAACTTACAGTGGATTCTAGGTTTCCTATATTTTGAAAGAACATACATTCTAAACTACGCAGAAAGGGTTAAACCTCTCTACGAATTAATCAAACCTAATTTTAAAACAATAAATTGGACATAAGAACACACATAAATGGTGCGTTCACAGACATGTTAGCAACAAAACATTTACAAACATATGTAAACGTACGCAACTTAGTGATCTGAATCATTCCAGGTCAATGTGGATTCACCTACTTAACTTTTAACTAAGGTGAAAAAGTACCAATTGCATACAAATCACATTTGTATGTACAAGCAGAAATGAAATTCACATCTACAGAAAAAATTCTGACAGCAGTTCAAACCTGTTAGAACTGCCTATTTCTGATTGGCTAAGGCTGACGCAAAGCTAGGCAGAAACCACCATTCTAGTCAGGGCAAGGGAGTCACACGCCAAGATAACCCCTGCTCACCCCCTTGGTAGCTTGGCACGAGCAGACAGGCTTATCCCGGAGGTAATGTGTAAAGCATTTGCGCCAGCACACAACAGCAACAACATCCTAGGCACACCACAAAAGGGACTCCACACAAGGTTATATAAAAATAACTTCTGTATTGTAGAAACACATCAGATAGAAGTCACACATGTACATTGTGCCAACTGGCATGGGCAATATTCACAAGGGATTATTTACAGGTCAGGGCCACATGGGCCACTGTCAGAATCAACACTTTTAGAAATAGCACTTCTAGAACTTAGAATAAGTATAGCACAAAATAACAGTTATAGATCACATCCAGTAACTACTGGTAACAGGTAAGTACCACCTACGCAACCCTAAACACCTTAGGAGAAATGTCACGCAGGGAACCAGGACCTCACTAGGACCACATGTACTAGAAAGAACAACCGCCTAAGTATCACAATACAATTAGGGGTATAAGCAAGAACACATTACACATGATGCCTCACAACATTCAGAGGTGTAGGGAAGGAAAACACATGATGCATAAAACATACATTCAGCGGTGTGATAACAAGGCACATGATGCATCAAAACACATTCAGAGGTGCAGGGAAGGAAAAACACATGATGCATAAACCAACACATTCAGAGGTGTAAAATCAAGGAAGACACATGATGCATAAAAACATTCAGAGGTGCCAGAACATAACTCAATAGCGCAAAAACGCATGATGTCCAAAAACATTCAGAGGTGTAAGATCAAGGTGCGTAATCATATTAAATGCATTACATTTCCTAGCACCACATCACATTGCGCAAAACTCACATTAGGCAATTACCATCACATAGATAATCACATTGTGCCTAAATAAAATCACATACCAGCCCCCATCTAATAAAGGGACTACAGAGCCCTGTGTCCAGAATGTCAGAGCGCGCTGCCAATGCAGCGCCAGTCAGGGGTGCGCCACCGGCGCAAAACCTAAACGTTGCAGGTGCCCACCACTTGCTGGGCACCTGGGAACAATCACAAGACCTAAACGGTGCAGCTGCCCTCTAATTGCTGGGCAGCTGAGACAAATGGCAACAGGACTCTCACTAGCCCTCAGGGACCAAAACTGCGCCAACTGGGAGCCTTCTAGGCTCTTCACACACTACATGGGCCCTCTGGAGCACTCTGGCTCCTCAACATCATAATGCCCCCAAGTCCCTCATGGGGACTCTAAAATCACTGTGGGCCTTGGAGCACCCTGGCTCCCAAAACAAATATGGCCCCGTCGTTGGAGTCCCCCTCGGGGGACTCGACAAATAAATGCCTCCTGAGCCTCGTGGGCTTTCAACCACAAATGTCCCCGGGGAGCCTTTGCGGCTCTAACAAAGAAATGCCGCCTGGATGGAGCCTCTCGGGCTCATGATTGAACGGGGGGGGCTTGGTGGAGTCCCTCTCGGGGGACTCGCGATCGTGAACTGCCCCCTGAGCCTCTCGGGCTCGGAATCAATAGGTTGAGTCCCTCTCGGGGGACTCAGCATCAGGAGAGGCCCCACGGGCCTCCGAGCGCCCAGGCGCTCACACTGGAGGGGAGGGGCGGGCACCGGCAATGTGCCCCGACGCCCCTCCTCTCCTCTCCCTGCACTCACCGGGTCTGGAAGGCTCGGTGGCGGCTATATCTCCCGGGTGGCAGAGCTCTCCTCTGGGCAGCGCGGGGCTCTCCTTCCCACAATGGAGCCCCGCCTGTGCCTTCAGCCGCCTCAGCTCTTCTTCTCCGGGGCTCCCTCAGGACAGGGGAGCCCCGATACAGGCCGCAACACCCCGGGCAAGGGAAAGCGGAAGTTCCCCCAGTCGGGCTCGCCCACGTCACCATAGAATCTACCTGGCTTCTTGTCTCGCAGGGCCGCCAATGGCAGCGCGGCCCTGGGCAGGGAGGCGGGCACAGCGCCCCCTCACACGATCTCTGGGCCGGCGGCGGTGAATGCCCTCGAAGCACAACATGAGGGGTGGACACCCTCGATAATAACAATAAAAGCGCTACTAACAACTTGGGGGCAAAATAAAGCGCTCTCAGCGCTATAAATGAAATCCAGCACTCTCAAGCACTATAGGGGCACAGGCATCACAGAAAGCGCTCCCAAGCGCTAGAAGCAGGAATAAAGCGCTCCCAAGCGCTAGAAGCAGAAATAAAGTGCTCCCAAGCGCTGGGGCAACAAAAAGCTCCAGCGAAAATACCTTCAGGGGTCCAGGACAAGTCCATCAGGCATCCAGGGGCTGGGCAGGGCTCAGGGAGGCAAGCCTTTCCCTGAGCCCAAGCAGCAGCACGCCCCGGGCAGGAATCAAGTCCAAAAACAAGAACATTTTGTAAGGGGACACAGCCCCTTTTTATACTATAAAATCCTTTGTCTAGCAGGGTGCAGGCAGTGTGAGAACCAGCTAGAACTGGTTATAGGGAATTCCTTTCACTGGCCAGGCTAGGGACATCGGACGCACCCCAGGGGGTGGAGCCAGCATTGTGTGGGGAAAACCCAGCCTCATTCAGGACCCTCAAACCAGACGGTCAATCCACAAGCAGGCCCAGGCTCACTCCTCCCCTCACATCAGCATGCTAAACACTCCATTCACCACCGGGGCAGACCCTCCCAGACTCTTGGAGCCAGGCTCACCAGCCAGCCTCAGCCAATCACACGCCAGACACAAATTACACAAATATGCCAACTTCTAAAAGTGGCACTTCTACACTAGACACATTCATGTCGCATATATCATTACGCAGCATTCAATCTCACGAGTTCGCACATACCAAACTTGAGCCTGCACTCCCGACACATCAGGAACTACCATGGGCATACATATTCCCCATTCATTCCTAAGGGAGGGCAGGTCACTCTCACCACACACACAGAGAGCTCACGCACTTTACACTGTACCACAGTGAAAAAGTGCGCAGAGGCCTAAAATCACCAACACCAGGTCACAAAAACAGGCTAGGAAAAAGCAAAAAGTCTCAGGGTGAACCTGCCTAAAGGGCCGGGTCCAACACAACCGCTGTAGCACAAGAAAGAGCCCTAGCACAGGGAAAAGGCATTATGGTCATAACACCTGTACCAGCCTTAGAGACAGTTACAAAAGCCAGCCTTCTGAAAGCGAAAGCTTTACATCCGACATGTATACAATGGGTTAATTCTCTTGCTGCAACTGATGTTGAATAGGTTTTTGATCCTTATTTGAAAACTCAAGCACTCTTGCAATATGAACACAAAGGTCTTCTGCCTACTGAAATTCTACCTCTAGATCAGTATGAATGTATAATTTATACAGACAGATCTGCACAACCCGCTACAGGGTGTAAGCAAACATATAGTGCAGCATGCACGATCGTTTGTCACATGCACAATGGCAAATTGATACATACAGTCACAAAAATGCAATCTCTAGGAGATTGTACAGTTCAGTGAGCTGAACGACAAGCATTCATCATGGCACTTGAAAATACGGATTGCAAATTCCTCACACTCAAAGTGCGCGATTCTTAATACTGTGTACAATCTTACAATGATTATTTACAGAATTGGCTTCAAAACGGTTTCAAAGATGCTAAAGGTGGCACAATCAAGCATAAAACGTTTTGGGAACAAGTAGTTCAGTTGCGAAACGGACTACAAAACACTCACGTGATACACACGCTGAGTCATCAACATGATGGAGTTCACGTTAAAGGGAATTCATTGGCTGATGAAGCCGCGAAAGGGGCTGTGCAAACGGCATCCGTAGCTGCAATCACTCGTTCCAAAACGAAAATAGACAGTGAAATAATACTGTCTGTCAACGCTTCAAGCAAAGGCAGTGGTGCAGCGTTAACTAAAAAGTTTCCCCTCACATACCCATATATAATTGAAGCAAACAGCGTTCCGTTTTCTCGAATCCCTGGAGTGGGGATAGGTTAATTCCAAACATGGAACGTTAGACAGTTTTGATTTACGAAGCACATCTGGGAAAGAGTCTGATACATCAGGGGATCTCTAAAACAATATTACAATTAAAAGAGATGTACTGGTGGCCAGGGATGAATGCACATATTCACATCTTCGTCATTAACTGCATAAACTGCAATAGAGATCGCAGCACAGAACGCCACTAGACACCTGACTACAGCGCAGCCAGCCCAGTACAGACACCGTTGTTAGACAGCATTAGACCATCTATGTGCAGGCGTCCCTTTGGACGAATGCAGTCCCACAAACACTAAATGTAGGTTTCTTTGGATGTGGCCTAAGCGCTCGGCTGACGCTCGAACTCTTAAAAACGATTTGCGAGTATTTATCGGCACATTCGCAATAGGCACACTCCACTCTGACCAGGGCCCTGCGTTTAGCTTGAGTGCTTACAAACAAGCCATGGCCAGTTTGGGCTTAGCATTGCAGTATTCTTCTCCATTGCATCCGGAGGGAAATTCTGTTGTGGAAAAAAAAAAACGGGACATAAAGCAGTCTAAAACAGCATGGGTATTAGGTTCGGGTGATGGGTGGGTCAAACATATGTATGGGGTTCAACATGCTTTAAACAAGTTGCCAAAAATTTCTCTAGGGGGTGTCACTCCATATGAGGTCCTATTTGAGACAAGAATGTTGGTTCCGGACCTTCATTGTCATGGAACAGTGATAGAAAATAGGAAATTTGATATCAAAGATCGTTTGGCTGTTTTACAGGACTTAAATGAACTAAGATCGAAACAAAGCAAAGTGTTCCTGAAGCCAATCACCACTGGGGCAAAAACAGCCGTCCAAGCAAGGCCTGACTGGATCCCAAAGCTTGGTGATCTAGTCAGAGAAAGATCGTGGACAAGAAGGAATTTGGGCCTTCTTACAGACAACCAGTACCTGTCATAGCAATTCACGGATCAAGAACAGTGTTACTGCTTCCCCTTGCTGGTAAAATGAGAAAAGTTTTGTGTCCATCGACCTGATCAAACCACAGTACGTGGCCGATACTAAACAGTAGGGCAAGTGGACTCCACAAATGTAGCAGACACACTCCTCTAGCTACAATCCAAGAGGTTCAAACTGAGAGACTCATCACCTTTGAAGATTCTACAGTGAGAAATGAAGGACTAAGCAACAAAGCTATGGAACTCGTACTTCTTGAGACCCAAATAACAGTTCGTCCTGATATACCTGTCTACAATGAAATAACAAGTGATCAAACGGTTCCAGCGATTTTAACGAATCCTGATGCAATTCCAACCATTGACAGAACTGCCTCTGACTATTTCATTAACTTTGATACATTTTCTGAGGATCCCAGCGAACCTGAAACAATGCCAGCACAAAGAACTTTCAAAGAACAAGCTACAGACTTTTTTCCTCACGTAAAAATGACTTATCTGGTTTTACCATGGATTGAACTATGGATTGTTTTGGGAATATTCTTCTTTCTACTTTGGTTAACTCTGGTAATAACTCTGGGTATGCCGATAAATGGAAGATATATTCAAATGGACACAGCAAGTAAAAGAGTGCACTTACTTTTCCAGCCACACAAATCATCCCATCGTGAACAAAGAGACTTGTCAGCAGTGAACATCACAGCCGTTCCTATACCAGATGGTATAGTTTGGGACAAAACTGAATATGACATTTTTGGACTGTCTGAGCTTTTGAAGATTCCACACTTACTCAAGATTTCATTAAGTCACTTTATTACCTCTAGTAACTTTTCTGATGATTGGGAATTCGAGACTGTTGATAACATGATGTCTGATCTAGAGATGCCCGCAGTATTCACAAATCATGAATATTTAGATGGTTCATCAGACTATGAACAAATGTATTGTTATAGCCATTATTTATTGCACAAATCTGCAATACCTAGAAATGTATATATCTATAGCCAATGGGAGCATTGTCCTACACCTCCAAAGGGTAGCTCAAAGACTTTTGAAATGAAGTTTCCATATTTATTATGGTTCAATGTATTCAATGCTGAATCATTTTACTTTAAACATGTGAACAAAACAGGAATGAAAAATATGTTAACCAATACAAAACAGATTTATTCTGCAGCCTTTATTGCCCAACTGTCTAGACAGGGTTTAAACTTGTGGAAAGACAACATTGAGACAAAAACTGTCTGGGGTACAAAAGATTGGCAAGTGCAGGGGGTACAAGCTTTGTTTAGAGCCTGTATCATCACTAAGCAAATTATGTTTTTGAATGACAGTGTCCAACAAACGTCTTGTCTTGGGTTAGCCTAGATCAAAGACATGAACACACCGACAATAACAATACCTGCTAGTAATAGCACTACACATGTCTATGTACATAATATTTGGCATCACAACAGATCAGATCCAGATTGGAACAAATGGTTTCTCTGGCCCACAGACACAAACTACTGTCAAAATCGATTCCTGAACAAAATACTGGGTTTCACTATCAGTAGGCCATACCTAAGATATATACAAAGACAGCATCCAGGGGTAGTAACAACAAACAGTGTAGCGAAACTATGCCTTGATTGGCTACAGAAATGTACACTTGAGGATGTAAAACAACACTTATCTTTACTTAAAGATGGCGCAGACCTTAGGGAATTCTTGCTAGAACCAAGAAAACCGCATCAAAAACGTTTCATAGATGCCGGTATAAATTCTGCATATAACAAATTATGGAAGATTATCCAAGCAGAGACTGCAGAACGAATACGAGAAATTGATCGCATTAATTTAGAGAAATCGCTCTCTGTAGTAGACAATGGGTTAACAACTCTGTCGTCCAGGATGTATTCATTGGACAGCATTGTGTCTTCTGCCATAGACATCATGGAACAAGACTTGGTCATGTTGCAACATGGTCAGTCTCAATTACGATCTATCATGCTATTAGGCTGGACTCTACAAAACCTGCGTGCAGGCTATGTGCCTTGGCGTTTAATCAACACTACGTCACTGTTTTCAGAATTCAATCTCACTGATAAACAGATCAAACTGACGCAAAGGGGAGCAGACTATACATTGCTGAGCATTGAAAAACTGGAAAAATTACCATTCACAATTGCAGAGGAACCAGCTATTGAGTGGATCATACATGGTAACATTATTCTGCCTGTTAACATTTTGCATTTTCAGTATTGCCTAAAACACAAACCAGCAGGCAAAAATGAAAGGGTGGGTAAAGAATACATCAAGACTTCCTGGAATTTACCATATACACACAGATGTTGGAGTGGGGGGCGTGAAGTGTTTCTTAGTGGTTCTAACTGTGAAAACGCACTAAGCGGTTCTCTCCTTTGTCAGGGTATTAACTTACACAGGGCCTGTGATGGTTTCACTACAAACTTATCCTATCACCTGCAAGGCTCACCAGCTGCAGTGATTAATCCAATTCTTGGACAACTTTCGAATGGAAGTTACCTCATGTTGAATGATCACAGCTGCTGTGGCATGTTGCCAGGTATCCCATATCTAGTGACTGTTTCATCCAGGGTCACTTGCTGTATACAACTATTGATTCCACAAACCAAGACAGCCTGGGAGTCGCCTTTATGGCCTTCACTGAACATCTCTTCCATACAAATTGA
Source organism: Lissotriton vulgaris (assembly GCF_964263255.1). Taxonomy (NCBI): domain Eukaryota; kingdom Metazoa; phylum Chordata; class Amphibia; order Caudata; family Salamandridae; genus Lissotriton; species Lissotriton vulgaris. Next base: position 1,914,846,458 of record NC_141687.1, on the reverse strand, counting down.
TACACTAAGCAGAATGAAAACCATTCTTTGAAACAAACTGTGCCACTGACCTCCGCCAGAGAAACCTCTGATCTACAAGTCGCAAGGACTTCTGCCGAGATATATGCCTTTTTGAAAACAAACTGCCCTATACATTTCTCAGAAATGTTAGGTCGAATTTTAAACATGCCTGATACTAGCAGTATTGTACATGTATTTAAGAGCGTGTGTTCAGGACGTTTATCACCTTTTCTATCAGTCCTCGGAATTTTCCAAACTTCGTGCACTCTGTGTTTGGCGGACTGCTGCTCCTTCTAGAACTCGTTGCAGGGATCCTATTTTTGCTCCTACTGCTACGATATGGCAAGCCAAATCACCAGCGACACCATGGACAGAGCTCTGCTGGAGATGAAGTGTCGTCAGCGCATCGTTCACATTTTAGATTTACCTAGTCTACGAAAACTAAATACCACATGGTTTCTGTCATTCAGACCAATCTGGAAAGATTGCATCTTACCTGTTCTACGCTGCCTGCTTTGCTGCGAAGAATGCTTGCTAGACAACTGTCTAACACTCCCATCAGTCATGCCTACAGATGTCAATACTCTGCTGGACCCTGTAACAGCCCAGGTTCTGTGTTGTCCCAAGTGGCTATCAAGTCTGATGACGGCATTCATTGAGATCTCATAGACGCAAATTGCAACTGCTGAGGTATGAGAGGAAACAACAGGCACGCAGGTAACATCTGATATGAACATTGCTGATGCGACCAATGCTGAAGGCAATGCTTCTCATCTATGTGCGGCTAGTCTTCTAAACGAGGTAATCCAACTTCCACCTACAATGGTAGACAACTTTTTGTCTACAGATTTAGAAGATTTCATGTTTTCTCCAAGCCCTAACACTGACTTTTGATTTTGGCACACAGTGTACTGAGAGACTCTGAACTAACTTTGGAACTTTTTTCCTATGATTAATTTTTTTTCTCCATATTTGTATTTTTCATTTTTGGCACAAGTAATCTGCTTATAGTAGAACTATTCATAGAGAATATATTTCTTTGAATACTTCCAGAGACAATATATGACCTTGTCCACAACAAATTATTATGTCATCTGAAATGAAATGGTTTCGCCCCTTTTTTCTTCAGTATTTACGAGTCATTTCATCATGTATATATGTTTATGATTCATTCATGTAGCATTCAAACGTCTACATATGCTTAGAATGAAGCATTGCTGTTAGGATGCAAAGCAAGGGCAGGGATAGTCCTTTTTTAGTGTTCATGAACTGCCACCACATGATCAGACAGGAACTGAATATAAGTCTGTCCTACCTTCATTTCCTTGCTAGTTGTTGCTTCCTGTGAGGTTCCTGGTTCCTGGTTGCTGTTGGAGTACTTCTTGCTCTTACTTGATATTCCTCACGGGCTCGTGAGGCGTAGAAGCTAGTACTCTCCCCTCGAGTACTTTTCCTTTTTTCTTACCTGCTTGTCCTCCACTTCCCTCCTTGTTTTCTTTTGCCCCTCCTAGCTAGTCAGTCCTGTCCCTGCCCCTTCGTTTTGCTGTTTATTTCATTGCACTCGTTTTTGGAGGTTAGTACAAGAGATAGGGGCTCCTATCTGCCTGGTCTACTGAGGCACAGGAAGCATTCCGACTGTTGCTTGAACACTTTACAACAGCACCCGTGTTGGTGCATCCTGACCCTGCCTTACCGTTCTTTGTTGAAACCGACGCTTCTATGTGTGCGGTGGGTGGGGTGTTGTCCCAACGGGATGAAGACACTGGCCATATGCATCCCATCACTTTCTTTTCCAAGACATTGTTACCAGCGGAACGTAATTATACGGTGGCGGAGAGGGAATTGTTGGCTGTGAAGTTGGCTTTTGAGGAGTGGCGTCACTATCTATGGGGTGCACGGCATGTTATTACCATCTACACCGACCACAAAAATCTGGAGTTTTTCAGGTCTGCCAGGGCGTTAACACCTCGTCAGATGCGGTGGGTTCTATTTTTTAATGAATATGACTTTGTCATTACTTATAGACCCGCAGCACAGCAGATTAAGTCTGATGCCCTATCCCGGATTCATGTTGGTCCTGGTGATATGAGTTCCTTGAGTGACGTTAGGCCAATGATTGATGGTCAAAGGATCATTGGGGCTGTCACAGCTAGCGATTTTTCTAATCTGGTGAAGGAGCGCTTGGGTCAGTTGGACATGGCTCCGTGGTTGTCATTGCCCCAGGTCAACTTGCGGGATGGATTGTTATACCATGAGGGGAGGTTGTTTATTCCGCCGGTCTTGAGAGAGGAGGTGTTGGAATGGTGTCATTCCTCTGCATTGGTGGCACATCCCGGGATAGGAAAAACAAAGGAATTATGCATGAGATGGTTTTGGTGGGAGTCTATGGCGAAGGATATCCAGAACCATGTGACAGCTTGTCCTATATGTGCCATCAACAAATCCTCGCATTGCAAACCCTCTGGTCTTTTGCAGCCCTTAGATGTCCCTCCTTCCCCTTGGCATACCATCAGCATGGATTTTGTGACCGATTTACCATCAGTGAACGGGATCACCGCCATTTTGGTGGTAGTGGATCTATTCACTAAAATGGCACATTTCGTTCCGTTGCACAAGATCCCTATGGCTAAGGAGATGGCAGTGGTATTTATGTTCGAGATTGTGAGGCTACATGGCATGCCGTCGGCAATTATTTCCGATAGGGGGGCTCAGTTTGTATCTCATTTTTGGACTGAGCTTTGTTTGGTGTTGAAGACTGAGATACGATTATCATCCGCGTATCATCCTCAGTCGGATGGGCAGACTGAGCGCACCAATCAGACCATGGAGCAGTATTTGAGGTGTCTGGTTTCATCTTTGTCTTGCGATTGGCTGACTGCTTTGCCCATTGCGGAGTTTGCATATAATAACAGCTTGCACTCCGCATTGGGTATGACACCCTTTTATTGCTCCTTGGGATATCATCCTAGGGCCATCGCTATTCAACCCACTGGGCATGTACCAGCTATTGATGAAGTATGCAAGAAGCTGAGTGATATCTGGGGTTTGACTCGAGTGAGGTTGTTGGAAGCTAAGGCTGAGATGAAGAGGCAGGCAGACAGACATCGGGCCTCGGCCCCATTGTATAAGGTGGGCGATATGGTTTGGTTGGCCTCCCGTAATTTGAGGATGCAGGGTTCCCGTAAATTGCAACCCAGATACGTGGGCCCTTTCCCGGTAGTACAGGTTGTTAATACAGTAGCCATGAAGCTTCAGTTACCTCAGGATTACAAGATACATCCAGTGTTCCATACTTCATTGCTGAAGCCATATGTACCCTCGGCTCAGGTGTTACCCCCGCCCCCGCCTTTGGTTATTGATGGGGAAGTTGAGTTTGAGGTTCGGGCTATCTTAGACTCAAGGCGTAGGAGGGGCCGCCTGTATTACCTGATTGACTGGAAGGGATATGCCCCGGAGGACAGGACATGGGAGCCGGCCGGGGGAGTGCATGCACCACGCTTGGTTCGTATGTTCCACAGGAAGCATCCTGCAAAACCCCGCCCTGTAGGGAGGGCAATTGGGGGGGGTACTGTTAGGATGCAAAGCAAGGGCAGGGATAGTCCTTTTTTAGTGTTCATGAACTGCCACCACATGATCAGACAGGAACTGAATATAAGTCTGTCCTACCTTCATTTCCTTGCTAGTTATTGCTTCCTGTGAGGTTCCTGGTTGCTGTTGGAGTACTTCTTGCTCTTACTTGATATTCCTCACGGGCTCGTGAGGTGTAGAAGCTAGTACTCTCCCCTCGAGTACTTTTCCTTTTTTCTGACCTGCTTGTCCTCCACTTCCCTTCTTGTTTTCTTTTGCCCCTCCTAGCTAGTCAGTCCTGTCCCTGCCCATTCGTTTTGCTGTTTATTTCATTGCACTCGTTTCTGGAGGTTAGTACAAGAGATAGGGGCTCCTATCTGCCTCCGTTTGTTTTTTGTGGTCTGACCTGTTTTACAGAGGCGAGGAGACGCAGCACATTGCGGGGCTTCGGCCTCGTGACCCGCCCCCTTGTGTAGCCACCCCACATCGTTATGCGGAAGTGACCCGTTTTTCGGGTCATTCCGCGAGTGCAAAGGAAGCTGATTGTATTTCTTTTCCCTGGCCTGTCCTAGTCCCTTGCCTTCGTTTTGGCATTCAAGAAAGGTTTTTTTTTAGGTGTGCTCTTCTGAACTCTTGAGCACTTCTTGCCTTTTTTCCCCTAAAAAACCAGTCTTCATTTTAATCAGGGTGACGTCATATTTACAACAAAACACATCTTTTCCTTGGGTCACTGTGGATTTAACCAAACTCGATTCCACCAACTGCCAAGTGTGCTCTTCATGGCAAAGCCTGAATTGTACATAGGTGCAGAGGCGAGGAGACGGGAGCAGTGTCCTTTTACCTATTACAGGGTGGAAGACTGGGTGTCACTACAATACCACCCTCTTTTCAGGTCCATTCGCACGCCCACAGTTGTTTTATCTGTGAGGTGGCACTTGGGCAGGCAGAGGGGATTGGTGCATTCTTCACTTCGTTCCTGCAGTGCACGTGCTGAGTGGGCGGAACCACAACAATTGCTTTAATGCATACAGCAACACTTTTAAATGGATTTTTTAGAAATATGTTTTTGGATATGTTATTAGCAAATCATGCGAAACTCTATTTTAGATATGTTTAACATGTTTAGGATTCAGTAATGTTGTTCATGCGAAAGTGGAGTGGGTGTTGTGTGTTGATTTAGATACTGTATATAGATTTCCAGATTCATGCCCTTATATAGGTACAATTCACATTGCCCTTATTTAGGCATAGAAATCCAGCCCTTATTTAGACTTTGCTCATGCTAACCAAATACACACATGGTCATCTGCATTTGTTCATCTTCGTCACAACGAGTTCTTGGAAAACCAGACTCTTAAGACTTTAGGACTTCCCCTTGCCTGGATATTTATTTCTCCAAGAACTCATTTATTATGCATGAACATCTATTCCTTAGGGGTTCATTCATGACGTTCTTATGCCCGACTTTTACGTCAATACGGGCATTCCTAAACACTAGGCATGGGCGGATTTTGCGGATTTGCAATCCGCGAATTTGCGGATTTGCGAATTTGCGGATTGCGAAAATCCGCAAAATCCGCGAATTCTCGCGGATTTTGCGGATTTCTTTTTTGTGTTCGCACGGGTTTCTGCAAGTTCGCGAGGGTTTTGTACAATTTCGCAAATTGCGAACTTACTTGTCGGGTCGCCAGTTTTGCGAACTTGTTGTTTCTACGTGCCCAGCCTGTTTGCAAGCCTTTCTTCATCACTGCCACCCTCTGTCACCACTGGCACTCTCTTTGTTCACCCATGCCACCCTCTGGCTCACCCATGTCACCCTCTGTGTCATCACAGCACCCTCTGGTTCACCAGTGTACATTATTGGGGGAAAGCAAAGCACTGCCATCCTCTGTCAACACTGGCACTCTGGTTCACCCATGCCACCCTCTGGCTGGCACACCCATGCCACCCTCAGTGTCATCACAGCACCCTCTGGTTGACCAGTGAGTGTACATTATTGTGGCAAAGCAAAGCACACCTGCTAAGTGCTTTAAGTTTTGCAAAATTAAATTACAACAACACCTGCCCTGCCCCAACTGACATTAATGAAGGCTTGCACCTGCTTGTCTGCTCCCTTTACTTTGTGTTGCAATGTAAATTTTTTTTAACAGGATCTTTGTTGGCAATGGCATACTTGTAACTATTCTGTGACTGTCAGAGCAGGGTCACACAATAGTTGCAAGTAGGCAACCGAATTCTGGAGGGCCCCCTCAGGAAGCACTACAGGGAATCGTTACAAATCATGAGGTTGACCTTTTGCACCTGCTCATTGCTTTTGCTTTTGCAAAAATCGTTTTTCGGTAATTTCGCGCTATTCGCGAGGCGTCGTGCGAAACCGACCGAGGAAGTCGCCAATTCGTGCGAATGAGCTTTTTATGTTTTTTGCGGCGTGTTATTTCGCAATGTTTTTTGCAGTATTCGCGAGCCGCTTGCAGCGCAACACGCGAATTTACCCCAAGGTCGAGTACGGGCGCGGCCATTTTGTTTGCGTGACGTATTTCCGTTTCCGCCCGCTATGTATAATCTCGCAAAGTAAGCGCATTGCGAGTACAAGTTCGCGCGAGATCGCGAGGAAAATCACGTGCGAACTTACTTTCGCGCTCGTGAACGGGCGGCCATCTTGTTTTTCATTCATTTCCTGTGTCTGGGCATGGTGTTTATCCTCTTGCTATCTTTGCCATCCTTTGCTTGTTTTCAGTTTTTTTCGAACGATTTTGCTTCTTATCTATCCCTTTCTTTTCCTAGCTGTATATTTTTGACTTTTCTGCTATTTTTGTTTACTTTTAAACTACTTTTTTAAACACTTTTCTTTTCTTCTTCCCTATCCTACTCCTTCTTAATTTTCTACTTCCTACCTTACCTGCCCAGACCATGGTAAAGCCAGGCGCCGTGAAGCAGCCCAGGCACTTGAGGGCCGCAGCGGCGGCGGGGAGGAGGAGTCCTGGACCCCGTGCCAGGACAGCATGCGGGCGATTGAGGGGGGAGCAGGTGACGCGACGGGAGATCTTCAGCCCGGAGGAAGTGGGCACGCTGGTCTTCGTCGTCCAGCGCCGCCTGCCCAGGACCATCGCGGGAGGCGGCAGGATCGCGGCCGGCTACAACATCCGGGAGCGCCGGAAGCAGTGGCAGAAGGTGTGCTGGGCCATGTCCCAACTCTCCGGGGTCCAGCGCACCTACAGCCAGGCCACCCACCGCTGGACGGACCTCCTGGACCGGGAGCGCGACCTGCTGGACCAGCTCGGCTTGTAGATCCCTGGGCTTGGTGAGTAGTAGTAGCTATTTCATCACTCACTACTATGTTTTCTCCTGCTCTGTGTTGTTGTATTGCAAATATTTGTTTTTTACATGGAGCAAGCCAATAATGCTGCTGACGATTACATTGTAGTTAAATTATATTTCAAAATCTTCTGTGCATTTCAGGTGCACTGCTCTCCTTCTCAGTGGCGTTGCTACTATGCTTATTTGTTTTCTATTTTGTGGTCTCATTTGCCTGAGTAACTATTATGTATGAGTGTACTTTACAGAACTGCGTAATGCTAGACACTAGGGGGCAGATTACATTTACAAGCCCCTTGCGCCACGTTTACGTTGCCTTGCGTGACGCAACAGCGGCGTAAACGTGGCGCATCCCTGCGAGTCATTTACAGCGTGACGCATCTAGGGAGATGCGTCACGTTATAAAGCCATGGGCCTGCGCCACAATGGGTGCGTTCCTAGTACGCAGGGTGGGCGGTCCGGCGGCTGTGCACCTCGCAAAAGTGCCTGCGTGAAATCTACAAGATTTAACGCAGGCACTTCTGCGACGCTGCTACGTCAATTCAATTCCTTATGCCTGCTTGAAGCAGGCGTAAGGACTGACACAGCATGTTAAGTATTGGGTGGCCCTGAGCATTACTGGAGTTGCATTGCGTTGGCGACGTGACTCCAGCGATGCGCCGCTCTTACGTGACGAGATGCGTCACGCAAGTGCCTACCCTTGCGCCAGGGCGCGCTGCATTGTAAATGAGGCGCATCTGCTGTGTCGCAAGGGTAGTTTTGCGTGACGCATTTGATCTGGCGCATCTCTGGAGATGCGCCAGAACGCGTAAGTTAGTATGCCCCTAAGGGGCAGAATTGCAATTACCGTCGCATCCCTGCAAAGTAGCAGGGATGCGCCAGTAATTGTGCGGCCCGCTACCACCACCAAACATGGTGCGCCGTATTTGCAATGCGGCGCACCATGGGCCCAAAACGTCACCGAAGTTTTACTGCTGGAGTTGCGTCGCAACGATGGCGCAGCTCCAGCAATGCTCTGGGGTACCCTATCTCCCCAATGCTGGGTCAAGCCGTACGTCTGCTTCAAGCAGGTGCAGGGTTTGTGTGACGCATTATTGTCCTAAAGGTGACTGATTGAAATTTTGTAGATTTCCCTCAGCCACTTTTAGGATGTGTTCCAGCGCAGGAATGCCCTCCCTTGCGCAGGAACGCCCCCTGATGGCGCAGGGCTTTATAACGGGATGCATCTCCCAAATGCGTCACGTTGTTATAATATTATACGCCGCACCATGGCGCCTCTTTTGTTCAGCTGCTGCGTCACAAAAGTCACGCAAGAACGGAGCAAAAGAGCCGCAAGGGGCTTAAATCTGCCCCTTCCTTTGTACCCCTGACAATAAGAAAAATAGTGGCGGTGGATTGATAGTTTGACTATTTAAATGACTGGTTATGTAGCAGGCAACTGTTAGTGTTGTCACTGATCTGACTGAAATCACAATGGAGTTTGTCTGTCACTTTGCGTCTTTTTCTGCGGACTGCTGCCTGCCAGTCCTAGGTGAACCTTTCAGTACTTTGTTTAGTGAGTTACGTGACTTTCGAAGTCGCAGGTCCGCAAATCAATGAAAACTAACCCTAATCAATATAATTTCGCGGAAATATTTTGTTATTGTTGTTTTGAAATGTTTGATTCGGTTGACATTGACAAGCAACAATCATCCATGTTTTCTGTTCTTTCTTTCATGTTGTACGTCAGCTCCCCCCAGGGGCGAGGGGACACAGGAGCAGCAGGCGGCAGCGGATGCTGTTGAACAGGGCCAGGATCGGGCAGGCGAGGGCTCCTTTGCTGGCCCCAGTAAGTTTTCATTTTAGACTAGTATCTATTTTTCCTAGCGTTCCTCATTTGATTTTTTCAAAATCGTCTTTGATCTTCTTGTAGACTGTATCTAAATTCTTATCCTGCCTCTACTATGACTCCCTGTGGTATTACTAGATCATTCTTATTAGTCTGTCTGTGTAGCTAACTAAGATTGCACGGTTGGCGAAACTCCCATTCTAGTCAGCAATAGCTCTATCAACTTAGTGCAGTCCTCTGGGATTGTCCATAATGTCTTTTGAAGTGTTCTATCTGCTTTGAAAATTCCCAACTATAAAATGTGAATGACCACCAAGAAAGAATAAGATACTACCTTTTGGTTTGGATAGGAGGACAATCCATACCACTAGTGTTGCGGTGACAATTCTTCTGCAGAAACAGAACTATGGACAATAAATAGTGCATTGCTTATCAATTATAATAGGCGCTGTTAGAGTTTCCACATACCTCTGTGATAACAGACTTTGAACCCCCAATGTCCTTACTGACTACATAGTGTGGCACAGTCATTTACCTCCCGAATTCATCGATGATTGATCCCCAATGATGATTATCCAACGTAGCTCAAGAGTACGGAGTCAGAGTCATGAAGTGTCAGAGGCACGGACTCATGCTTGCAAAAATTGCAAAACCTTTCGCTCAGTCACTCTAGTCTGGACCAAAAAACAAGGAGTCTATTTAAGTTTAAAAGCTTTATTAAAAGTAAACACATTTATTAAAATGAAGTCATTATAAAACTAAACGTTTAACTGATAATGGAAAAGTGGTTAGTGCTGACGATTAATTGAAGACATTTCTTGTGGTCGAGCCGAGCTCTCACCTGGTTTCAACTTGATCTTGTTGTTAGAAGTCCATCTTCTGTCTGTGTGGAGAAAAATGGTGCGTGTTAAAAAGCCAGCCTTCATCAGTTGTGCCAAAAAGTGCAGCAAGACAACACCCTTCCCTGGAAAAAGGGAAATTTTTTTTACTTTACAGTAGACAGTCACAAATTACATTGTTTTCACATGTCTTCATTCCTAGACCAAATACTAGTGAGTGGTTTATTCTAACATTCTTAAATGTACTTTGTAGGTGGAACATCTGGTGGCGGGGCCAGCGCGGAGGTGGTGGTGCTCGACACGGAGGCGGAGGGCAATTCTTCAGGGGAGGAGGCGGCGGCTGTAGTGCCCGCTGTGAGAGTTGAGATGGTGGTGGTGGCGGGCAGAGGTAAGCTCTTATATATTCCTTACTTATTGAGATTGAAGACGTGGCTGGGAAGGAAAGAATATGAGATGCATGGCTGGGTGAATGATGAAGCAATGATGGGTGGAAGGACAACAGCCTGGGTGGGTGACACAGAAACTGTATGTGTCCATATACCTGGATCATGCTACTATCTGACTCTTAGATAGCATATGTGTATCTAGAGCAGGGGTACTCATAGTACGGCCCGCGGGCCGGTGGCGGCCCGGCAAGCCTTCCTTGGCGGTGCGCAGACCTTGCAGACAATCACTGCTCCCCCGGCCCCCACAGAGCAGAGGCTTTGTTGTATTTCCCCTGTTAGCGCCCCTGCATCTCCACTCTGACAATCACTGCTCCCCCGCCCCCCACAGAGCAGAGTGGAGATGCAGGGCCACAAAGAGGTGAAATAGAACAAAGCCTCTGCTCTGTGGGGCCGGGCGAGCAGTGATTGTCAGGGTGGAGATGCAGGGGCGCTACAACAAACAAAGCCTCAATAATATGTTAATGGTCTTTTAAAGACCTGTTAAGTACTTTGGTGTGGCTGTCTGTGTGTGCGCGTTGAGGAAGCTGCCTCAGCCCGGGTTGAAGGCTGACACAGACAGACACACACACAGTGAGATGACACAGGGGGAGGGAGAGGGAGGGCAGGAGGGAGAGAGAGATGGAGAGGGAGGGCAGGAGGGAGAGCAGGAGGGAGAGAGATGTATGTAAATGCTGGGTCTGGTGGCTCAGTGGATGAAGGCATCTGCTGCAGGCACCTGTGTGCAACCTCATGGTCTCAAGTTTTCGTTTTGCTTTAGCCCCGCCCCCTCTGACTCCGCCCCCACCAGTGCGGCCCTCGGCCACAAACTACACTGTAAATTTAGCCCCCGAGAGAAAGTTTGTGAGTACCCATGATCTAGAGAGAGTAGACGGTCAGTGGATGATCTAAGTGTAACTTTGAAGAGCATGTAACACTGCACCCGCACGTCCGTTCCAGTGTAGGAAAGGCAAGGAAAAGAAGTTGTAATTTTGTCCAAATACTACCATCAATAGTAGCAGTAGTTTGTATTGCAAGCACAGCATAGATCCGGTTATTACGGTGGCCACTCCCTACCTCTCTTAATAAGTTTAGTAGTACTCAGTCATTCATGTGTGGATGTATCACTGGTCACTCAATAAAAAGCAAAGCACCCAAAGTCCTCCCATATGTAAGCAAAAACATCCCATGTGAAGTGATAGATAATCAGATTATTTATCTTCTTCATTTTCCATTTCTAGTACTCATTTGTACTGTAGGGTGAAAGCTAAATTAATTAAGCAGTAGCCCTTGTAACAGAGTATTCTCAGTGCCACCCGTAATAGAAAAGTAAGAGCTTCACCACCTGCATGTACTCGACCGGTACAGTAACGCAAGTCTAGGTCACTCATCATGGCGTGCGTCTCTTTTTCTTGGGTGCAAGTTCACTGCGCTGGCATTATGCCGGCTTGCAGAAGATAACGTACCAATTTTCCTAAACAAGAGACAAGAAGAAGAATAAGACTGGTGTACTTTCATAGTCGACTCCAATGGAAGTCCATAGTGCTCGTAGAATTTGCTCCTTAAACTCCCACTAATGTTAGAGCAAGGATGAAGAAGTGGGAGGTTAGATAGATATTGGCCTCAATAGTTATGTAATACGCTTGCAAGTTGCTAGTTGTACTGTAACACAAATTTCTGCTGAATGATTGAGTTATTCTTAAAGAGCATTGGTTACAGACTATGTCTTTCTTTCTTCATATAGATGCTCCTTCCAAACCAACAAGGAGGAAGGAGCTGTCTAGAGTGGCCCGGCAACGGAGGATCGATGCCACTGTTGCTGAATATCGGCGGCTGGTGGCCCTGGAGGACGACGAAAGTGTGCAGTCGACCACGACAACAACGTAGGCTGCATCGGCCTCCGTGCCCCCACGGGCTGCCACCCAGCACAGTGCTCCAGCCAGACCGAGCCGGGCTGCCAACGCCAAACGCCGAGCAGCAAGGACAACAGCTGCCTCTCACAGCCATTGCAACTACAAGGCACGCCTGCGCCGCAGTACCCTGAGGGTGTCCCGCCTTCAGCAGGAGCTCCACCACTTTACCAACGTGTTGGAGGGTCTCCGCTTAGAGCACGCCTTGCTCCACGAGGAGTTTGATGCCCTGGCCCAAAAAGTCAACAGCATCCACCCATAGTGTCCCTTGCCCCTTTTTTAGAGACTTTTGGGGGGTGGGAATCGGGAGTTGGGTTTGGGACTTTTAAAGGACAACCGTTGGGGTTAGGGAGGGTCTTGCGGGAGATTATTTTGTTAGGGATATAAATATACTTTTTCAAACTTTATCTGAGCATACCTGTTTTTTACTGCTTTTGAGTCTGGTGGGTGGGGGTTTAACAGTAAGTTTGTTTTCCTGAATAGTCCTAGGACTTTAGTAGTACTACCGTCAATCTCTTGTCTCTCCTAATACTCCATTATACTACCTCCAACCAAACACTTATCTTACCTGTAATTTGTGTTTGAAAGTAGGGCTAGGCCCAGGGCTGGCTCCAGGGGAAACAGCGAATAAGGTTGGCAATCCAGGGCGGATGAAATGTCCTCACTGCGGTGGTACTAGTGGTGTGACACAGTGGCAGTTGCATGCCTATGGAAAAAAAGAAAATGAAACCTGGTTTGTCCTTACTGTAGCATTACAACAACGGTACGATAGAGAATATAGCAGGTGACAGTACACTAGACTACAACAGTGCCACAATGTAGCCTAACAAATGGTAAAGTATTTATAGAATAACTTGTACTTGCGTAGGATTTCTTTGACATTGGCTAATACTACAAGAAATAGTACTGAAGCTGAGTAAGTCTAGAATATATCCTCGGATTCCTTCACCAGCCTGTTGCTATGACCTTATCCTCCCCAGCAAGTGTGTGGAATTATTGATGTCAGTTAGTCACACATCAAGCAAAACCACACAACCCGGGGGAAGAGGGTTAGGGTTTGTAAAATGGATAGGAATGGGGGTTTCTTTTTGGGTAGGTTTTGTTGAGAGAAAAAAAAAAAAGCACAGCATGGACAAACAATAATTGAACATAAAGAAATTTTTAGTTACAAAGCTAACCATAAATCTTTTACGTGCCATAAAGGAAGTGCATGCACTACTGAATGCATTGTTACAGAAAAGTAAGTAGTACTTTCGACAACCGTGAATGCCAGAATGCGACAGTACAGGGCTACATTAAATTAGGTTAAAAAAATAGCCGAAGTAAAACATATAGAATGGCTGTAGGGATCAATTTAGAAGCAGAGAGAGATCCAAGAAATGCAGTCACACACACTGATTGAATAACATAATGGATACTGTATCTGTATTGTTGTAGTTGTCCTGTTGAATTTGGTAAGTAAGTTGCATGCAGCAAACAATTCCTCTTATTAGCGCCACTCCTCCATTCCAGCTGACGCTTCGTCCATCAATGTTGGTGACCAGAAGACACCCTGTACACTGCCTGCCTGGCGGATGCTGAATTGCGGCTCGCTAATGTGACGCCTGACTCCATCCTTTTTTCCCCATTGCAGACTGAAACCGGCCTGTAATTATTGAACGAAAAACAGCACAGATAAATAAATATAAGGTATGTACGCTGTGTAGTGCAAAAAGTCACACTTTGATTTTCCTAATAGACAGTGCAACATTTTTGAAAGTGCGTACTCTGTCTGAGTCACTTTTTCAAGGATAAATAAGTATGGGCGAATTAATTTAGCGGATCTTTCCCCTCAAGCTAGGTGTACTGTAAACTGTGTTTTAGAGCAAAATTAGACCTTACCAGCAGTGCTTCCACCCAGACCCTTACTAAAGCCAGTTGCAAAAATGTAGAAGACCCCCAATCAGATCTCAAAAAACGAGGCCTAGCAGAAAACTGGTGACAAAACGTACTTCAAAAGTAAAAGTAGGCCCAAATACCCCCTTACCCACCGTGGATTCTATTCAAACCACTTGCAAGCAAGCAAAAGTATCCATAGCCAGCATCGCTCCAAGACTCGAAAACCCCCCCACCCAAACACATGCAATAGAAATACTGCTAACCCTAACGAGCCCAAAGTTAAGAATAGTGGCAGAGGCTTTCTTTAACTATGCCAAATCCCCCCTTTCCTACCATGGATTTTCTTCAAATCACTTGCAACCAAAATTGCACATTCTCACGAGTGCTCTAAGACCCCAGAACTCAGTTGCAAAAATCTAGAACACCCCAAAACACATGCAATCCTGCTGCTAGGGCTAACCCTAACGAACCCTAAGTTACAAAAAGTGCCAAAAGGCTTTTCCTTATGGATTTTGTCCCAACCACTTCTATCCGGTATTAGACCTTCCCAGGAATGCCCCAAGACCCGCCAACCCACCCGCCAAAAAGCACAACACCCCCAAACAGCCCAAAAGCAAAATCTCATACTTACAATATTTCTCGGCCTTCGGTCCAAACGCGCTGTGTAGCTAGGCCATAACTCCGGTTTACCACCACGGATTTCCTGAAAAGCAAATGCAATCAAGATTAGAGTGTCCCAGCAGTGCTCCCAGACCCTGAAACTCACCCACAAACAGCCGGAACCCCCCCCAAAGAGCTCCTCAAAGGCAAGCAAGTCAGCAAAAACACACAAAAAACTCTGCCTCCAATTTGGTCCAAACCACTTTTATCCGGTATTAGAGCTTCCCAGCAATGGCCCCAGAGCCGTCAACCCAGGAGAAAACGAGTAGAAGACCCCCAAACAGCCAAAGAGCAAAAGTACAAAAATGGGGACTTAGTCATTTTTTGGCCAATTTCCCAAATCACTCCGCGCGCACTCTGCAGCTAGGCCCTAACTCCCCTCTGCCACCATGGATTTACTTCAAACCTCTTGCAAAGTAAAGTATCCATAGCCAGCAGTGCTCCCAGACCCTGAAACCCACCCACAAACACCAGGAAGCCCCCCAAACAGGGCCCCGAAAACGCTACATTGAGCTAAATGTCAGAAATAGCAAAAAAAAATCCTTATGGATTTTGTCCCAACCACTTCTATCCGGTATTAGACCTTCCCAGGAATGCCCCAAGACCCGCCAACCCAACCGCCAAAAAGCAAAACACCCCCAAACAGCCCAAAAGCAAAATCTCATACTTACAATATTTCTCGGCCTTCGGTCCAAACGCGCTGTGTAGCTAGGCCATAACTCCGGTTTACCACCACGGATTTCCTGAAAAGCAAATGCAATCAAGATTAGAGTGTCCCAGCAGTGCTCCCAGACCCTGAAACTCACCCACAAACAGCCGGAACCACCCCAAAGAGCTCCTCAAAGGCAAGCAAGTCAGCAAAAACACAAAAAAAATTCCGCCTCCGATTTGGTCCAAACCACTTTTATCCGGTATTAGAGCTTCCCAGCAATGGCCCCAGAGCCGTCAACCCAGGAGAAATTGAGTAGAAGACCCCCAAACAGCCAAAGAGCAAAAGTACAAAAATGGGGACTTAGTCATTTTTGGGCCAATTTCCCAAATCACTCCGCGCGCGCACTGCAGCTAGGCCCTAACTCCCCTCTGCCACAATGGATTTGCTTCAAACCTCTTGCAAAGTAAAGTATCCATAGCCAGCAGTGCTCCCAGACCCCGGAACCCACCCACAAACACCAGGAAGCCCCCCAAACAGGCCCCCGAAAACGCTACATTGAGCTAAATGTCAGAAATAGCAAAAAAAAAATCCTTATTGATTTTGTCCCAACCACTTCTATCCGGTATTAGACCTTCCCAGGAATGCCCCAAGACCCGCCAACCCACCCGCCAAAAAGCACAACACCCCCAAACAGCCCAAAAGCAAAATCTCATACTTACAATATTTCTCGGCCTTCGGTCCAAACGCGCTGTGTAGCTAGGCCATAACTCCGGTTTACCACCACGGATTTCCTGAAAAGCAAATGCAATCAAGATTAGAGTGTCCCAGCAGTGCTCCCAGACCCTGAAACTCACCCACAAACAGCCGGAACCCCCCCCAAGAAGCTCCTCAAAGGCAAGCAAGTCAGCAAAAACACCAAAATAATTCCGCCTCCGATTTGGTCCAAACCACTTTTATCCGGTATTAGAGCTTCCCAGCAATGGCCCCAGAGCCGTCAACCAAGGCAAAAACGAGCAGAAGACCCCCAAACAGCCAAAGAGCAAAAGTAGAAAAATGGGGACTTAGTCATTTTTGGCCAATTTCCCAAATCACTCTGCGCGCGCTCTGCAACTAGGCCCTAACTCCCCTCTGCCACCATGGATTTGCTTCAAACCTCTTGCAAAGTAAAGTATCCATAGCCAGCAGTGCTCCCAGACCCCGAAACCCACCCACAAACACCAGGAAGCCCCCCAAACAGGCCCCCGAAAACGCTACATTGAGCTAAATGTCAGAAATAGCAAAAAAAAATCCTTATGGATTTTGTCCCAACCACTTCTATCCGGTATTAGACCTTCCCAGGAATGCCCCAAGACCCGCCAAAAAGCACAACACCCCCAAACAGCCCAAAGGCAAAATCTCATACTTACAATATTTCTCGGCCTTCGGTCCAAACGCGCTGTGTAGCTAGGCCATAACTCCGGTTTACCACCACGGATTTCCTGAAAAGCGAATGCAATCAAGATTAGAGTGTCCCAGCAGTGCTCCCAGACCCTGAAACTCACCCACAAACAGCCGGAACCCCCCCAAAGAGCTTCTCAAAGGCAAGCAAGTCAGCAAAAACACAAAAACAATTCCGCCTCCGATTTGGTCCAAACCACTTTTATCCGGTATTAGAGCTTCCCAGCAATGGCCCCCAAGCCGTCAACCCAGGAGAAAACGAGTAGAAGACCCCCAAACAGCCAAAGAGCAAAAGTACAAAAATGGGGACTTAGTCATTTTTTGGCCAATTTCCCAAATCACTCCGCGTGCGCTCTGCAGCTAGGCCCTAACTCCCCTCTGCCACCATGGATTTGCTTCAAACCTCTTGCAAAGTAAAGTATCCATAGCCAGCAGTGCTCCCAGACCCCGAAACCCACCCACAAACACCAGGAAGCCACCCAAACAGGCCCCCGAAAACGCTACATTGAGCAAAATCACAGAAAAGCGAAAAACACAGAAAAATCTGCACAATCCCAAGCCATCCAGCCCCTCCATGATGTTTAAATTCAAGACAACCCACAGAAAGACTAGGCCCATGCACCACTCACTACCCCTGGGCATAATGGATGAAAGCTAGGCAAAATGGGTGCAGGCCTGAGAACACTGCCTGCATTCAAAATGGCCCCCTCCCTCACAGCACATGGCCAGGGCCTGTAGCAGCACTCAAAATGGCCCCCAACCACATGGCCTGTCCATAACAGGCCAAAAAATCAAAAATCACAGAAAAATCAGCACAATCCCAAGCCATCCAGCCCCTCCATGATGTTTAAATTCAAGACAACCCACAGAAAGACTAGGCCCATGCACCACTCACTACCCCTGGTGAAAAGGCCACAACAGGCCAAAAAAACGAAAATCACAGAAAAACCAGCACAATCCCAAGCCATCCAGCCCCTCCATGATGTTTAAATTCAAGACAACCCACAGAAAGACTAGGCCCATGCACCACTCACTACCCCTGGGCATAATGGATGAAAGCTAGGCAAAATGGGTGCAGGCCTGAGAACACTGCCTGCATTCAAAATGGCCCCCTCCCTCACAGCACATGGCCAGGGCCTGTAGCAGCACTCAAAATGGCCCCCAACCACATGGCCTGTCCACAACAGGCCAAAAAAACGAAAATCACAGAAAAATCAGGACAATCCCAAGCCATCCAGACCCTCCATGATGTTTAAATTCAAGACAACCCACAGAAAGACTAGGCCCATGCACCACTCACTACCCCTGGTGAAAAGGCCACAACAGGCCAAAAAAACGAAAATCACAGAAAAATCAGCACAATCCCAAGCCATCCAGCCCCTCCGTGATGTTTAAATTCAAGAAAACCCACAGAAAGACTAGGCCCATGCAACACTCACTACCCCTGGTGAAAAGGCCACAACAGGCCAAAAAAACGAAAATCACAGAAAAATCAGCACAATCCCAAGCCATCCAGCCCCTCCATGATGTTTAAATTCAAAACACCCCACAGAAAGACTCAGTGCATCCACCACTCCACCACTGAGTACCCCTGGGCAAAAGGCCCCAAAACAGCCCAAAAATCGAAAATTCCAAAATTGTAGTTGCAGCAACTGTAATGCCCCAAACAAACTTACTTGTGAAATTTCTAATCCAAAAGTGATCCAAAGAAAGTCAAAAAGGCCTCAAATCCAAATATCCAGCAGCATCCACAAAAAGTAATCCTTCCAGCTCCAGATCCAAATGAAAAGTGACCAGGAGATGGACAAAGCACTGGGAGGAGCCTGCTGGACAGGAACAGGAAGTTGAAGACTGTGGGGCACTTCCTTCCTCCCACCCCCCACCCTCCCCAAAATGGACTCCTCGCAAAAAAAGTGCAGGCAAATGTCAACCTGAGGAGTTATTCAGATAAAAATCATCATTTCCAGAAGGTTTATGCTGCTTGCTGGTGGATTTCTTGTGCAGAATTGCAAATTTTGTATTTTCGCGAGTGCAAGATTGTTGCTGCTCGCCGCATCTCCAAGCTCGCAATTGCGAAGTACCGCGATACGTGATCACGGCGTACTCGCGTTGGCAAACTCTCGCTGTACAAGTTGGCAAGCCGCGATTACGTAATCGCGCTTGCCAAATTCCCGCGGGATCCCGCTGCAAGATCCAAAATGGCGCAGCACTCGCAAAATATCAAGAAAAATAACTCACCAAACGATGAATGACGGTAAGTAAACGCCGCGCGCCGCAAAATTGTATCACCAAGAAAAAAAAAAATCCGCTGCGTGCGAATTTGCGGATTTTGCGGGAAATTCGCGAATCTCGCGGATTGCGAATTTACCGAAAATCCGCAAAATCCGCGAGCGTAACGGATTTTCCGCCCATGCTTACTAAACACCTTCAAGGTATAAATGTACCTTCACTTGCCATAGCAAACCACAGTGTGGTTGGGCTACTTACTTGCACGATGCGGCTCGCCACCGCAAGTTTGGAAGGAATTCAAGTCCCCAACTGACACGCTGACCAGACGCTGTCATCCTCCTCGCAGAGAATCAAGCTCCAGTGTTTCAGACTCCCTTTGCAGGGTGTTAGAGATCGAGTCCCAAAAAAGAGATTCCAACCTCTCTCATTCTAAGGTATGTAGCAGACTAGAACCTAGAGAAACTTTTGGCAACTCTTGGCAAAACTAAACCTAAACTAAACAAGACTATAGCTAAACAGCACCTACTTCTTCCCTCGAACTACACTTAGGTTAGGTACACTGGGGTTGGGGTAGGATTATTTTAGAAGCACCAGTTGAGTATTTTAGCCTGTGTAATTTATGCATGTATTTATATATATGTCATAGCTACAGACCATGCTATTGCAGTATTGTTTTATCTTACTGCTTAACGCAGTACGTATTACACTTCGCATTCTGTCTTACGATTGTAGCAGTTCATATCTCTTTCACGAGAAATAAGACTGTTCAATAAACCCTTTTTATTGAAACGCTAGAGACATACTGACATACTGACCTCAGTCCTATGTCAAAACTATAGTGTATATTATTCCAATGCGCAGAGCCTATCAGGGATATAGGAACTATACTACAGAAACAATCTACTGGTTACGAGCTCTAAAAAACAGACGTTTAACAATTTGACAATGACAAATGCAATGATATAATTAAAAACTTTAACAAAGTGTAATGGTTAGTTCAGAACAATACGAGCTGACTTTTAGCAGTGAAATTGCAAATATGGGATTCAGATTTTTGGAAAAAATTGTTATTACTTCATGAACTGCATGAACTTACTTGGCATAGTTTGCTAAATTTCACCAGCGCCACCACATCAATAATGCACATAATGGAAAAATATAAAAGAGATTAGAAGAAAAAAGATTTTACAGAAAAGATGGTACTTTGTCCAAAAAACCTTAGTCCCCTCCCATTGCCTACATCCTGAGGAGAGGAATGCTTTGTATAACACACAGAGCAAAGGGAGCCCAGCATCCTGTTAATCTCGGCTCCGTGGACAAAAATAGCAACGAAGTGTGTGGAGAAAAAAGGGACAGGTGACCACTATTGTCCCTCTTTGGCCTTAACGCAGGCTATACCTTACTCACCAATGTCCAAAATTTTCCCTAGCGTCTGAATTACACCCTATGTCACACCCAGAGGTGCATTTTTAATTTGGTTTTTTTTTTCTAGCGTCTTTGGAGGTTTCCCCTTGCTCCTGGCTTTGGGCGACGGAATTCTGTTTTTGTTTTGTCTGTTGCAAAATGGATGCACAGTATGTGCCCATAGACGTTGTGTGTCATGCCTGGAGGTCCAAGCGAATAACACCTCTCACTTCTTTCAGATAGTACCAGTGTTACGAAAATGATAGCACTCCTTTAGTCTGAAAAATAAGTTCAGGATGCTGGCTCTATATCACACCCAGAGCCTAAGCGTACCGTTTGTGTCAAGCCCAGTGATCCAAGCTGTACCTGTTATACTCCTAGAGACAAGCATAGCCTGTGTGTCACACCCAGTGGTCCATGCAACAAAACTGTTGCTACCTTCACCTTCTGTACCATGCTGACTAGGGAAAAGCAAAAGTGATCTACGCGCTTGTCCGAGTTTGCCACACATCACATTCTGGGACTAAGGAGCAGATGTAGTCTCTTACCCTGTGACAGCGGTCTCCGAATGGACCTCCGTCTCATGGATTCAGGAGAACTTCTAATCAATCATGGTGTCGGCTCACCAATCTCGTTTGTAGAAGTGCATTCGTTCTGTCTCGTGTCCTACAGTCAACAGCAGTCGGGCTCGATGAACCAATATCTACTGTCTGGCTCGCCAAAATGTGATTTTACCATAAATAAATGAAAAGACAAGAGGCGTTTGGCAAAACAGGAACAAGTTGGTTTAATTAAACACAGCAAGTGGGAGAGTATCGACAGAGGTGTGTCAGATGACAATCTCAGAGTACAGAAGTTTTGGCCACACATATGTGTATTTTTTTGGGTACAATAAAACACTTCAGAATTCTTTGAAAAGCATAATAGTCATACAAAACAAGCATTTGTTTAGAGTTAGAGCTATTGGCGCTGTAATGGAAATGTTTGTTACTTATGAAGGTGTTTGTTTTTAGCACCTTTAAATGCCCTTAAGTAATGTCTCACAGCTGCATTTTTTAAGGTGTTTGCAACCTTTTATATGCAGTAACCAAATGAGAAAGTAACTAATTACAGTTTTACCTCGGCCCCCTGGCTATCCGGGTCAGTTCACATACTGCTTTTTAGGCACTTCAAACAATGGGCTCAAAATGCATTAACACAGAATGCAATACTCTCAGATGTCATTGCGATTTACACAAGCAGGGCTGCACTATACAATAGGTGAAACTGGACAATATGCAGGTGACTCTGCTTCAGGGTCTGTAATATTTACTGCAGTAGGTAATTCACATATATAATCCTTAGCCACAGCTTTGATTGGTGGGCTGGATGGGCTGGCTCATCTGCTGCTGCAGTTTAGCCATGTACTTATACACATCTGCACACATGTAAGCACAATGTCATGCTTTTATCACACAGAGTGTAGTGGTATACACCCATATTGTACAGGGAACCTTTGAAATATGGAAATATTTCACAGCTTTCGATAAAATATGGAAATATTTAACTACACCCCACCCTCCGTCAAATATGGTTTTCGTCATAAGGACAGCCCAAACTACTCTACACAGCTTTACAATTGTCCATGATTTGAACTACATTCTAGTAACGAAAGCTAAAAATGTATGTTTGACAAAATAGTGCAAATAGTCAAGAACTGTTATTACTGCATATAGCACAAGAAAAAGTTTCAAAACCATAGTTCACAAGAATAAAAGTGTATGCTTCAATATTTCTAGAAATTGTCTTTAATAAATTATTTCATAAGCATGAACGTACTTTTAAATAAACAAACATCATAAATACTGTGTAATTTACTGTTTGCCTATTGATTGTTTCAGAAGCACAATACAGTTACCCCAAACAAATAGTAGTCTAGTTAGATTCACATTGGCAACTACAGAACTCATCCAGAGGAACATGAAATACCATGTTTAAAACAGCACCGTAAAACTAAAATATTGCACTTAAACATCGCCTACTTATGCAAATTGACCTTTTACTATTCTGTGTACAATGAACAGTCAAAACATGTCACTGCTTTTATTAAACCAGGAGAAGAAGGAAATGTGAATGAACACGCTTTCTCAGGCTAACTACACCTAACATGGCTCCTTTTGGGAAGTTGCAACACTTATATTAGCACTGTCACTGTAGTAGAGGCACTTGAAGCATGCAAACAAAAAAAGGACTAAACTGGGGAAGGGCTGCCTCGGAAAAAAGAGCGTGAGTGGCCATTTTAGGATGATAAATGTTAGGCAACACCGATTGACAAGATACTGTTAAAAAACGTAAAAGGAGGTTCATAGATAAATGAGTGACAAGTAGTGTTTATTCCGCTTCCAAAAATAGTTACAATTATTGCAGCACATTATTTCTTCAAAGCAATGTATGCAGGCACCTTAATGTACAAAACATAATTTTTTGCTTTGTCCACGTTTTCTAGTTACCCTTCTTGTTCCAAATGCAATGTTTCTACTACTTGCATGCTTCTGACAAACTACGTAACTGTTTCAAGTTAGCTGCGCTGGTGAAGACACACCACTGGCTAGCCCTGTGATTTTGTAAAAAAGGGCGTCCTTCTATTGTGCCTACTTCAGAAGCCCTTTTGAAATATGGTAAACAGCCCGAACCGGAGTAATTTGTTTTCTACAAAGGCGCCTCCCTGCCCTTTATAACCCCACCTATGTATGAATATGTAGAAACGCCATAAAAAGCTTGATTGGAACTGCTCGCTGCAATGTATGTAAGCACCTTAATGTATTAGAGAGCGCGATCAGAACTACTGACAGCAATGTATGTAAGCACCTTAATGTACTAGAGAGCACGATCAGAACTGCTTTCAGCAATGTATGTAAGCAGCTTAATTCATATGACATATTTTTTTTGCTTTGTTCACATATGAATTCCTAGTTACCCTTCATGCTCGAAATGCAATGTTTCTACTACTTGCATGCTTCTGACAAGCTGCGCAGCTGCTTAAATTGAGCTGCGGTGGTGACGCCACACAACTAGCTAGCCCTGCAATCTTGTCAAAAGTGTGTAGTTTTATTATATCTACTTACTTCAGAAGCCCTTTTGGAATATGGTAAACAGCCCAACTCTGGTTCAAGTTTTTCTGCAAAGGAGCCTACCTGCCTTTTTATAACCCTGCCTATGGCAAGGAGCAGGAAAACATCAAAAAACACAAGATGCTACAGGCGCCATGCCAAAAAAATTAAAGGCGCTTAGCTGCCATGGTGTGTGATGTATGGCGGGACGTGATGCACGGAGCATAAATACAAACGTCGTCATGCCGGAAGTAGGAGACACTCAATAGAGAAAGTAGTGCTTACAAGACTAAATAACACATACCATGTAACAGCCGAAGTAAAGGGGCCA
Organism: Lissotriton vulgaris; assembly: GCF_964263255.1. Taxonomy (NCBI): domain Eukaryota; kingdom Metazoa; phylum Chordata; class Amphibia; order Caudata; family Salamandridae; genus Lissotriton; species Lissotriton vulgaris. Next base: position 1,914,822,897 of record NC_141687.1, on the reverse strand, counting down.
GTAGCCATGGAAGGTTTCAAAGGAAGACAAGGCGGTACTAAGAAGCCTATTAAGTAATCATAAGCCAGCATTTATGAAGGACAAAGACACAAGCCAATGAAAAATATGGGGGCGGAGTGGGCGGGGCTTCTCTTCTATACTCCGCTACAGCAGCTCCTCAGAGAAGTGCATGCCTGCTAACTCAGGCTCGACCTAAAAACCATCTGATAAGGGGGACATAGATGGCTCTCGACTTTGTTGAGAGATTCTCTTGGTGCGGTTTTGTCTTTGGGCTAAGTGTAATTCCATCTGTGACCTGTTAAATGGGAGGCTTGGGTTTGGGTCGCAGGGCCTGTCTGACCACGTATGTCTGACATAGGGTTGATGGGGAGGTCATCTCGGATGAATTCAACACCAATTATATGAATTTGTGAGTGTGTGTACGTATAACATGGTGGTCTTTGATATTGTATTTTCCGATATTCTCATCATTATTTGTACAGTTGTTACATCATACATCAACATTTCATTCACTGATATTGACATCATTATGTGGACCTAAGTCACAGTGTAGGATTTACTAGTATTGACATCACTGTGCGTGCATAGATTACAGTGTACATCGATATTGCATTTATTGGTACGGCTGCTTCTATGCGTACAAACATCAGGGTGTACATTCCTATCATATTTATCGATCTCAACACCTGTTTCCTTTTTATTCTTGTAAGAATTGTATCTGAGTCTGGCATTTCAGTTTTATGGTGGTAAAAGGTTAAATAACTTGCAAGGTGGTTCATTTACTTACACAGATTTATAAGACGTGGTGCTTGAAATAAATGATTAGGTCTATTCAGGGCTAAATATTCCTGGAACATTCAAAGTGCCAAGTGAAAGCACATATAATTGAAAATCCATTAACTGATGACTGTTGGCATGCTGCGTGTGCAATTAGTATGCAGATATAAAATGTAAGAAAACACGCCAATCACTGGTCAGGTTGTAAGAGCTGTGATGGCAGATAGCTGACTGTGGTTGTGTTTGGTACTTACCCAGAAGTGCGATTGCTCTCAAAAGAAATGCACTGCGCATCAAGTTGGTACAAGCTACAGCAACAACTAAGGATGTGTTGCATACTGCCGCTATGTAAATGTTACACAGCTATAGCTGCCGATTAAATTGAAGTGTATAGTAAAGGAGATCTATTATAAAGTTTCAACAAGCTTTGGTATAGCCAATAGGTCTCGCCTTTGGGACTTTATTAGTGTTTAGCCATGCAGTACATTATCCTGTGTATAATGCCACCAGGGATTGATGAGCTAGACAATTACTACACACTGAGTCCTGTGGTCTGAATCAGGAATACATGCTCGCCTCAGAAAAAAGTTTGGACTCATTCCCAGGTTTTTTAATGCACAAACAGAAAGGCAAGTGCCTCGATGCAAGTTAACAGCACTATAGCATTTTGTGTGAGACTGCATCACTATATTATTGAACATCCTGAAGAATCAGAGTCTGGGGCAAGTTTTGCTTAACACAATAAGATGACAAATTTAACAGACCTACAGCTGAATTGTTTGAGCAGTGCATGAACCTTCCTCTATGGGAGTTCATGGACTGCCATCCTTCACTGCGCTGTATTGCAGAGTGCTGTAAGTAATATTAGAAGAGTGGAGGGTGCGGTCAGCAGTATCAAAAGAGTGTGAGAGTGCTGTCAGTAGCCTTAGAAGCGTGCTGGCAGTAGTATCAGAATAGTGGCATGCTTTCAGTAGCATTAGATGAGTGTGAGAGTGCTGTCAGTATTATAAGAAGAGTGTGAGAGGGTTGTTAGTAGTATTACAAGGGGTGTGCTGTCAGTAGTATTAGAAGAATCTGAGTGTTGTCAGTATTCTAAAAGAGTGTGAGAATGCTGTCAGTAGTGTGTGATTGCCAATCTGTAAAGGGTGCAAGACTAACGTTCATGGTAGATCAGCACCACGATGTATGAAATGAGTACACACTCTTATCCAGTGTAAATGGAAAAATGGACTGGCAGGTAAAAACATGGGGGCAGATTTACAAACCCCTTGCGCTGCCACTACGTTACTTTTTGTTACTTTTACAACGCCTCAGAAACATCGGAATCCAAGGAAAGGCACTGGAATGGATCACCTCGTTCCTCACCGGAAGAACCCAGAGAGTCCGCCTCCCACCATTCAAGTCCGAGGCCTCTGAAATCATCTGCGGCGTACCACAAGGATCCTCACTCAGTCCCACCCTCTTCAACGTTTACATGAGCCCCCTCGCGACCATCGCCCGCCAACACAACCTCAACATCATCTCTTACGCGGATGACACTCAACTGATCCTATCCCTCACCAAGGACCCCTGCACCGCCAAAACTAACCTACACGAGGGAATGAAAGAAGTCGCTGAATGGATGAAACAAAGCCGTCTGAAACTGAACTCAGACAAAACAGAAGTCCTCATCTTAGGTAAATCCCCCTCTGCATGGGACGACTCTTGGTGGCCGGAAGCCCTCGGAAAAGCACCCATCCCGACAGACCACGCACGGAACCTAGGCGTCATCCTGGATTCTTCTCTCTCTATGAACAGACAAGTCAGCGCCGTATCCTCTTCCTGCTTTAACATTCTTCGCATGCTCAGAAAAACATTTCGCTGGATCCCCTCCGAAACAAGGAAAACAGTCACCCACGCTCTGGTCACGAGCCGACTGGACTACGGAAACACCCTCTACGCAGGTACTACCGCAAAACTCCAGAAGAAACTACAACGAATCCAAAACGCCTCAGCCAGGCTCATATTAGACATCCCACGCAACGAACACATCTCTAGTCACCTTAAAGACCTCCACTGGCTACCCGTCAATAAGAGGATTACTTTCAGACTGCTTACCCACGCACACAAATCACTCTACGACATCGGACCAGAGTGCCTCAACTCTCGACTGTCCTTTTATACCCCCTCCCGCCAACTTCGCTCCTCCAACCAAGCCTTCGCCACTGTACCTCGCATCAACAAGACCACCATGGGAGGCAGATCCTTCTCATACCTGGCTGCCAAAACATGGAACTCTCTCCCCGATTACCTTCGTCTCACCCAGAATCATCTAGCGTTCAGAAAGCAACTTAAAACGTGGATATTTGACAAATAATCCTCCTCCCCTTCCTTAGCGCCTTGAAACCCTCTGGGTATGTAGTGCGCTATATAAATGTTATGACTTGACTTGACTTGACTTTGTGACACACCGGCGGCGCATTGCACTGCCACATATTTACAAGGACAGGAAAAACCACCTTATGTGGCTTTTCCTGTCCTTGTAAATTCAGCCCCTTTACAAGCAGCACTTTGCGTGAAAGGGGCGTTCCATAGGGGTTGCTGTGGGTGTTACCACGCAACACCCATGGAACCAGACACATTTCCAGATTTACCAGGATTTGTAAACCTGGAAATGTGTCAGTATGCTACGCCACCCTAAGAGTGGCGTAGTGAGGCGCAACGAGGAGAAATGTTTTAATTTCTCCTCGCTTTTTTCCTCTTTTAATGCATGCTACATTCAACTGCATGCATTGAAAGAGAAAAATGCCTGTAATTATTGTTTTTGTGCAGGAAGTTGCCCCTTCCTGCACAAAAACAATCTCCCCATGACCCAGTCATCCTTTCACCATGGTGCAAGGGATACTGCGCCAGCGCATGGCATCTGTTTGTGCGCCAGCGCAGGGGACAGCACAGGAATGCAACATCATTTTAAATATGTCACATTCCTGTGATCTGAAGGTGCCACAGCGTGGCCCAACCAAAGGGCATGCGGTGCCACGCTGCTGCACCTTCTTGTAAATCTGCCCCATGGTGCTGTGGTGGAAATCAATACCTCCTGCACTCAAGTGTACAAACAAACCACAGCAAGATCAATTGCATTAAGTTTATCGCAGCCACATTTAGAATCGTTGTAAGTATGTATACTCTTTCGTAAGGTACAAAAATGGTTGCGACTCTACGTTACAATATTGTGATGAATATGCTGAGACGCGAGCTCACATGTTGTGTGTGCCTGCACACATATGAAACACAACAATGCCATCTTGGAGAGGCGAACAATGAAGGTGCAAGGCTAATTTTTACTTTCTTTACTCACACTGGTTTTCAAAAGGCAGGGGGAGCAGTTGTGAGAAGATCCCATGCGGCCCTGCTGAAATATTACAAGCAGCTAGGGCCACTGTAACTGTAAACAGGCAAACATTCACATGAGCAGGAAACAAATAAAACAAGTATTACTATGTTGCAACTCAGCGATACTCACTATGTGGACCATGGAAGGATAAAAGGCAGTCAGCTCTTTCAGAATTCGTACCTCGGAAGCACAGGTCACACAAAGAATTTGGCAGCAGCTGCAATATTAGACTGAGCTATCTAACAGTTAGAATCTGACATTGCCCGGGCTATCTTAGAGACCTTAAATTCCACTATGTACTTTTTCAAAAACTGCACACATTTTTTAAATGTCTTTTTAAATATCATATAAATGATGATAGGTGACCCCTTCTGCTACTGATGTGGGCAATTTCATGCACACATAACAATTACTAATTTCCATAGATTCTACATAGTGTACTAGCAAATTAGCAAATACATTTAAATCTGTTCTGTTTTTAGCTCTACTATAGTGTAGTTCTACCTCTTTTTTAAAGGTATCTACCCTTTCATGTGTATCTACCTTTCCATGTGTACTAGTATCAGTCTGTCTATTCTTACTCATTATAGAAGGTAAAGCTACTGTCAGTCCTAACCATGCGATGAGTACTATCGATATACTACATGTGCATATTCTAAAGCATGTTTTTAAACAATTTCTTTTCGGTTTTCCAACAGCATTATAATCAGCCATGTTGACTAAGGTGACTTAACCCCTCTTTGTAATTTTACACAGTCTATAACCTGTGAATTTTCTTTCAGGTTGGTCTCACTTCTTCGTCAATCTGATCAACAATTAATTTGTCTTCACTTTCATCACTTATTTCTAAGTTTTCAAAATCGTCAAGGATGGCATTAGTCCATTCAGGACCTTTGAATTTATTATTCAGTCTTTTCAATCGTGGACTCCTCCTTCTTGGGTTCTGTTAGATCGGGGCGTCTCTAGTTGGCAGTGGTATTCACCTTTGTCCAAATAAGGACCCTTACTTCTAAGACAGGATAAGGGGATTACACTCCTGGTCACCCCCTTGGTAGCTTGGCACAGGCAGACAGGCTTATCTCTGAGGCAGTGTGTTAAGCATTTGTGAATATCAGTAATTAAGTGAAAACACTACAGATGGACACAACACAGGTTTTATAAAATTAAGTATTCTTTATATAGACTTAAACACAAGACCACAAATGACAAAAATCCCAATACTACACTTAGGATTGCTTTAAAGATGATTAAAGTTGCTTAGTTCAAGTTGCTGGTAAATGCGACAAAGTTCTCAACAAAGTTCCTGGATGCGTAACGCAAAGTAAACAAAAGGCTTGTAAAAGGGGAGATGAGTCGGTTCCGTGATCCGGGGGAGAAGTTGCGTCGTGCCTCAATGTTTGCGCAGAATATGGAATGCGTCGTGATCCTTACCGGTGTGGAAGTGATGCTTAGATTCTCGGCCTGCGGGCCCGTTGCGGTGCGCAAGATTCTCAACAAAACAATTGCCAGTACTGCCAATTAATTTGACAAATTTAAGAAGCACAAAGATATTAAACATTTGTCGCATAACCACAACACAAATTGTGACTGACTTAATCTTTTTATTTTTTTGTTAATTCATAAATATTTTTTATCACACTGTATCTAAAATTTTTATAATCATACAAAAAAGAGCGGAAGAAAAGAGAATTTGTGTTGATATATACTGTGTAGAGAACAGAAGAAACAAACAAAAGGGGCTAAATTTGAAAGTGGGACCATGTGCAGCAACTAATTCATTTACTCATTCCCATACATACTGTGAAACTATCATACATATTTCTCTGACATTCAAGGTAAATTTGTATAAGGGATGCCTACAGACAACATAGAACAAACAAGTACACAAAGAAAAGCAAGTTTTAGTGCAAAAGAACAAGAAGAAGCGAGAAGTAGCCTCACCAAGGTTCAACAGAACCAAAGCTTATCAGTGGTGGGGTACTGTGAGGAAAATGAAATTTTACGTGGCCAATGTGTCCCCTGCATGTACCCCACGTTTAGCGTATGTTCACGTCACCCATGCACTTTCCCTCTCATGCCTGTAATAATAATGCCTCTGCATTTCCGTCCCATGTTAGAATGTCAGTTACCAAGCCTTCCATGAAAGAAACGTTAATTCTGCACTGAGGCCTATGTTGCCCATGTTGCCAATGTATTTGCATTGTGCACGTTTAAAAGTCGAGATGAACCCGTTTTGTGGTTCAGCCTGAGCCAGGACCCGAATTCAGGCTCCATGCCTCCAGACACTCTGAAAGCTGCAGCTCAGCTATGTATCCCTGACCTCTCGCATACTTTCTGCTCAGCCGAGAGGGGCCCAGTCCGGCCTACCAAGTTCAGAAGACCCTTCCTGAACCTTAGTGGTGATGGAACCCGATTCTACCTTAACTCGAGTTACTGAAATAAAGCCCTTTTGAATCGGACACCACGGACTCTGCCTCTCATTATATGCATGACCTTTTGTTTAAGTATAGAAATTCCGACAGGGTAATATTTAATTTACCACGTAATTCTGGCGCCCGAATAGGGACAAGTCCCCTTCCCCACGCGCCGGTGATGTAGGTCCAGCCCTTGCCCCCTTCTACAGCCGTGACGGACTTCAAAGTGTACACGACAGCGGGACTTCCTGCTTACTCCCTCAGGCCCACGGAGGAGACGGACTGCGACCAGGCATCCACACGAGGCGGTGAGGATTGCGGATCATCCCAACCAGAGCCCAAGCCGTGAGAGAGCAAGGTCCGAGGTATCCAGAGGCCCACCTGTTCCGAGGCGCATGCGCAGCACCACAGTCACGCAGTATCGAGTTTTCGAGGCCTTCAAGTTCTGCTTCCCGGTGAGTACCGTTATTGGGAATGCATAAAGAATAAAGTTTCAAGACGGGTTCATTTATTTGAGCTCGGTAAAGACGTGTCTGGTCACACAGGTACGGTAAAGACGGGTCCATTTCGGTGGGCACGGTAAAGACGTGTCTCTTTATGAGACCGGTATGGTTGTACTGTATTCCAGTGCATAAAGTTAACGGTTTTCAAGTTCATGTTTTCCCCATGTATCAGTCAAACTGTATCTGTTTTAGTGTTTTAGTGTTGTAGTGTGAATGATTGTTTCAGTCAGTCTATTTTGGTGTATATTGTGTTTTCGTTAAGTTCGTTCCAACATGCCACTGTTTTCGAAATTACGTCAGATAGGGACCAGGAAAGGGATACTCGAAGAGTCAGTTCCCGTCCCACCTAGAGACACACCTGGTCATTTTATGTATAATAAACACGGGCTAGATGCCATATTGTTTTTAGACTTGTGGGTAGATTACACGAAAGATTTAGAGGAGAAGTACAGATGGCCTGCTTCAGGAACATGGGATTCTGAATGCATTATGAAAGTAGAGGAAGTGCTATGGAAAAGGAAAGTAAGACCGTCTCAGAAAGATGCCATTGAGTTATGGCGTAAAGAAGCGCATAGGAGAGCAGAGAAAGAATTCCACCAAGCAGAGAGAAGTAAACAAGCAGCGGAAAAAGCCAAAGAAAAGGAACTGCGGGAGGAGGGGGAACGGGTCAAGGCAGAACAAGCTGATAGAGAAAGAAATGCACTCGTTGCTGGTATTTATCCCGTCCTCTCAGAAGAACTAGCTAAAGTGACCCCCTCAGAAACATCGCGTAGGTCGCATACGCCACCACCTGTACCCTTTAGAGTCCGTAGAACAAAGCCGACAGCATCTGAGGCTTTTATTTCCTCCTATCTAGAAGAGCCCGCACCGGACTATGTAAACGCAGATTTTCCTCCGCCCCCATCAGCGGATCAGCTCCTACAGTTGCAGCTTCCGCAGGTCGTGAAAGACGACGTAGGTGCCGAGGCAGTGGGAGGCGGGCCACCGGCAACGCCACGAACACCGCCAACGACACGAACACCGCTAGGGCTATCACGAACGCCACAAATGACATCAACACCATTTAAGTATACTGTAACAGTTCCACGTTGTATATATGACCCAGTACCAGGAGAGGGCTCAATGCTCGTGTGTTCACTAAGATTAAGACATGCCGTCGACTATTTGGTCACATTACCAGGCATGAAGGAACACCTAGATAAAATATACCATTTCATTAGAACGGGGGAGGGACCCGAGAGTATAGAAGAGGCCATGGAACAAAGAAAGGTGGAGGTTAAGAACTTCATTTTACGTTTTATGATTAACTGTCTGATCAGGGAACAAGACCAACCAGACAAAGAGGTAAAGAAAGGTCTAATGGATTGGAGTGACAACATAGCTGCCGGTCGGCATGACAAACAGGGACAGACAGAAAGTATGTACAGGAAAATACGAAAGGCGATCATAGAAATACACAAGGAAGAGTCTGACGGGCAGTATGAGTCATCATCGGAAGATGTTGAGCCAGAAACCGAGGAAAAGGACAAAATGAATTACGTAGGCAAAGCACGACAGTTTGACAGGCCCAAGTGTCTCGACTACCGCAAACAGGGACATTCTATAAAAGAAAGATATTCCCTTGAAAATTTGTTCCAAGCTACTGAAAAAGCACTGAAACGACGGGTAGAGAGCGAGAGACCCCACACCCCACACGAACAGGAATTGGTCCGGTCAGCTGTCCAATGGGTGTCTAATTCTAACATATATAGCAGTGATATAGTGGCTCAGACCTTTTTGAGCCTTCCGCCGAACGAACAGCGTTTGGCTGGTATTTACATGGTTCAACATTTAATAACATTGTATGAGAGTCAATATTCTGATCCCGGTCCATTGTATAAATTACTGGACGATATACTTCTAGAAAGATGGACAGACCTAGGTACTGAATTAATTAATGTCATTCTGGACCAACGACATAAGTACTTGACTTCTCTGACCACATGCATGCTTCCCGCCCTACACCACGACAGAAAGAACTTACGCATAGACAGACAGAACCCCCTACGAGAGGTACATCCCGTCAAAAATACAGCGGGTGAGCTACAACGAGAGTAAGTTTATACACCCTTAATGAAACTAGAAATACTGGAAATGAAAAAGATGTTGCCCTGCCATGATAAAGTCCCGGGGGGGTTTCACCGAGAATTAAAAGACATTCTCCGCATAGGGGATTACACGTACGCTGACATTATAAAATTATTGAAAGTACTGTTGCCTGCTGGTATTTACGAAAAGCTTAAGGAAAAGGACTGGGAGGTAGGAGAGAAAAAGTTAAGTTGGGCAGAATTGGAAGCAGAGGATAAAGGACGGCACCCTGGTGTTGGTCTTGGGGACAAAGCTAAAGCACTAACTGAACTCCTAATACAGGTTCTGCCGAGATTATTGATTACTAAAAAGGAAGATTGGGATGCTATTTCAGCCTGTAAACAGAAACAAGACGAGGACACAAGTGATTTTTATTCTAGATTCGAGAAATGTTTTTCTATTAATAGTGGCCTTAAGCCCAGTAGTGAATCATATCCACATCTTTTCGTGAGCAAATTAGTAGAGAATTCCTTACCCCAGATCAAGAATAGAGTACTGAAGGTTGAGAGTACTTGGCAAGCAAATAGCCCTTCACAAATGTTGCAAATGTTACAGTATCATCAGAACCGAATTAGAGAGGAACAGGATCATGAAAAGAGACGCATGAAAGATACGAAAATGAAAGTGCTGGTTACCCAAACGATACCAGCTAATGCGAACAAAAAGGGCACGACACTTGTTAATGGGAACTGTAATTATTGCAAACAGCCAGGTCACTTTGTAAAAGATTGTGCTGTCCTGAAACACAATATAGCTACAGGCAAGACAAAAGAACGACCGCATCCTCCTAGGCAGAATAGCACCCCACAGAACACACAACAGACAGTAGCGAATTTTCCACCCCCACCACCACCTGCCACACAACATGCCACACAACAAATGTACCAGTACACACAGTCGGACTATCCAGAATACCAACAGTTCTCATGAAACAGCCTAGAGAGGGAAGTTGGCTTGCCCCTATTGAGGTTCCTGTGGATCAAGAGGGTCCCTATGTACATAGTCGTGTATTGGGAAAAGACAGAAAATTTCTGATTGACACAGGGGCGAGCAGAACTACCATCAGCCATGACGAGGTTCCAGGGGCACCCCTCTCAGGCTCACAGAATGTTTCCCTGGGATTTTCAGGAAAGCCTATTGTTAACGAAGTGTCAAAACCAGTTTCCCTAGGGGTCGGTCCATTGTCACGTACCACAGACTTGCTGCTTACTAAGTCATGCCCAGAAAACTTGCTTGGTATAAAGACATTGAAAGAACTAGGAGCAGTTATATGTTGTTCTCCGGAAGGAGTACGACTGTTCTTACGTGATTTTAAGGGACATTATGTGTTGAAAGAGTTTGACCACAGACTCCAGAATGTACCACAGCACCTATGGGCACAAGGTCCGACTGACGTAGGTTACATGCACATTACACCACACCGTGTCACTCTCAAAACAGGAGTAGTATTACCACGAATCCGACAATACAAGTTACCACCTGATGCCGTAGTAGCCTTACTGAAAATTGTTGACGAACTCATTGCACAAGGAGTGGTAGTGGAAACTGACTCGAATGTATGTAATTCACCTGTCATCCCTATTCTTAAACGAACAGACCCTAATGCACCACCAGTTTACAGACTAGTTGTTGACCTGCGAGAATTGAACAGATGTGTAATCCCTCAATACCCAGTGGTCCCAGACATTTCTTCATTACTGACTGCTTTTGATTCAGAGGCAACGTTCTTTACCGTAATTGACTTGAAGAATGCTTTTTTCAGTGTTCCAATTCATCCAGATAGTCAGTACCTCTTCGGATTCAGTTTAAATGGACGCAGCTTTAAATTTACGAGAGCTCCCCAAGGTTTTACAGAGAGTCCTAGCATTTACAGCCAAGCATTAAAAAGACAGCTGGACAGTATTCATATGCCTGCCAACACTGCACTGCTCCAGTATGTAGACGACATCCTAATTACTGCACGATCAGAACCAGACTGCGAAAATGCATCACTGACAGTTTTACACTTCTTGGCAGACAAGGGGCACAAAGTGTCCCCTTCGAAGTTGCAATTCTGTGCACAGCAAGTGGTGTACCTTGGACACTTGCTGTCCAAGAGGGGTAGACAGCTGACACAAGAACGTATTCAGTTAATTGCTAACCTTTCACAGCCCAAGACACAAAAGGAAGTACGGGCCTTCATTGGCCTCACTTCATACTGCAGACAATGGATTCCCCAGTATGCCTATCTAGGCAAACCACTCATACAGTTGACAACACAGGAGGCAGCATCTTCGACTGTCCTCCCTTGGACACAAGAACATACACTGGCATTTGAAGAATTGAAAAGAGCCTTATGTCAAGCACCAGTTTTAGCGACTCCTTGTTACAGTAAACCTTTTACGCTTTTCGTAACTGAATGAGATGGAACAGCATTATCTGTCCTCACACAAGATCAAGCAGGAAAACACAAGCCTTGTGCTTATTTTTCTAGTACACTGGATCTAGTGGCCCAGGCTCTGCCTGCGTGCCTGAAATCAGTTGCAGCAACAGCCCTAGCTATAAGACAAAGTGACTCCATAGTGCTGGGACACCCCCTGACAGTACAGGTACCACATGCAGTGGAAGTTCTCTTGAACAGGACACAGACACAGCACTTGACTGTAGCGAGACTGACAGGATATGAACTGACGTTATTTCAGCCACACATAGAGATCAGACGATGCAATATTCTCAACCCTGCTACACTCTTACCCTCAAGCACAGTAGACACTGCACCACATGACTGTGTGGAAGTAATAGATACAGTGACGAAACCAAGACAAGACCTGACAGACATTGCACTGCCGGACCCTGACCTGACACTTTATGTAGATGGTTCATGCATGAGAACAAGCACAGGAGAGTTAGTGGCAGCATATGCCGTGACTACTGATACTGAAGTCATAGAGACACAAAGAATAGACACGCTGTCAGCACAAGCAGCAGAGCTTATCGCTCTGACACAAGCTTGCATAAGAGCCAAGAACTTGAAAGTGAACATCTATACAGATTCACAGTATGCATTCGGTGTTGTTCATGATTTCGGAGTATTATGGAGGGAGAGAGGTTTCTCGACCTCTCATGGGGCTAAAATTCAGCACGGTCCTCTTATTCAGGCTCTGTTAGAAGCAATACATTTACCTACAGCCATAGCAATCCTGAAATGCAAAGCACACACGAAAGTTACAGACACCATTTCCCAGGGTAATGACCTGGCAGACCGAACAGCTAAACTTACAGCCCAGACACCAACAGACACGACAAAGACAGAGGTACCATTACTGACAAAAAGCATGACAGTCAGGGATCCTACACAAGATGTACTCGACATACAGACACATGCCACTCCAGACGAAATAAAGAAATGGACTGAACAAGGAGGGGTCCAGACTGACCAAGGTTGGATGACTAAAGGCAAAGCTACATGGTTTCTCCAAGACTCTATGGTACAAGTCATCATAAACACAGCACATAGTCCAGCACACTTAGGGGAAAAGGCCATGCTAGACAGCTTACAGAATATCTGGTTTAACAAGCACCTGCGAGCAGCAGCGAAACAGAAAGTACGTACCTGTATGATTTGTTGCCAGTTCAATCCAGGCAAAGGCATTCCGGTGGAACAAGGTGGATTTCATCCTCCCGACCATCCTTTTGAAGTCCTCCAGATGGATTATATCCAAATGGACAGATGTAGAGGTTACAAGTATGTCCTGGTAGTTGTATGTGCACTATCTAGATGGACAGAAGCTTACCCAGTCCCAGATTATACTGCTGTGACCACCGCCAGGCAATTGGTACGTGAGTTTTTCCCCAGATACGGATTGCCCCGTGTCGTGTACTCAGACAACGGTCAGCCATTTTCCTCTGAATTAATGAAACAAGTGTCCCTTCTGTTAGGATATCAGTGGAAGTTTCATTGTGTACGACACCCAGAAGCAGCTGGACTTGTCGAGCGCCATAATCAGACACTTAAGACGAAATTAGCGAAAGTCTGTGCAGAAAAAGGCGTGGATTAGATGGTAGCCTTGCCGGTTGCCCTCTTTTACATTCGTATGGTGGCTCATTCCAGAACAGGCCTATCTCCTTATGAAGTGGTTTTTGGTAGACCACCGAATATGTGGGGTACGCCTATGCCTAAGAAAATAACTGATGTTGACAGTAACATGCTGACAGATTACCTGGCTTCCTTGATGTCTGCACTACTCTCTTGTCGTTCACAGGTTGCCGCCGCCTTCCCCGACAACACCCAAGTCAAGGAGCACACCATCGTCCCTGGTGATCACGTGTAGGTTCGGAATTTTGATCGTTCCAGGCCCCTTGAGCCGCGCTGGAAAACACTGAAATTAGTTTTGCTCACCACGAGGACTGCCGTCAAAGTCGAAGGACGTAAAGGATGGCTGCACGCCCAACACTGCAAGAAGTTTTTTGGAGATTCTGGAACTTTGATCAAGACTAAAGACAGTCCCGATAGTACAGACTCTAAGCCCCCTTTGCTAGAAAAGACTCCGCAACAGGAATATAGGTCCAAGTTACGATCTAGTAAGTCAGACAGCGTTTAATTGTTTAAGTCCACTAGGTGGTGAATCGGTTAGACAGGTTCCTGACATGTATAAGATCGTAGACCAGAATAGAAAAAAGAGAGAAATGAAAGAAAAGTACTGCAAGATATTACGCAGTAGATGTATAGTAACTCTGATTTTTATGTCTCTTCTGTGCATCACTATAATATGTATTAGCTTGGCACTACATGTTTTCTTTCCTCCTATTTCTTCACGTATACATTTTTCCATTAATAACACTGTAGAGCATACATTCAGTGATCTGCCACCCCATGAACTGTCATATCGACTAGCCCTGTGCAACAATACTTTTATTCGAATGTTGCACCATTCTCATCAGACCAGCAATGTAACAAATTGCTGGGTATGTGGCCGACTCCCACCTTATCAGAAAACGAAGGGAGTTCTGCCCCTTTTTCCTTTTCCGTTCTCGCACAATGGTTTGTGCGGAGCATGGTTTGCTTTAATGCCATCACTAGACAGGAAGTCTACAGTTTCCCAGGGCGATTGGATATGGGGAGATTTGAATAAAGTTATGAATGAGGCATGTTTTCCAGACGAAGACGGTCTTCCCCAAAGGAAAGGGACCGATCTAGAAAATGAAGTGTATGAGCAAGGAAATGCTTCCCTTAACTTTATGATTTTGAATGTTCAGTCCAAGAAAAATACAGGTCCACCGTTCATATCAGTCCTACCAGTAAAAGGTGAATTGTGCGTTAGAAAGAAAGGATCAGTACATTTGGGACACAGTGATTGTAATACTGTAGTCGAGTTTACTGATAAAGGAAAGTCTACTTTCAAAGCTTCCCGCCATTCCTATTTCATTTGCGGTCAGACAGCCTATGAACGTCTGCCCTTAGACTGGGGTGGGACATGTTATATAGCGTTCCTGCTGCCACCTGTCTTTCTTGCCCCATCCCATTATCATCGAGATTCACGATTAGAGCATGTCAGACACAGGAGGGAGATCGATTCCCCAGTGGTTGATCAGACTGAGACAGCTTGGGAGCAATATACAGATTTCATTAGAGGATACTTCTGGTTCATAGGTCCCGTCCAAAACAGTAAACTCATACGCAGGTTAACAAGATCTCTAGAAGCAGTAGTGAATGAGACTACATCTGCCCTGGCTAACTTGACCCAGGAACAGTCTGCCATGCGACTTGTTGTTCTTCAGAACCGCCTTGTTCTTGACGTCATCCTGGCAGATAAGGGCGGGGCTTGTAGAGTGATCGGCTCCAGTTGTTGCGTGTTTATTCCAAATAACACGCCATCTGTGTACGCAGCAATAACAAGGCTCCACAAGATAGCTCACGAGATGCATCAAGACCCATGGACTTGGTCCAGTTGGCTCTGGGGTGTAATATCAGGATAGGGATGGACAGTGTTGTCGTTCCTAGGAATGATACTGCTTATGATATTCGGTTGCTGTCTCTGTCTGCAATGTGGCCCGGCGATTTGCGGCGTGTGTGCCACTGTCTGTATTCCCCACTCACGTATACAAAAGAGAAAAGACGAACAAATGATGCTGTATGATCAGATATACGGTCTCATGAATATAGATTTGTCCTGAAGGGCACAGTAGGGGACAAGGAGGGAATGAGGAAAATGAAATTTTACGTGGCCAATGTGTCCCCTGCATGTACCCCACGTTTAGCGTATGTTCACGTCACCCATGCACTTTCCCTCTCATGCCTGTAATAATAATGCCTCTGCATTTCCGTCCCATGTTAGAATGTCAGTTACCAAGCCTTCCATGAAAGAAACGTTAATTCTGCACTGAGGCCTATGTTGCCCATGTTGCCAATGTATTTGCATTGTGCACGTTTAAAAGTCGAGATGAACCCGTTTTGTGATTCAGCCTGAGCCAGGACCCGAATTCAGGCTCCATGCCTCCAGACACTCTGAAAGCTGCAGCTCAGCTATGTATCCCTGACCTCTCGCATACTTTCTGCTCAGCGGAGAGGGGCCCAGTCCGGCCTACCAAGACAGTATTTTGCTCACAGTTATCTGCTCTGCTTCACAGAAACACATTCCTGCCTAGTGAAGAAGGTAAACAGAACCCGTCCACAGAGATAGATCCCAGCCTTTCTGTCTCCGTTTAAGTGATTTACAGAGCTCGCATCCATAGAAGGCCCACGGCCCCCACACAATGCACGAAGAAATATATGCACACACTGGCTCTTAGTGATGAGAAACCTTTGCTTGAGCGACCTTTACTTCAGACAATACATCCTCCAAACTTAAGATATCAGATAATACCAGGCGTGCAGGTCGTCCTGACACTCAAGGCTTCTCTACTAGAACGAAAGTCAGCTCCCCCCAGCTTCCCCCAGCTACACGTCAATTGCACGTCATGACCAAGTGGCGCACACAAGTAGGGTAAAGGTTCCAGCTGACCACGTAGACCCCCTCCATGTATCCACCCACCTATGACACACCTATGACTCCTCAAGGGAACGCCCACGTGTACTCCTTCTTACATGCCCTTTTGCACGCCCTTGTGCTCTTATCTCTCTCTTTCGCTTGCTCCGCCTGGAGCGCTCCGCCTTCTCTATGCAATGTAATGTATGTTTAATGTATACATAATGTACTCTGTGAATAAAGTTCAGAAGACCCTTCCTGAACCTTAGTGGTGATGGAACCCGATTCTCCCTTAACTCGAGTTACTGAAATAAAGCCCTTTTGAATCGGACACCACGGACTCTGCCTCTCATTATATGCATGACCTTTTGTTTAAGTATAGAAATTCCGACAGGGTAATATTTAATTTACCACAACTGTTTTAATTGTATTTCCTTCCTAAAGGTGATAACATTGTCATCTAAAGAGCCATCCAAAACATTTTACAAAATCGTAATTTTTTAGCATCAAAACATTATCTCAAGAATCGCTTTATAACATAAAGAGGGTCCCTCTTTATGTTATAAAGCCATTCTTGAGAAGCTTTGGTTCATTCAGTTGTGGCACATTTTGTTCATTGTCATCTTATGAATTCCTCTCTATCGGACCTTTTCCAGGGCTTATTTTTGTCAGTTCTGCCTGGATGCATTCTTCAAGACTAATCTGACCTTGTTCAGGAGTTTGCTGAATTTGACTTTGACTTTTCCTTTGTTCGCCTTCTTCTTCCTGAACACATTTTTCTACACCTATCTGGTCCTGTTCAGGTCTTTCAATATCTTCATTGTCTTCTGCCCAAACCTTTGCCCTAATACCTGTCTGTCCCTCTTCAGACTCAGAAGTTCTGGTGGGTGCATCTGATGTCTGAGTACATTGATCTTTCCTTATCTGATCCTCCTCAGAATTACTATTAACTTTGATTTCTGTAATCTGAGTGTGTTCTTCTATTCCTGACTCGTCCTCACTATCACTCCTTCTATCTAGATAGGTTTGACTTCTGGTTCTTATGATCTCTTCGGGTATGTCGACTACTGGAATCCAATCCATTTATCCTGACTGGTGCTAAGTTGTTCCTCATCAGCAACTTTAGGATCGATTTCTTGGGACCCTTCAGCTGGACAACCTTCAGCTTCTACTTTATCAGGTTCTGTCACTCTTTTAGTATGACTGGCATGGATCCAGTTTGGAATTCCCTTGTACTTTACAGCTATAGTGATAACCAATTTCACTTGGGGTGGCTTTCCCCACCATGGTGCTAGGCAAGATTCTCGGGTGTGTCCCTTTGAGGTTCCATGACGTTCGTAAGTGGTGTTTTCGACTCGCATGAATATGGTCGAGTCTGGTATCTATGAACCGCAAATGACGAGTTTAGGGGGTGTACGCGTTTTCGCTGTACTATCTTAAACCGTTCGTTTGTTTCGTGGGTTTCTTCGTCTGTACCCACGGGTTCCATCTTAGATACGGCATCCATTTTGTTTCTTGCCCTCAAGTAGCCAGCGAATGGACGTTGTCCGTTTCGCTACCCTGGGATTCCCAAGCTCTTGCGGAAGACACGTTTCTTTTGAAAGTGTCTTTATGATGAGGTGGATGACACTGCAAGGCAGCTGGCCCCGCTCGAGGCTCATCTTGCCGTGCCAGACTATTGTCTTAGTTGTGCATCTCATTAGGCACGTCCCTTTGATGCCCGCAGCTCGTGTTTCCCGATACCACCCCTTTTTACACCCTTTTCGATCTCCCCACTGTTTCTGTCTTCCTTCGCACCTGTTTCTGTCCCTTCCTCGATCTGTTTATTGCTGGTTGGAATGTACTAATGGTGGGAAGACGGGTTTTTACAGTTGGGAGCTACCAAATGTTTCTGTACTTATGTTCCGGGCCTTGAATACATGAAAGCAACCCCTTATGGTCTTTACGATGGGAACCGAGTTGTAAACCTTTGTGTACTATGATATTCTATGCATGAAAACTGTATAAAAGGAGCGATCCACAGAGGCAAGTCGAATCAGACTCCTCGAACCTACACGTGTTGTACTTCCTGTGACTTCTGTGTTCCCTGCAGTAAATAAACCTCGAATCTTTAACGCCGAAGGAAGTGTCCCGTGTCTCTGTTATTTGTACGCCGGAACAGGTAACCCACGAAGGTTTCAGGTGTTATCCCTGGCACCGCTGGGTCTTAAATTAACCCAGTCCTTCAGTTGGCGCCCAACGTGGGGCTGCATCAGCGGTACCGGTCCAAGCCCGACGATCGTGAGGAACTTCGTGTGAAATCTCCGAGGGAAGGTGCACCCCGCTTCATCGATCCTGTTGTCGAAACAAGTGGCCCAACGACTTTTCCCGCGAAGATCCCCGCCTCCTGACGGCTGCGACGGACTGCTGCCCTGACTGTAGACCTGTTTTGGCGCCTGGCGTAGACCTTGGTACAGTGAGACGATAGACGGGCCTTCCTGGTGACGCCATCGATCTTTTAGTTAAGTATTTGTGGGTCGCTCCCAGAGTTCTTTGTTGTGGGTGCTTAGTTGTTGCATGGTTCCATTGCATTTGTGGTTCTTAGTACTTTGTTCTTTGTTGTGATATTTGACGTCTGCAGTCGCCAAAAACCGAGGGTTTTTGCTCATTGCTGGGATATAGTGTAATCCCGTAACCCTTGACGTTTGTGAAACTCGGTTAGTGTGCACGATGCCTGGCTGTAGTACTTTGTTCAGTTGCTTTAAGGGTTGTGGTACGGATTCCCGACTGGAGGACTCGTGTCCGATACCTCCGGTTGGAACTCCAACTTATGAGCTGTACAGTAAGCATGGTTTAGGTCCAATTACATTCAATGAGTGTTGGGTTCGCTATACTAAAAAAGACGGTGTCCTTAGTTGGCCACCTCATGGTAGTTTTGAGACTCCGATTTTAGATAATTTAGAAGCTAAATTGTTTCAAAGAAAAGCAAGGCCGGCCATGTTTGATTCCTTTCGGTTGTGGCGTAAAGAAGCCAAACAGAGAGAAATAAGACAGATTAAACGTAATAAGAGAGAAGGAGTTGTTACCACGGTAAGAAACGCAGAGCAGTTCCAGCGAGATAAGGAGGAAAAGGAAAAGGAAGTTTTCGATAGATTGCAGCGTATGTCTGTAGATAAGTGTTACCCCGCTTTACCGACGGGTACGGATAAGAAGGAGGAATCAGTAGAGGACCCCTTGTTGTCCTATCTCTTGAAGTCACCACCTCCGTATGCACAGGGTACTGTAGCTCCAGTGGTTCCCCCTGTCCCTGTTCCTCCACCTGCTCCTGCTCCTGTTCCACAACCTGTCCCTGTTCCTCAACCCGTTCCTGCTCCTCTACCTGCTTCCGTCCCTACTGCTCCTTCGCTTGTACTTCCTCATACTCCTGCTCCCGCTGCTCCTACTGTTCTGGTTACTCCTGCTGTCTCTTCTGCTTCTGACACTTCTCTTATTACTCCATTGAGTTACTCTTCTTCTCCATCTGTTCGACGTCGTACCCCTTCTGTTGCTGCTAACTTCTTTAATTCTCTTGGACCTATTCTTGAGTCCGCTGGTTCGGACGGTCCTCAAAGACGAAGTCAGCTTCCCGGTGGTAGGGAACGTGACTCGCTGTATAACATGGCGATGGGTTGGATGAAATACCCCCTTAGAAATCCTCCACGTGCGGTGCTTGATACGTTTTGTCAATTCAATGTACCGACACAAAGGTTCGTGTTCGAAGAAATGTGCAAGCATTTACGTGACCTAATATCGGCTGATGCATCTGATGATGTAATGACTGCTCTCACTAATCTCCAGCTCCAGTTTGCGAGCGGAATAATGGTGGGTAGCAATGTTCGACGTGCTGTCGAGCAGTTGTTGTCTTTTCGTCCTACTATAATGCCTAGGGCATTGTTTTTAGAAGATATTGAGGGACCGCTTTCAGCGCCTGGTCAGTATCCCATGCGCGAAGTTCCACCTGTGTGGATGCCAGGTAATCCTGGTGCTAATCCCCCGATTCCACCATTCTTTCAGAGAGTGTCGATACACCTCCCATGGAAACGATCGGAGGTTTTGCAGGTAAAGCAATCTTTGCCTGACCCTCGCAAAAATCCTGCAGGGTATTACAAGGAGTTGTCCCAGCTAGTGGATGCGACGGTGATGAACCTTGCCGATATTGATATGTTGTTTGACAATGTCGTACCGCAACCGGTATGGGCAAAGATTCGACAGGAAGACCATGCGGCGGAACTAGGCGGTGATTGGAATGCATTGCGGGCTGCTGACGCTTTACAAGTTGATGGGGCCAAGCCTGACCAGTTAATTACGGCTTTGCCTCAGAGAATTATTACTCTCATGAAGACACCTATGCCAGCTATGAAGGTGAATTGGGACAAACTGTCCGCTTGCAAACAAAAGAAGGATGAGAGTGTCTCTGATTTCTTTACGAGATTTGAGGAGGCTTTCATTGATCATAGTGGTCAGGATATGGGTACTGAGGGAGGTCAGCGATTGTTTGTGGACAAGTTTGTCTCAAATTTGTTGCCTGACTTAAGCAACAAATTACGAAATTCAGAAAGTGCGTGGGCTGTTTCCACTTCTGCTCAAATATTGGCCACGGCCCAATATTATGAGAATAGAGAGAAAGAGGAGAATGATCGTGCCGACAAAAAGACAAAAGAACTCAAAACTAAAGTGTTGTTGCAGCAAGCGTATCCTCCACGTTCGAATCAGAATGATTCGCAACAACGGAATAGATCGCAGTCTCAGTCGAATAGGTCGCAATCGCGGAATGACTCCTCTTTGCAGAGATCTTCGTTAGGGTACAATCAGTGTGCCTATTGTAGGGGAAAGGGTCATTTGAAATTCGATTGTCCAGTTTTGCTTGATCGTAATAGTGGTAATTCATCTCGAGGAGGTCGTGGTGGTTTTCAACAGACATCAC
The DNA here is from genome assembly GCF_964263255.1 of Lissotriton vulgaris. Classification (NCBI taxonomy): domain Eukaryota; kingdom Metazoa; phylum Chordata; class Amphibia; order Caudata; family Salamandridae; genus Lissotriton; species Lissotriton vulgaris. Next base: position 1,914,801,817 of record NC_141687.1, on the reverse strand, counting down.
GTGGTAGAGGTCGCGGTGCTCAAAACGATCGTTCCAACAATACTTCTGACTCTAATAATTGTTTCGATCAGCGTGGATCGTCGCAAGGGCGATCTGCTCAGTACAATGTGGACGATTACTACGTCGATCAGGATGCTGACGACGGTAATTACTAGGACAGCCATAGACAAGGAGAGGGAGTAGTATCTGTTCCGGTTGATCAGAGAGGGTCTTACGTCGCAGTTGCCACCTCGGGCGTCGTTGAGCCTTTTCTGTTGGACACTGGTGCAGCGAAAAGTTCCATCATGCATTCGAAACTCCCTGGCGCACCTTTGTCTGGCTTAACAAATGTTTCCGTTGGATTCTCTGGCGCCCCTGTTAGCAATCCGGTTTCTCGTCCTTTGCCCCTTACAATTGGGCCACGTGAGCTGAAAGCTCCGTTGATTTTGACTACTGGTTGTGGTGAAAATCTTTTGGGCCTGGATTTGCTAAAACGTCTGTATGCGACTTTGTATTGTTCTCCTGCGGGAGTGAAGCGTACGTTGGGTGAGAGAGTTGTCTCTCCTATGTACTTGTCTCTCGATAAGCTTCCACCGGAATTGAGTTCTCTTCCTGCATCTTTGTGGGCAACAGGTCCTAATGACGTGGGCCTGCTTGACATCTCCCCTTATGTTGTCCACTTGAAATCGAATGTACGATTGCCACGTATTCCCCAGTATCGCATCTCCCTTGATGGTGAGCGAGCGCTGTTAGCGATCATTTACGATTTGATCGAGAAAGATGTTATCGAGGAGACTCGGGGAAACGTGTGCAATAGCCCTGTACTGCCCATCTTGAAACGCACTGATCCATCAAAACCACCTGTTTATCGTTTTGTTATCGATTTACGGGAGGTGAATAAAATTGTGATTCCTCAGTTCCCTGTGGTGCCTGACATTACGGCTCTACTGACTCTGATTCCAGCCTCTGCATCTTGGTTCTCGGTGATCGATCTGAAGAATGCTTTCTTCAGCATTCCGATTGCTGAGGAAAGTAGAGACCTTTTCGGTTTCTCTCTTGGTGGCCGCAGCTTCAGGTTTAAACGCGCTCCTCAGGGCTACTGTGAAAGTCCATCCATATACAGTCAAGCCTTGAAGGGCCAACTAGATGCGTTTGTGTTGCCGGCCGGTGCGGCCTTGATCCAATATGTCGATGACTTATTGGTGGCTGCAGATACTCAGGACATTTGCAAAACTGCTACGGTGTCGTTGTTGCAACATCTCTGTGACTTACATCATAAGGTGTCACCTTCTAAACTACAATATTGTTGTCAAGAAGTAACCTATCTAGGTCACTTATTGTCAAAGGAGGGAAGAAGGTTGACCCCAGAGAGAATTGCAGTGATTGCTCGAATGACTGTGCCAACAACTCAGAGAGATGTGCGTGCCTTTTTAGGTATCACGTCATACTGCAGGCAATGGATTCCAAATTTTTCATTGCTAGCGAAACCATTGGTGGCTCTTACGTGTAAGGATGTTCCAACTCCTTTACCATGGACGGAAGAATGTCAGAAAAGTTTTTCTGAATTGCGTGATGCGTTGTGTTCGGCCCCTGTGTTAGGTACTCCTGACTACAGTAAGCCGTTTACACTATACGTTCACGAGAGAGAAGGTTGTGCGTTGAGTGTTTTGACGCAACAATTCGGCGGTAAGCAACGTCCATGTGCATATTTTTCCTCGACCTTGGATCCGGTAGCTAGAGCATTGCCGAGTTGTTTGAGAGCAACAGCGGCAGCTGCGGTGTCCATCCGACAATCTGCAGGATTGGTCATGGATAATATGCTTACGGTGATGGTTCCGCATGCAGTTGACACTCTCTTGAATCGTACGAAAACTCAACACCTGACGAGTGCAAGATTGTCTGGTTATGAGTTGACGCTTTTGGCAAGTCACATTCAAATAAAACGTTGCAACGTCCTGAACCCGGCGACTTTGTTGCCAATCAGTATGGAATCAGATGAAGTAGCACCTCATGACTGCTACTTACGAACGGAGGAGGAAACAAAAGGTCGTGTCGACCTGAAAAATACTCCAGTGGAAGATCCCGATGGGACTTTTTTATGTGGATGGGTCGTGTTTTAAGTTGCCGAATGGCGATGTAACGACTGCGTATGCTGTGGTGACGTTGAATACTGTTGTGGAAAATGCGAGATTGAATCAGAATTCTGCTCAGGCGGCAGAGCTGATTGCCTTGACTAGAGCGTGTGTGTTGTCGAAAGGGAAACGGGTGAATGTGTTTACTGACAGCCAATACGCATTTGGCGTGGCACATAGCTTCGGACGTTTGTGGAGAGAGAGAGGTTTTATGACATCGCATGGTACGAAGATCCAGCATGGACAGCTCGTGAATGATCTTTTGGATGCACTTACATTGCCCAAGCAGGTGGCGATTATTAAATGTAGTGCACACCGTAAGGTGACGGATGATGTTGGTCGTGGCGATGCGCTTGCGGATGAGATTGCTAAGGAGACTGCCCGGAATCTCAGTACTAGAATGTATGTGACGAGTTCGGTTAGGTGGCCTACAGAGACTGGTATGTGTGAGGACACTATCGAGAGTGTGAAAGCGATACAGAACGAGGCCACTGAATCTGAAAAGACGAAATGGAAAGAGAGTACGGGAAAGTTGGATGCGAATGGCTGTTGGATTGATTTGTCGGAGAATAAGAGGTGGATGTTGCCGGATGCGTATGTACTAGCTGTTGTGACGATGGCACACGGCTTGGCACATATTAGTGTGAAAGGTATCTGTAAGTTGTTGTCCCCTGTATGGAAGAATGAGGGTATTACTAAGTGTGCTGAGAGATTGGTTAAGAATTGTATGATATGTATGATGTACAATCCTGGTAAGGGAACCCCTACACCTCCTGGCCATTTTGCTCCCCCTTCATGTCCCTTTGAGGTGATTCAGCTAGACTTCATCCATATGGAGCGATGCAATAACTTGAAGTACGTTTTAGTTGTGGTTTGCACATTCTCCCGATGGATCGAAGCCTACCCTCTCAAAGATAACACTGCTTTGTCCACTGCAAAAATCCTACTGAAGGAATACTTTCCTCGGTATGGAATGCCACGGATTGTATGGTCTGATAACGGAAGTGAGTTTGTGGGGAGTGTGATGAAGAGTGTGTGTAAGGGCCTTGGAATTACACAGAAATTCCACAGCGCCAATCATCCCCAGTCAGCAGGTTTGGTTGAAGGGTATAATGGCACCCTTAAGTTGAAGTTAGCGAAGATTCAGGCTACGACTGGTCTCTCGTGGCCTGATGCTTTGCCTTTAGCTCTGTTGTCAACAAGGGCGACTGTACACTCCCGAGTAGGGCTTAGCCCCTACGAGATTGTGTTCGGCCGCCCTGCAAATGTTTGGGGGGTCCCTAGACCGAGTGTGTTCTCTGATCTTGAGTACCCAATGTTGATCGATTATCTGCATGATCTGACTGCTAAACTGAGGTTAATTCACCAACAGGTCTTTGAAGCACTGCCGACGCAGACGGAGGGTCCAGGCCACCTGCTCCAGCCTGGAGACTGGGTGGTAACGCGGAATTTCGGACGAAAGCGTAACCTTGAACCCCGCTTTACTGGACCCTATCAAGTACTTCTTGCCACGAGGACTGCTGTTCGATTGGAAGGACGGAAAAACTAGGTGCACGCCACCCATACTAAAAAGGTACCTATACCTTTACCAGCAGACTCGTGGGTGAGGAAGGGCATTGCCTCGTCCGAAACGGAAACTGTGCAGACCTTCGTCCCTTTTAGCGACGCTCAGCCTGTTGGAGAGCCCTCAGTGCGGCAGAACGACATTGTTGAACATTTGCCATCACAAAACTCAAGATCTGAACAATTGACTGATCAGCAGAACTCTGTTTTATCATCGGATCAGCTGTTTGACGAACAGACACGTCCTGGGAGAAGCCGCTATTTTCTGCGATCCAGTACTAAAGACTAATAAAGTTCTGTTTCCTCCCTTGACATTCACGTTACCCCATTGCTACTATTCAGTCTGAACACACTCGTAAAATTGTGTTTTTTTGTAATATTGTGAGCCTTTTTCCATATATATATGTGTTTTTGCTTCCACAGCTAGGAGATTTTGTATATATTTGTAAATTAAAAATACCTTGCATCCGGGTGCGCCGTAGGGCCGCGCGTGTACTTCCTTCTGGTTAGTAGGTCTTGACACTAGGTCGAAGACCGTCGGTTCCTGGGAACTCCTGGGGATTGACTACTGCTACACAGAACGAAGTGCGTCAAGAAACGATGCGGACGGTTTTAGAGGATGGCTTTCTCAAAGCTGTTGGATTTGGAAAAAGCTCAGGCTCAAAGATTCAAGCTGCAGCAAATTGCTCGTACAAAATGCTTCATGTTTCAAGTGTTCCTTCTATTCCTAACTGTTTCTTCTTTATTGGTGGGTGGGGTGTATTATATGATATTGACGTTCTTGCCTACTGCCTCACCTACCCCTTCTTCTGAACCTAAACCTATCTCCACTGTTTCTCCTCATTCCTTCCACATCTTACCACAACACGAGCAGGCTAGACGTGCGGAGTTCATGAACAATTCCTTCGTTCAGCTCCTTCATCAGCATCAGTTGGTCGTAAACACTACCAATTGTTGGGTGTGTGGGTTAATGCCACATACCACCGATAAGGGAATTCTGTATTTGGTTCTGCCTTACAGTTCCCAGGGTTCAGCTCGAGCATTTCAAACAATGTTTCGAAGCGCACTAGATTCTTACCCCAATCGAGAGCCACGTTCTCCCCACTTTGGTCCTGGTCCGTACCATAAGCCTTTGGCAATAGCGATTGCTGATTTAGATAGGGATATCTATGAGCCGTCGCTTATCCCAGATGACGAGGTGCGAGCCTATAGGGATCTAAGTGAGGTTGAGTATAATGCGCTCGTGGGTGAAAGACAGCTTAAAAGCTCGTCTCCAATATGGATCGTACCCCACCTTGGTAATTTCTGTCTAAAAGGTCGTGGCCGAAGCCCGAGAGCTCACCTTGGAGAGAGTGCTTGCTCCGAGACGTATGTCTTACCAATGCTCTCTTCCCCTGTTCTCCTGACTGCCAAGGGTACATACTTTGTCTGTTATGACCGTGCATATACATGGTTGCCCCTTGACTTTGCGGGCACCTGTTATATTGCAAACTTGTTGCCTCCAACTTTTACGGTTGCCGCAGATTATCATAAGACCAGAGTTGTGAGGGGCGTGATTAGCGAAGAGGACACTGCCGGTCAAGAGGCAGGAGACTTTTTCAAGGGTTTCTTTCCGTTTTGGGGACCTATGGTCAATAGTAGGAACCTGAGACAGTTGACTCGAGTGGTGGAATCGACCGCTAATATCACTGCCAGTGCCCTTGGTAACATCACAGCAGAGCTTCAGGCGGATAGGCTTATGACGTTACAAAACCGTATGGTTTTAGACGTTGTCTTAGCAGATCGAGGTGGAGTATCTAAGGTGATCCATTCGAGCTGCTGTATTTTCATTCCAGATAACGCTCCGACTGTCTATCAAGCCATCTCGAAGTTGCATAAAATCTCTGAGTCCATACACGTGGACGTAGGGGATTGGACGCTACTTGGGTGGTTTTGGGGCCTAATGTTGACTTGGGGTTGGAAAATTCTGATGATTATCGGGGCTGTTGTAGCATTCCTGTTCACGTGTTGCCTTTGTGTGCAGTGTGGTCCTGCCTTATGTGGCCTCTGTGCTACGACGTGTATGAGACAGCCGCCTGTTACCAAAGGAACTCTGATGGATAGAATTATGTTGCAGCAGCATCTAGATGGTCTGGTGAATATCGAATATGATTCCGACTAGTGCTTGCCTACATGAGGGCAAAAGGAGCGTCTGAGGTTCCGTGACGTTCGTAAGTGGTGTTTTCGACTCGCACGAATATGGTCGAGTCTGGTATCTATGAACCACAAATGACGAGTTTAGGGGGTGTACGCGTTTTCGCTGTACTATCTTAAACCGTTCGTTTGTTTCGTGGGCTTCTTCGTCTGTACCCACGGGTTCCATCTTAGATACGGCATCCATTTTGTTTCTTGCCCTCAAGTAGCCAGCGAACGGACGTTGTCCGTTTCGCTACCCTGGGATTCCCAAGCTCTTGCGGAAGACACGTTTCTTTTGAAAGTGTCTTTATGATGAGGGGGATGACACTGCAAGGCAGCTGGCCCCGCTCGAGGCTCATCTTGCCGTGCCAGACTATTGTCTTAGTTGTGCATCTCATTAGGCACGTCCCTTTGATGCCCGCAGCTCGTGTTTCCCGATACCACCCCTTTTTACACCCTTTTCGATCTCCCCACTGTTTCTGTCTTCCTCCGCACCTGTTTCTGTCCCTTCCTCGATCTGTTTATTGCTGGTTGGAATGTACTAATGGTGGGAAGACGGGTTTTTACAGTTGGGAGCTACCAAATGTTTCTGTACTTATGTTCCGGGCCTTGAATACATGAAAGCAACCCCTTATGGTCTTTACGATGGGAACCGAGTTGTAAACCTTTGTGTACTATGATATTCTATGCATGAAAACTGTATAAAAGGAGCGATCCACAGAGGCAAGTCGAATCACACTCCTCAAACCTACACGTGTTGTACTTCCTGTGACTTCTGTGTTCCCTGCAGTAAATAAACCTCGAATCTTTGACGCCGAAAGATGTGTCCCGTGTCTCTGTTATTTGTACGCCGGAACAGGTAACCCACAAAGGTTTCAGGTGTTATCCCTGGCACCGCTGGGTCTTAAATTAACCCAGTCCTTCACCTTTATACCTACCCAGTCACCTGGATTCAGATCATGTGCTGGAGTTGATTATCTGGCAACAGCGTCTTCCCCAACCTGGTGAGAGATAGAACTCACTTGATCAGCCAGTTCTTCCCAGTATTCTAGCACTAATTCATCAGTTATATTTATCAGCTTGTGCCCTGGTACCCACGATTGCCTCATTGCTCTTCCCATGAGTATCTCATGGGGACTCAAGCCTGTGTTCTTGACTGGAATGCTTCTGAGTCCCATCAGAACAAGAGGTAAAGCATCAGGCCACTCCAATCCGGTAGATTCATACATCTTCCCAATCTTGACTTGATTGTGCCATTCAGTTGTTCTACCAGTCCAGAAGCCTCTGGGCGGTATTCACAGTGCAGCTTTTGCTCAATTTGGAAAGCTTTACAGATTAGACAAATTATTTCATTATCAAAATTAGACCCTCGGTCTGATTCAATTGTTACTGGAAAACCGAAATGAGGAATGAGTTCTCTTAACAGGAGTTTGGCTACAGTCAAGCTATCATTCCTCCGGGTAGGGTAGGCTTCCACCCATTTTGAAAATAAGCAGACAATGACAAGGACATATTTCGACAAGGGGTTAAATCAATTTGTAAACTTATGAATGGGCCTGCTGCCTTTCCAATTTTCTCGGGGCAAACATCAGTTTTCCAACCAGGATTCATTTGTTTGCAAATTAAGCACCTCTGGCAAAGACTCCCTGCTGAATTCCTGAACTTCGCATTAAACCTGGTTTGCCTGAACAGTCTTATTATTGCATCTCTACCTATGTGGGTGTATCAGTGGTACATCCTAGCCATAGGAGCAAGCATACAGTCTGGTAACACAGGTCTCCCATCCAAGTAAACAATAACACCATCTCCAGCCCTTCTCTGACAGCCTATTCTTTCCCACTCTTCCTTTTCTTTTTGTTCTGCTTCATTTTGTAAGTCTCTCACTTCTTCCCAGGTTCTTACACCCTCAAGCAACATAGACTACCCCCTACAAGAACAGCAATTGTAGCAGGTCAGGACCTCCCTCCACTCATTTTACCATAATTCCTTTGTCTTCCAACCTGCTCCTCTGATCAGCTCTTTGGTCAACTGAATCTATTAACCTTCCATGCCACACAGAGTGGGAACATCCACCATTTTGGAAGTCATTTGAAGGCTGTTTTGGTGGTCCTGGGAGTTAGGGTTCAGGGGAAGTGCTGCAAAGAACTGAGGTGGAGCTCTCAGTTTATGATTTTATGACAAGACAGGAGACTAGCATTATGCATAATACCCTTGAAGGATTTATCAGAATAGAACAACAGCAAACAATTGAAAATATTTCTGCCACCCACCATCTTCTCCTTCTTTTCTATGTGCTATGTGTACTTTTTAAAAGTGTGTTTTGAGTAATTGTTTCTTGAAAAGGGCCAAATTTTAGGGCCAAACGTTTAGTTGGTTGAGTATATATACATTAAATACCCTCAACTAACAGAAACATTTGGTATATATATATATATATATATATGTGTATATGTTGTACATTCATTTTATAGTTTAAAACATGCAGTATGTCTACTATTTAGGCAGATTGTTAGTTTGAGGAGTATCAGTATTTTTTGTAAATTAGTTTTGACAAATTGGAGGTAAGTATCCGGTTATTGTGAAGTTTGATTTTTACACTTTGAAATGCTGTGCTTACTGTTGACTGCGCGTGCCTTTCGGCAGCATGGTATGCAAGGCGTCAAGCCAATATGACTAAGCATTGACGAATTTTGCGAATTCGCAATTTGTGAATTTGCGTATTCACGAATCCGCAATTCGCAAAATCCACGAACTTTCGCGAATTTGTGAATTTTTTCTTTTTTTTGTGTTCGCAAGGGTTTCTGCCAGTTCGCAAGGGTTTTGTACCAGTTCGCAAACGCGAACTTACTTGTTGGGTCGCAACGGTTGCGACTTTGTTGTTTCTACGTCTGGTTCATCACAGCACCCTCTGTTTCACCACTGCCACCCTCTGGTTCACCCATGCCACCCTCTGGTACATCACTGCCACCCTCTGGTTCATCACTGTAGATTATGGGGGGGGAAAGCCTTGCTTCAACTGACATGAATTAATTTGGGGCTGATTAATGTGTCACTGAATTGGAGCTGGCACCTGCTTCCTTAGCTGTAAGTGCTTCCTGATTAATGATGAGCTTGAACTTTTGCACCTGATAAGTGCTTTCAGTTTTGCAAAATTCGTTAGCACACCTGCCCTGCCTCAACTGACATGAATGAATTAGGGGTTGATTATTGTGTCACTGAATTTGAACTTCCAGTCTGGCACCTGCTTCCTTATCTGTAATTGCTTTCTGTTGCAGTGTAATTTTTTTTTAACAGGACCTTTGTGGCATACTTGTAGCTATTCTCTGAGCCTACTGTGAGGGTCAGAGCAGGGTCATAGAATAGTTGCAAGTAGGCAACTAAACTCTGGAGGGGGCCCTCAGGAAGCACTAGAGGGAATGGTTACTAATGATGAGCTTGAACTTTTGCACCTGCTGAGTGCTTTCAGTTTTGTAAAAATCATTTTTCTGCAATTTTGCGGGATTCGCGGGGCGCGAATTTGCGCCAGATCGAATTCGGAAGCCGCGCATTTGTGCGAATATGCGATTTGTTTTTTTGCGGCGTGTTCGTTCGCTTGGTTTTTTGCGTTCTCGCAAGCCCCTGGTAGCGCAACGACGCCAAGTTACCCTAGCGGACGTACATGGGCGCGGCCATCTTGTTTGCAAACTGGTCCCTGAAGAATGGGCAGCCAAACTTAGGGAAGACACCCCCCCCACTCAAAACCCCATTACTGCCGACACTGAATTTAATACATGGCTCACCCAATCACTGGATTGCCTCCTACCGAGATCCAGTACCCTTAAACGTACCAAGAGAGTTAACCCCTCCCCCTGGTACACCCCTGAATTGAATCTCTTATGGAAGGAATGCAAGAGAAATGAACGCACATGGAGGAAAGACAAGACAGCAGACAAGAAAGACATGTTTCGGGCTTCCATAAAAACTTACAAACGCGCGCTCCATAAAACCAAGAGCTCATTCTACGAAGATAGAATTAAAAACTCGTCCTGCTCTGCTCAGTAAACCTTCTCCATTCTTAAAGAACTTCTTCATGCCCCAGATCCCCCTGCGAAACCCCTGGACCCCAAAGCCGCGGAAAGTAAATGTATTAAACTGGCCACTTTTTTCGACGAGAAAATAAAAAAAATTCTCGCATCCCTACCCCCCTGCGACGCCGGTCGCACAGACGGGGACCCTTCCAACTCTCCCTATAGCCACAGTCATTCCCCCGAGGCCCCCACACCCCTTCTCGATACTTTCGGCCCAGTATCCACGGAAGAGGTAGCCGCGATGCTGGCCACAATTAAAAGTGGTTCCCCCAGCGACCCGGCTCCGCTACGCTTCCTGAAAAAAGTGTCCACCACTATTATCCCTCCTCTCACGTCCCTCATCAATGCCTCCCTTACACAGGGAGTAGTCCCTCCCAGCTGGAAAGCGGTGGTGGTCAAAGGTCTTTTGAAAAAACCTTCACTGGACCCCCAGGACCTAGCCAACTATAGGCCAATCTCCCTCCTCCCAGGAAACAGTAAAATCACGGAGAAGCTAGTGAATAAAAAATGATCACTATTCCTAGAAAGTAACAACCTACTTAGGAACTTCCAGACAGGTTTCCGCCCAGGCCAGGGCACTGACACCGCCCTCCTAGAGGCAGTGGAGAAGGCCAGAAGCATTCTGGACACAGGAGGATCAGTGGCAGTGATCCTCCTGGACCTCAGTGCGGCCTTCGACACTGTCAATCACCAGGTTTTAATCCAGCGCCTGAGAGACATTGGAGTAAGGGGCACGGCCTTGAAGTGGCTCATGTTTTTTCTATATGGCCGCTCCTTCCAAGTCTGGGAGAATGACAGCCACTCCCCCGCGATCCCCCTCCGCTGTGGAGTACCGCAGGGCTTATCTCTTAGCCCGACGTTATTCAACGTTTACATGTCTCAGTTGGAGGAATTGGTCACCCCGTTCGGCGTGACGATCATCAATTACGCCGACGACACCCAGCTGGTGGTGACCCTCTCACACCCTCACCAAGATCCTTCCTGATCTACACAGCTGCCTCACTGAAATCCACAGCTGGATAAACACCTCAGCGCTGAAACTGAATGGGTCCAAGACCGAAATCCTGCTGCTTGGACATAAAGGGCCCTCCTTGCCGCCTAACATCTGGCCCGACTGCTTAGGTGACCCCCCTGCCCCCAAGGAGGAGGTTAAGAGCCTGGGCGTATGGCTCGAAAAGGATCTGAGCTTTAGAACTCAGGCCAAAAAGACAGCAGGAATATGCTTCGGACTTCTCAGGGCATGCAGGAAGGTCTTCCCCCTGCTTCCCGCCACCTCCCGGAAACTACTGATCCAGGGCCTCATCTTGGCGAGGCTAGATTACAGCAATGCAATCTACCTGGGTGCCTCGGAAGCTACATTCAATACCCTGCAGAGAATCCAAAATGCCGCGGCCCGACTACTCACTCACACCCCGGCCAGATCGTCGGCAAAGCCAGCTTTGAAGCTTCTTCACTGGCTCCCAGTCAGAGAGAGGGTTGCTTTCAAGGCCCTCTGTCTGGCTCATAAACTTCTCCATAACAAAGGCCCACCCATTCTCAATAATTTTATCATTCCCTACAAAGCTACAAGAGCTCTTCGATCAAGCCGCGAGAACTTTATTACTGTTCCCAGAGTAAAAAAAGCTCGGTCTGGAGGCCGCCGCTTTTCGGTACACACTGCTAAACGTTGGAACAGTCTCCCCCGGAGACTAAGAACCGAACCAAACCTCCTCCAGTTTAGGAAGGCACTCAAAACTCTTCTCTTCCCCTGATTCTTCGTCCCTTCCGCTGCTGTTCCCTCCTGAATTCAGGTTCAAGCGATGGGATGCTCAAGGGTTACTACGCGCTCTACAAAAACCTTAAATAAATAAAAAATAAAAATTTCCGTTTCCGGGCGCTATGTGCAATCTCGCAAAGTGTGCGGCTCGCTAGTACAAGTTCACATGTGATCGCGGGGGAAATCTCGCGCGAACTTACCCACGCGGTCGCAATCGGGCGCGGCCATCTTGTTTTTCATTCATTGCTATGGTTCTGGGCATGCTTTCTGTATCCTCTCTCAATCTCTGCCATCCTTTGCTTGTTTGAAGTTTTTTTTAATCTATTTTTCTTATTATCTATCCCTCTATTATTCTAGCTCTATATTTTTGTGTTTTCTGCTACTTTTGGTTAATTTTAAACTACTTTTTTAAACTCTTTTCTTTTCTTCTTCCCTATTCTATCTCCTATTTATTATTTACCTTCCTTTCTGCCCAGACCATGGTAAAGGGAGCCAGGAAGCACCCCTAGAAGGGCAAGGGTCCCGCACCCCGTGCCCGGCTCCCGTGCGGGCGTTTGAGGGGGGAGATAGTGATGCCACGGGAGATCTTTAGCGCGGAGGAGGTGGCCGCACTAGTGTTCTATGTACAGCGCCGCCTCCCCAGGACCATCATGGCAGGGAGCAAGATCGCAAGCGGCTACGGGCTCCGGGAGCGCCGGAGGCGGTGGGAGAAGGTGTGCCGGGCCATGTATTCTCACTCTCGGGTCCGGCGCACCTACAACCAGGCCACCCACCGTTGGATGGATCTCCTGGACCGGGAACGCGACTTGCTCGACCTGCTCGGTATCGAGATCCCCGGGCTTGGTCAGTAGTAGTAGCTATTTCATCACTACTCTGTTTTCTCCTGCTCTGTGTGTTATTATATTGCAAATTTTTGTTTTTTACCAAGAGCAATAATGCTGCTGATTACATTGTAGGTAAATTATATTTCAAAATCTTCTGTGCATTTCAGGTGCACTGCTCTCCTTCTCAGTAGCGTTGCTACAATGCTTATTTGTTTTCGATTTTGTGTTCATTTCATTGGCCTGAGAAATTATGTATGAGTGTATCAGGGGGGTCCCTTGCTCGGCCCAGACTGAGATGCCTGATTCTCCATCTTACCTACAGGCGGACTGCTACGGGTCCTTTAAGAACAGCCCTTGCTTTCTTGGTGACGGCCTCGCCTCTGGACCACCTGACTTTGTGGGCCTATCCGGTTCGGCCTCGCGCAATTTGAGGGAGGTCCCTGAAGACGTTGTGTCTCGGGTGGCAGACTCGTCGTGGGAAGAAGACGTGCAACGCCAGGAGAAGAACGCGAGCTGGAGCAGGGAAACCGAGACCAACGCGACAGAAGCAGGAGTCGAGACCAAGGCGGCGGAGCCCTTCGTGAGACCCGACACAGGGGGTAGAGAAGGTGTCAGGACGGAACCGGAGGAGAAGCAGACACCGGCAACTGAAACGCCAGGAGGCCAACGGTACCGCGTATCGCCCAGCCACGCGAAGGAGGACGCGTGGCTTCCCCAGGTGCGTGCTCGTTTGGGTTCGCTGTTCAGGATTAAGAAGGGTGGGACCGGGAAGGAGACGGGAGGGAGCGCCTGGGCACCGCAGCTCTTGAACACCGTTCACGGGATTCCATAGTTGATGGTGGTGGTTCTGGCTATCCCCCCTCACACCCCTTCCCCTGGCAATTCAAAACAAAGTGACCAGCACCTAAAAGCCTCGTTGTTTTCTTTTGTTTTCCTTACATGTCCCGGAAAACCCCGGACCTCCGCCCCAGGGACTGAAGCCGAGACCACAAAGGAAGGATCCTGGACCCTTATTATTTCTTGATTGTCCTGAACCTTTTGTGTAAAAACTCAATAAAAGAGTTGAAACGTCCCCCTCCTGGCTGGCTCGCCACTTGTCACCTTTGGGTCACAAGAATGGAAGGAGCCAACACTTAAAGAGAATTGGTTACAGACTATGTCTATCTTTCTTCATATAGATGCTTCTTCCAAACCAACACGGAAGGAGCTAGCTAAAAGGGCCCGGCAACGGAGGCTGGGGGCCACTGTCGCCGAATATCAGCGGCTGGTGGCCCAGGAGGAGGAGGACACGCAGAGTACGTCGACAAAACATCCACGGCGACACCTGCATCCTCCTCCGTGCTCCCTGGGTCAGCCAGTCAGCGCAACAGGTCTCCAGCGGTACGGAGCCGGGGTACCGCAGCCACCCGCCACCACCGAGCAGCAAAGAAATCAGCTGCCCCCCACAGCAGGTGCAAGGCACGCGTGCACCGCCTTTCACTTAGGGTGTCCTACCTCGAGCAGGAGCTCCTCAACACCAAAACCCTGCTCGAGACCCTCCGCAAGGAGCATGCCGACCTGGCCCGAAAAGTCAACAGCAGCCAGCAGTAGGAGGAGACTGTCCCTTGCCCCTTTTTTAAAGACTTCTGGGGGGTGGGAATTGGGACTTGGGTTTTCTACTTTTTTGGACTTAGTTTTCACGGACATTCGTTGGGGTTCGGGAGGGGGGTGGGTTGGGTCTTGCGGGAGATTATTTATGGTAGGGATATATAAATATACTTTAAACTTTATCTTAGCATACGTGTTTTTTACTGCTTTTGAGGCTGGTGGGTGGGGGTTTAACAGTAAGTTTGTTTTCCTGAAACTTAAGTGGCATCTTGATTCAAGTTGTGTAAGTACTAATTGCCCAAATGTTTTCAAAACTAAGTGAATTCAATAGTCCTAGGACTGCCAGTCTCTCGTCTCACCTAATACTCCATTATACTACCTCTCCCCAAACGGTTATCTTACCTGTAATTTGTGTTTGGAAATAGGGCTAGGCACAGGGCAGGCTGCACGCGAAATGGCAATTAAGGTTGGCAATCCTGGGCGGATGAAATGTAATCATTGCGGTGGTACTTGTGGTGTTACACAGTGGCAGTTGCAGCATCTGAAAAAAAAGAAAAAGAAAATGAAACCTTGTTTGTCCTTACCGTAGCATTAGAACGGTACGATAGAGAATATAGCAGGTGACAGTACACTAGAACAGTGCCACAATGTAGCCTAACAAATGGTAAAGTATTGAAAGTATAACTAGTACTTGCGTTGAATTTCTTTGACATTGGCTACTACTACAAGACATAGTACTGAAGGTGAAGTACACAGCAGCGTAATAATTTGCCACGTCTAGGAGGAAGATGTTCTTGATGACCAATCAAGTTGATGGCGCACATGAAAATCTGCTTTCATTTGCCAATAGTGACTCAGTGTCAAGCTGAGTAAGAATATATCCTCGGGTTCCTTCACCAGCCTGTTGCTATGATCTTATCCTCCCCAGCAAGTGTGTGGAATTATTGCTGTCATTTAGTCACACATCAATCAAAACCACACAGCCCGGGGGAAGAGGGTTAGGGTTTGGAAAATGGAAGGGAATGGGGGTTTTTGGGAAAGTTTTGTTGAGAGAAGAAAAAAAAAGCACAGCATGGACAAACAATAATTGAAGATAAACAAATCTTTGGATACAAAGCTAACCATAAATCTTTTAAGTGACATAAAGGAAGTGCATGCACTACTGCATGCATGGTTATTGAAAGGTAAGTTGTACTTTCGACAACCGTGAATGAAAGAATGCGACAGTACAGGTCTGCAGTAATAATTATGCGTTTTCACTTGCCTATCTCTGCACTCAGAGAAACACTTCTTACATTAAATTAGGTTTAAAAAATAGCAGAAGTAAAACCTATACAATGGCTGTAGGGATGAATTTAGAAGAAGAGATCAAAGAAATGCAGAGTCACACTCATAGAAGTTCACAGCAATAACATTACTTATAAGATAATTAGAAAAGAACTGATACTGTATCTGTATGTTGTTGTAGTTGTCCTGTTGAATTTGGGAAGTTGCATGCATCCAACCATTCCTCTTATTAGCGGGACTCCTCCATTCCATCTGACGCTCTGTCCATCAATGTTGGTGACCAGAAGACACCCTGTCCACTGCCTGCCTGGCGGATGCTGAATTGCGGCTCACTAATGTGAAGCCTGACTTCATCCTTTTTTTCCCATTGCACAGGCTGAAACCCGGCTTGTAATTATTGATGGAAAAACAGGGAGTGATATTAGAACACCACTGACAAATAAATATAAGGTATGTACGCTGTGTAGTGCAAAAAGTCACACTTTGAGTTTCCTAATAGACAGTACAATATTTTTGAAAATGCGTACTCTGTCTGAGTCTCCTTTTGAAGGATAAATAAGTATGGGCGAATTAATTTAGCGGATCTTTCCCCTCAAGCTAGGTGTACTGTAAACTGTGCTTTAGAACAAACTTAGACCTTCCCAGCAGTGCTCCCAGACCCTTACTAAACCCAGTCGCAAAAATGTAGAAGACCCCCAATCAGATCTCCAAAAACGAGGCCTAGTAGAAAATGGTGACAAAACGTACTTTGAAAGTAAAGAAGGCCCAAATCCCCCCTTACCCACCATGGATTGTATTCAAACCACTTGCAAGCAAGCAAAAGTATCCATACCCAGCATCGCTCCAAGACTCGCAAACCCCCCCACAAACAGCCCCCCACCCAAACACATGCAATACAATACTGCCAATCCTAACGAGCCCTAAGTTAAGAATAGAGGCAAACACTTTCTTTAACTAGGCCAAATCTCCCCTTTCCCACCATGGATTTTCTTCAAACCACTTGCAACCAAAATTACACATTCCCACGAGTGCTCTAAGACCCAGAACTCAGTTGCAAAAATCTAGAACACCCCAAAACACATGCAATCCTGCTGCTAGTGCTAACCCTAACGAGCCCTAAGTTAATGTGCCAAAACGATTTTCAGCATGGATTTTCTCCAAACCACTTTTATCTGGTATTAGACCTTCCCAGCAATGCCCCAAGACCTGCCAACCCTTTCACAAAAAAGCAGAACACGCCCATAAAGGCAAAAAGCAAAAATGGAAAATCTCATACTTAGAATATTTTCAGCCTTCTTTCAATTCTTTCCAAACGCACTCTGCAGCTAGGCCCCAACTCCCCTTTTCCACCATGGATTTCCTGAAAAACAAATGCAATCAACATTAGACTGTGCCAGCAGTGCTCCCAGACCCCAAAACCCACCCACAAACACCCGGAACCCCCCAAACAGCACCTCAAAGACAAGCAAGTCAGCAAAAATGCAAAAATTTCACCTCCAAATTTGTCCAAACCACTTTGATCCGGTATTAGACATTCCTAGCAATGGCTCCAGACCCCTGCAGGCACCTGCAAAAAAGCAGAACACCCCCAAACTGGCAAAAAGCAAAAATGGGCCTACTAGCTGGAATTCAGTCCAAATACGCTGTGCAGCAAGGCCTTTACTCCCCTTTTCCACCATGGATTTCCTGAAAAACACATGCAATCAACATGAGACTGTGCCAGCTAAGCATGGGCGGATTTCGCGGATCCACGATCCGCGAATTTGTGGATTTGCGGATTCGCGGATCCGCAAAATCCGCGAATTTTCGGATTCGCGGATTTTGCCGATTGTTTAATGGGGGGGTCTTCTGTGCAAGTTCAAGTGCTTCTGGTGTGTATAAATGGTCAGAGACCGATCAGAGCAGCAGATGAAGAGAAAGAAGCTCCTGGTCACAGGAACAGCACGAGGATTGCGCTCGTGAAAGTCAAGGATACAAAGGCCTCTATCCAGCATCACAGCTGATTTTCGACGGTAGATTTGGGAAGAAGGCACACCTGCCCAGACTCGACGACGCTCACAATTGTTTTTGGGCTGCTGAATGAGTCTCTGAATTTGAGCTTCAACTAGTTCCAGCGACCATGTGTGTGTTATTATGCAATCGCCCCGAAGGGTGCAGGGGTCCCTTGAGTGAGCTGTCCATCATAGTGGGTAAATGGCGGGAAGACGGTGCACACCGATGTGCGCAGGGGTCCCTTGAATGAGCTGTCCATCCATCATACTGTAACTATTTTAGGATGGCACCGGCAAGCTGCCAGCGCCATCCTAAAATAGTTACTAAATTAGCTTCATCAGGAAGCACTAATAGATAAAATAAAGCAGGTGCTCGAGCACCAGCTTTATTTTATTTATTAGTGCTTCCTGTTGAAGCTAACTTAGTAACTATTTTAGGATGGCGCTGGCAGCTTGCCGGCGCCATCCTAAAATAGTTACAACAACAACTTCAAGCTTGAAGGCTTGAACTTTTGCCCACCGAATCCGCTGCTCGCGGATTTTCGGTAAATTCGCGGGAGTTCGCGGATTGCGGATTTACCGAAAATCCACGAAATCCGCGAGGGGAACAGATTTTGCGCTCACGCTTAGTGCCAGCAGTGCTCCCAGACCCCAAAACCCACCCACAACAACCTAAAAGCCCGCCAAACAGCTCCCCAAAGACAGGAAAGTGATCAAAAGCGCAAAATCTTTTTCTGCTCCGATTTTCTCCATACCACTTTTATCCGGTATTAGACCTTCCCAGCAATGGCCCCAGACCCATCAACTCACCCGCAAAGAAGTAGAACACCCCACAAGTGCAGAGTCTTTCTTCATTGGGTGTAATCCAGCCATCTGCTATGAGGGAAATAGGAGTCTGGAGGAGGAGGATAGAGGAGCGTGTTCTTGTGAACTTGTGAACCTGAGGAATGCAGACTGCGGCACCTTCAAATCAATAAGCAAATAAGTGAAGACAGTTCTGCTGATAGGCATGTTTTTGTGATTAGGTGATTAAAGTTTTTTATATAGATTTTGCAAAACAAAGAAAGACAGACACACAGGAATAAAAGTGAATAAGGACGAAAAAGAAAGTTAGTGACTCATTGACTCATTTTCAGGGCTCGGTGTCAGGGAAGAAGAGCTCGTCCTCATACTCTGCGAATTCGGGCGGGAGTAGGTCACCTAACAGAGAAGAACTTCCCTCATTTAAGTTGGTGTCCTCCTCGTCTTCTTCTTGCGTGTATTCTCTTATTTTGTAATCTGGTGGTATGAGGTGCTGATTCATCTTGATCATTGTTAACCTCCCCACATTTTTGGGCGAGAGGCGGGTCCTTTTGTAAGTTACAATGCCACCAGCAGCACAGAAAACACGTTCAGAAGACACGCTTGCGAGTGAGCAAGACAAGTAATTTATAGCCAGGTTGGTGATCTCTGGCCACAATTCTCTTTTCCCATGCCAATACGCCAATGGGTCATCATGAACATAGACCTCTGTTGAGTCATTCAGTTAGTCCTGCACCATCGACTCAAGGTTCTCCAGGGTTCCTCCACTTTGCTTACTTTTTGCTGGGACCTTTTGAGAAGCAAACCCAAGCTGAGTTAGCCAATCCTCTTCTTCACACAATGTTACTGCTGTGTCTGGTGCAGGTGATACGGTTGCTGGTGTCTTTAACGGCTGAAAGGGAAAATCACTCACTTCTGCCACAGCCACAGATGCAGAAGTGGATTCTTTTGACTCCGGATGGCCTGCTGATGCTAATGTACTGCCTTTTTCTTCAATTTCCTGCCGTTCTCAAACCTCCTGACTGCCACAGCTAGCCAATGTTTGTACTTTGTAACTTCTGCATCATCAAAATGAAAGAATACTCTACCTGCCAGTGCCTTTTTGTACCATGGATCCAGAATAGTAGCACAAATGTAATGCTGTTCTGTGTGGATCTTTTGAAGACGTTCATCGCAAAGTAGGCGCTGCAATAACTTCTTCGCCAACTCAAATGCTTGTTTCTTTTCTTCATCATTTTGAAACATAGAAGACATCGCCTTCAGTTGGTGCTCTAGCATGCGGAACAATGGGATAGCTTTTCCCAAATTACAGTCCTTTTCTGCTGACTGCACGCGTGAAGACCTCAAAAGGACAAAGCATGTCTGTCAGGCTTTTAACTAGCTTCCATTGGTCCACCTGTATCCTCATGTCCTTCATAGCTGCACCCTGTGTAAAGAAATATTGATCGACTACCGCACACTGCTCAAACAGACGCTCAAGCATGTAGAAGGTTGAGTTCCAACGTGTTACCACCTCCTGGATGAAAGCTTTCACTGGCAGTTTACGTTCATGTTGCAGGCACCTCAGCTGCTTCCGGGCATTAAAAGAATGGTTGAAATGTGTGCACATTCTTCGGCAGGTGGTCAGTAACTCGCACACTGGACTTTCTTCACTCAAGAATTTTTTAACAACCAGGTTTATACAGTGCGCCAAACACGGCACTCTGAAATATTTACCCTTATCCATGGCCTTAATTACATTGGCGCCATTATCCGTGGAAACATAACCAATCATGCGTTTTCTTGGGGACAGCCATTGAAAGACCTTTGTGTTAAACTCATGCAAAATGTTTTCTCTTATATGACTTTTCTCCATGGCAAACATGGCTAGTGTTGCATGTTTCCGAGCAGCTTTAAAAACGTTGTCCGGGTCAACACCTGCGGTTAGCTTTGCATTAACCCCTGAAAAAGAAACCCAGTGTGCAGTGATGAACATGTAATCAACGGCTTGGCAACTGGTCCACATGTCTGTTGTCAGATGTATAGTGTGAACAGCACTCTTCTGCAATGCTTCCCCAATCACCTCCAGCACATCTTCATGTAGTGCTGGAACGGCAACTCTGGCAAAATAGAACCGGCTAGGAACCTTCCATTTAGGGCAGAGCGTTGCCACTAATTGACGAAAAACAACCCCTTCCACAGAAGAAAAAGGGAGAAGGTCCAGCGCTAGCATTTTAGCCAGCTTAGTGTTATACAGATGCGTCATTGGGTGGTTGCGTTCAAATGGGGCATCTGAAAACAACATGCTTCTAATGGTAGGCTGGACCATTTTACGGGATGATGATGACTTCTTTGACCCAGTTACGCTCGGTGATAATGAACTTTTTCACATTGGTGTCTCACTCTCTCCCACACTCTTAGTGTGGCTCATATATCTTGCAGGGTGTGTTCTGCTGACAGGAGTACTGGGTGTAAGTGAAGAAATGTTTGACGCTTCTTCCTCCTCGTCATCATCAGATGAAACATCAACGGATACAAATTGTTGACTTGCAATTCGGGCTTCCTTTATCTCCTTTAGGTGCGCATGCCATTTGACAGTGTGCTGTCTCTCAAGATGACCTCTCTGGCCTCCGGTACCATAGTTGGTACCAAGCTTACCACGACTAACTCAAAGCTTACAAATGGTACAAATGGCTATGCTTTCCCTTGTTGGGCTAACACTAAAGAAGTCCCAAACTGCAGACTTCAAATGTCTTTGGGGCGGAGGAGGCGATACTGGGAATGCTAATGCCAATTGAAGTGGAGGATGTGTGTTGACGAACTTTACTACGTTGTGCACTTGCAGCACCACTAATTGAGGAAATGGAGGTGGAGGTGGATGGAGGTCCCTTCTGGTGAGAAAATATGGAAGCGGTAGGTGGTGGTGTACTAGTTAACTGCATTGGTGGTGGTCCCATTCCCACGTCGCCAACATCACGCTCAGCAGCATTTCGGGCTAGGGTAAAAATGTCTGTTTGCTGCATGCCCATTGAGCCTGGAGTGACGTTTATGATGACTGCGTCGTCGTCGTGAGAGTCTTCATCAGCAGGAGTATATGCCACTTCTTGTTCAGCGTCATCATCACACTCCATAACTATGAGACTTTCAGGGACGTTCCTTTTATGCTTAGCTACCTTTGTGAGATCATGGTGTGCCTCACTCTCAGACGGCTGTGCTGGTTCCCAATTTTCATCCATATCATCAGAAGGAAGGGTGCTTGAAGAAGATGTAGACACCATCCTTGATATTTTCCTTGCGAGGGATCTGGAAGACAATAAATGAGCAGGAGGAGTGGCTTCCTCAAATGATACCTCGGCTTGAATGTCGATTTCCTGATGTGTCCCTACTTCGGGAGGAACAACTATTGTGGGCACTTGTGCCACTCCATGCACCTCTGCTTGCGCATCTCCTTGCGCCGCCTCTCCTTCCACATGTACTTGGGCTTGTACTTGCACATGTGGTTGTTGTTGGGGCTGTGGTTGTTGAACACTCGTCAGATGAGTTACAACAACCTGTGTTGATTGGGAGATGCTGCTACTTTCTTGCGATGAGCCAACATCACTGGTCGATGGTGATTGAACAACTAGACTGGCTGCCTCTGCAGCACTCAAGGGCTTGGACTTAAGTTAGCGTGGTGGTGGTGGCACTGAGGCCAATGGAGTGGGGGTGCTGCTCCCAGCTTGGTCCCCAGCAGACCCCGCTGCTGCTAAAGGCGTACTTTTTTTTCCCCAAAAAATGCGGCGGTCGGCACACCAGTCTCCTTGGCGCCACTTGCTTCTTCTCCTCCTTACTGGAAACTTTCTTGCTAGAGGAGCTACAGGCAACTTTTTTTGGGGCCATCTTCTTCAGATGTCAGAACAGCAGGCCGCAGTTGCACAAGTTGCAGAGTTGTCTGTGGCCACACGTGACGTTGTGCTGCACAGACCGCAGCAGGACTTGTTCCTGGCACTGATGAGGAAGGATGAATCTGATTATTCGTTTTTCTGCACCTAAAAGCAAACAAAGCCAGAGGAACATCAGTTAAATAAATGTTGCATATGTAGTGCTTCAATTAATAGTTTGGAAGTAAGCATTTTTATTATACCCACCCCCCAAAATGGAAAGACCAATAAAATGTACCACTGACAGAGTACCCCTGGGCATAATGGATGAAAGCATGGCAGACTGGGTACAGGCATACGGCACAACAAAGCACACTGCCTGGCTTCAATATGGCCCCTAGACCCCCACCACATGGCCAGGCCCTGCCTGTACCAGTCCTCAAAATGGCCCCCACCCACATAGACAGGCCCCATCACCAAACCCCAAAAATCGAAAATCTCACAAAAATCACCACAATCCAATGCCATCCATGCCCTCAATCATGTTCAAATTCAAGACACCCCACAGAAAGACTAGGCCCATGCACCACTGAGTACCCCTGGGCATAATGGATGAAAGCATGGCAGGCTGGGTGCAGGCCTATGGCACAACAAAGCACACTGCCTGGCTTCAAAATGGCCCCTAGACCCCCACCACATGGCCAGGCCCTACCTGTACCAGTCCTCAAAATGGCCCCCACCCACATGGACAGGCCACATCAACACCCCAAAAAATCGAAAAAACACACAAAAATCACCACAATCCAATGCCATCCATGCCCTCTATCATGTTCAAATTCAAGACACCCCACAGAAAGACTAGGCCCATGCACCACAGAGTACCCCTGGGCAAAAGGCCCCAACAACAGCCCAAAAATCGAAAAACACACAAAAAGCACCACAATCCAATGCCATCCATGCCCTCAATCATGTTCAAATTCAAGACACCCCACAGAAAGACTAGGCTCATGCACCACTGAGTACCCCTGGGCATAATGGATGAAAGCATGGCAGACTGGGTGCAGGTCTATGGCCAAACAAAGCATACTGCCTGGCTTCAAAATGGCCCCTAGACCCCCACCCACATGGCCAGGCCCTGCCTGGACCAGGCCTCAAAATGGCCCCCACCCACATGAACAGGCCCCAACAACAGCCAAATAAACGAAAAACATACAAAAATCATCACAATCCAATGCCATCCATGCCCTCCATGATGTTTACATTCAAGAGACCCTACAGAAAGACTCAGTCCATGCACCACTGAGTACCCCTGGGCATAAGGCCACAACAACAGCCCAAAAATCGAAAAATGCACAAAAAGCACCACAATCTAATGCCATCCATGCCCTCAATCATGTTCAAATTCAGACACCCCACAGAAAGACTAGGCCCATGCACCACTGAGTACCCCTGGGCATAATGGATGAAAGCATGGCAGGCTGGGTGCAGGCCTATGGCCAAACAAAGCATACTGCCTGGCTTCAAAATGGCCCCTAGACCCCCACCACATGGCCAGGCCCTGCCTGTACCAGTCCTCAAAATGGCCCTCACCCACATGGACAGGCCCCATTAACACCCCAAAAAATCGAAAAAAGACACAAAAATCACCACAATCCAATGCCATCCATGCCCTCTATGATGTTCAAATTCAAGACACCCCATAGAAAGACTAGGCCCATGCACCACAGAGTACCCCTGGGCAAAAGGCCCCAACAACAGCCCAAAAATCGAAAAACACACACAAATCACCACAATCCAATGCCATCCATGCCCTCAATCATGTTCAAATTCAAGACACCCCACAGAAAGACTAGGCCCATGCACCACAGAGTACCCCTGGGCAAAAGGCCCCAACAACAGCCCAAAAATCGAAAAACACACACAAATCACCACAATCCAATGCCATCCATGCCCTCAATCATGTTCAAATTCAAGACACCCCACAGAAAGACTAGGTCTATGCACCACTGAGTACCCCTGGGCATAATGGATGAAAGCATGGCAGACTGGGTGCAGGCCTATGGCACAACAAAGCACACTGCCTGGCTTCAAAATGGCCCCTAGACCCCCACCACATAGCCAGGCCCTGCCTGTACCAGTCCTCAAAATGGCCCCTACCCACATGTGACATGCCCCATCAACACCCCAAAAAATTGAAAAAACACACAAAAATCACAACAATCCAATGCCGTCCATGCCCTCAATCATGTTCAAATTCAAGACACCCCACAGAGAGACTAGGCCCATGCACCACAGAGTACCCCTGGGCATAATGGATGAAAGCATGGCAGACTGGGTGCAGGCCTATGGCACAACAAAGCACATTGCCTGGCTTCAAAATGGCCCCTAGACCACCACCTCATGACCAGGCCCTGCCTGTACCAGTCCTCAAAGTGGCCCCTACCCACATGTGACGGGCCCCATTACCACCCCAAAAAATTGGAAAAACACACAAAAATCACCACAATTCAATGCCATCCATGCCCTCAATCATGTTCAAATTCAAGACACCCCACAGAGAGACTAGGCCCATGCACCACAAGAGTACCCCTGGGCATAATGGATGAAAGCATGGCAGACTGGGTGCAGGCCTGTGGCACAACAAGGCACACTGCCTGGCTTCAAGATGGCCCCTAGACCCCCACCACATGGCCAGGCCCTGCCTGTACCAGTCCTCAAAATGGCCCCCACCCATATGGACAGGCCCCATCACCATCCCCAAAAATCAAGAAACACACAAAAATCACCACAATCCAATGCCATCCATGCCCTCAATCATGTTCTAATTCAAGACACCCCACAGAAAGACTATGCCCATGCACCACTGAGTACCCCTGGGCATAATGGATGAATGCATGGCAGACTGGGTGCAGGCCTTTGGCACAACAAACCACACTGCCTGGCTTCAAAATGGCCCCTAGACCCCCACCACATGGCCAGGCCCTGCCTGTACCAGTCCTCAAAATGCCCCCCACCCACATGTGACAGGCCCCATCAACACCCCAAAAAATTGAAAAAAACACACAAAAATCACAACAATCAAATGCCATCCAAGCCCTCAATCATGTTCAAATTCAAGACACCCCACAGAAAGTCTAGGCCCATGCACCACAGAGTACCCCTGGGCATAATGGATGAAAGTATGGCAGACTGGGTGTAGGCCTATGGCACAACAAAGCACACTGCCTGGCTTCAAGATGGCCCCTAGACCTCCACCACATGGCCAGCCCCTGCCTGTACCAGTCCTCAAAATGGCCCCCACCCATATGGACAGGCCCCATCACCACCCCCAAAAATCGAAAAACACAAAAATCACCACAATCCAATGCATTCATGCCCTCAATCATGTTCAATTTCAGGACACCCCACAGAAAGACTAGGCCCATGCACCACAGAGTACCCCTGGGCATAATGGATGAAAGTATGGCAGACTGGGTGCAGGCCTATGGCACAACAAAGCACACTGCCTGGCTTCAAAATGGCCCCTAGACCCCCACCACATGGCTAGCCCCTGCCTGTACCATTCCTCAAAATGGCCCCCACCCATATGGACAGGCCCCATCACCACCCCAAAAATCGAAAAACACACAAAAATCACCACAATCCAATGCCATCCATGCCCTCAATCATGTTCAAATTCAAGACACCCCACAGAAAGACTAGACCCATGCACCACAGAGTACCCCTGGGCATAATGGATGAATGCATGGCAGACTGGGTGCAGGCCTTTGGCACAACAAAGCACACTGCCTGGCTTCAAAATGGCCCCTCGGCTCCCAGCACATGGCTAGGCCCTGCCTGTACCAGTCCGCAAAATGGCCCCCACTCACATTGACAGGCCCCATCCACACCCCAAAAAATCGAAAAAACACACAAAAATCACCACAATCCAATGCCATCCATGCCCTCAATCATGTTCAAATTCAAGACACCCCACAGAAAGACTAGGCCCATGCACCACTGAGTACCCCTGGGAATAATGGATGAAAGCATGGTAGACTGGGTGCAGGCCTATGGCACAACAAAGCACACTGCCTAGCTTCAAGATGGCACCTAGACCCAACGACATGGCCAGGCCCTGCCTGTACCAGTCCTCAAAATGGCCCCCACCCACATGGAAGGGCCCCATCTACACCCCAAAAAATCAAAAAACACCCAAAAATCACCACAATCCAATGCCATCCATGCCCTCCATGATGTTTACATTAAAGAGACCCACAGAAAGACTCAGTTCATGCACCACTGAGTACCCCTGGGCAAAAGGCCCCAAGACCACCCCCAAAAATTGAAAAACACAAAAAAATCACCACAATCCAATGCCATCCATGCCCTCAATCATGTTCAAATTCAAGACACCCCACAGAAAGACTAGGTCTATGCACCACAGAGTACCCCTGGGCAAAAGTCGCCAACAACAGCCCAAAAATCGAAAAACACACAAAAATCACCACAATCCAATGCCATCCATGCCCTCCATGATGTTTACATTAAAGAGACCCCACAGAAAGACTCAGTCCATGCACCACTGAGTACCCCTGGGCAAAAGGCCCCAACAACAGCCCAAAAATCGAAAATTCCAAAATTGTAGTTGCAGCAACTGTAATGCCCCAAACAAACTTACTTGTGAAATTTCTAATACAAAAGAGATCCAAAGAAAGTCAAAAAGGCCTCAAATTCAAATATCCAGCAGTGTGGAAAGTCAGCCCAATTTACAACCGATGCCCAGGCTGCTGGCGCAAGACGCCTCTTAGGTCCCATTCTGAATAGTTACCAAATGAAGAGACGGGCGCTGGGAGCAGGATCATAAGAACAGAGTTTTATTTCTCATGAGGAGAGCCTGTCATTTCGGACACAAAACACAGTGTCTTTCGGGAGGTGCTCTAACAAGTTCTCTGAGGCATCGCCTTTTATACATCACATACATTCCTTATTACAATAACGACATTGTGAGGCAGGGAAAAGACATCCCCGACCCCTCCCCGTTCTGGCGCAATCCAACACGTGGCTACAGTACAGGTCCTCACACCATACAATGGGAGGGGGCTATTGCTCAGCTGAGTGTTCCGCTGATTTCTTTGGAATGTGTGCGCCTGATCGATTCTCGGAGGGGTGGGGAGGTCATGATCAATAGTAGCTCTTTTGAAGAGGGACGAGTGCATACAGTGGTGGGCAATGAACTGTATCCTCAGGCGAAGGGGATGACCAGTGGTCCGTGCGGACAATCGGGCTCAGTGGAGGGGTCATCAAGGGAGGGGTATTCATAGGAAGAAGGGAGGTGATGGTCAGGCACGGGGTGTGATTCCCAGGGACAGAGTCGCACAGAGAGAGAGGTCTTATGACCCGTATATGAGAGAGCGGGGGCAGTCAGGTACAGCTGGGGGGGGGGGTTATGTCAGCTGAGGCGAAGGATGCTTCTTCAAGAGGAAATGGGGGGTGCGTGGGTCAAGCAGGAGGGTTACTTTTCAGAGCAGGGTCGCGCAGAGGGAGAGGGTTTTATGGTCTGTGCATGTGAGAGTGGGGGGGGGTGTTCAAATACGCGCAGGAGGGAAGCCGGGGATTCCAATGAGCGGGCAAAAAGGCCATGGTGCCAAAAATGGCTGTCATGTATATATGGGCACGGGCTTTTACTAGCGGGATGGTGCGGTCAACGTTTCACGGTATTCATGGTGCCTACAGGGAGGGGGATGGGAGAAGGCAAATGAACGCCGCTTATGTACATTAATATTGCTAATTTCCACAGTCGCCGCTTTTAACATAAGTAAGTTCATTTCCTAACTAATGGGCGTACATATAATACATGTGTGGACGATGAGATAGCGTTTGCCATATACCAGTGAATTGCATATAACCGTGGCACAATCGATGCGGTTGGTGGAATGCAGCACATATGAATTCACAGTTGCTGGGTTACTTATACAAGCCTAGAGTTCAGCATACTACATAGTATAAATGTTCTGACTTTCTTTTCGGTGGCATCAATGTACAGCTTTTAAAAGTGACCGAAAAACATTTTGAAAGCAATACAAAGTGGTTGAGGGCGGAATTCAGTTCGACACAAGTAATTTAGTCAAATTGATGGGTGTCTTTGTCACAGTGTCTTTTTAGCAGCGAGCCATCACTGGTAGGCTCTAGTCCGTTTTCTTTCGTTGGCGCTGTTGAGCACCGGCGGTGGAGCTATAGGTCCAGCTCGGATCTATCCTTACGCGTTGCAGGGTGCGGTCAGTCCTCTGCTGTTAGACCACAGTCCTGTTCCCTAACCAATTCTTTAAGGGTGCCTTATGCTCGGCACCTGTATTTCCTTTTTCCTTCTGTGGCAAACCCCATTTCCATCTGAAGGCTGTTCTTCTCATCTGAGTCAAAAAGTCATGTGGAAAAGAGGGGGTGTTGGATAGTTGAGGGAAGAGAGGGCGGAGTGGGGTCAGATCTTTTCTTGGACACATCAAGGGACCAAGGGAGCAAAGGAGATCGAGCAGGCAGGCCCATCAATCGGACCCAAAAGGGGGCGAAGACTTCAGGCACACGGAGGTTAGCAGACTGAGGGCTTCAGGGCAGCCCGTCAACTTTTCATTTTCCACGTTTGAGATTGCTGTCTCGTCCCGTATCTTGTTGCTCTGCAGCTCCACCTTTCGTCGAGGTCACATGTGTCTCAAGATCCGCAGCCAGGCTGTACGTCACGTCCGACCCTTCTCCTCCGATGAACGTATATCTTTGAATGGGTACAAAACAAGTTTTAGAGAACTAGCAGGAGAAGACATTTATGCATTTGAATTCCGCCCTCAATCCTACGCACTTGGGGGTTACGTTCATTGGTCACAGTCAGAACCCTACCACCATGAAGTACACATGTCGGCACTCCTACTGTGTTGTGCCAAGTCTATTTATCGTTCATTCCGGCTAACCCTTTCAAAAACAGGGCAGGGATGCTATCATTGAGAGGGGGGGGGGGAAGAAACAGGCTTTCATCGAGGAGCAACAGTTAATCAAGGTCATCGGTTATTCTTCGAGGACAGCTGATATGGAGCAGGGGTCAGGGAGAGGCGGGGACGCTTTGGACATTCGCGCTTGAGTGCAGAGGGGTGGGGCAATCTGGGCATTGGGGATCAATCTGGACATTGGGGCTTGTATCTCTAACGAACTATAAAATAGGATGCCATTGACATATAGTCCCCCCATAAAAGGGCCAGATTAGGGGACATCAGCCGTCTTACCTGTCCCTTCCTTCTTAGCCAATTCAAGTTCTTTCATTTTTGCAGAAAGGAGAGGTAGTAATATGGCGAGTTACAATCGTTTTAGTTTCTGTCAATTTTGCTGAACACCTTCGCGTTCAATAAGTATCCAATTAGGCTGGTGCCGGCGGGGCACAATTTTACCACAAAAAGGAAGAGGCAATAGGGGGGGG
Source organism: Lissotriton vulgaris (assembly GCF_964263255.1). Lineage (NCBI taxonomy): Eukaryota > Metazoa > Chordata > Amphibia > Caudata > Salamandridae > Lissotriton > Lissotriton vulgaris. The sequence goes on along the minus strand of NC_141687.1, from coordinate 1,914,772,378 downwards.
TTCTCATAGAGAGTGAGAGTCGTCCGTATTCTAAACGAGCCATTCGGTACACGTATGACATGTAGAAAGGTAGAGAGAGAGAGAGAGAGGGAGAGAGAGATAGAGAGGGAGAGAGAAAGAGAGAGACGTGTACGGTAATAGGTCATTTAGTGCGCTCACAACACAGAACGGCAGGGGTCGTGTAACACGGAAACGCAAACAGAGGGAAGACATAAACCCATACATTACATACACACAAACTCAGACAAGGGAAGACAGTACGTGTGTTACATACAAAAATTCACGACAAAACATAGAACAGTTATTGGCCAAAAAAAATCTCTTTCTGCATGCTGCGCATCTTTAGTATCCTATTTATCTACGTTCTGAGCTCTTTTTACCTTTTTCCTCCTTTTCCTTTCGTTTGCCATCTTTGCTTTGTTCTCGGTTACTAATACTTACACCTCGGTCAGTTGGTCAGGAATTAACCTGGTCGGGTTACTACTCACGGTGGGATCTTTGAATCATTTTTCCTTTTCTCCCTTTTGGCGAAAAGGTTCTCCAGGCTGAGGCGACGGAGGGCGTTAATCGGGAGAACAGTCGGACAGCTTAGCTATATCTATACGGGTGCGAGAAGGAGGTGGTACACGGCCTTTAAACATTAACAACATTCCTAATCTTCCAGACGGGCGGTGCTTAGGCAAACCTTACCCCGGAACTTTCCTTGTCCTTTCCCTATCTAGTTAAAACGTCATAGTTGCATTATCTGGCGTGCTGGTTCGAGTCATAGTCTGTCATATCGTACTAACCCGTCGAGTATCTACGTCAGTCCATCCTCCCAATCACTAGGTTCTAAGGGAGGAACAGTCATGTCTAAGTAAGGGGGGGGGGGTGCTACATCTTACAAAGCTCGTCATGTATAAGCACTATGCTCAAATTCCCTACTTCCCCTTCCGTCGGTCGTTCGGTCATCACTCCTCCAAACTTCAGCCGATGTTCCGACGTGACCTGCAGATGGGAGGAGAAAGAAAAAGGGGGGGGGGGCAACGTTCAAAACACATCAGTGCGCATAAATCCGAAAATGTTTTTACTTACCACATACTCGACCTATCTCCTCACGGTGCATTCTCTACCATCTCGGCGTTTAAGCCCAGAGGGACCAGTAGTGTTAGAAACATAATCATTGGTGTTCTGCGTATCCGCATGGATCACTCGAGCGTGGTCATTTAGATCATGCGCAAGGGTGGTGGTCAGGTGGCGTTTTCTTCAGTATTGTTTAAGGGCACCTAAAACGTTTTTCCTGTTGCCTGTGGCATGTAATGTAATGGCTTAAGTATCGGGCTTTTTAACCTTCAACCTTAATAAAGCTGCTTATCTTTCGCTTATATCGGAGACAGTAGTAACACATTCGAGACTCATTAATGCAATCGCTACAGTTGTACTTGCTTTTTCAAAAACCTTTAATAAAAATGTTGGCGCACAAACACGAGCCTACAACCCAGTGGGCCGGCCACAGAGCAGACTGGAGCCGGGCGTGAGGGGAACGAAGTCGGTAGCCATTCATTTCATAATATAAAGTGCGGCAAGTGCAATAACATCGTATCGAAATTCATTGGGAGTAAGCATCATAAATGTCGAAAAGTCAAACTTTCAAATAACCATAGTGCGTTAAAACTTAATATCAATTCATTGTCCGAATGCTCTATCAGTACCTATTTCATATCAATTCACTGTTTTAACACATAATTGGTACCCACCCTATACCGGTTCATTGTCCCAACACATAATCAATATCTATCTTATATCAAATCCTTTTCTGAACACATTATCGATATCCATCTTATCTACTTTCATTGTCCAAAAACTACATACATATTTCAGAACATCAAAGCTTGAGCAATCAGGGTACAACAAAGAGCTGAAAGTTTCATTTATATCGGCGCCATTTTGGGCGAGGTCAGGCAGGCCCAAGTATAGTAAAAAATGTTTCCTCCATCTCGTGGTTGGACCAGAACCTCTTTCGGCAGTTCAAGAGTTTGTTTTCAAAAGGGCAACAGAAGAGACTGGCAATGTGAACCATCAGTCAAAAAGTGGGGAGGGAGGCAACAATTTCTCTACCGGGTCATACTGGCATCCCACCGGAACTGTTCAAGTTGGCGGTCTTGCAGGGTCTTAGTCATTTCAAAACTGAGGTCGGCGACGGCAGGAGTGCGCCGATGTCGCGGTTCCCAACGGGGGCGGGGGCGCCCGTGTGGAAGGGTCAGGGGCCCCCCGGCTCTCATAGAATCTTCAAGGTTGAGGAGAGAAAAAGCACAGGACGTGCACCGGTCCTGGGCCAAGCGCCGCTTTTCGATTGGGACCCTGTTGATCGAAGCGTTGGGGTGTCGCTGGAAGCCCCCACCTGGGGGGGTGGGGGAGGCTCGTTCGCGCCGCCTCCCACTTCCAGCGACCCCACGCCGTTTCTCGGCTCCAGCACTTTGGAATGGCCGTACCAGGCAATGAAGAGAGGGGGGGGGGTCGGAGGCAGCAAGACACCCCCCACCGTGCGGCCTGCAGGGCACAGTTTTCTCTGGACTTTTCGTAGCGGCCAGACCAGGCGAGGCTATCTGCAACTCTCCAGTATTGCCGCAGCATTGCGCTACCGACCTCCGCTCCGGTTTCGTTTTTCTGACGGCCGGAGCAGGCGATAGAGAGGGGGGGGGGTCGGAGGCAGAGGCAAGACATCCCCCCCCCGTGGCCCGCAGGGCAGCCAAAAGAAGAGAAAGGGGAGACCATTACAACTTTTGGGCCGTCCGCCCCACAGCCTCCTCTTCCGATGGCGGCCAGCCGGGCCCTGCTCTGCACGTGTTGAGGCCTCGCCTTCCGGATGGGCGTAACCGCGGACCTGTTGCACTTCGGGAGCTTCCGGAATGGGGGTAGGTATCTGCTGATTTGTATCTATTTCATGTTACCGTTATTTGGGCGTGGCGGGCGGTGGGACAGACATGCTTTGGATAGCGAGGGGGCGGCGGGGCCTAGCTACCTCGTGGCTGTCTTGGCGTCAAGCTTGGCTTCTTTCGCCATTTTTTAATTCTTATTACGGACTATTTCTAACGTTTTCTTATTTTTAGTGAAGTCGGAAACTCATCAGTGGGCTACTGACTTAGCTCGACTTCTTTTTCCTTCCTTTTCTAGTGTGTGCTTCATGCTAAAGTTTCTGTTAACAGGATTCGGTGATCACTTCATATTTTATATGTCCTTTTATCAGAGCTACCCTCCGGTTGAGCCGGATGATCTACCTCCAATAAATGGTCCGGGTGGAACTAGTTTACCAATCAGTGGGGAGAAGATAGGCATGACGGATTACAACGGGGACAAAAGTCTGCACTACCTATCTTATCACGGCGGGCAAAGACTAGACAGAATATTTCTATTCTTCATTGTTTGCAGGCGGTGAATACCTCAAAAAGAACCAATATCGAACAATCAATGTTCGGTCAATCAAACAATCAATGGGGAGAATAAGTAGGTACGACGTGTTAAAGGTTTGCGTTACCTACCTTTTCGCTACCTGCAAAGAGAGAACCTGTTCTTCCCCGTTTGCAGGCAGAGAATCTCCAGAGAACAATCCGCGAACAACAGTTCGGGCCAAACAATCAATCAGTGGGGGAGAAAGATAGGCACGACGGATTACAACGGGGACAAAAGTCTGCGTTACCTATCCTTCGCTACCTGCAAAGAGAGAGAGTTATTTCCCTGTTTGCAGACAGCGAATCTCCAAGAGCAATAGAGCAACCAATCAATGAACAATATCAGTATTTAAATACCGATTCCAATACAAACAATCAATCAATCAATCAGATGGATAAAGCCATCCTACCAATTAGACGTAACAGGCGTCTCCTATTTAACCTTACCCGGACCGGACCATGTGGACAGTTCTTCGTCTTCCCCCTTTCCAGCGCCCGATCGTTCTCTTATTCCATGATTTTACCGCAGCAGTCCTGTGGGATCCCAGTCAGGACAGTAGGTCACTCGAGAGAGGTCCGTTCGGAATCGGTGAAGTTCATTCAATCAGCAGCCGGACGAGGGTCCTCTTAAGGCAGGTATACTCCGATCGTTTAGATGTTCACCCCCATCGTCTGGACCTCTCTTACTGGACCTTATGTCGCTGATGGGCCCCGCGTTTGGGACGCCAATTGTGGAAAGTCAGCCCAATTTACAACCGATGCCCAGGCTGCTGCCGCAAGACGCCTCTTAGGTCCCATTCTGAATAGTTACCAAATGAAGAGACGGGCGCTGGAAGCAGGATCATAAGAACAGAGTTTTATTTCTCATGAGGAGAGCCTGTCATTTCGGACACGAAACACAGTGTCTTTCGGGAGGTGCTCTAACAAGTTCTCTGAGGCATCGCCTTTTATACATCACATACATTCCTTATTACAATAACGACATTGTGAGGCAGGGAAAAGACATCCCCGACCCCTCCCCGTTCTGGCGCAATCCAACACGTGGCTACAGTACAGGTCCTCACACCATACAATGGGAGGGGGCTATTGCTCAGCTGAGAGTTCCGCTGATTTCTTTGGAATTTGTGCGCCTGATCGATTGTCGGAGGGGTGGGAAGGTCATGATCAATAGTAGCTCTTTTGAAGAGGGACGAGTGCATACAGTGGTGGGCAATGAACTGTATCCTCAGGCGAAGGGGATGACCAGTGGTCCGTGCGGACAATCGGGCTCAGTGGAGGGGTCATCAAGGGAGGGGTATTCATAGGAAGAAGGGAGGTGATGGTCAGGCACGGGGTGTGATTCCCAGGGACAGAGTCGCACAGAGAGAGAGGTCTTATGACCCGTATATGAGAGAGCGGGGGCAGTCAGGTACAGCTGGGGGGGGTTATGTCAGCTGAGGCGAAGGATGCTTCTTCAAGAGGAAATGGGGGGTGCGTGGGTCAAGCAGGAGGGTTACTTTTCAGAGCAGGGTCGCGAAGGGAGAGGGTTTTATGGTCTGTGCATGTGAGAGTGGGGGGGGTGTTCAAATACGCGCAGGAGGGAAGTCGAGGATTCCAATGAGCGGGCAAAAAGGCCATGGTGCCTAAAATGGCTGTCATGTATATATGGGCACGGGCTTTTACTAGCGGGATGGTGCGGTCAACGTTTCACGGTATTCATGGTGCCTACAGGGAGGGGGATGGGATGGGAGAAGGCAAATGAACGCCGCTTATGTACATTAATAATGCTAATTTCCACAGCAGCATCCACAAAAAGTAATCCTTCCAGGTCAAGATCCAAATCAAAGTGACTAGGACATGAACAAAGCACTGGGAGGAGCCTGCTGGACAGGAAGAGGAAGTTGGTGACTGTGGGGCACTTCCTTCCTCCCACCCCCCCCCCCCCTAAATGGACTCCTTGCAAAAAAAAGTGCAGGCAAATGTCAACCTGAGGAGTTATTCTGATAAAAATCATCATTTTCAGAAGGTTTATGCTGCTTGCTGGTGGATTTCTTATGCAGAATAGCAAATTTTGCAATTTCGCGAGTGCGAGATTGTTGCTGCCCGCTGCATCTACGTGTTCGCAATTGTTTACTCCCGCGAGGTGTGATCACGGGCCTTTATGACGTACTCGTGTTGACAAACTCTAGCTGTCCAACGTGGCAAGCCACGATGAAGTAATCGCAGTCGACAAACTCCCGCGGGTTCCCGCAGCAAGATCCAAAATGGTGCAGCATACGCAAAACATGGAGAAAAACAACTCTACGAACGCTGAATGACGGTAAGTGAACGCCGCGTGCCGCAATATTGTATCACCAAACAAAAAAATCCGCTGCGTGCGAATTTTCGGCAAATTCGCGAGAGTTCGCGGATTGCGAATTTGCCGAAAATCCGCAAATTCTGCGAGCGGAACGGATTTTACGCCCATGCTTACTTTATTCTTTAATGACCAGGGTAGTTCCTCACTGGGTTCATCCAATTCTGGGACCCCGGTCAATACAACCACAAACGGACTGGCTTCTGGAGGTAGATTTAGAGCGAATCTGCCCTCAGAAAACTCCCCTACCCGGTTCTTACTGGGGTTCGTGGAGGGTACAATAGGCGTGATCGATTCCCGTCTAAGAGGGTGACTCATACCCGAAGGTCTTTCTGAAGATTTCTTCTCTGGTGCCGTTGGGGCATTTAGATTGCTTTTTTGCACTAAAGGCGGGGGCTTATTGATGACTTGTCCTTCAGGTCCCTTACCTATAGATTTATTACATGGTGGGTTTTTTACCCTTGAGATGTTCTGGTTCCTAGTGAGTTTGTCCAGCTCAGAGAGCTGTTTTTCAATGCGCGACAGTCTAATTTCCAGGGGTGAAAGAAAAGTTTTAGACTAGTTCCCCATTTTTTTAACAATTGACTGTCCGCATCCTCGTTAAGATCAACAATCATACATGCAGGGTCTTCTGTGATTCTAAAATCTGGCACCTCAAGTTGTACATCTGGCTGCGATTGGTCCGGGCCAATCCGTGTGGCTTGCTCAAGCTCCTCCCCTTGCTTACTAGATGCATCAGTATCGCCTTGGCCTTTAGCTACCTTGGTTTTTCTACCTCCTGAGGCGATTGTATTGGCTCGTTTTTGTTTCGATATAGCACCCTCCCGTCTAGCCCGTAGTTGCCTAGTATTCGTGTCTTCCTGGGAACCAGCCAAAATTATTTCTTGGGTACTCACTGATGTCAAGGAAGATTGTAGGACAGATAAAGACTGAGTATGTGTGTGTTGTAGATCTAACTGACTCGGTATGCTATGCACATCAGCTTGGATCTCTAGGGTATTTACTCTATTTGTATTCTCTGGGGTACGAGCGGTAGCAAAGTGACCCATTGATGACCTTTTAGCTAGAGAGCTAAGTCCCGGGATACTCTGCATTCCATTAAGCTAATACCCTGATCTATAACGGAATTGGCCCTGATTATAAAGTTATCTAAGGTGCCCATTAACTGTAAACCTCCCGCAACAGCCTTACTCCTACTTCTCGTGTGGACATATTGTTATACGAAATTTGAAATCCACAGATGAAGTGAGGGTATTCACGAGATAATGGGTAACAGTGTACGTACAAACCTACCCACAAAAGATATATAGGGGGCCCGGTCCGGTCTGGTCCGGTCTTGAACGGGCTTAAACGGGCCCGCCCTTGGCCCGGGCTTAGCCCGGCGCACACCCGCGCGCGTCCCGTGACGCGGGAACTTTGTGTTCCTTTTGATGCGCCGCTTGGCGCCAAAACGAATGGTGGGCGTGGTCAGCCACGGGGATCGCCGATGGTTGTGGTCTCCACTCTCAGCGGCCGTGCACAGATGGGGAAGTGCGGCTGCGGCGGAAGAGACCGGTGGAAAACTTCAGGCAGCAACGTGTGGCCACCGGGTGGGCAGTGTAGTATCGGGTTCCCAAGGCCTACATGCTCCAAAGATAACCCACTTACATTGAAAGAACTGTTGGCACGGAAGCTGAAAAATGCAAAGAACAAGTTTATTAAGACCCCATGGGGTGGTGGTACATTCCTACAGCACCCTTCGGTAATGCAAGAAGTATCACACCGAACATCAGTGTGACCCGTTCTTTTATACAATTTGCAGGTAATAAAAAGATAGGCGGTACAGAGTTACAGAGCATTATGTACATATATGGTCATTTTGTGGAACACAGCCAGCTCATTGGAGGGGTTACGACCCCGCTGGTCAGTTTGGCGGCACATTCCTGAAGGACGACTGGTCAGTAGGGACTGCGCATGTACAGGCTTGACCGTTACTAAAAATAGCCTGTTGCTGGGCAAACTCGAGTGGTCAGTGGCACGGACAACGGACTAAAGGGCACGCTAGCCACGAGGCCGCTCATGATCTAAGATGGCCGCCATAGCACACAAGATGGCGTTTTCCAAGTATAGCCAAGTTAAGCGGGAAAACGTGTAGCAACAGCTAAGCGCTAACCCGGCCATTGTCAAATTACGACAGAAGGACAGCGTGTGGCAAAGAGTCAAAATGCGTTGCAGAGAGCACCTGCTCCCCCGCAGCTCTGTGTTCCTTTTGATGCGCCGCCTGGCGCCAAAACGAATGGTGGGCGTGGTCAGCCACGGGGATCGTCGGGTGTTGTGGTCTCCCCCTTCAGCGGCCACGCACTGATGGGGAAGTGCGGCGGCGGAGGAGACTGGGAGAATACTTCAGGCAGCAACGTGCGGCCCCAGGTGAGCAGGACAGCGTGTGGCAAAGAGTCAAAATGCGCTGCAGAGAGCACCTGCTCCCCTGCAGCTCTGTGTTCCTTTTGATGCGCCGCCTGGCACCAAAATGAATGGGGGGGCGTGGTCAGCCGCGGGGATCGCCGGGGGTTGTGGTCTACCCTCTCAGCGGTGCGCACAGATGGGAAGTGCAGCGGCAGTGGAGGAGACCGGGAGAATACTTCAGGCAGCAACGTGTGGCCCCAGGTGAGCAGGACAGCGTGTGGCAAAGAGTCAAAATGCGCTGCAGAGAGCACCTGCTCCCCTGCAGCTCTGTGTTCCTTTTGATGTGCCGCCTGGCACCAAAACTAATGGTGGGCGTGGTCAGCCGCGGTGATCGCCGGGGGGTGTGGTCTCCCCTCTCAGCGGCCGCGCACAGATGGGGAAGTGCGGAGGTGGCGGAGGAGACTGGGAGAATACTTCAGGCAGCAACGTGTGGCCCCAGGTGAGCAGTACAGCGCGTGGCAAAGAGTCGAAATGCGCTGCAGAGAGAGAGAGCTGCCTTCCTCACCTTCCTCTGCGCCTTTGTCATCAGGCTCTTCCTTGGATAAACTTTAAAGGTTTTAAAAGTTCAGTCCGGGTTTTGTTGAGCTCATGTGCGATTATTTATAATACCATATTCAACAGTGCCTGAGAGAGCCCAGTGTTATTTCTCATCCCTTATCCTCACGGTGTTAAAGCCTGTCACAGCCCTTCCCAGAAATTCAGCCTCTAAAAAACACGACTTTTCCAATTACTCCAATTACTCCAAGATGCTTGAAAACACCCTGCTGCTGTTTCATTTGTCCCAGGATTACACCGCACTTTCAGAATTCACCCGAGGGCTCCTTTCCGCCTCTCAGCATGTGATTAAACTCAGCTCCGATGCTCCGTCACGACTTGAATAGCTGTGTGTTCTTTTCCTCTACCTAGACCTCAGCAATTCCGGCGTTCTGTTGCACTGCTCCCGACATTACCGGTGAAAGGGGTGTTCCCCCCACCCAGAAGTGAGAGAGTTGCCCCAGCTGGACCGCCTACCACCACCAAGATGGAGGCTGTCCCAGCGAGTGTCTCCGAGCAGTCTGAGTTCCTAACACCCTCTTCGCACAAACGGAAAACCGCGGCGGACCGAAGGGCGCAACTAAGCAGGTAGGGAGTTTATTTACTAATGAAACACAAGTTAAATAGTGAAGAGCTAGGAAAAGTTAAAATAATCAAAGTATAAGCGGCGATTAGCATTGGTCAGGTAAACAGTTAAAAACATTAAAAATGTCAGCAGCGATCACCTGTTTGAGCATCCGCCCTCTTCAGTGTCATTCTTCTTCATAGGTTGTCAGGATCTGGGGATCACATTGGCACTGTTGTCCCACTTTAGCTCAGGCTAGGAGGCTTGGGTGCAGTGGTGCTTTCCCGTGCCTTGCTTAAGCAGTTCTGTAGCCTCACATCTCAGTCTTTGGTACATGCAAGACACAGGGGTACAGCTCTGATGTTCCACATGAGTTTATGAGTCCTTGGAAAAGTGCTGGCAGTCCTCCAGGCTCTGGAGGATCAGCAGCTTGCAGGATGAGACAACTTTGGTGCAATTGTCAAGAACAGGCAAACAGGCTGGCAGGGCTGGAGCCAAGTCAGTTGCTTCTTCCTGAGTTCTTGCATTCACGGTTCTTCAGCCTGCCTTCTTCTTTTGGCCATCAGGATCCTACTTCCTGGTGCCAGGATTTCCCTAAATACTGATGTTACGGTCATTAGGGGAGTATAGGGTAGTAGCCAATGGGTTACTTCCCCCTGGGGTCACTAAGCCCCCTATATAACCACTAACTGGGTGAAGTGAGCATAACCCTTTCAGAAGATTCCTAAATGTTCCATCACAAGATGGTCACTTCTCAAAAGTTGCATCCATTTCAGGTAGCCAAGTTGCGGGGTGGTACTCACCTGAGGGTGGAAACGGCAAACTTGCCTATCTAATTTTCTTGGCTGTTCAGGTGCCAAAGGTTCTGGACAAAGGGCGCCGGTTTCCTCTCTTGTGAGAGAATCCAGATTTGCATACCAAAGGTGGTGGGCCTCTTTGAAGCTACTCACCCTGGAATGCTAACTCGCAGGTCATCCTGTGGGGGGGGGGAAGCACCCTCTGCCCGAGCAGGCTTGATGTAAGGACACCTAAGAGCAAAGGCTCTAACCCTTGGGTGCCAAAAACACATTTCTGGAGCCAGGCTGTTGAAAACCAGTCATTCAGCATACCAGTAACTTGTGGGTTTCACAGGACACCTTTGAGGTACATTCTGGGTGCATGTATTACTAAATATTACACTAGCATCAGTGTGGCTTTACTAATACAAGATGTTTGATAACAAACATCCCTATTTTCAGTGAAGCCATCATGTAGCTGGGGAGCTCGTTTTCACCAGTACCCATGACATATTTTTAAAAAGGCTTCCCTGATCACTCGTACTGGCAGTAATGAGACTGACCATTATGAGGGCAGATATGCTCATGTGGTTATGTCCTTGCATGTAGCATAGTGCACCCTGTCTAAGGGCAGTAAGCCCTGTTGTAGAGGTGACTTACTTATAATGCATGCATTGCCAGTAGACAGGGCACACAAGCTGCATGCCATGTAGTGTTTTCACTTTTTTTCTGCACAAAGACACGCAGCCTGAAGTAGCAGTTTGCATAAGCTTGGTAAGGGGTCCCATAGTGTGGCACAAATTATGCTGCCACCATTTGGTATTTCTTTACTATGGACTTACAGTGGATATTAGAGGTATCATCAATTGAGGGAAACAATTGCACAGTTTTAAAAAGAGAACTGGCACTGGGGACCTGGTTATCAGGAACCCCGTGCAATTGCAGTCAAAATCAAATTAAATACCATGCAAAGAGTGGGGGTGAGCATGTCAAAAGGGGCACTTTCCTACATAACTTCCTTCCAAATGAGAGAAAATAAGACTAACCTTTCCCATGAAAGTCTTCGTTTTCTATGAGAAAAACATGGAAAGGCCATCTGCATTGTCATGGTCTGTCCCATGTCTGTAACAATCTGGGGACCATCTGAGTGATCTGGTATTGTATTCCATCCTTTACCTTCAGATCATCCATTGGCTATGATATATCTGTGGAGTTGTGTGTTTTTTGTGATTAGAGCTGTATGTGTGCTGGTGTGAAAGTGTTTTTTGGCATTGGGGTTGTAGTGATGATGTGATTGAGTTTTTTATATATATATTTCATATTAAATAACAATGATTTATATTTGATGCAATGATCTATGCTATAATTATGTATTGAAAAAAACTTGTTGTTTCATGTAATAACATCTCTATATTTTTGTAACCATATTGTGAGATTTCTATGTGTGGTTCAGGGTTTAGTATAAATATATTAGGACCTCTCCGAGGCCTACATCAGAATATTATGGGCGGGTAATTCCCGTTTTCTTTTGTTTCTTACCTTTCCCTGTCTACCTGCCTTAAAGTAATGAGGGGTCCCCCTTTTCTGTCCCATGTCTGTGTTCCACTGTACAGTTCACCCCCAGTAGGGACCAACTCAACAGTTGGGAGTTTTCAACTTTCCTTTGTAAAAGCCATGTGCTCAGTTTTTACAAGGACATGAGAGACAATCAAGTATAGCCTCAACTTCTTATGAGAACAAACCATGGCAAAGGCTTCCCTCTCAGTGGCACTACAATGCTGCTCTCTGGGGAGTAACCTCCTGCTGATGAAAGCAACAGGTTGGTCATGGCCAGCATCATTGGTTTGGGCAGGACCACTCCTATCCCATGTTCAGAGGCATCTGTCTGCACAATAAACTTCTTCGAATAATCAGGAGCTTTTAGAATGGGTGCCAAGCACATTATTTCCTTTTTACAGTTCTCTGTCCAATTTTCTTGCTTCAGCATTTTCTTAGAGGTCAATTCTGTGAGGGGGGCCACAATGGACCCATATCGCTTCACAAACCTCCATTAGTACTCAGCCAAACGAATGAATGCCCTGACTTGAGTATGGGTGGTTGGAGCTACTCAGTCCACAATTGTCTTGATCTTGGGTTGTAAGGGTTGATCTTGTCCTATACCTACAAGGTGGCCCAAGTATACAACCGAGCCCTGCCCTATTTGGCACTTGCTCGCCTTGATGGTGAGGTCTGCATTTCACAGAGCCTCAATGACCTTACCAATGTGGATAAGGTGATCCTGCCAAGCGGAGCTACCGACAGCAATATCATCCAGATATGCTTCACTAAAAGCTTTTAACCAGGCAAACTTTGTTCACCAACCTTTGGAAGGTGGCAGGGTCATTCGTTAGTCCGATGAGCATAACAGTGAATTGATAATGCCCATCTGGGATTAAGAATACAGATTTCTCTTTAGCTTCTGTGGTCAGTACTGAGAAATGTGGCTGTCCCTAATCTGTCAATCAATTTGTCAGCCCTAGGAATTGGGTGTGCAGCTGTCTTGGTTACTGCATTGAGGTCTCTATAGTACACAAAACCTCAGCTCTGTTTTTTCACCCTTGGTATGAGGTTTGGTGACTTAGATAACTGGGCTGGCTCAGGGGCTCTTAGAGGGTTCAATGACTCCCAATTCTAGCATCTTGCGTACTTCAGCTTTGACGCTCTCTTTGACATGATCAGAGTGCCTGTAGATCTTTTTTTTTTTTACGTGTGTCCACGTCATGTGTATACCAGTTGTTCTGACCAGGGGTCAAATCGAAGAGCCCAGTATACTGGTGCATTGCTTGCCTGCAGTCAGTATGCTGTTGGGCAGAGAGGGTGAATAAGAAGACAACTCTTTCCACTGACACATCTTTATGGTTATGAGAGAGAGGTGATGGAAAGGTTTGCTCTGCCAGTGCTAAGGCTCACCAGATAGGTGACATCCCCTTTTCTTTCTAGGATAGGGTAGGGTCCACTCCATTTGTCCTAGTTGGTCCTAGAAGCCACAGGCTCCAATAACCACACTGTTTGTCCTGGTTGGAACTTTTGGTCATACAAGAGCTACTGGAGCTCCTGGCTGGCCTCAAGGTTTTTAGATGTCTTATCCATGTACCTAGCCATTCTTGAACCTAGGCTGAGCACTATGTCTTGCTTAGGCGATATGAGAGGTCTCTCCCAGCCTACCTTCACTAGATACAATGGTCCTGTCATATAGCTAATTCTTTTCTATATACTGTGTTAAGTTAGCATGAGCTTATTAAATGTTTAAACGCCATTTTACCTTTCTGTCTTGATTTGCACACAACACATAATTGTTGCTTTAGCTTTCGACCCAGAAGAGCTTTGTGCTTTACTTGAGAAATAATATGTTATTGCTCTGATATCAGTTTTGCTCGGTACACTGTCTGCACAGTGAGTGCTGAAGGCTGCAAGGATAACTAGACACATTGTTGTTGTGAGGTCTGATCTTCGCACCTCCATAGACATAACACACATGCTGCTGCCAAAATCTGGCTCTAGGCGGGTTTTATATTGTTGTGCTGAACACACACAAGACACACTTGATGGTGCTACGCATGCAGAGAGCTGGTGGAAGATGATGTGATCCTCTGCCACTGAGATTTTGAGGTATGGGCCCGCCCCGCTAAAACCCAAATGAGACTTTCATAGATATAAAATACTATGCTAAATAGGGAGGGTGTGAATTAGGTATTGTTAATTCCTATTCATTTCAGAATCTTAGTATGCTGTCACCATTCGCCTTTTATGGACTAGTAACTATGCTGATAACTTTGTTGCTTATAATATGTTTGCTAGTATTGTTCAAGATACTGCATTTGAGAACCATGCATTAGTAAATAAATATTTCAAACATGCACGTGTCCTCATTTACTCCATGTTCTGGTTTGAAATGATTATATAACGAAAGAGTGTTCATGTGTTCCACAATACCTGAGGTAATCTAAGTTCATGTTCTGGTCTGTCTAAGCATTGGGAGTTTTTTATGACCAAAGAGACACTCTAGCTAGCTCGGTAAGGGGATTTTGGGTACTGAGGTGAGTTTTGGGCCTTCCTAATTCACCGAGGTTCCAGGTCTCTATGCACAGTTCTGTAGGAGAACGGAATTCCCGCTACATGGCGCCCAAAGTTGTTGGCCTTATATCATGACACTCGAGTAGTATATCATTCAATCCTTAACCCCTTCACTGCCATGTCCCGAAAACAGTGGTGTCGGAAAAACCTACCTATTTTTGTAATAGGTCTTTTCAAGCTTGATTCTTACTAAAATGGTTTCCTTGAATTACTACCCAGTTGTGCTACAAAGTTTACTTTGTTGTTCTTATTTCTTGTGCCATCATGGCTGCCGTGGACATTCCGCTGCATAGTCGCATTGCAGTGCGAGATCATTTGCGGATGTACAATGTGCCTTTGGAAGGCTTGGCTGTGATCATGGTGGTGAGTGCGGAACATGCTTATCCTTACGAACTGTTTTATTCGTGGGTGACATTTCCGGCAGTGGACGCTAATTCTGGTGTGTTCCACACATACACTCCCACAGCTGTACCTAATGAGTATACTCCGTACAGGGCACAGGAAATTCCTATTGACGTTTGGCAGCATGGAGTTTGGTTTGGTGGCGCCCTACCCCATTCTTTAACCGCTCCGAGGTTAGGTCCTTTGTCCATTCCAGGCGCTAGTTGGCCTGTTTTGGCTGCATTTACTCCTCATCCTCTACACAGCAATTGTAACGTGGCTGAACTCCGACGACTACATGTAGTCGCGATTGCCCTGATTAGAGCCTTAGTGCATTACATGGGCCGTAATCTTCCGGGTGGAGCTCCGGGGGGTGAGGCACTTCCGGCCGGGCAGGGTGGTTTAAAAATCAGTCCTGTCATGGTCAATGCGGTCACGGGCAAGAAGCCCCAGGAAAGGGTGATTTTCCTTTCTGGCTTGCCGAGAAATTTGACCAGCTGGAAGCTGTGTTTCCTAATACGACTCCAGGTGAAAAACACCGGATTCTTACGCTTAGTTTACCGAAGGATTTGGCCCCTGAGCTCGTTGACTGTAAGACCTGGGGTAAGACTTTTGCAGCGGTCTATGCGAGGTGCTACGGCACCCCGTCTATGTCTGTGCTGTCTTCGGTCCTTAAGCGTGTTCAAGATGATCACGGACCGGAGTCTGCGGTTAAATTGGGCATGCGCCTATGTGGCACCTTTGATGTGGTTTGCGATCTGATCCTTGCGAATGTCAAGGGAGATGCAGTGAACTTTCAGGTGGCTAACGCATTGGCGGCGCTTCCCGATGCCGAGAAACCCCGACAGTTAGCGAAGATCATTGTGGCGGCTTATAAAACCGTGGGTCGCAATGCCAAGGGTCTTAACCTTTCTCTGTTAAGGAGAAAAAGCAGCCCCAGGGATAAACTTCGGAAACGGAGGTTTCCAAAAAACAAAATTGGCCTAAAAAACATAAACAGGGAAAGCAACAGCAACAACAACAGACCCAGATTTCTCATCCTGCGTCTCCGTTACCTGCGCAGTCGGAACGTGTTTATGACTTGCGCGATCACGCGACGATTAAAACTCCTGATCATTTTCAGGCTTCTGACCAACGCTCTCCTCGTTCCTTTCAGGACTCATCGGCCCCGACAACCGGTGGTGGAGGGGGCGGCAGGGGTCGGGTGGCCAGCAAGGACATGACCAGCCCCACCCGAGGAACGGTGCAGAAAAGCAGGAAGGCTCTACGTCTAAGAGACCGCAGTTTGCCAAGAAGAAAGTCACAGCCTTAACAGCGCATTGATATGCCCCAGATAGTGAGAACGCGGCTTCGGAATCTGACGTGGGCTCTGACCTTGCTGGACAGCGCGGCGGAGATTACCATAGTGAGAGAGGCCCTCCGTCCACTACTGAAGGTGAAAGCGACTGATACTTATGTTGTCATTGAAACAGCTGATACCAGAGTTGCTCCCCCGATAGACTTTTTGAAATTGTCCTGTTAATTGAGGGTGACATACAGCGAACCATAAAAGGGGTGTTTTGGGAAAATCTTTCGTCTACATATGACATTTTGCTTTCGGAGGCTGACTGGCCCCCACCTTTTGTGCTCGCAGCTCCGCAAGGGAAGGAGGTGATCCTCCCCAGTTTCGCGAACACAGTCTCTAAAGAGGATGCGCCGCACTTTGCAGAAGAGTGGGCTCTGGCTCTAGCGCCGGCTGTGTACCGCAATCAATGTGGTTGGGATAGATTGTCCCCATGCCATGAGATTCCTTTAAGGTCTCAGCCACAACCTCAACCTCAATATCCCATACGGCGAGAAGCAAAAGCTTCCGTCGCGGCTATCCTTGAACAATTAGAATATCAAGGTGTGATTGAAACCTGTGTGTCACCAATGAATAACCCTCTTTCTACTGTGAACAAGCCAGGCGGTTCATATAGTTTGGTATTGGATTACCAGCATTTAAACTCGCATTGCCGTAACTGTGCAGTACAGAATACCCACTGCTCTGCTCTAGTGAATAGTCTTGTGCGTAAGCGGTTTAAAACCACGCTTGACATTTCCAACGGTTTTTATGCCCATCGTTTGGATGCTCTAAGTTCCCAATGGACATCCTTTACTTGCGGTGGTGTCCAAAAACAAATTCGGCGTTTGCCTATGGGCTATAAGAATAGTCCTGGGATTTTCACTGCCCGCATTGTCTCCCTATTAGAGGGAATCGACCCAGATGCGTGTTCGTATGTGGATGACATATACCTTACAGACGACGAACTTTGGGAGCATCTGTGTCGGGTCAACGGGATTATTTGTACCTTTGCCCCCTTAGGTTACAAATTCAACTTTGCAAAATCGCACATTGCAGAGTTCACAGTGTTGTTTCTGGGCTACGAGCTCAACAATGAAGGAAAAGGATTAGCTCCAGTCCTCACTTCCTGGAGAAATGCGCACAATTGCGCGCTCCAACAACACTGAAAAAATTACAATCTTTACTGGGCTTCTTGAATTTCGGGAGGACATACATTCCGTAATATGCCCAGCGTATCAAGCCGTTGTATGCTTTGATACAACCATCTTTTTCCAAATCATGCCGGCTGCCAGAGCATTCGGCTATTCTGCAGTCTTTGCAAGCTGATCTGATCGCTTCTAAATTCTTACTGACTCGTGTTAACCAGACCAACCTGGTGATAAGAATTATACCTGGGACGGTGGGTTTCACGTACCTGACTTTTAATGAAGGAGACACAGTACCTATTGCTTACAAGTCACACTTTTACACTTCGGCTGAATTGCGCTTTTCCACTGTGGAGAAAGTTTTGACGGATGTCACGTTTATTTTTGACGCCTCATTACAGTCGCAGGAGTACTTACAGCATGAATTCCTTCATCTGGCTCCTTTAGCAATGCGACCCCTGGAGGATTTCCATTGCATCATTTACACTGATGGTTCGGCGCGGGTTGCGCATGGCTCTAAACATGCCTACGTTTCTGCATGCGCCATTGTGGTTGGTGCCATGGTGAACGATGACTTCAAGTCCAGTGTCGTGCACACGCAGACACTAGGGGACTGCACTGCACAGTTAGCAGAGCTTTGTGCTCTGATGCTTGCATTGGAGTACGCAGATCCTTGTGTGACAACTCTAATAGTAAGTGATTCTTACTACTGTGTCCAGTCTTACAATGAGAACTTGTTCTTTTGGATTCAGAATGACTTTCGTGATTCCAAAGGTAGCACAATAAAACATAAAATGATCTGGGTCCGAGTGGCTGAGCTTAAAGAGCGGTTGCCACTTGTATTTGTGATTCATACTCTCAGCTATCAGCGTGTAGGAGTCCACGCTGTCGGTAACTCGCTTGCTGATGAAGCGGCCAAATCTGCAGTATCGAAATACTTAGTTGCAGCGGTTACATGGTCCAAAAGTAAAATAGATGATGACATCTTGGCCGCAGTTGCTGCCACTGAGAAGGGAGGTAAATATCCTGCGGGGTTCCATTCGAAGTACACATACCACTTAAGTCCCAATAAGGTTCCTTATGTAAAAATTCCTGATGTTGGCGAACGTTTGATTCCCAACTCGGATCGCAGAGCTACTTTGATTACAGCGGCGCATGAAGGTGTGGCGTCTGTGCATGCGGGCATCTCAGCCACAGTAACTCAGCTACAACAGAGGTTCTGGTGGCGGGGACAGTACAAACAGACGCGTCATTATGTCCTTCAATGTGACATTTGCCAGCAGATCAAGCCTTCGACTGCTGCGCGTGCGCCTCAGACACAGTTGTACATTTCTAATAAACCACTGGGTTGCGTTTATTTAGATCATTGCGGTCCTTTTTCTTCTGATACTGCGTATAAATACATCTTAGTAGCAGTTGATTCATGCACACGCTTTGTGTGGGTGTGGCCCCATCGCAGCGCTGATTCACGGACTGTCATAAGAGATTTGCGTGTCTTTGTAGGGATTTTTGCCTGTGGTACCTTCCATTCGGATCAGGGTCCGGCTTTCGCCTCTAAGGCGTATAAGGATGCTATGGTTTCGTTGGGGGTCCAAGTCAAGTTTTCATCTCCATACAGACCTGAGGGTAATAGTGTAGTGGAGCGAATGAACCGTGACTTAAAGCAATATTTGACAGCTCGAGTTATAGGCACTGGCAGAAACTGGTTAGCCCACCTTAATGGCGTGCAGCATGCTCTTAATAATCTCCCTAGAAGGTCTCTGGGTGTGCGGACCCCGTACAAAATGCTCTTTGGTATCAAGATGTATGTCCCTGACCTCGACGGTCTAGAGTGCGTGGCTCAAGCCACGGCCTTTGACGTAGATGAACATTGCAATGTTTTACAGGATCTACAAAAGACCAGAGACAGTCTTGCAAAGGAACATTTGCCCTCCACATCGGATGATGCGTTGCAGATCCCGGTAGTTGGCTGGCTACCCAAAGTTGGAGAACTGGTTCGAGAGAAGATCGATAACAAGAAAGAATTTGGTCCTTCCTATCGAGCACCGGTTCCCGTTCTTGGAGTGAAGGGAACAAGAACAGTCATTTTACCACCACTTCCTGGTCGTAAGGAAAACAGGTTTATCTCAATTGACAATGTCAAGTTACACAAGGTGGCCGATTCTTCATAGTATGACACCGGCGGTCTCCTGTCCTTCGGGTGTGAGAAATTCTGTGTTGGCCACTATTTCTAATGCTGAGCCAGAAGTGGCTCTCGAGATGCCTGCCGTTTCCAATCCTTTATTAAATACTTTTCATGTTAATAACATTGATGACATAGACTCTGCCTATCCTGCTGATTTGTCGATGCCTGATATACAGACACGTTTGACCACAGAATCCTGATTCCCATTTGACTCTGTTTCAGTAAATTTGAAGAAACCCTCACGTCTAGCAACATATGCCACATTATTTAAAAAACATTTTTTGGTCCCTCCATGGACATATATTTGGCTGGTGCTTTTTTTAGTGTATCTTTTTATGTCAATTGGTTTTGTGTTTTATTTTTTCCGTCTGATCGATGGACACTATGTTGAGGGGAGAACATGCATTTAGCACCTTAATGGAACTTTGGCCCCCCTTTCCTCGTCCCATTCTGCACACAGTCTGAAGAGAGACTTGAATTTTGTAAACATCACTGCTTGGCCGATTCTTGATGGGATTGTGTGGAATGCAGTTAAATTTCAAATCCATGGCCCAACTGCAGTGGTTAATGTCTCTAATGTACTCAGAGTGAACATGGGGGATGTGGTGAAACAAAACATACGTTCTGATGATTGGGATGTTCAGGCCGTTGAATCATTATTTTCTGATTTGAAATATTATGCTGCCTTTAATGCTGAAGATTTGTATTTAGAATCTGCTAATTATGGTGATTTATTTTGCTTTCAACATTTTGGTAACCATTTCTTGCATAAAACAAGTTCCAGAAGGGGTACTGTAAATTACACACAGTGGGAACATTGCCCAGAACCGTTACAAGGCAGCTCCAGTACATTTTTGAAAAAGTACACTTATTTTACCGACTTTAATCAATCAAGTCCTGAGTCCTTCTACTTCAAGATGACACAAAACCCCATGTCCAAAGTTAGACTTACCGATACTAAATTGTTGTGTTCGAAGTCCTTTCTAGACAAGTTAGCTGCAGAGGGCTACGAGCTATGGAAGGAAACAATTGACCTTAAATCGGTTTGGGGTTCTAAAAGTTGGCAGGTACAAGGCACTGAGGCTTTGCACCGTGCATGTCTCATCCCAAATCATATGTTGTTTTTAAATTCTACCATTTTCCAGACAACATGCTTTGGATTGGCTACTTCAAAAAAATTAAATACCCCTTCTATTCCTGATTTAGAAAAATATTCGGGTTGGAATAATTTTACACAGTTCTCCATTCGAGAATTGCAAATGTTAATGCACAATTCATCCTTCAATATATCCAGTTTGGATCCAAAGGGTTGGCTGATGTGGCACAGAAGCGTTGATTCTGGTCAACGTCACTTTTTGGGTTTAACTGAAGGTTTTACACAAGTCAGGCCTGATCCACGTTTTGATGCTGACCATTTTGTCACCACTTACTCAGTTGGCAAATTATGTCAGATTTGGCCACAACATTCTACATTAGCTGCTGTTAAATTACATCTTTCCAAGCTGACTGAGGATGTGGATTTAAATGATGTCATAAAGGGACCGGCTAATGGTAGATTTTAAAGATGGATTTATGCAATTTACAATGAAATCTGGAAAACTTCACAGGTTGAGGCTGCTAAGCGCCTAAGAGCAATAGATCAAGCTAATTTAGAACAAGTGGTTGCAGGTGTCGATAACAGTATTAACATGCTTTCTTCCCGCATTTATACATTAAATAATATTGTATCTTCTGTTGTTGACATCGTATATGATGAAGTGTCTGTTTTGTACCATGGTCAAAATCAATTGTGTTCTATTATGCAATTTGCTTGGACCCTGCAGACGCTTAAGGCTGGTCATGTGCCTTGGAGTTACATGAATGTTTCCTCTCTTTTTGCCCCTTTTAATTTGACTGACAAACAACGCATGCTTTCAATGCGTGATGCTTCATTTTCCATGTTACACATTGAGAGGTTGGAATCTTTACCGTTCTCTGGAGCTGTAGCTACTGCTGCAACGTGGCTTATCCACGGATTAATCACATTACCATTTGCCTTGTACAAGTTTACTAATTGTATGCGTTACATAGCTATTGGGAGATATGAACCATTACGGAACTCATTCCTCCACGAAGCGTGGTCTCTTCCATTCACTTATAGATGCCTGAAAGACGGGAAAGAAGTGTATCTTAATGGGGAAGAATGCACAGGGTCCCCTGACCATTCATTGAAATGCAGACACATCCAGTTACATGGTTCTTGTAATCAAGACAGGCCTAATTTAGCCTGTTTTTTAAAAGGGACTCCAGTTCCTGCAATAGTTCCCACATTCACATTACTGGCGAATGGTAGTTATTTGCTGTTGAATAACGAAGAGTGTTGTGGTTTAATTAAAGGGGTCGCTTATGTGGTAACTGTATCAGAGCGTGTCGTCTGTTGCAAAAACATTCTGTATCCCCCTACGCATGGGAGTTCAGCTGAATCCATCTGGCCGCGCATCCCAACCTTGAAAGCAGAGTTCAATGGTATGACTAGAATAAGAGCCCTTTTGTCTCAAAAAGAAGTGGCCCTGAGTTCGGCCCGTGAAACATTCGTCCTTCATATAGCTAACACGCGCACAGAGGTGCAGGCCCTTTTGAATACAGATTTACCGTTACATTTCAGTGAGCTGGTTCACCAAATCTTTAATGCCTCCTCCACTTCTGGCCAGGCTCACTTTTTTAAATTAGTTAGCAGTAGTCTCTTTACTTCATTCGAGAAGATATTTGGAATCATCCCTAGCTTTTTCCATTCTATATTTTCGAGTCTGTTTGGTGGCTTCCCAGTTTTGCTGGCATTAGCTGCAGGCGTTTTGAATATATTTTGTTTTATTAAACATGGATGCCCGTCCTGCGCTGGAAGCCGAGGAGCCCCTCCTACTGCTGTTTCGCAACCGGATGCTTGAATACTATGGCACCCTGCCGCTTGCGACTTTAAGCACGGCCTTTGGATTATCGTTTCGATTTTCCTATTTAAAATGTGTCCTGCCTGTTTTTCATTGCCTGAGCTGCGATTTCGAATGGGCCCTTGATTTGTGTCTCTGCTTGACGGTGTCTCCTGACGTCGATTTTAATCATCTGATGAGCCCCGTAGTTGCTCACGAGCTGGTTTGTTCTGGCAAAAGGATTATGGCCTTGGCAGCGATGCATGGACTAATGGGTCATTGGGACATACTCGCAGCGGCGCATGAGTTCTTGGCACATAGCGTTCTTGAAAACCCACCGAGTTGTCCTCTGATGCTGCTAGAGGATCCAATGCTGGAGGAGCACGTATGTTCTTTTCCGCTGCTTAATTGGATGGCTGAACTGTTTTCGGATGATGACAGTGATTTCATGTTGGAAGCTGTTGCTGCATATTTTGCGTATACAGTCTTACCCTGAGATGCCTCGGAAACTTTTTATTATTTAGGCACGTACCAGTTTGTATTTTTGATGGTGCCTTTTCCTTACACTCAGTTCTTTTTATACGCCCCAGGCCTATTGACATTATCTTTAGGGGAATTTTGTGTTGAAGAGTTTGGAACATTTATTTTGGCCACTATAGGCCATCATGTATACCTTTTCAGATTAGCTTAGCTCATTATTATTGAACTTTGCTTTCATGTTATGCCCCTGTTCCGGTTTTACCTTGCCTTGATTTTGTCCGTGCTCGGATCATTCGGGGGGGGGGGGTGTCATATAGCTAATTCTTTTCTATATACTGTGTTAAGTTAGCATGAGCTTATTAAATGTTTCAACGCCATTTTACCTTTCTGCCTTGATTTGCACACAACACATAATTGTTGCTTTAGCTTTTAACCCAGAAGAGCTTTGTGCTTTACTTGAGAAATAATGTTATTGCTCTGATATCAGTTTTGCTCGGTACACTGTCTGCACAGTGAGTGCTGAAGGCTGCAAGGATAACTAGACACAATGTTGTTGTGAGGTCTGATCTTCGCACCTCCATAGACATAACACACATGCTGCTGCCAAAATCTGGCTCTAGGCGGGCTTTATATTGTTGTGCTGAACACACACGAGACACACTTGATGGTGCTACGCATGCAGAGAGCTGGTGGAAGATGATGTGATCCTCTGCCACTGAGATTTTGAGGTATGGGCCCACCCTGCTAAAACCCAAATGAGACCTTCATAGATAGAAAATACTATGCTAAATAGGGAGGGTGTGAATTAGGTTTTGTTAATTCCTATTCATTTCAGCATCTTAGTATGCTGTCGTCATTCGCCTTTTATGGACTAGTAACTATGCTGATAACTTTGTTGCTTATAATATGTTTGCTAGTATTGTACAAGATACTGCATTTGAGAACCATGCATTAGTAAATAAATATTTCAAACATGCACGTGTCCTCATTTACTCCATGTTCTGGTTTGAAATGATTATATAACGAAAGAGTGTTCATGTGTTCCACGATACCTGAGGTAATCTAAGTTCATGTTCTGGTCTGTCTAAGCATTGGGAGTTTGTTATGACCAATGAGACACTGTAGCTAGCTCGGTAAGGGGATTTTGGGTACTGAGGTGAGTTTTGGGCCATCCTAATTCACCGAGGTTCCAGGTCTCTATGCACAGTTCTGTAGGAGAACGGAATTCCTGCTACAGTCCCTTATAGGGTAGCCAAACAGACGTTCAAAGGGGGAAAACCTGCAATGGCAGGCTTGAGGCATGTTTACAGGGTTACTTAAGTGGGTGGCACAATCAGTGCTACAGGCCCACTAGTGACATTTACAGGCCCTTGGTACATGTAGTACCACTTTATCAGGGACTTATAAGTCAATTGGGGATAAGCCAATATTACAATGTTTTAACCCCTTCGCTGCGGCGGCTATTTCGCCGCAGCGCTAAGGGGGAGGCGGGGACGCGCGGCAGTCCCGTGCTGGTGGCGGAACCGCTCCGTCACGGCCTGCAGGTGAGCTGTGCTTGTGATGGAACGGTTCCGTCATGGCCTGCTCGCTCTTTAGAACGTCAGCGCAGGCGCGGAATTCGCGCCGCGCAGGCGCAGCGACCGGGCCATGACGGAACCGTTCCGCCACCAGCACAGCCCACCCGAGGCTCGTGACGGAATGGTTCCGTCACGAGCATGGGAGGGGTTAAGGAGCAGCATATGCACTTTAACACTGCTTAACAGTAGTGAAGTGCTCAGAGTACTAAGACCAGTATAATACGATCTGTAAAAATGGAGGAGGAAAGCAAAACGTTTATGGGGCGGCCACCCCAAGGCTCAGAGGTATTACTTTAGCAGGCTACAATCCACATTGCCTAAGAGGGTGATTTTTAGTGTATATCCATCTAGAGATATGCCCGTTCTAAGTGGTGCAATAAATAAACCCAAGAGGATCGGATTCCTGATAGATTTTCAGGTTGTATGATGTTACAATGCGATCCAAAAGATCACAGTACATCACAACGCATCTTTTACAATGCAAGACTTGAGCTGTAGGGTGCTGGACTTAGGAATAGTAAGATTTACTATTTTAACTCCAGCCTACGTACAGTAGGGAAGGTGTTGGAATAGTAAATCTACTATTTCTTAGTCTAGAGCGCCCTCCAGCGCAAGTTGCGGTAACGACTTGCATTGTAAAAGACACGTCGTAATGGCACCGTGGTGTTTTGACCGCGGTGTAAAGGCTGTTAGATTTGGGGTTCTCTAGTTGGCAGAGGTAGGTACCTTTGACCAAATAGGGACCCTTGTGTCTAGTCAGTATAAGGGGCTACACTCCTAAAATAACCCCTGCTCACCCCCTTGGGGGCTTAGCACGAGCAGGCAGGCTTATCTCAGAGGCAGTGTGTAAAGCATTTGTGAACACATACAGTAATAAAGTGACAATACTACAGATAACCACCACACAGGTTGTATTATAAAAATAAGTATTTTTATATAGACTTAACACAAGACCAAACAACAAATATCAACAATACTGTACTCAAGATGTGCTTTAAAAATAGGTTGGTCACTTAAAATCAACAGATAACTCCAACGTGAGTTATCACGACGTCGTGACAGGAGAAATCCCAAAGTAGGGCGCCGACTGCAAGGTGCACGGCGTCGGGCCTGGAGTTAAACAGACCCCCAAAGAACAGTCTCTTGGAAAAGCAATGAAAAACAAAGACAGCTCACGGCTCAGTTGGCACTGAGCTGCGTTGGTTCCTTACTACCCCAGGGGAGGTGTAGACTCGATTACTTACTGCAGCGCAGGGTAGGTGAGACGACGGCTTCTTACTGCATCAGGGAGTTGACGTCACGAAGGCGTCTAAACCACAGTTCCTGTCGATGGATTCTCGGTCACCCACGTCGAGGATCAGCTCCGCGATGTTGATGTCAGCTTCGGAGCCGATGCGGCCCAGCAGCATGCATCGGGACCACAGCACAAGTCGGAGCAGCGTTCACGTCTTTACGCAGGTTATGGTGCGCTTGCTGGCATCGATGTGGAACGGAGGCCGGCGTCGGGTCTACGGTGCAAATAGGAGCAGCGCTCACAGCTTTGGTGCAGAAGACGGCGTCGGTGTTGCAATTTCCTTCTGCAGCAGCTAAAACCGCAGTTCTACATGCAGGCAAGTAGAAGGGGTGAAGTCTTGCATACCTGAGACTTCAGGCAGAAGGCAAGCTCAAGTTCAAGCCCTTGGAGATCTTCCTCAGGATGATGAAAGCACACTCAGTACTTTTTCTCCTTTCTTTGGCAATGAAGCAACCACTGCAGGCCAACCCCAACAACACACAACATAGGGGTAGTCTGCTCCTTCAGTTTCCCGGTTCTTCCGCTCAGCAAAGGTTTGTTTTGATCCCCAGAAGTGATCTAAAGTTCTGGGGTCTGGGTCCCCTCTTTCATACACCAAAATCCTTTGTCTCTGAGGGAAGAGAGTGTCTGTACCTAGTCCGAACCAGTTCTGGTCAGTCCTGGAGCACTTGTTGACAAGACACCTTTTTTCCTTTGACAGTGTAGGCCAGGTACATCAGATGCACCACAGTAGGTGGAGCCAGCATTGTGGAAGTCAGGCCCAGTCCTATTCAGGTCCCAGGTGCTCCCCTTCACTCACTCTACATGCAGATGGGTCTATTCAGTGCTGACTGACTCACCCTGTGTCCTGAAATCCCCCTTCCCTGTTACTCAAACTCCAGACAAGGAATACACAACCTAGCAGAGGCAGGCTTGGACAGTTAGGCAAGAAAATACTTACTTTTTAAAAGTAGTATTTTCAAACACAGAATGTTAAAACCAACTTCACTAAAGGATACATTTTTTATCATTCGGAGTTCAGGCACACTAAAAACGAATTTCTACCTAGTTCACTGAGTCAGTTAGGATTATAAGATGTTATAATCAAACTGCCCATTCTGGCCTATGGGGAACAGGTAGCCCTGCAATAGTGAAAAACGAAAATGGCTGTAATTCACTACCAGGACATGCCACACATCAGGGTATGTCCTACCTTTTACCTACAACGCACCCTGCCCTTGGGACTACCTTGGGGGTGACTAATATGTATAAAAGGGAAGGTTTAGGGAGTGCACTTGCCCAGCCAACATGGCTGTACCAGACTGCACACAGGCTCTGCAATGGCAGGCCTGAGGCACACTTTACAAGCTGCTACAGTGGGTGGCAAAATCAGTGCCCACCAGCAGCATTTGACTTACAAGCCCTGGGCACACTTAGTGCACTGTACTAGGGTCTGACAAGTAAACCAAATAAACCAATCATGGAGTCACTAATCCATGAATCAATTTACAATAGGGAGAGCATATGCATTTTAGTACTGATCAGCAGTCGTAAAGTGCCCAGAGTCATAAACCGACAATAACAGGTCAGACAAAATATAGGAGGAAGGCAAAAAGTTCAGGGATGACCCTGCAAAAAAAAACACATAAGGTAAATTTACATACAATTAATCTAAATGGAATTTACCAAGTCAGTGGTTGTCTTGAAATGATGTCATGTATACCACTCTCCTTGATCTACGTTGGGCAGCTGTGCACTAGATCATCCTTGCACTGTTGTGACTTTCTTCTATAAATTCAGGTGGATTTGTTTGTCATCCATATACATGTTGTAGTCATCCTGGTGACTGCTAGTTATCATCTCACATCAGTGTCCCTCAAATTGCAAATTATATCCTAACCTGCTCCCTTTGAATCCCACATTGGCTTAAAACTATGACGTCGGCAGTATTGCACACACCATATTCAAGATAGTCAAAGTTAAATAAATCTATGCTCTGAAAATCCTAGTTGCTCTACACTAAATAAATAAAGATCTACCAGAGATGGTGCAGTAAACTGGATATCAATAGTGTTTTTAAATAATCTAATAATGGCAGTGAAAGAGGAGACAGTTTTAAAAAAAAATAAACACGAGGTTACTGTTGAAAGAAAACATATTTTCCTTACGCGTTTAACATAAAGTACGTTTTACTTGCAATCTTCGGTAAAGACGAGACAGAATGGCACACTTGACAATTTACAGATTGATTTAGCTCAGAAAGGCTCTTTTAATGCCACCTGAACAAACAATTGCACCTCTTTACTTATACACAAGCTAAGCACAATTACTGTCAAGTCACTGAGGAAAGCCAATTATTACATTAATGTATTCTTTTGGTGCAATGACAGTGCGACAGTGTTTGTTAAAATGTATGTCTGCTGTCAGGAAGCCTGCCTCCTATCCATCTGAGCTTTCCATCACTTGCTCTAATTATTTCTGCATTGCAAATGAAGCATGTCTAACTTCACTAGTGATCTGCCCTCAAAGAATGATGACTTCCCTAATCATGTGCATCTCGAGGCCGGGAGGCAGAAAGCAGAAAGAACTGTCAATTGCATTTCGGCGGCAAATACATTTGCCTGAATCTAAAGCCCATAGGCCTCCTAATCTGCTTTTCATTCCTGATGCAGCTTTGAGGTGAAAGTGTGTCTTTTTTTGCAAAGTACCTTTCAATGGGGCACACCGCGAAACGCTCTACCAACTACAGTTTAATTAGGCTGCAATTTTTTTTCTGAAACTTCCATACTGGGGCGCCAACGCCAGCTGCTCCAGGGATTAACAAGCATTGGTAACGCTATTAAACTGGCCTTGGACAGCTGTTGCGATTTTTTTTTTTTTTTTTAATATAATTTTCTGCAATCACAGCCCACAAAAAGAAATAAGAAAACATGCATCCATCCAAGCGTGGCTGTCCTATCATTGCAATCAAAAACGTTAAAATAATTCGCAAAGTAGCCATGTTACCAGTGTTATTATTTTGATAAATTAAAAACCTTTCACTTTTACCAATAATTGTATTATTAATATTATTTGTGAAGGATGAATCGCCCCGCAACAAAGCACTAAAATTGCAGGTAGCTACATTACAATAGTGTCCTTAAATTCGTTATAACATCAACTTTAAAAATCAGATGGAAAATAAACTGTTTAAACAGAATATCAGAAATAAAAATATTGTGTGACAAAATATTGTGCCAAGAATATTGTGGACAAAAATCTTTTGATGGTAAGTTTCTATAGGTGAGCAAAATTGCATTTTGCATAACTTCACATATATGTACCTTGTCGATATAAATCTTCATGAAAATAGATGTGGAGTTCAGAATAGTAGGGGTCTCATTTGCAAAAAAAAGAAGCAGTGAGGCACCGGAATACATTTTGCTGCGCCCGAGCTGCGTCATTTTAAAAGCACAGGAATGCATCGTATTAACAACAACACAGCGTATCCTTGTGCTTTCCCCATGAGTTGGAACACAATTGGTTGCCATGCGCCGGTGCAGGCACTCTTGCGTCATGTTGTAGGAAGGGATATCATCCTGCATAAAAGCAATCATGGATGACATGTTCCTCTTCCTATCAGAAAGAAGCACCAGTAGAAAGAACAAAAAACGAGGAGAAAAAAAATATTTCTCCTCGTTGCGCCACTCCAATGCCTAACGTGGGGAGGTGTAGTATTCCGACAGATTCCCAGCTTTACAAATCTTTGTAAATCTGGGAATGTGTCAGGTTCCATGGATGTTGCCCGGGAACACCCACAGCAGCAGAGAGTAATGCGTGAAAGTGGCCCATATTTACAGACCATGAAAAAGTCACAGTGACTTTACGTGGCCTTGTAAATATGGGCAAGCCCATTGCGCCACGTTGCATAAAAATAAGTGATGCACCAACAGTGCAATGGTCTTGTAGATAAGGCCTTAAATATATACTTACCTTTTTGCACTTACCTCTCAATATTTTTGTCCTCAATATTTTTGACATTATATTCTGTCCACACAATATATTTTTTTCCCGACATTCCGTCAGTGATCCAAATAAATCACCAATCTACCGGAAGTGCAGACAAAACCAAATTAATTAAAAAAAACACCCATTGAACCAGATTTGTCACTGAATATAAAGGAACTATTTTTAGGTGGATGTGAGCAACAACACACACTTGCTTTTTACTGTCACTCAAAATGAAGAGAGCTAAGGGGTAAAGTGTGCTGAGACATTGCCTCCAGCCGTACTCCATGGTGTCCAGAAACAAAATATGAACAGCAGTTTAAAAGACCAATAGATGAATCCCTCTGACAAAAACACCATCTTTGGGCTTGATCATGGCTGGCCTGGTGTTCTCGCACCCAGTTTTCCCGGTAGCAGGCACATCTTATTCCGTTTTACCTGCTGATGAATCTGACCAGAAAAACTTCATGAGGGTTGCCTGCAACAGCAAATAATCCTTATCCCCTGCTCTAACCTTTTCATCTGGCAAGGCTGGAACATTCTATGCTGCACCTACAAGAAGCAATCTTTCCCTCCCCTCCCCCTACTGTCACCTCACCTTCCCTTCCAATTATTTATCGCATCCCTGCCCTCAACAGAAGCCCCCTCACACAAGTATACGTTAAACCCCTGAGAAAAGGCAATACTCCATCGGCCAGATTCATCATGGTCCCGATTTGCGAGTCCTTAATAGCGAATATTAAGGAATCGCTATTAAGGACTTGCAAATCGGGATTCATGTAGGAATCGCAATAGAATTTGCGATTCCTACTGATTCCTTATTTGCGATTAGCTAATTGCTAATCGCAAATAAGGAATAACTCCCTAAAGGCCCATAGGAATGAATGGGGAGTTATTCCTTATTTGCGATTAGCAATTAGCTAATCGCAAATAAGGAAGCGATTCCAAGGGTGCCAGGGGTGTCTAAAGGACACCCTGTAGCACCCCTTTAATGCAATCTACATTGGTGTTGCGCACACACATGTCCAAAGGACATGTGTGTGTGTAACATGCAACTTAGAAAAATGCTTTTAAAAGCATTTTTCTAAGTTTACGCTATTTACCACGAGGTTTGACCTCGCGGTAAATAGCGGCCAAAAATTGCGATTTCGCAATTTTAAAATGGATCATGAATTGCATTTAAGGAATCTCAAATAGAGATTCCTTAATTGCAATTCCTCGCAAATGTGCGAATTCTTAATTAGCGAATTTTGCATTTGGGATGATGAATCCCAAATGCAAAAATTGCACTCGCAAAGGGCCAGATTCTTAGAATCTGGCCCTTTGCGAGTGCAATTTAGCTTGATGAATAAGCCTGCATATCTGCACAGTTATTCCCCATTCCGACAGGATAAACTCGTAATTGCACGATACCGGTGAGTTGTTACTGTATTATATGTGCCGGTAATTATGTATATTTAGTATGAATTTATTGGAGAACTAAAAGCCTGGCAGAAGAGCTGCAGATGTTTATAAGGCCAGACCTAAAAATATAAAGAAACTGCAGAAATGCAGACTGGATAGTCCAGGCGCATCTATTAGTGATCGTTTTAAAACCCATGTGGAAGCGCATTTTGGACTGTTATAAATGGAGCCTATTATTCAAGAGTGGCACTCCATAATGTTGCTGGCGAGTTCGTGGCTAAATTACTGCATGCACGTTCCTTATTTAAGAAGCCATAAACCAGCGTCTATTGATTGCTCAGCTAATTCTCTCTGGCACCACAAACGAAGCCTGGAACATTAACCGCTCTAGAAAATGAATACAAATATTTTTCACTGCCAGCTGTGGAATCTGAAATCTCGAGCTTTTAGGACTCAATCTTAATCCAATGAAAGAGGTTTCTCTTCTGAATTTACGTTGTCTTTTTCATTTCACATTTACACCTTAGCCCAATTTATCACCCTCTGTTTTGTACCAAGAAGCTGTTCACTGACTTTGTTGTAACTAAATCACCTTCCCTCTAAGCAAGTTTTATTCACTTTTAATGTATTTGAAAATTAATTTTAAAGAGCTTTGTTTTCTGTCACCGCATATATCCTACTGCATAATCTGGCGAATTGGCAGTGCATTATGATGGCCCCTAGTGGGATAATAATAAATGTGTCTGTTCGTGCATTCAGACATTTTGTGTGTCTAATAACCTGTTTTATATCCATACTACTGCTTACATCGTTAATACATACTGTTAGACCTGTCAGCTTTTGGGTGGGCTCCCCATGTTTTTTTCCTCTTTCTGCCTCACGTTTCTTTTTCCACCAATTCTTTTTGTGGTCTTAGGTCTCCGAGTGCCTCACCACTGCTAATCAGTGCTGAGGCACAGGTGCACCTTCCTAAAATGGTGGGATGGGAGAGTTTCCTACAATGGACGCCTGCTAGAAATTACCTCAGAGCTCTGGCCCATAGGATAGCCTTAGGGGGTTCCAGAACCTTCCGGTCCACTCTAGTGACCTGGGCTCAGGCTATATAAGGGAGGACACTGGGCGGGATTTTTGTCACCGCTTGGCTGGCTGGAGTGCAGACTACAGCGTCAGGGGGATTGTGTCTCAGGCTAATCTGACTGCTCCTAGGGGCTGCAAGTTGGTTTGAGGGCGCTGCCCTCCTTCCTGTTAATATGGCCCTGTCTGTGAGAAGATCTGCAAGTACTACGTCCTAGTGTGGCCACATTTTGACAGCTGGTATGAGTGACCTTGCCCCAGCCCCAGGACCCTTGTAGTGTGGCACTGTAGGCTAATGAGGCAAAGCGGAGCAAGAGACCTTTACCACAACCCCTGAAGTGAGGCTGAGACTTAACCTCTGCCCTTGTCCCCTGTTTGGCCTTGTAGAAGCGCGCTGATCTTGCCTGCGCGGTATGTTGCCTAGTTCTCCCAGCGCTGCATCAATCAGAGCCCCCTCCCCCTTTTCGCCCACTCTGAAGTGCTGTGGTGCCGAGGCTGCCAGGTGAATCTACGCCGCTGGCCTGGGTGCTGAGAAGGGCCGAGCGGTTCCAGCGCCAAGCGTGAGGAAATGGGGAGCAACGCGAGGCTCTGAGAGAGATGCTGGGTGGGGTCACTTAGCTACCGGACTCCCGCCCACCGCATCACATCTCTCAGTCGAGCCAGAGCTCCTCCCAGGAGCGGAAGCTGCCGCGGCCCTTCGGTAGGCCGAGTTGACCCTCAGTTTAACTCTCCAGTGGGTCGGGAGAGGGCGCGCAAGGAGGTGTCCGCTTCGCAGCTCGGCTGTGGCCCATGCCCCGCCTCAGGCGAAGTGCCAAAGTCCTGAGCAGGAAAAAGGGGGAAGTTTGGCTCCACAGACTCGCTCCGAAGAAGGTGTGATCGAGGCGCCGGTTGGGCGCAGAGGTATCTGGTAACAACGCATGGAGGGTGGGGCTGAAGGAAAGTGGCCGAGCAGGGAGGGGGGACTGTAGTGATCGAGGGTGCTGAGAACTAAGCCCCATAAGATAATCCACTCTCTCTGGTAACAACATGACTGACCCAAATTAAGAGAGTGGGTTCCAGACTTCAATTCCCCCTCTGAAGTAAAGCCTCCATAAGCACTTTCTTGCGCCGGAGAGAGGAAGAGACTGCGCACTCTGAATAAGAAACCATTGTTATTCTAATCTTCATGTATTTACCAGCTTAATTTAAATTAATGTAAAAACCTGCTAAATCAAAATTTAAATTATTTGCATGCTTGCTATAAATGGATACTTATATCTACTAAAATAGTATTCAATGTAATTACCGGACTAGTTTAAACTGCAACCTGTTCCTATCGGTTTATGTGTGATATACTTACTTGCTGATTGCCTAGCTAAATGTATTTAGAAACTTGGTACTTTGACTACTGTGAGGAAATGCAATGTACTGTTCAATGGATGCAAGTAATTCCAAAGTGAAATGTCCAAAATCCTAATTTATTAAACATTGGAACCCTCATTCCCCCTTTTCAATACAAAGAGATAAAGTCTCTCTATTTTCTATTTAACTAAGACGATGTGATGTCATTTTTTGTGGGTTTGCACTGGTGTGTTGTAGTGGGTGTTGCACAAGTACGTCACAATTGCCTTCTAGATTTAGCCTTCCCAGTCTGTGTCATGCTACCCTAAGTGGGCCGGTATTCCCGGTTCCAACACATACTACTTTTTAATTGTAAAAAAACTCCTCTTTTACTAAAATACACATATATATATTCAGATTTACAATGCCTTTTCTGCACAGCATTTTTCCATTCTTTTCTCTTGAAAAATGGCATTCTGCCCGAGAAGCAATGCATGTCATTTCAAAAAAAATAATAACAGTACAATACAACGTAGAAGAAACAATATATTAATAAAATGCTAACAATTGCTAAAAACAAAATTCATTAATAGCCAAACGTATTACCTTTTTATTTTCATGTGATTCCTTTAGTTGTTTTGTGCAAAAAGAGGATCTGATTCACTGAGACATTTATGTATTCTTGCAGTATTCCCTAATAATAAATCACTTTAGACTTTTTAACACCAATATTTTTATAACAAGTCTTACCGTAATTCCCTTCACCCTTTTATAATAAATAAAAGTGAGCAGTGGGGGCTATGCATTTTTCTATCACTGTTTTGCTTGCTCCAATCTACACTCCTGGTCCCTATTTACAAAAAGCATACATTTGGTAGTACTACAATAGTACTACTAATGTTCTACAAAATGTTATTCACAAACCTAAAACTGGAGTTTCTGCCTCGACCACGCCTCTCTTTTATTGATAGGAGATCTATGCAACAACTATAAAAAGTTCGATATTTTTACATTAGGTAGGAATTTCTTAGGTAGGAATTTCTTTTCCAAATTAAATTTCTGAATTTTACTTTATTTAATTTAATATAATTAGGTTTTACATTGAAATTAGGTTAATAATGCTATAACTTTGAAGTTCTCCACAGTTATAATAAATATAAAAATACATTATTAATTAACATAACATACTAATTTTGTCAAATATAATAAACATTTTTACTTAGAGTTTTATACATTTCCATAGAAAGACGTCTGCCACTGGGGCAGAGAACTCCCTATGGTAAATCATAAGGAACAATTAAAAAGATTGCTAAACCAGAAAAAATATATTTTTATGTTAAATATTAATATAAATTATTTAAATGGAGAACAATATAAAAAAACATGCTACAGCTTTATAAACTTAAATTTGAAATATATATTTACTTTATTTAAGTATAGTACATTGTATTATCAGAATTTTTTTAAAGATTTATTAGCAAATTAAATATGACTGTGTATATATATATGTGTGTATATATATATATATATATATATATATATATATATATATATATATATATATATATATATATATATATATTCACTGAAAAAACCATAGGTTTCACACCAGTTATAGTTACCTGGAAATTTTACTGACATAAAACCATTGAAATTCCCACGTTATAGTTAGTTGGACTCACTATAACTTGCGCGCCTGCAATGCACTGCTGATGATGTCACATATTACATCACTCATGACATGGTCAGTGACATCACTCATGACATCACTGATGACACCATCCAGTGAATGTGTGTCTTTCTGAAAAATAAATATGTTTTATATATGTATTTGTAAAGGTCGATGGAAGAATAAATGGTTAAATAAGTGTGTAAATGGATGTTTTAAAAAAAAAAAAAATGATTGCTCAACTGCCTTATTAAGTGTATCTTATATATATTACATATATTAGCGAGTAACTTTTAAATATTGAAATATATGTATCAGTGTTTCACTTTGTGTATAAGTGGCTGCATGGGTTGGTGACTGACTCACTGTTTTTATGTGTTTTGAAGACAGCATATGTGCAGGACTGTATGGGTGGATGAGTGTGTATATGTGTGTGTTAGTGAGTGAATGACTGTCTCACTAGTGTCTTGATCAGTAACTACATATGTTTTAATCTAGTATATGTGAGTATTGATGTATATAAGTGAATATATGTAAGAGCGCGAGATTGTAAGAGTTCCTGTTTAAATAAGTATGTGTTTCTATAAGTGATTGTTTAAGAGAGTAAGTATGTGTAAATTTCCATAGAAGTAAAGTGGTAGTGTGTGTATAGTTGTATATGCAAATAAATGGATGTTCAATAGTTTATTCGCATGTGTGAGTATGTGTGTGAGTAACATTTGGATGACTGTCAGTGTGTAACAGGATGTATAGGTGTATCACTACATATGATGAGTGAGTATATGTATGAGTGACTATATAGAACTGTTGGTGAATGAGTGGATGTGTATATAGATGGTGGAATTACTGAATTGTTTGTTGTAACTGGTATGGGTATCTCCATTTTTTTGAAAATGTTAATTTCTATTTTTGAATATGTGTTTTAAGGGTTACATTACACTGAAAGGAGGTCTGTCACTCTGTCACAAGGATGGTGTCATCAGTGATGTCATGAGTGATGTCACTGACCATGTCATGAGTGATGTAATATGTGACATCATCAGCAGTGCATTGCAGGCGCGCAAGTTATAGTGAGTCCAACTAACTATAACGTCGGAATTTCAATGGTTTTATGTCAGTAAAATTTCCAGGTAACTATAACTGGTGTGAAACCTATGGTTTTTTCAGTGAATGTAATAGGTTTTTTAAATGCTAATTCCTTTCTATATCGAGTTTGTAACCTACGATTTTTTTTAATTTGCTGTTTTGTGTGGGTATTAATTAGTATTATTTTTTTATAATAATATATATATATATTTTTTTTACTAGTTTTTCTTGGGGCGCTCTGGGTCCACACACCGGTAAGCTCTCAGGAAAGCGCACCCAGAGCGCTACTTGCGTTCGTGTAAAAAAATATGAATGAAAAGTAAATAATAACGCAAGACATTTAGTACCATACATATAAAAGCAGTTTTTTTGAATAAGGAAATTAAAATAATTTTGCATTTCCGTGAAACTATCAAAACGTCACTTCGGCGCGCCGCGTAAGCGCCCCCGGAAGCGCCTACGTTCGCACCGTGTATGCGCCCCCAGAAGCACCTACGTTCGCGCCGCGTATGCGCCCCCGGAAGCGCTCCGGTGCGCGCAGCGTCAGCGCGTCAAGTCATATGACCTTAAAATAACACTTTTCATTGGTTGCTAACAGTTTTTTTTACAAAGAATGAAATCCCCACCCATTTCCTTCACTTCTTCTTTCACTTTTGTGACTGAAAGACCTGCCTTTTTTCTCTTCGATCTTGCTTGGTTAATCATGGCTGCCAGACCATCCAGCAGTGAAGATGAGCCTGAATTCATTGATGAAGAGCCTCCTCAACCAAAGGTGAAAGAGTATTTCATCTGGAATTTTTTTTCCATACCAGATGACCAGAAAAAGGTGAATGCTCCAAAAGTGGAGTGCAGGATCTGCCATACAGTCCTGTCACGGGGTGACCCCACGAAGAAATATTATTTTGGGAACTCGACAATGCTTTGCCATGTGGAGAGGAGGCACCCCCAGAATTTTGCCCGGGAAAGTGTCAGGGCTCTGGCACAAGAGGTTCCCAGTGATGGGGCCTCTACATCCACCGGAGGAGCAACTACGTCTGTGAGGGGGCGATCGCAGGAGCTGGTTCCAAACATTCAGCCTGCATTCAACAAAGGTGTCTTGAAATGCAGATACTGCGATCAACTACTTACCTTTGGGAGCAAAGTGTCCTGCTCATGGTTCGAGCATTGGAGAACCATTGCTGCCGTTCCCAGCCCTAATTTTTGTTGTTTTCTTTGCTCCTGTTGAGCAGTTTCCATTCCCTGTTTTTGTTTCTGTTCTAAAAAAAGAAAAAAGAAGAAAAAAAAAGTTCTTTTCAGAACTACCTCCAATTCTCATCAAAGAGCTATATTCTTAAAAAAATGAAAAAGAGTAAGTGAAGTGGAGTGCATTGATAATGGAAAGGAAAATGAGTAAGAAAGAACAGAAAGATATGAGAGGAGAAAGGAAGTGAAGTAGGGGGACTGAAAGAAGGTGAGTGTTGGGAAGGAAAGTAAGGAGAAGGAGAGTGAACATGGGGAATGTGGATATTCAAAGAAAATGTTGAAAAGGAACGGGGGTGTGGAAGGGTAAGAAAAGATGCATTGCTGGAGTTGCATCATTTTTGTGACACACTCCAGCAATGCATCACTTTTGCGCTTACAGATACGTCCAAATCTTGTGCCTATATCACAGCAGGCGTAAGACTGATGCAAGCCCTTTCACATGGGGCCTGGCCCCATGTGAAAGGATGCATTGCTGGAGTTGCATCATTTTTGTGACACACTCCAGCAATGCATCACTTTTGCACTTACAGATACGTCTGAAATACTGACGTATCTGTAAGTCCTTCCGACATAATATGTCATATATTTAATATGACGCATGACTAGAAGACTGAAGGCCTCATTTATGAGGCCATGCGTCACTTTAACGCCACCGGTGCGTCACTTTTTGTGACGCACCAGTGCTGTAAATAATGCACCTTATTCCGTCATATTTACAAAGTGACGCATCTAGGTAGATGTGTCACTTTGTAAGCCCCTGCGCCACATTATACCTACGTCAGGTGTAATGTATGCAAAAGGGACGTATTGACGCAAGAAAGGGTCGTAGAGGTGACACAGTGAATAAACTGGGTTTTCCCCATGCTACGCTCCCCGGTCCTCTCCCCGGAGCGCGTCTCGGGCGCTACCCACGCGCAAATTGAATTATTATTTTTTTTAGTTTTTTGCCCCGCGGACCCTATTATAGCCCCCACATCAAACCTAGGGGGTCAGGAGGGGTCTACCCTGCCCCCTTATGGTCATTACCCCCTTTTTTTTGCCACCTCTTGTGTCTCGATCCTACCGAGACACAAGATGGCGGCCGCTCCGGACTATTTCGAATGTTTACAGACACCCGTGAGCCAATCAGCTTTCCGTGCGCAAGTCGCGTAGCACGCCCGGTGCGCACCCCGGTGCGCGTACCGGGGCGCGCCTGTAGATATATATATATTTTTTAACCTAAATTACTCAAAATCCACTGGAGCACATATCTTGAGACATAGCAAAGGCACATCGGGCTACCAGTCCCAACAATTTTGCCAAGTTTCGTGGAAATCCATTCAGCCGTTCGGGCTAAAAGTGAGTTTGACCGCCCTATGGAAATTAACATGGAGAAAACACGTTTTGGGACCCCCCTTTTATCTCAGCCCCAGCTTGACGAATCCCCCCCACATTTTCATGGAAGGAGCGGAGCGGAGTGGGCCACGAACTTTGAGAAATTTGCGAAGATTCGTCCACCGGCGCCAAAGTTATTCCCAATAGAATGTTGCGGATTTCCTATGGAAAGTATATCCTAACTATAACTACATACTGGCGACCGCCAGTAGGTAATATATATATATATATATATAGCGGACAGCTCTGAAACGCGTCGGTGAAAGGCTGTTATTTATGGATGAAATGCTACCTTCAACAGAAAGCAATAAAAGGATGCGTGCATACCTACTGTTGTGGAGTGCTTCTTTGCTGCAGAGCATCTTGGAATACAATATATATATATATATATATATATACATATATATATATATATATATATATATTCACTGAAAAAAACATAGGTTTTAAGGGTGTTATAGTTAGCTGGACATTTCACTCATACAAAACCATTGAAATTCCTCCATTAGAGTTAGTTGTACTAACTGTAAGTCTCACGCCCGCAATCCACTGGTGATGATGTCACATATTACATCATTCATGACATGGTCAGTGACATCACTAATGACATCACTGATGACATCTCAAATGACATCACTGATGACATCATACACGTGACAATCAGATACACCTCATCATACACTCCTATAATCTTTCATCAGTCACTATAAAATACAGAGTACCATATTTTAATCCATTGACACAGCAATACAAGTATCTAAAAACCCACTCAGTGATTCCTAGTTCTACACACACATCTAATCGATTACCTATAGATTCATTCATACATGTTGTCAATGATCAATAGAACACAATCAAATATACTTATACACTTATATAGATATTACACATCAGCACACATCCTCAGTTATGCAGTCATCCTACTCACTTTTGCAAACAATGTATCCTATTTACATTTACTCAGATAAACACTTATGCAAATAGCACTTCATTTGTTCATATAGATAGTAACTCATACTTAGTGTGTTATGAAATCACTATTACAAGTATACAGTAATCTATACAGTCACTCTTGCAATTAATGACTTTTATATACACTTATTTATATACAAGTGTCACATACACTGTCTTTTATTTTTTCTACTTTGTTGGATATGTACCATTGAGAAATGTTTTTGCAGTAAACTGTTAGCGAGGAAGACTAAGAAGGACCAAGTTCGCAAATTGATTAAAGAAGTAAAGGATATGGAGACGGGGCTGATAATTACAGATAACAAAGGAATAGCGGCTGCTTTTCATGAACATTTTGTGATGGTTTACAACGAGGAACTAGAGTCAAAAAACAGATGGTGCAGGGTTGGATGGAACTTCTGGAGCCCTTATCGGTTGAGTTTAAGGTTGTTTTAAATCAGGAGATATCTCAGGTGGAGGTTGAAGGGGTTATTAAAAGGGGAAAAAGAGGTAAAGCACCAGGGCCAGATGGTCTTCCTGCCGAAGTTTATAAATCAATGGTAGGCATGTTAACACCAATTATGTGTCAGTTGTTTAACCAGATTTTTATGGGTAATGCATCTCTGCCCCCTTCTTGGAATGAGGCAAATATTAAACTAATACCGAAGCCAGAGAAGTCACCAAAGTATATGGATTTATATAGGCCCATATCATTACTTAACTGTGACTACAAATTTTTTCTAAAATTATGGCTGATAGGTTGAGTGATGTCATCTCACAGTTAGTCGATGAAGATCAAAAAGGCTTTATAAAGGGTAGATACTTGAAAGAGCTAACTTTCTCACTTATTGGTACTATAGACATGGCTTCGGCCCAAGATCTTCCCTTGGCGGTTATCGCTTTAGATGCCGCCAAGGCGTTCGATCGTGTGAATTGGGCCTACTAGTAGAAAGTCTTGAGATTGTGACATAAACAAAAGGATATCATCTACATTAGCATAAAGTTTTAATTGATGGTCACCATACTGAAACCCATAAATATCCAGATTTAGGTGAAGTTTCGGTAAAAAGGACTCTAAAGCAAGAATAAATAAAAGTAAAGATAGAGGGCACCGTTGCTGAACAGGGACCATTGTGAGGATATAAGAACTTTAACCATGATGGATGCTTGGGGTTAAGAGTATAACAAAGAAAGAAAGTTTGTAAATCTCGTACCAAAACCAAACCAAGAGAGAGTAGCAAAAATAAATGGCCAAGCAACTCGATCAAAAGCTTTTTCTGCATCTAATGCAATAGCTGCTAAGGATTGGTTATACATTCTGGATTTACTTAAGACATTGAAAAATTATTGAGTATTATCTGAGAGACAACGACCTTTGATAAAGCCAGATGGTTCTTGATCTATTAATTGAGGAAGTAAGGGATTAAGACGAAGAGGAACAATCTCAGCAAAAATGTTGTAATCCAAATTAACAAGAGAGATTGACATACAATTTTTAAACAATGTAAGATCCATATTTTCCTGGAGAATAAGACAAATTAGTGCATCCTGGAACAAACCGCCAGTCAATTCAGAAAAAGTAAAGAGAGAATGAAATTTGGGAATTAAGAATTTGGGAATAATTTAAATAAAATTCTATGGTAAAGC
Organism: Lissotriton vulgaris; assembly: GCF_964263255.1. Lineage (NCBI taxonomy): Eukaryota > Metazoa > Chordata > Amphibia > Caudata > Salamandridae > Lissotriton > Lissotriton vulgaris. The sequence continues at coordinate 1,914,731,163 of NC_141687.1, read as the reverse complement.
CATCTGGAACTGGTACCGTTCCTTTCTTAAGAGATTGTATAGCAAAGACTATATCTTCAAGAGCAATGTCTTTATCTAGGCAGGCAAAGTCTGTAGATGGAGGTGGTGGGATTGAATTTAATTAAAGTGAAATACTATCTTGCAATGCTGGGGATTCAGGATTATATCAAGCACTAAAGTAATTAGCAAATTAGATGGGGAGAAAATAGAATACATTTTAGAACTCTCTTTTCTAATTTTAAGTTAGATAGCCAGTAATTTCCCTGATTTGTTTTGTCCTCATCAGTTTTGCCATTCGATTTAAGTAAATATAAATTAGCAATTTCTGTTGAATTTTTATTAAAATTGAACTTAGCTTGAATTAATTTATGTAAGCTTTTCTTTGAACTCAATAAATAATACTGATGCAAAAGTTGAAATAATTTTTTAGAAGAGGATTTTTTCTTTTGGGAAACAAATGAAATAGTAAAGTCTCTAGATTCTGCTTTTAAAGAATCCCACACCATCTGAAGGTAAATATCAGGGAATTAATTTTCTTTAAAGGAATTATTAACAAACACTTCAAATGCTTGAGTAAAATTAGTATCAAGAAGAAGGGAATTATTGAAACACCATTGTCTATTTCCAAAGGTAAGTAAAATTAGATCTAAGTCCAACATAGCTGGGGCATGGTCAGAAATAACTATAGAGCACATTTCAGAGTGTAAAATATGCTGCACTAAAGGCTGAGACACAAACAAATAATCAATTCTAGATTGAGAGGAATGAACCAGAAGAAAATGTCGATTCCCACAAGGAAGGATTACAGACTCTACAGATGTCAGTTAAACCCCTTTGTTTTACCTAGGGGTATGCAGTAAACTCCGCTCTGCTAGCGGAGCTGGCAAACTTTTATTTTTGCCCCTCATTCTGCTTGGAATGCAGAGTTTGGGAAAAAACTAAGTGGGAAAAGGTGTAAAGTTAGTCTAAGCATGGTATTCTGTACTGAAAGGGCTCAGCTTCAGTACAAAACCTATGCTAGACTCACAGAGGCACCCTTGTACTATGGTGTAAAAATGTGTCTGTGGTGCACAACAGCATATTTCTGTGTCTGCACTTTGAGGGGGGAGGACAGTGCCATTTATCTGTAAATAGGGTGTTTCCTGCTCTCCCCTTCTCACACAGCACAGCGCAGCATTTGTGCCTGCTGCACTGTGCTCCATGAGAGTCTTGTAAATCTGCCCCATAGTGTTATAATTTATTTGCCTCTGAACACCAATAGCTTGCCTGGACTCTCCACAATGTGGCTCATTTTGGTCCACTATGTAGAAAAGCCAACTTCCTACAATAATAGAGATTTGAGTGCATTAACAAAGAATAGTGCACAGTAACCAAGTCTAGTGCACATAAGAAGAAAGACTCTAAGCTCAAGGCTAGAAAATAATAAATCAATTGTGAAGTAACATTTGAGAGGACATCTAAGGACTTAAGGTACTATTTGACTAAATCGGCATCTATGTCACTGGTCATCAGGTGTACAGTGTTTAATGGTAAACATTACAAATTGTAGTACTCTTGGTGCATTTAGTAATTACTGTATGTTTTATTACTAGTAGAAACAGGGTTGCTGCTACGATCCTCTAAAAGAAGAAAGTCACGTTAATTACAATATTCAAAATTGACATGCCCACCTTTCGGTGCTGATCCCAAAACAAGCTGCTTCCCAGGTATAACTGGAAATACAAGGAAGGGTAGGCTTATTCATTTGAGTTAGGTATTCCTTTAGGCTAGATACACTCATTAACCACATCCTCCAACTTCTTCCTTTCTCTCACAGGTTGACAGCTTTAAGTTTAAAATAAGCACCATTTCCAAAAGGTCCTCTTCCTTAATCCTGATCAGTCCTTGCTGCATACTGTATTCCACGAGTAGGATCAGTCAGGAAAACTGTGATTGTTCAGACCCAGCAGGAGATAGCATAATCAGCTGCTCCCTCTGGGTGAAAGCATTGCAGGCTCTTATGCGGGAGCCAGCTGTGGCAGAGGGGGCCCTGTTATGTTTGGTCCTGAGGAATGGGGTCCCTGGGACCTATTTGGACTTGGGGAGGGGTCTGCATGCCCACTTTCCCTAATAATATATTTTGATGCAGGTGATGCCCGGCACCTCTTAAGGCGTAAGGAGGGAGTCCAAATGCACCCCTCGGCTAATTTTAAGGCATTTAGCCCTAAACATGGGTTCCCCATGGCTCATTTGGGCTGGGGAGGTAGCTGGGTGCCCCCTCCAATAAGATAATTTTTTGTGCCAGGGTGGCTTGGAGTGGGGTGCCACGTGCCTTCTGCCCTTTTTTATTAAAAATGAAGGCCCTGTGGGAAGGGTTGTTTAGTTCACTAGAGGCCTAAGGAGGGGGATATGCAAACCCATTACCCTCTTTAAAAATAAGCTCCTGTTGTCCCCAGGTCCAACAGTGGCTTGGGGAAGTAGGCCCATGCAACCCCATCCTCTGGTGGGTGGCCTTACAAGGGGTCTGTGTGCGGTTGGATACAGGATCTGACTCCAGGCCATGCCATATGATTGGCCAGGCATGGCAGGTGATGGCTGTCTGCCAAATGCCCTGTGTGGTGGGGGATTGCTTGACTGTGAGCGGTTGACTGTGGGTGGAGGGTGGGGGTTAGCTTTACGTATAGTGTGGTAATAAAATATGTATGTAAAAAAAATTGAAATTCACTGAAAAAAAATAAAGTTAAAGTTACGTTTTAGTTAGGTGGACATTTCAGTGGCAAAATCTCATTTTAAACTGAAAAATACTCTGAAATTCACCTTTTATAGTTATCTGTAGTAACTATTACTCATGCCCTATTGTAGTTACTTGTGCACTCACTATGCACAGCTAATTACCCAACAATTAACATCAGTCATGACATGGTATTTATTTTATAAACATTTTTTTTTAAACAAAGACCAGCATATGATCAAATACAGTATACCACAGCTTTCATGTGACAATTCCATTAAACATATGTTGGGGAGAACGGTGAGCAGCATGGGGACCCATAGCGCCCAGCTCAGCAAACACAAGTCCAAGGAGGACATGTTCAGTCTATTCGCCCGGCTATTTGCCCCAAACCTTCCAGTATTTAGTTGTACACCCTCTGGCTTCGAACAGTGGTTTCTCCTGCACAGTGCACCAGTCCACCTCTCTGCACCATTTTGTTACGCTTGTGGTAAACAGATTTATCCAGCTAGCCGCAATGTCACGTTTGACCACCATTGTGGCAGTGGTGAGAAATCGTTTGTCTGCATGGGAACAGTCGAGCCCATCCCTGATACATAGAAGTGTATTTAAGGCATTATGTAGCACTTCCCAGCCCAGGACCTCTGTGAGCACCATCTCTATGGAGTCCCAATAGCATGCAATGACAGGGCAGTCCCATAACATGTGGAAGAAGTCGGCCTGATTGTGATCGCAGCGTGCGCAAGAGACATCTGCCCTCATATCATTGCTAAAGAGACCTTTGGTTGTTAGGTAGACGGCATGTAAGTAGTATATTTGAACCAGGCGGAGCCGGTGACTGTTTTGGGTGCCATTATGGTGTCTCTCCAGTCTTCCTCTTCAAGGGTCCCCACCCATTGCTCCCATAAGTTTCTCAATCTGGATAAAGCGTTAGGTGTGTTGTTAGTAAGAGAGCGGTAGATACGAGAGACACTCCCTCTTCCCTGGTTGCCTGTCATAATTTGCATCCTCCGGAGTACTGTATGCTCGTAGGGATGTGCCCTGAGTCATGTGGATGTAAAGGGCGTGGCGTAGTTGCAGATATTTATAGAATTGCGAGGGGTGTATGGAATAGCGGGTTTGTAAGTCTTGAAAGGTGCGCATATGTAAGTAAGTAATACATTTATTGTGCAGTTAATTAAAACCATTACAATGATTGACCCACTATTATAAACAATAAAACCTCAATTTTCTTTATAAAAAAGCTGATAGCCATAGTTAAACAAAAACATGCGTTAAGATTGGGAAGAAAATCCACACCCCCGGCCTCGGTAGTCCATAATCTTGTTTCTTCACTTCGGCCGGCGAATATCAGTGGCAGTCTGTGAGATAAAAGTACCCCCCTTCTTAAAATCTTGACTTCAGAACGATGACAGACCGGGATGCGCCGATTTAAAGTGCATAGTGCTGCCTCGGCTTCCGTTGGTTTGTGCAAAGTATGTCGTATAGTTAGCCTTTAAATGGTTTCCTTTGAGGTTTGGGTGTGGAGAAAGAAACTTGACATTGTATGCTTAACACACTGTTATGGTTGTGTGCACTTTTTTTTAAAATGTAGGTCAGCTGCAATTAAAAACTTTACCAGACAGCAGCTTAGTTGAGTATCTTGGCCAGAGAAGCTTGCAAGCACCGCTTGTCTGCATGACCGTATTTGGTTTTTGTTGAAAATTGGTCTGAGTAGTTGCCGGCGCTCCTGCATCAGCTCGCGGCAAATGGTTATAATGTGGACTATGTCCTCCTCTCCTTCCCCACAAAGGCGGCACACTGCTGGCTTTGGAGGGCGCAGCCAAGGGGGCAGGTGGTATGCTGTCGGCAGCAGACCTAACCGAAATTTCAGAAACTTCTCTTTGATGGTTCTGGAGAAGTTAGAGAGGAGGTAAGCTTGAGGAGTCGCGCATATGGTCATCCGCCCAGACATCCACAAGCTGTGAGATACCAATGATGTTCCAAGGCCATAATCCCTACAGGTCACTGACCTCTCGAAGCCAAGTCCCCGACCAAAGTGGTGTATATTGAGTGAGTTTATTCGTCCATTGGGTGTGTCGTAGGGAGGAGCGCCAGGCCAGGAACCGCTTGCGTCACCGTCGGCATTGTCCTGAGAATAGGTACTCCATACATCATCGCCTGAATCCTGTGTTATGTTTCATATAGGTACCCTAAAATAGGCCCAGGGAACAACATACCATTTCAGCTACATCACCTCCCCTACATTACACAGTAACAAGCCTTTTAAGGATTGAACGCCTTTTATGGATTGAAACTTTTACCTAGTTCTAGGCCTGGGTGGAGAAGGAGGGTTTCCCTGAACAATAGTGTTCTATGACTTCATCTTTAGATTGACACAGCATGAATGAATAGTCATAAGGCTACTTGAAAACCAGGCAGGGGCTATACACCAGCTTCCTAATATCAATTCCCAAGGTTCATCACATATGCCATCCTCATATCCAACAATAGCTAACACAAGAACAAGGGACTCTATATACTTTTCTGTATTAATACAGCACCTCTTGCTATCAGTAGTTAGAGAACTGAGACTTCCAGGCCAACACACTGACCAAAGACGCTGAGGCTCCTGCATGCAGATGCTCCAGCTCACAGTGGTCTGAACATCCCTGGCGGGTTGTCCAACTCGAGACCAAGAAGGGCTCTGACATTCTCACACTTCAGGTAATAGGGTTCGTAAATCCTAAAGGGATTCTTGGCTACACACTTACTCACTATAGCGCTATTCAACCACAGCTAGTAAATTGTCACCTTTGGAGCACTATAGATCTACAGAAGCAACCAGTACCAGTACTAAGTGTTTGTTTTGCCCTACTCGTATGTCTCTGTCCTTTTACCTTCTAGGTGCAGAAACGAAAAGTAGAAGCCTCCTAAACCAGGAGTAATTAGGAAGAGTTTGTTCCTTCCTAATTTTTTTTGCACTTTTTCACCTTCAATTTATTTTCACTTTCACGCCCCTAGGTAAGGGTGGGCCTTAGCGCACCCTTACCGCCAGGGTTTATCACACACAGTCCTGATGAATTGCCGGGTAAATTAACACCGTTTCGATGGCAAGAAACATGTTGACAAAAGTATAGGAACCCACCACTCAATTATAGTGGACTGTTTCCTTACACATATTTTAAAATCTCTGTCTTTAGTGGTCATAGAATAAAAGTATTTCCTCAGATACACTACTGACAATTTTACTACCTTCACCACTCACTATTCTAATTGCACTCAACACGTCCTGAACTCACCATCCCGCTCCGCAGTAAAACTGGCGTTGCAGCACACCAAAGAGACACTCAGTCTCTTTGGTGGGGCCCGATGATGAAGCATGTCATCACTAGGTGGTGAGTGAGGGCTTTCTTTAACATCCCAGTGTGGTTGTTTTTCGTGCTCCCTACCATGGTCTAGCTTACTTTGAAGACACTCTTACTTTGATTATTGATTATTGACTGGGGAACAAGAGTGTCAATCTACTCTCCCTACCTCTCTCCTTGTCAAACATACATAGCAGCGCAGAGCTGTGAGAGCTTTTCTTAACGAGCGCACCTTTGGCTCTTTTAAGAATTTTATCTGTCCAATTTGTCTCCTAAAAACCCTGGGACCATCATGTCGAACTTAGGACTAACATTCTTCGAGTCAGAAGTAGCTGACATCCTGTCTGACTCTAATTTGTTTGCTGATCCAGCTATTTCACAGGTAATAGCACACACTTCAGAGTGGGATAAGCTCACAGAAATTAAAAGTGACAGGATACGTACGATCCTCCATGGCACAATACTGAAACAATATCTCCTTAAAAACATGGCACCACGAGGACTACTTGTCATGAATGCCCCTCGAATTTTTCTAAATGATGCCACATTTAGAAAGGAATTGGCCATGATCGCGTGGCATTGCACCCGCGACTGGCTCGTCCTGATTATAAAAACTGCCCTGAGACTTTCTGATGCCCTACAGATAGAAATACAAGAAACTGAGTCTAAATTCAAAACGACAATAACTGGTTACAAGAAAAAACTTGACGAAATAAACAAAGAGCTAAACGAGTATAAAGACAATTTGATGCAAGCTAAAGTCAATAAATTTCAGAAAGATCTGAAAAAATTTGAGTATGAGAAAGTATACCCATACTCAGCTGCATCGTACACTCCACCTACTAACAACTCAACTAACAATGACCTGTCTGATGACAACACATCCAACAGCAGTGGATCTAGTACAGGGTCATATAGACAAGGCAGAAGACGAGGGAACAGGGGAAACCGAAACAATCGCGGCCAACAGAGCTTCCACAATCAACCACCAAGATGGCCAGCACCACCCCAGATGCCAACAATGGGTCATCAATTCCCATTCCACCAACCACCATACCCCGTGATGGGCTGGAACCCAGGCTTCTTTCCACCTCCAAACTTCCAACCCCATTATCCGCAGCCTTTTTTAGACCAGGGCAGGAGATGAAGGGGAAAGAAAAGAGGAACAAGTCAACCATTGAACCATGTGTCATGGGAGGACAACTATGCGGTGAGCAATCACACACGCAACAGGGAACAACAACCAGGAACGAGCAGAATCTGAGTCTTATAACCAACCTGTCATACAAAGTCCTGTCCCCAATCGAAACCACAGTCCTCGAAAGAGGCCTAGGCTTCGTACCAACCGCTCGCCCTGACAAATTCAAGCTACATTGTGAGCTCTCAGCTTTCTTCAGAAAACTTAAACTCAAAGCTTTCTTTGAAGGTAAGGAAGACCCGAATGAATTGCTACGTAAAGGGGATACTGGATTAAGACTAAACTCAACCTTTAATCCACCAATTCAGACAGTCCCAGCAGCTATAACTGCGTTTGAACAAGCAGTATTTCTAGACCTAGAAACCTATCAGGACACTCCGTCCTATAGCAATTTCACCACAGAGGAATACCATGCACTAAGATCTTTGCAAAATGACCCAAAGATCACGATAAAACCAGCAGACAAGGGCGGTGGATTGGTAATCGAAAACACTATTGATTATGAGAAGGCATGTGAAGTCCTCCTGGGTGACAGGAAGAACTACACCCCCCTATCACGAGACCCCACACACGACTTAAGAACCCGGATCAACAACCTGGTCAAAAGAGCTGAAGAGAACGGGGAAATTTCCCAAAATGAGGCTGATTTCTTGAGCACGAGTGAAAATGTCACACCTTACTTTTACACTCTACCAAAAACACACAAGAACCGGCTACCACCTCCAGGAAGGCCGATCGTGTCAGGCATTGGCTCTTTGTTAGAACCCCTATCACGGTTTTGCGATCACTATCTAAAACCTATAGTGCAAAACACTCCGACCTACCTGAAGGACACTAAAAGCTTACTTCAGCTGCTTCAAAACCTTGATTTAACATGAGATACAGTGACACTGGTGACATTAGACATTGAGAGTCTATACACCAGCATCCCCCAGGACGATACCATCAAGGTCCTTGGGACGGCCCTAGACTCCATAACCTGGGATTACCAGGCATCCAAGACCTTCATCTTAAACTGTGCTACCATAGCATTAAAGGAGAATTTCTTTGCCTACAAAAACAACCTCTACCTACAAACAACTGGGACATCTATGGGCAGTACATTTGCCCCCAGCGTGGCAGGCCTGTACGTCGCGGATTTTGAGGCGAGGCATATCATACAACCCAATGGCCCCTATACGTCTTCCATCAAAGTATGGAGACGTTACATTGATGACGTCCTGTTAATATGGACAGGCAATGATGAACAATTACAGGCTTTCCTCTGTTGGATTAACACACTAGATACTAACCTGAAATTCACTTTTGAACTGAGCAGAACAGAGGTCACTTTCCTGGATGTGAGGATTCAGGTCTCCGGGACAAGACTGACCACTAAAACATACCATAAATCGACTGCTCGCAATAACCTCCTTGAATTCACAAGTTTTCATCCTCGCCCCGTAAAAGAAAACCGTCCGTACGGCCAATATTTGCGGATTAGACGCAATTGTTCTGATCTTCAAGATTTTAAGACCCAATTTGCAGATCTAACTGACAAACTCAAGTCACGAGGCTATCCAGTGAAAATACTGAATAAAAGTTACAAGAGAGCTCGCAACCAGCCACGAGAATCACTCCTTGAAGACAGGGTCACTGACAATGAAACCATACCGTTAACTTGTTTAACCACATACAGCACCATGTCCAACTACATGAAAAAATCAATCAATAAAAATTGGCGCATTGTGTCCAGCATAAAAACAGATTGGGATAAACCATTATTATACACTGGTGCATACTCGACCTAGAACTGAAGCACCGACCACAGAGAGATCTATCACAGACACTTGGGGTCTACCGAGAGTTACTGGACACTTCCCCTGCGCAAACTGTACCGTCTGCCACCTCACGGCACACTCCAAAACTTTGGAGCTTGAGCCAGGCAAAGTCTGGACACAAAAAAGTCACACAAACTGCAACACCCAAAACGTCATTTATCTGATTACCTGTCCCTGCGACCTACGTTATGTAGGCATGACGACCCGCAAAGTTAAGCAAAGGATAGGCGAGCACCGCTCGAACATCAGATGCAAGAAGCTAACCGCTAAAATGAGCCGTCATTTTTTGGAACGGAACCACACTCCCAATGACATACGATGGACTGTCATTGAGCATCTGGATGGCGGAATTAACATTTCCAACCGCCTTTTCGAAAAAGAACAGAGGTGGGTATACAGGCTTGGTACCCACCAGATAGGTCTGAACGATGATATTCCCTGGAATACTGTTATGAAGTGAACAAATAGTGAGTCTAGCAACTTTGTCATGGCACGAATCAATGAAATCTATTTATCTTCATCACTATGTTGATTACAGAAAACCCACCTACAGGTTCTCAACAATGTAAGCCACCCTACAATACAAGCAGTACATTGTGTCTTATTTAAGTATCAATATCACCATTCCACCTATACCTGTTGGCTGCTTTTTATGTTACCACAGGGATACTACCACTTCCCTATTTGTGAACTAGTATCTTTCCCTCTTAATTTACCAACTGATACAAGTCACTCATTAGCGAGATCACAATTCGGCCGCTCCTGTTGAAATGAACACTTCCGTGTTCATGGCGAATATTGTTTACTCTGGGTCGCTTAGCAACCCTTCTCTAGAACCCATGTGACCATAACGTCACTCATTTCCCGGCGTTCTGATTGGTCACTCGCGTCCGATGACGTGCACTGACGCGTAACCACGCCCACCCGGAAGTATTCGCCGCCTCGCCGCTTTGCTTTTAAGCATCAAACCGAGCCCGCTCCACTATCTTCGGGGTCCGGTTCGAGGGCGAAGTAGGCAGACCGAGGGTGCCAGCGTCAAGGGCATGAGTGGAAACCATGTTACATTACCAAGCTAAGTACCGATCGCGCTCCATTTACCGATGGGTATCACAGTGATTCCATGCCATTTTCTTTCTCCCTACGTATTGACATGTTACAGGGTGTGCCGAATACGCTTCCACCCCCCTCCTGAGACCCATGGTGTTTGATTCTAAAAACCTATAAAGTGAGACATTTTAATTTTCGTTTTTGCGATCTTAACATGATATTTACTTTGATCGCTCAGTTGAAGATTTTCTAAGAAGATTTTCACTTTTAATCCATAGTCACTCCCAGTCCATATCACGTATAGTGCACCTCACTTCTCCTAGTTCTTATGAACCCTGGGTAAAGAGGTGGTGTTAACTATAGCGCTATTCAACCACAGCTAGTACATTGTCACCTTTGGAGCACTATAGATCTACAGAAGCAACCAGTACCAGTACTAAGTGTTTGTTTTGTCCTACTCGTATGTCTCTGTCCTTTTACCTTCTAGGTGCAGAAACAAAAAGTAGAAGCCTCCTAAACCAGGAGTAATTAGGAAGAGTTTGTTCCTTCCTAATTTTTTTTGCACTTTTTCACCTTTAATTTATTTTCACTTTCACGCCCCTAGGTAAGGGTGGGCCTTAGCGCGCCCATACCGCCAGGGTTTATCACACACAGTCCTGATGAATTGCCGGGTAAATTAACACCGTTTCGATGGCAAGAAACATGTTGACAAAAGTATAGGAACCCACCACTCAATTATAGTGGACTGTTTCCTTACACATATTTTAAAATCTCTGTCTTTAGTGGTCATAGAATAAAATTATTTCCTCAGATACACTACTGACAATTTTACTACCTTCACCACTCACTATTCTAATTGCACTCAACACGTCCTGAACTCACCATCCCGCTCCGCAGTAAAACTGGTGTTGCAGCACACCAAAGAGACACGCGGTCTCTTTGGTGGGGCCCGATGATGAAGCATGTCATCACTAGGTGGTGAGTGAGGGCTTTCTTTAACATCCCAGTGTGGTTGTTTTTCGTGCTCCCTACCATGGTCTAGCTTACTTTGAAGACACTCTTACTTTGATTATTGATTATTGACCGGGGAACAAGAGTGTCAATCTACTCTCCCTACCTCTCTCCTTGTCAAACACACTAATTTTGTACACATTTCAGAAGGCTCCTAGCGATAATACCCCATCCCTCCCTGCATAGCTTTGTTAATGTGTCACTTGGGGTACAACACCTATCGATGGATTTCCTAAGGTAAAATACTCTCATTGGTACTGTCTTCATTACATTCAAAATGTCGTATTTCATCAGTTTCTACGTGTCGAGCTCTTGTGTCAGTGCTATGTTGCATAATAGGTTATGAACTGAGACGTGATTTTGGGGGCCTAGGGCTACTTCCATCTCCCCCCACCCTCGTCCCCACCCCCCTTACATCCTGATGTAACACAAAACTCTTCCCTGGACCAGTGCAGGCACGCCACATAGAATCTTTACCCAGACAAATGCCATGAATTAGTCACTATGCTTCCCTTGGAGCTGCAACGGTATTCCAATGCTATGTTCATGCATTATAAATGCAACATAACATTTTAAGTATTTCAGAACCTGATGTGTAATGATGCATTTTTCATGTGCGAAAAGCAATAACATTTCCCTAATGAAACAGCAACTCTCACGACCATCTATTTTTTAAAACTAAAAATGAAAACAGGTTTGACTTTGGAAATGTGACCCTGTGACTAAGGGGAATAGATTTGTCCCTGCTGCAAGGCAGAGATAGCACTGTTAATGCGTTGCCCTTCCAAGCATGTAGCAGGCCATCCGGAGAGCAGAAAATGAAAGTGTGCGCCACAATACAGTGCTGGAGCGGGTCTGCTGGGAAGAGAAGATAAAGCTGGGCTCTGTTTTCAGGATCTGAAAGGCTATCGTACCAATAGATCACTGCTGTGAATCGAAAGAGCAGACATAAAAAAAAAAACGAAAACGAGGGGAAGATGTCTTTGTTTTAGACAGTAGCTTTTAATTGAAAAATTGTTGGTTTCCAATGAGAGTTTAACTTTAACAGATCATGCCCAAGAGCTCTGTGTGGAAAATGTGTAATTTCACTTCACTTTTCTCTTATTTATTTCGTTTCTTTCACTTGATTTCCACTCACTTTTACTTTTTTTAAATAAAAATTCAGCTATGAAAATTATTTGTTTTAGGTTGTTAGAATTTCACAGGACCTGATTTGTCAAAATTATTGTATTTGACTAAATACAGGGCCAGATGTCCTAAGCATTTTTATTTTCTTAAACGCTCCGATTTAGTGTTTGCGACTGTTAAAATATTTTTCAGCTGTACTAATCCATTTTTTTACGACTCCTAAAATAAGATTGCAAACTTATATCATTCGATATTCTGAAGTGGCGTGTTGTTGTAGGTGTCCCTTCGAGATACCAAATTAATGTGCTATGTATCAATGTTATGTGACTGAATTTCGGTTACAAAACATCGAAAAGTTACCAAGGCCTCAAATGAGATTGTGACCAATTGACAATAAGTATTGACAAGCCAATAGGTCTTGCTTTTGTCACCTTATAAGTGTTTAGCCAGAGCTATTTGCTTTGTCAATGTCTTTCAGCTATGTTGTAGAGCAGCATAGGGGCTGTGCAGCATGCTAAAAAGTTATAATAAAAAAGTGTTAAGAGCATTTTTGTTACCTCATATATAACCAATTAGACATTGTCTAGGCGAGACCTGAAAAATGAGGTGCTGCATTTTCAACGACGATGAACGGGTTTCCTCGAAAGTCTGCTCAGGACCAAAGGAGTTGGTGATGATCATGGGGTTAGGCCTGCCAAGGCTCGCAGCTGGGCTTGTCATACCTTTAGTGTAGGGGATGACGTTATATGCATGCAAGTACTATGTGAACGAAGCCTTTTGACGGAACTGACTGGCCAAAGCAATGTCTTGTCTTGAGATTTTTGTACGGAACAAACATCATAAAATAACATTGAAACACAATAAAATGGGGCAGAGAATGAAAGCATAACAGCTGTTAGCTGGAAAAAGGCATGGGTGTAAGGTGATAATGCAGACAAAATATATAGGGCAAATAGCAAGATCGGGTATAGTGAAGACATTGAGAAAGGGGATGAATGAGGTAAAAATAGAAGCAAGGAAATAGAGAGAATGAAAAAGTAAAATAAGTGTAGATGTGAAGAGCAGTGTAGAAATACAGAAGTGAGAGCGCAAAGGGAGAGAAAATACAAGTTGGATGAGAGTGTAGAGCTCAAGGGAGGGATCTGAAAGGGCAAAAAGAAAAGAGATGGGCAGAGAATAGACGCAGAAGATCAGCGGTTACAGTCAGAAGGATGGGAGAAATAAAGAACAGGGGGCCAGATGTAGGTAAATCTGAAATACCGATTTCTTAATAGCAAATTTTACCGATTCGCTATTACGAAATCGGTATTTCCTATGTAGATAAAGATTCGGTAAAAAATAACGAACTCTTAATGTTCCGTATTACCGAATCGGTAATTGAGATTCGGTAATAAGGAATAAGGAACCCATTCATTTTTATGGGCTTGGAGGCCCGTAGGAATGAATGTGAAGACATTCACTATTAGCGATTTGGTATTACCGAATCGCTAATAGCGGGAGCACTTTCAAGGGGTATGTAACTGTTACCACAGATTTTTTACAATGCATACCATTACCACTGATTTTTTACAACGCAGGTCATTTTACAACGGATACCTTTACAACGCAATACACTACAACGCAGATACTATTACAACGCATACCATTACAACGTAAGTATAATTATAGGTAAGTTTATCTTTTTTTAAAAACATTTATTAGTGGTATTTTGTTATGGGGTACAGGGGTATTTTTAGGTTTTAGGGCTGGGTTTGGGTTTTGGGGTACAGGGGTATTTTTAGGTTTCAGGGCTGGGTTTGGGTTTTGGGGTACAGGGGTATTTTTAGGTTTTAGGGCTGGGTTTGGGTTTTGGGGTACAGGGGTATTTTTAGGTTTCAGGGCTGGGTTTGGGTTTTGGGGTACAGGGGTATTTTTAGGTTTTAGGGCTGGGTTTGGGTTTTGAGGTACAGGGGTATTTTTAGGTTTTAGGGCTGGGTTTGGGTTTTGGGGTACAGGGGTATTTTTAGCTTTTAGGGCTGGGTTTGGGTTTTGGGGTACAGGGGTATTTTTAGGTTTTAGGGCTGGGTTTGGGTTTTGGGGTACAGGGGTATTTTTAGGTTTCAGGGCTGGGTTTGGGTTTTGGGGTACAGGGGTATTTTTAGGTTTTAGGGCTGGGTTTGGGTTTTGAGGTACAGGGGTATTTTTAGGTTTTAGGGCTGGGTTTGGGTTTTGGGGTACAGGGGTATTTTTAGGTTTTAGGGCTGGGTTTGGGTTTTGGGGTACAGGGGTATTTTTAGGTTTTAGGGCTGGGTTTGGGTTTTGGGGTACAGGGGTATTTTTTGGTTTCAGGGCTGTGTTTGGGTTTTGGGGTACAGGGGTATTTTTAGGTTTTAGGGCTGGGTTTGGGTTTTGAGGTACAGGGGTATTTTTAGGTTTTAGGGCTGGGTTTGGGTTTTGGGGTACAGGGGTATTTTTAGGTTTTAGGGCTGGGTTTGGGTTTTGGGGTACAGGGGTATTTTTAGGTTTTAGGGCTGGGTTTGGGTTTTGGGGTACAGGGGTATTTTTAGGTTTCAGGGCTGGGTTTGGTTTTTGGGGTAGAGGGTTATTTTTAATATATATTTACAAATAAAAAAATTAAAATTAATTGTATTAATATATTTTTAATTAATTAAATAATAAATAATTAAATTTAATAATTCAAAAATAATTATTTACATTATATATTAATATTATATACTTACCTATAATTATACTTACGTTGTAATGGTATGCGTTGTAATAGTATCTCCGTTGTAGTGTATTGCGTTGTAAAGATATCCGTTGTAAAATGACCTGCGTTGTAAAAAATCCGTGGTAATGGTATGCGTGCTAAAAGTACGCGTTGTAACATCATACATCCCTTTCAAGGGTGCCAGGGTGTCAAAAGGACACCCTGTTGCACCCCTGAAATGTGCATGTGTGCACATGTGGCACACACACATGCCCTAAGGGCATGAATGTGTGCCACATGGCACTTAACAAAAAACAAAAAAGTGATTTTTTTTAAAGGAAATCTGTAATTACCACCAACTTGAAGTTGGTGGTAATTACCGATTTCTTAAGGCTCAAAAGCACTCTTTAATGTGCTTCCTAGATTGCATTTAAGAAATCATTATTACTGATACCTTAAATGCAAGAGCAATAAGGAATCGGTATTTACAGATTCCTTATTTAGAGATTCCTTATTTACTGCCAACCCACCCACCAAAAAGCACAAAACCCCCAAACAGCCCAAAAGGAAAATCTCATACTTACAATATTTCTCGGCCTTCGGTCCAAACGCGCTGTGCAGCTAGGCCATAACTCCAGTTTTCCAACACGGATTTCCTGAAACGCAGATGCAATCAAGATTAGAGTGTCCCAGCAGTGCTCCCAGACCCCGAAACTCACCCACAAACAGCCGGAACCCCCCAAAGAGCACCTCAAAGGCAAGCAAGTCAGCAAAAACACAAAAAAATGTCCGCCTCCGATTTGGTCCAAACCACTTTTATCCGGTATTAGAGCTTCCCAGCAATGGCCCCAGAGCCGTCAACCCAGGAGAAAACGAGTAGAAGACCCCCAAACAGCCAAAGAGCAAAAGTACAAAAATGGGGACTTAGTCATTTTTTTGCCAATTTCCCAAATTACTCCGCGTGCGCTCTGCAGCTAGGCCCTAACTCCCCTCTGCCACCATGGATTTGCTTCAAACCTCTTGCAAACTAAAGTATCCATAGCCAGCAGTGCTCCCAGACCCCGAAACCCACCCACAAACACCAGGAAGCCCCCCAAACAGGCCCCCAAAAACGCTACATTGAGCAAAATGTCAGAAATAGCAACAACAAAAATCAGCGTGGATTTTGTCCCAACAACTTCTATCCGGTATTAGACCTTCCCAGGAATGCCCCAAGACCTGCCAACCCACCCGCCAAAAAGCACAACACCCCCAAACGGCCCAAAAGCAAAATCTCATACTTACAATATTTCTCGGCCTTCGGTTCAAACGCGCTGTGCAGCTAGGCCATAACTTCAGTTTTCCACCACGGATTTCCTGAAAAGCAAATGCAATCAAGATTAGAGTGTCCCAGCAGTGCTCCCAGACCCCCAAATCTCACCCACAAACAGCCGGAACCCTGCCAAAGAGCACCTCAAAGGCAAGCAAGTCAGCAAAAACACAAAAAACATTCCGCCTCCGATTTGGTCCAAACCACTTTTTTCCGGTATTAGAGCTTCCCAGCAATGGCCCCAGAGCCGTCAACTCACCCGCAAAGAAGTAGAACACCCCCACAAGTGCTGAGTCTTTCTTCATTGGGCGTAAACCAGCCCTCTGCTTTGATGGAAATAGGAGTCTGGAGGAGGAGGATAGAGGAGCATGTTCTTCTGAACTTGTGAACCTGAGGAATGCAGACTGCGGCACCTTCAAATCAATAAGCAAACAAGTGAAGACAGTTCTGCTGATGGGCTTGTTTTTGTGATTAGGTGATTAAAGTTTGAATTATATTAACTGTGCACAACAAAGAAAAACAGACACACAGGAATAAAAGTGAATAAGGACGAAAAAGAAAGTTATTGATTCAATGTCTCATTTTCAGGGCTCGGTGTCACGGTCCACGAATAAGAATAAGGCTTCGTCATCATACTCTGCGAATTCAGGCAGGGTGAGCTCAGTGTCACCTGACAGAGAAGAAATTCCCTCATCTACGTTGCTGCCCACCTCGTCTTCATCCGGCGTGCTTTCTCGTACTCTGTAATCTGGTGGTATGAGGTGCTGATTCATCTTGATCATTGTTAACCTCTCCACATTTTCGGGCGAGTGGCGGCTCCGTTTGGAAGTTACAATGCCACCAGCCGCACTGAAAACATGTTCAGAAGACACGCTTGCGAGTGGGCAAGACAAGTAGTTTAAAGCCAGGTTGGAGAGCTGTGGCCACAATTCTTTTTTCCCATGCCAATACGCCAATGGGTCAGCATCAACATAGACCTCTGTTGAGTCATTCAGATAGTCCTTCACCATCGACTCAAGGTCCTCCTCCAAGGGTTCGGTTCCTCCACTTTGCTTAGCTGTTGCTGTGACCTTTTGAGAACCAAACCCAAGCCGAGCTAGCCAATCCTCTTCAGCCTCCAATGTTACTGTTGTGTCTGGTGCAGATGATCCGGTTGCCGGTGTCTTTAACGGCTGAGAGGTCACTTGTGCCACAGCCACAGGTGCAGAAGTGGATTGTTTTGACTGGGGATGGCCTGCTGATGCTGATGTACTGAGTTTTCCTTCAATTTTCTGCCTAGCCAACGTTTGTACTTTGTAACATCTTCATCAGCAAAAGGAAAGAATGCTCGGCCTGCCAGCGCCTTTTTGTAGCGTGGATCCAGAATAGTAGCACAAATGTAATGCTGGTTTGAGTGGATCATTTTAAGACGTTCATCACCTTGTAGGCACTCTAATAATTTCTCCGCCAAAACAAAAGGGTCTTTGTTTTTTTCATCTTTTTGAAACACAGAACACACCTCCTTCAGTTGGTGCTCCAGCATGTACAACAATGGGATAGCTTTTCCCAAATTACAGTCCTCCTTGCTGACTGCACGCGTGAAGACCTCAAAAGGACGAAGCATGCGTGTCAGGCTTTTAACTACGTTCCATTGCGCCGCACCCATCCTCAGGTCCTGAGCTGTACCCACTGTTAAGAAATACTGATCGAGTACCGTATACTGCTCATACAGCCGCTCAAGCATGTAGAAGGTTGAGTTCCAACGTGTTGCCACCTCCTGGATGAGTGCTTTCACTGGCATTCGACGTTCATATAGCAGGCTCCTCAGATGCTTCCGAGCCTTAAAAGAATGGCTGAAATGGTTGCACATTTTTCGGCAGGTCTCCACTACCTCGTACGCTGCACTGTCTTTATCACTCAAGAATTTTTTGACAACCAGGCTTATACAGTGCGCCAAACACGGCACTCTGAAATAGTGACCCAGGTCCATGGCCTTAACTACATTGGAGCCATTATCCGTGGAAACATAACCAATCTGGCGTTTTTTTGGGGACAGCCAGTCAAGGACCTTTGTGTTAAACTCATCCAAAATATTTTGTGCTGTGTGACGTTTCTCCAAACCAAACATGGGTAGTGTTGCATGTTTCCGAGCAGCTTTAAAAACTTGGTCCGGGTCAACACCTGCGTTTAGCTTTTCTTTAACCCCTGAAAAAGAGACCCAGTGTGCAGTGATGCACATGTAATCAGCGCCTGCGCCACTGGTCCACATGTCTGTTGTCAGATATATAGTGTGAACAGCACTCTTCTGCAAAGCTGCCCCAATCACCTCCAGCACATCTTCATGTAGTGCTGGAACAGCAACTCTGGCAAAATAGAACCGGCTAGGAACCTTCCATTTAGGGCAGAGCGCTGCCACTAATTCTAGAAAACCAAGACCTTCTACAAAAGAAAAAGGGAGAAGGTCCAGAGCTAGCATTTTAGCCAGCTTAGTGTTATACAGACGCGTCAGTGGGTGGTTGCGTTCATATTGCGCTTCTGTAAACAACATCTTTTTAATGTTGCCCTGGACCAAGCATTTACGGGATGATGATGATATCTTCGACCCAGTTACGCTCGCTGATGAACTTTTTCGCATTGGTGTCTCACTCTCTCCCACACTCTTAGTGTGGCTCACATGGGGTGTGCTGCTGACAGGGGTACTGGGTGTAAGTGAAGTGTTTGACACGTCTTCTTCCTCCTCGTCATCATCAGATGAAAAATCAACGTTTTCATTACGTGCAATTCGGGCTTCCTTGATCGCCTGTAGGTGCGCAAACCATTGGACAGCGTGCTGTCTCTTAAGATGACCTCTCTGGCCTCCGGTACCATAGTTGGTCCCAAACTTACCACGACTAACTGCCAACTTACAAATGCTACAAATGGCGAAGTTTTCCCTTTTTGGGCAAACACTAAAGAAGTCCCAAACTGGGGACTTGAATTGTCTGTGGGGGCCGGAGGAGGCGGCGATACTGGTGGCGGTGGTCTTGCTGCTAATGCCAGATGAAGTGGAGGATGTGGATTGCCGAACTTTAGTACGTTGTGCACTTTCACCACCACTAATTGAGGTCGAGGTGGATGGAGGTCCCTTCTTGCGAGGAAGAAATATGGAAGCGGTACGTCTTGGTGTACTACTTAACTCCAATGATTGTTGTGTTTCCATTTCCTCCTCGTCAACATCATCATCACGCTCAGCAGCTTCTCGGGCTAGGGTCAAAATGTCTCTTTGCTGCATGCCCGCTGGGGCTGCAGTGACCTTTATGATGACTGGTTCGTCGTCGTGAGAGCCTTCATCAACAGCAGTATCCGTCACTTCTTGTTGAGCCTCATCACCCTCCATAACTATGAGTTTTTCGACGACCTTCTTTTTATGCTTAAGTACCTTTGTCAGATCATGGTGTGCCTCACTCTCAGACCTCTGTGGTGGTTCCCAATTGTCATCCATATCATCAGAAGGAAGGGGGCTTGAAGAAGATGTAGACACCATCCTTGATCTTTTCCTTGCTAGTGATCTGGAAGACAATGAATGATAAGGAGGAGTGGCTTCCTCAGATGATACCTCGGCTTGAATGTCGATTTCCTGATGTGCCCCTACTTCGGGAGGAACAACTATTGTGGACACTTGTGACTCTCCGTGCACCTCTGCTTGCGCATCTCCTTGCGCTGCCTCTCCTTCCACATGTACTTGGGCTTGTACTTGCACATGTGGTTGTTGTTGCGGCTGTGGTTGTTCAACACTCGTCAGATGAGTTACAACAACCTGTGTTGATTGAGGGACATTGCTGCTACTTTCTTGCGATGAGCCAACATCACTGGTCGACGGTGATTAAAGAAGTACACTGGCTGCCTCTGCAGCACTCAAGGGCTTGGACTTAAGTTGGCGTGGTGGTGATGGTGGCACTGAGTCCAATGGAGCAGGGGTGCTGCTCCCAGCTTGGTCCCCAGCAGATCCCGCTGCTGCTGCAGGCGTACTTTTTTTTTTACACCCAAAAAATGTGGCGGGCGGCACACCAGTCTCCTTGGTAACTTTCTTCTTCTGCTCCTTACTGGCAAATTTCTTGCTAGAGGAGCTACGGGGAACTTTTTTTGGGCCCATCTTCTTCAGAGCAGGTCAGAACAGCAGGCCGCAGTTGCACGAGTTGCAGAGTTGTCTGTGGCCAGACGTGACGTCGCGTGACGTTATGCTGCACACACACACCGCTGCAGGGCTTCTTCCTGGCACTGGTGGTTCTCTTGAGTCTTGTGCACCTAAAAGCAATGGAAGACAGAGGAACATCAGTTCAGTTATACACCCCAAAAAAATCGAAAAACACAGAAAAATCAGCACAATCCCATGCCCTCCTTGATGTTTAAATTCAAGACACCCCACAGAAAGACTAGGCCCATGCAACACTCACTACCCCTGGTGAAAAGGCCACAAGTACAGCCCAAAGAAACGAAAATGACTGAAAAATCAGCACAATCCCAAGCCATCCAGCCCCTCCATGATGTTTAAATTCAAGACACCCCACAGAAAGACTAGGCCCATGCAACACTCACTACCCCTGGTGAAAAGGCCACAAGTACAGCCCAAAAAAACGAAAATCACTGAAAAATCAGCACAATCCCAAGCCATCCAGCCCCTCCATGATGTTTAAATTCAAGACACCCCACAGAAAGACTAGGCCCATGCAACACTCACTACCCCTGGGCATAAAGGTTGAAAACTAGGCAAAATGGTTGCAGGCCTAACAACATTGCCTGCATTCAAAATGGCCACTTGCCTCCCAGCACATGGCCAGGGCCTGTAGCAGCACTCAAAATGGCCCCAGCCACATGGCCTGTCCCTACCCATAAACACCCCCAAAAATCGAAAAACACAGAAAAATCAGCACAATCCCATTCCATCCATGCCCTCCATGATGTTTAAGTTCAAGACACCCCACAGAAAGACTAGGCCCATGCAATACTCACTACCCCTGGTGAAAAGGCCACAACAACAGGCCAAAAAAACGAAAATCACAGAAAAATCAGCACAATCCCAAACCATCCAGGCCCTCCATGATGTTTAAATTCAAGACACCCCACAGAAAGACTAGGCCCATGCAACACTCACTACTCCTGGGCATAAAGGTTGAAAGCTAGGCAAAATGGTTGCAGGCCTAACAACACTGACTGCATTCAAAATGGCCACTTGCCTCCCAGCACATGGCCTGCCTGTACCAGCACTCAAAATGGCCCCCACCCACATGGCCTGTCCCCATGAACACCCCAAAAAATCGAAAAACACAGAAAAATCAGCACAATCCCAAGCCATCTAGGCCCTCCATGATGTTTAAATTCAAGACACCCCACAGAAAGACTAGGCCCATGCAACACTCACTACCCCTGGTGAAAAGGCCACAACAACAGGCCAAAAAAACGAAAATCACAGAAAAATCAGCACAATCCCAAACCATACAGGCCCTCCATGATGTTTAAATTTAAGACACCCCACAGAAAGACTAGGCCCATGCAACACTCACTACTCCTGGTGAAAAGGCCACAGCAACAGGCCAAAAAAAACGAAAATCACAGAAAAATCAGCACAATCCCAAGCCATCCAGCCCCTGCATGATGTTTAAATTCAAAACACCCCACAGAAAGACTCAGTGCACCCACCACTGAGTACCCCTGGGCAAAAGGCCCCAAAACAGCCCAAAAATCGAAAATTCCAAAATTGTAGTTGCAGCAACTGTAATGCCCCAAACAAACTTACTTGTGAAATTTCTAATCCAAAAGTGATCCAAAGAAAGTCAAAAAGGCCTCAAATCCAAATATCCAGCAGCATCCACAAAAAGTAATCCTTCCAGCTCCAGATCCAAATGAAAAGTGACCAGGAGATGGACAAAGCACTGGGAGGAGCCTGCTGGACAGGAACAGGAAGTTGAAGACTGTGGGGCACTTCCTTCCTCCCACCCTCACTCCCCAAAAGGGACTCCTCGCAAAAAAAGTTCCGGTTAAATGTCAACCTGAGGAGTTATTCAGATAAAAATCATAATTTCCAGAAGGTTTATGCTGCTTGCTGGTGGATTTCTTGTGCAGAATTGCAAATTTTGTATTTTCGCGAGTGCGAGATTGTTGCTGCTCGCCGCATCTACAAGCTCGAAATTGCGAAGTCCCGCGATACATGATCACGGCGTACTCGCGTTGACAAACTCTCGCTGTGCAAGTTGGCAAGCCGCGATTACGTAATCGTGCTGGCCAAATTCCCCCGGGATCCGGCAGCAAGATCCAAAATGGCGCAGCACTCGCAAAATATCAAGAAAAACAACTCGGCAAACGCTGAATGACGGTAAGTAAACGCTGCGCGCCGCAAAATTGTATCACCAAGAAAAAAAAATCCGCTGCGTGCGAATTTGCGGATTTTCGGTAAATTCGCGAGCGTTCGCGGATTGCGAATTTACCGAAAATCCGCAAAATCCGCGGGCGTAACGGATTTTCCGCCCATGCTTAAGGACTACACACACAACTTTTCAGATGCGCTAAAAATTGGGAAAATGAAACAGCCTTTGAATTCGCATACATGTACTGATAAATGTCACAATGACACAAGCCAATGAAAAATATGGGCAGAGAGTGGACGCGGCTTCCACTGCATACTCCATCCAATACTTCATGCCTCGCTGCAGCACATGCACTGCCCAGGCTCGACAATGACAAAAAAGTAGAACAAGGCGTCATATGACACTCAAGGTATTTTTTATAATTTTATTGTCCAAGGACTTAGCTCTGGAATTGACAACCAGCCTCTAGATCATGGTATGGTTGGGATGGAGGTATTGCTCAGGACTGAAGCTGCAGTTATTCACAAGGGATCTAACCTTGATTGATTAGAACTCATGTTTATGAAAATAAAACAATATGTGTTTAAAGATAAAGTAAACAACACAGTAAACACTCATGAGTACAGAGAGGAATATATTCAGTCAGTGACAGACAATTATAGCACATTTATTGGGTTGACACAAACCAAAGGATTATTCTTCAGTGACCAGCAGGAGGTTTTCAGGAGTAGCACTTTTTCATATTTGTTTCATATTGGTAACATTCATTGCTGGTCCTAATGCACATAAACATGTGCCGTATGTGTGAAGTGAGTTGGGTATCAAGTGTGCTCAAGTAGCATAAGGGGACTAGGTATGAACAGGTGTCAAAATAGAACTAAGCTTTCTTGTTTTATTTTGTGAAAGATAAAAAGATTGTTCTGTGTGTAAAAAAGAACATCTCATTCTGTCTGTTATGCGTTGCTTCAGTAGAAGGGAAATGTTCTATTGCTTGATAACAGGGTTAAATAATTAAGCTACAATTTTCAAATACATCCATTTGTTTCACATGAAAGGATTATTTTAGTTTGTTTTTACAAAGTATGTGAGTATGCTGCCACCATCTCTAGAGAAATATGATGAAAGAAAGGTGTATAAATGCACTGCTTTTAGGGAAGAGCAGGGAGAGACCAGTTTTTGCAGGACATACTGTTGGGACAGTCACCGAGGACACTCCAGCCTCCAGCTCTACAGTGGGATTACATGAATGACTGACTAAATTATAGTATGATGCTATGAT
This sequence comes from Lissotriton vulgaris, assembly GCF_964263255.1. Taxonomy (NCBI): domain Eukaryota; kingdom Metazoa; phylum Chordata; class Amphibia; order Caudata; family Salamandridae; genus Lissotriton; species Lissotriton vulgaris. The sequence continues at coordinate 1,914,707,305 of NC_141687.1, read as the reverse complement.
TGAGAGTAATTACCAGGTTGCTCCCGGAGCCATAGTCATTTGTGTTGCAGTGCTCACCTTCTCTTCATGGCAATAAGACTGTTACGTCTGACAGTTGGTCTCCCTGCACTGAGACATTAGAGGATTTGCCAGGGCCAACCTGCTTGTTTTAATTGAATGCAAATCATCTCCCCCTGCTTGCAAATCAATAATCAGGGTTGTATACTGTTGGACTTGGCCTTGTTGGCTTAAGTTCACTGAAACTTTTTGCTTTTCCCCTAGAACGTTTTTCCTGACAGAGAGCACAGATAGGTAACATACCCCTTCAGTGTAGGGCCAGCGTGCAATATGCTAAACTAGCGTGTTGTTCTGACAAGTGCTACCACTTGTCAGGCCTTACTTTCCCCTTTGCATATACATGGGGCACCCCGTAGGACATCCTGGGTAACCCCTCGGCAGGGTGCAGTGTAGGTAAAAGGCAGGACCTGTACCAGTGTGGGTGGTAGGCCCTGACAGTAGAAAAGGCTCCATTTCATTTTCCCTGGTGGAAGGCCATCCTGCCCATAGGACAGAATGGGGGAGGCTGGGTGTAGTATTGTTAGCCTAGTTTTCGAAGAATTGGAAATGGAACAGTGAAGTTTGGTATGTCTAAACTCACAGCTGCATAACTCATCTTTTTGGGTAGATGGTTTTGTCGCTGTGTGTCCAGAAAAGGTTGTTTGAGAAAATGACTGGGTTTGTGCTTTAGACCTTTTTGCGTGTCTCACCCGAGTGGATCTGGTAGAAGTGAGAAAGGCTGAGAGAGAATGTGGCCCGGGGAGGGGTGAAGACGGTGCCATGCTGCCCTGCACCTGGAGCGGGGAGAAGGAGAGGCTTTGTGAGGCGAAGAGGCCTGGTTCAGAGCCATAAAACAATAGACCCATCTCCCTCTGAGTGATTAAAAATCCAGGCCCCCATTATCAAAGAGAGGACAGTGACACTGGAGGGGAGATATGCAAGACTGATTTAGGAAGGAGTCGGGGCTCGGGGGGCCGCTGACCACAAGGAAACTTCAAAGGCAATGAGGGGTATATCTGGAAAAACTGTAACCCCAAGACGTTGGTTAGGTTTTTGTCATGTTGACGATGTCGTTGAGAACGGTCTCGGTATCGTTCAGAGAAGTGCTGAGAGCCCTTTTAAGATGCTGTGGACTGGTCGAATCTCTGGCAGCTTTGACCTGTTCAGGAAGAAAATCTCTGCCTCAGGAAGAGTTGCTGAATAGCCTGCGGGAGACACTTGACCCTTGCTTCATGATCTGGGGCTTGTGGGCAGTTTGAAGCTCTTGACCGAGGAGAGACTGAAGGGGTGCTGCAGTGGGTCATGCCCCCCCTTCTTCCTGAGCAGGTCTGTACTGTAAGCTGCATCCTGAACCTCAAGGGACCGAGGTGAGCTGAATCCCTGTTCAGAAACACAGGAGCATAAAAGTTTCCAGGAAGTCTCAAGTGGCGCAGTGGCGGGCTGTGTCGGGGCAGCCTTAGACCTACGAAGGGGTGCCTGAGTTGATTGTGGGCACCCGGAGCGAATCAAGACTCTGACCTGCAGGGTGGGAGTCTTGGTGCGGCTTTAGGTGTTGGAGCGCCTGTGGAGTAAAGGTATCATGGAAGAGTGCCGAGATTCGGGATGCACAGGGGGGGCGTGTCGTAGTGCAGTCCAGCCACTGGTGGAGAGTGACCTCATGGGCACTAATTTGGAGTGAGTCTCTCTCACACGGGTCGGTGTGTGGTGGTGCAGCCAGGGCATTAGCGGAGAGTGCCTGGTACCTCGTGTGCACCGGAGAGCAGCCACGGCCCGTGGAGGGCGTTTCGGTGGGGCGGAGAGGCGGGGCAGGGGAGGGGCGCACACTGCATCGCTACGAAATTCATTTTATTAATTAAATTGTTTACTTACCTTCAATTATCCATACTCCAGTTTTTAGCAACCCCCACCCTGGCCCTCTCCCGCCCCACCTCTCCGCCCCACCGAAACTCCCTCCACGGGCCGTGGCTGCAGGAAAGGTGAGACTCAGACGTGCAGTGGGCATGTTGTGGTGCGAGCCAAGCGTTAGTGTAGAGCACCTGAAGACCGTGTGCACCAGTAGACGGAGAAGTCTTGATGGCGCTGGAGAGGGGGGGCCAAGTGATCGGACTATCAAAGGCAATGTGGGGTAGCCTCAGTGTCATGGGAATGGCTTCGTGGAAGGAGTTTGTGCTGAACATTGGCGGCTCGGACAGGCAGTCCCGCAGGAGCTGAACTATAGGCCCAAGCGCGGCTTGCCTGTGGTGACAAGGTTCTGAAGTGAGGCCAAGCCACTGCGGCAGGAGACGAGAGTGCGGTCGTGCCCCCCACAGTTAAAGCGGATCATCACCTGGGGCATGGTGCGGGCCCGGAGGGTCACTCTCTTAGCCTTTGGCTGCTGGCAGCTGTGTGCGTCTGTTGCTTCGGCCCAGATATTGGTCCGTGCTGGTCGCGGATGGGGCAGTACAGGGGCGAGGGTCCAGAGTGGAACTTGGGTGTCATAGTTGATCTGTGTTGGGGGCAACCTGTCGCACAACTTCTTAAAAACAGTTGTATATCATTTTGCATATTTGCTGCTAATGAACTATTAAACTATTGTACAACGTCTGACACAAGAGGTGCCTAACAAACTCGGGGATTAGTATGCTATGCGCTATGCTACGTTTCCCTTGCAGGATACGGAATCCTAGCGTAGCGCGCTGCATTGGGTATTTACTTCACTGTACTGAATTGCACTGTGATGCATTACATTATTCCTTCCTCGCACAGAGTTTGCTGGTGGTGATACGCATTGAATTGTTTTCCTATCGCACTGTATGTAATTGCAGCATGATCCATTGCTGTATTCCTTCCTTGAACAGGGCATGCTGGTAGCGAACCGAGTTGCATTATCTTGTGTTGACTAGGTAGGGCAGTATTCCTTGTAGTTTGCAACCTGCGTTAATCTAGTGATACGACGTACCTAACCTGTTGAGAACAGTTAAAAGTCAGCGTAACTGTTGGTTAGAAGAGGTGGTTGGGTTTTAGGACCCCCCAACCCACCGGAAACAATATTACCCAGTGTGTATATGTGGAAGTTGTATTGTGCGGTCATTTAGTATATCTTTTTATATAAAGTATATTAGTTTTATTCAAACTGGTGCGGAGTAAATTTGTGGTGACATCATTGGGTTTGCTGTGGGCATTGTTACACATAGTTAACACTCGTGCCTTGGAGATAACCCTTGGTGATTGTGTCAAGCTACTAAGGGGATGAGCAGGGCTGTCTCGGACGGTGTCCTTTCTTGGTCTGGCGTGGGAGCGGGGATGTTCGGGTCGTACACTCGACAACAATGGTGCGCGTGGGAATTCCAGCTTCTAACATATACCGAAAAGCAATTCCCTGTGGAGGGAGGAGATTCTGAGGGGCTATGAATGCAACACAGTATCTCACGGAAATTAGCAAAAATACAGAAACAAAGGCATTGCCGGTCCCAATGAGCTGCACCCACCCTCCACCGAGAAGGGAGTCAGAAGAAAAAAGAATCCTCATGCTCCCAGAGCAGATAAACAGTAGACCAGAGAACATTAACAAGACGATACAAGCAATAAACGGTGCAAGAGCAATTCAATTCACACCACTGACTAGGAGACCGGAGGGTGACAATAAATGGCACAGGTGGCAGGGTGGGAAGGAGAGTTGCAACCAAAACTAAATAAATTTAAAAAGTAGTGCGTCAAACAGAAACATTCACTGCAGCAGGGGAAGTCTCAAAGACAGGAATCAAACAGCCAAAAGCCGGAAACATGTTAACTATTCACCAACGAAACCAAAGAAATTTAGAAAAGCAGATGAAAAAACCAATGAAAAGTGCTGGGCATGTTCAAAGCCCACAGACTGAATACAGCATGTTTTCAAGAAAGCACATGTGCACTGCCTAGGCTTGACCTAAAAACGAAAGGGTCCAAGTGGCCCTTTGTGAATTAAGAAAAAAACATTTGTTGTTGGGGAATAAGCAAGGGAAACCCTGCCAACTCTCAAACGAATGAAAGAAAGAATATTGTTTCAATGACAGCCACGTTTCATTTAAAGAAAACTATTAGCATTTTGTAAAACAATTGCTTTATTTAAAAGAAATACCAGACATGGTGGTCTGCTGACTCCCTGTGATGGCTTTTCAATGGCAGCGAGTCACAATTTGTGGCCTTGCCACTATTTGTGACCTGACTAATTACAATTCATGAGGTACGCTAGATTGTGACCCACTATGATTGGGAATTTAAAAACTGGTCTATTAGTTGATAGACTGGTTCATACAATTATTTACTGATCCCAATTCTCAATCAATATTTTACGACCAGTTATTCGTACATATAGACCACAGTTATTACTACCTGGACGTCCACATACAATTCAGAACTCCATCTCAAATTACAGCATTTTTAACTGAGCTCAAATCAAGAAAAAATCACTGCTTACGTTCTTTACACCTAATCACACTTTTTCATTTCTTTCAACAATGCGCTTTAAAAAAATAATTAGGATGCACGTTATGAGGATAGAATAAAAAGGGAAGTACTCTTGGCCATCATTCACCATAATATCAAAGGCATCAGAGGGTTGGCCCCTATACCATACCTGCCCTTCTACAATGTTTTTTTTTCCAGAGGGGCTAGGGGAAGGGAACCGCATGTAACCTAACTATTAATGGTGGTGTTGGTCTATTTCTAGTTTTTAGATATGACCAGGTCCATGGTGTGCATAATATAAATAAAATACAAAAATAAATATTTAATTTCCCTTCATTTCCTGCAACATCTGGCTTCATTTTCACTGACACTACAGGGACCAAGGACGTTACCTGGAGCATAACAGACCATCACAGCAGTTAGAAGATCCTACAGTAAGAAGATTCTAATTGCCTTTGCATGGGAGCTCCAAACCAAAGTTCAAGAAAACTGACTTGAATGCAGCTTTAATGATGCAAAATACAAATTAACTTTTTCTTTTTTATCCACATTGTATAAGTATTGCTTGTTTATATACAGGCATTGAGTACTATTACCAGTTCAATTATCCTTGTTCAGCTTCTGCCTACTACGTTGGTTCAATTGACAAAATAATCTCTTTCACTCCAAGCAGCTCCTTCTGACATTGGGAGAACTATAACACACCCTTCTTGTTTCACTATAGACACAGCTGCTTTAGAGGTCTGAGCAGGCCCAGATGGAACAGTATCATTGAAACATTTTATAATATTTTTTTCTACAAAACTCTGAGTGCCCCTGTTTATACCCTCACCACGCAACCATGTTCTGCAATGAAAATACGCGAGAATAATGGTTAAAGGGGTTATCTTGATCGCTGTTGCGTTACTGATCTGGAGAGTAAATGGAGGTTGTGATCTTTCATATTCTCTGTCCAGAAAAGGTCTTTTCAGGCAATTGAAACGTCTCCTTTGGGCAGAGGGACAGAAGAGGCTCAAGCAGTGGGTACATTTCAAGTAGTTCTGGTCGATCTGCATGCCACCTTGATGTCTTAGTGTGATGCAGGAAGTGTGACAATTACAGCGTCGACCTAATGCTACCAAAAGTTCAGAATACTGTCTTACTCTTCCCAGCTTTAAACTGAACGTGGAAGGATAAAGGCCTACCAAACATACACAAAGGAATACAACAATATTAAAAGCAAAACATCAATGGACGCTCAAATATTATCATGTGAAATATGTTGAGCGTTACATGTCTATTTCCATTTATATTAAATCTAAATAATACCCTTCCACTTTGTAGAATACGTAACACTAGGCAGCAGAGGAAAACAGTACAGCAATTTTCAAGGATCATTCCAGGTTAGCTACTTATGCATGGGAGGACACAAATCAGATGCTTAACTGCGAGGCCTCTAGTGGTCACAGAAAGCACTGATCTGTTCATTTTCATATGAGGACATTTTGTTTCTGTGAATTGAATTCACTGGGTCTGACCTTCAAACCAAGAAGACAAAAACAGGATTTATCCAAGTAGTATCTAAGACCAGCTTTTCACTGAGGTAGCTAGGATTGCAAAACATTTTTTGTTTCCCCAATAGTCTCTTTAGAGGAGGAAATGTGGACAAATATTAATATTAAGCGAACAGGAGGTAAAGAACGATGTAGAAATCACAGCCAAAAAATACACCCTCTGGCTTGAGACCAATTTCGCAAATCTAGTTCCTAGTATGCGGATTAATAAAAATAGGAAATCACATTCTGCCCCTTGGTTTTCTGAAGCCTTGAGGATATACAAACAGGCGTGCAGAAGGCTAGAAAGGATCTTACGTAAAAATTACAAACTTTTAAAACAAAACAGATATAAATTCCATGCTCTCAGATTTAAAAAAAAAGCTGATTGGAGAGAAAACTTTTTACCATACAGCAAAGATAGAAAATGCCAATGGTTCAGTAAAGAATTATTTCGCACTGTGAAAAACTTAACCACAATTAAAAAAGATGACTCTACTAATTTTAGTCAAGAATTTTGTGATGCTTTAGCTCTCTCTTTTAGATCAAAGGTAGACCAAATCTATGAACAGTATACTCATTCTACATCATATGGTAAAAAATATGTACACAAAATCAGTGAAAATACTTCTTTTTTCAACTTCTCCATGACCTCTCCAATGCAAATCACTAAATTAATCTCCATGGCTAAGTCAGGTTCTCTGGAAGATCCTTGCCCTCCCAAAACTCTACAAAATATTTGCAATCTTACTGGTCCCCATCTATCCAAAATATTTAATCGGATGATAGAACAAGGATCTTTTCCCTCCATGTGGAAGCAGGCTTGTATCCTGCCTCTTCTAAAAAAAAAACCAGTCTGGATGCATCTGAGACAGCTAACTACCAGCCTATTTCGAGAATCCCACTTCCGGCCAAGATAATTGAGAAGATCATGAATGTGGAACTTTCAAGTTTTATTGCAACCAATCAGACTCTAGATCACAGCCAGTTTGGCTTTAGAGCAAACCATAGTACCGAGTCAGCTCTGACTAAGACTATAGAAGAAATCAACTCTTCGTTGGACATTGGTGGGTCAGGAGCCTTGGTGAGCTTGACCTATCCGCTGCATTTGAGACAGTAGATCATTCTCTTCTGGTTCATCGTCTACAAGAAACTGGAATAAGAGGTAAAACCCTTGCCCTGTTGACATCGTTCTTATCAGAGAGGACCCAATCAGTTCATTTGGGCAAATTTAAGTTGGGAATTTTTTCTCTCCCATGTGGTGTTCCGCAGGGGCCGTCATTGAGCCCTACAATTTTTAATATCTATGTAGTGAAATTAGCACCACTGATAAGAAGCTTTAACCTGATTCTGACATCCTACCACTGACGAAACCCAGCTGGTGATCTTGAGAGTGGATAGGACATCAATCATTCATTAAAACCTCATGACTGTATGCTGTCCTTAAGCCACTGGATAATAACTCATTGTTTGAGATAAAATTTGAGCAAAACTGAGGTGATTATGTTCAGAAACCTCTTTACTCCTTGGTCCCCAGCTTGGTGGCCAGACAATCTTGCCCCCCCCCCCACACACCGGTATATAAAGCAAAAAATCTTGGGGTTATTATAGATGACAAGCTTGGTTTTAAAGCTCAAATCTCTAAGGTTGTGTCTTCTTTGTTTTATTATGATCAAGAATATTAGGAAAATTCTGCCTTTTATTCCCAAACTTAGTCTTGTCTTAACTTGACTATTGTAATGGACTGTACATTAAGGGGCAATTCACCCTCCTTAGGAAGTTACAGGTAGTGCAAAACGCGGCAGCAAGACTGATTTTGAATCAGCACAGCGAGAACTCCACTGGCTGCTAGTCTGCCAGCGGATTACATTTAAGACTCTCTGCATGAAACACAAGACACTACACAAAGAAGCGCCACATTTTTTAGAGTACCTGTTTCGATGGTATTCTCTAAACAAAGCTCTGCGTTAAGCTAATGCATATTTGATGCAGCCAGTTAGGATCTAAAAGATGAATTGAGGGGAGGGGTCTTACCTTCAACTCCATCAAGAATGGAACTCCCTTATGTTACAGCTTAGAAAAATCCCCCCCCCCCCATCTGGGATTTAGGAAACAGTTGAAGACCCGGCTCTTTCAGCAGTTGTACTACCTAGCACAGTTTGTTACTCCGGAAGCACCAAGACACCAGAGGGTATTCTTGCCCTGTACAAATTTCATTAACATTAACATTAAAGTAGAAGCAATGCCTATCATCAGGTTGCACATCCATATCTAAAAATGAAAACTAAACAGGTTTGTGGTTGTATTTCAGGTGGTGCTCATAAGCAATGCACCTCACTATCAAAAGAAGTAATAAAGAACTAAGCCTAATCATAGTTCCTAACAATATGAAGTGGAGTTTGTGGCTCACCTTTCATGAATCCTATAGAGGTGATATGATCGCATTGGCTACCAATAAGTGTGTTGTGTCTGATTTTTTTCTTTTTCTTTACATTTCCTTTTCTATGGTATTAACCACAATATTTCATTTGGTTATGGTAAGTTTAAATTATTAGTGAACACTACTAATGGTTAACTTAGACACTCTTCAGTGATCGCAAATACGGCAGTAATTGGCAAAATGATCCAACACTAAAAAGAAAAGGGTCCCCAGGGTGAAAACAAAGTGCTTTATTTAAAACTGAAAACAGCCTTTGTGGTTTGCTGACTCCCAGTGATGGCCTTCAATGGTAGTGAGACACAATTTTTGGCCCTGTTTCATCCCTGATATGGGACTATTTGAAGGCATTCAAGGTAGGTCAAAGTCAATCGGAGTTTTTTTCACAATAATGTAATAGATTGCCATGAAAGTGTAGCGAGGATTCTGCTCATGCACAGGAAACCAGGACCTCAGTAAATTGTGGTGTACCAAAAAACTCACCTCAGTACCCAGAACTCCTATCCGACTAGCATCAGTGTCTCATTAGCTCTCCGTCCTACAGCGAAGCTACCAATGGTTTGACAACCCAGAACATGCGACTTAGGGTACTCTCAGGAATGGTGGGAATCATGAACACTCTTTCGTTTGTATTCTCATACCAGTCCACAACGCGAATAATCACAGAAAAGTTTAAAAATGTAATTTTAACGATGTGCGCTAGGATGCAGTATTTTGGCTAACACAAGCAGGCATATGATTAGAAATAAGACGATCAGCATTGTTACAATTCCATAAAACACAAAGGGAGAAATCATGTTACAATGATGTTGGAAACAGGTAGTATAGCACATTGTGAACCACCCTCCCCTGCTAGGAACTTGGTTTTATAATAATAGAAGGTCTCTTAGGCTTAAGTGGGGAACCCCATACCTTCAAGATCACCAGAGGTGAATCACATCAAAGCTCTCTGTCTCTGGAAAAGGTTTTTTCTCCAAGTGCCCGAATCATGCATGCATTTCAATATTAAAAGCACTAGAATTTCAGTTGGTTGCAGCTGTGTGCGTGTTGTGTCTGGAGCGTGGGCCGATTAACCTGAACCAGCAGCATACATTGTTATCATGACCTTGAAGACCTCTGCACACAGTGTACAGATTAAGGTCACGGTGTGAGTCTAGGGACGTGGAAAACAGACCGTTTTCATGCCAAGAAAATCAAGCAGTTTAACTTATAACAACAGTTACATGTAGTGTCGTGTGCAAAAGCTGCAAAGTGGCAAAATGGCGTTAAAACTTCTAATACGCTTATGCTAACATAGCAATGTGTGCAAGCAGAACCCTGTCTACACTACAAAACTACCTCTTGGTGATAAATCAGACATATAAAAAGAATGATTATTGGTGTACCAATAGCGTGCAGGTACTCTGTAAGTTGTTGGTCATTTGATGTGGATCCACTTATAAAGGGCTGCAATTGGCTGGGTGTATGTAATCGTTCCCTAGGTTACATTTCTTTTGGCTTTTGGTCAAGATGCAATCTTATGTGTGAAAGAGTATTCTCTTAGTTTGAATGTTTTTGAAGATGAGGTCCATGAAAAGAACCTTTCAGCGGCCCGTGGTGTATGGAGATCATTTGTGACAGTATCACCTTGGATTGGAAAGTCCCTTGGTTGCATATATACATCACAGCTAAGAATGGAGACATATGGATTCCTATGATACCATGTTGGGATGGTCTTTTACATACGAGCGATTCTGTCAAGTGCACTAAGGTTATGGACAGGATGTAGGGGAAGATATGTCTTTTTCTGTCTCTCACCACCCCTAGAAGTGACCACATGCACATGAATGTGAGGGTCAGTATTAGAAGAGGGGACAAGGAAATGGATATGAGAGAAAACTGACACAGAGAACTCCACCACAGGACTCAGACTCTCTGCCTCTTCAGTTTGAAAGGCACTGTGGGATGTAGTGGATGTCTGCAAGATAAAGGTATATCATAAGTAACTTGTAATTTAGAAACAAAGCATAATTATAATTCTGAATGAGTATACATGAGCAATATCTCAGTATAACCAACTCCTTGTACTTTGGTTGAGACATTCAATTCCTGAAAACTAAACAAGGAAAAATAACTAAAATATATATATGCACTTGTATTTTCTTTCTGTTTTTGATTAAAACCTTAAGCTTCCAAAGAACACTCTCTCCTGTGAAAGATAATGTATGATTTTAACTTGACTCTTATTAAACTGCAAAATAAGCACTACTGATAACACCCTGTTGTTTCCCAATCTTATCAGCTGTATGTGCTTACATAAACTCTGTTACCTTTTACCTTGTGCACAGGGACAGAATGGGAACCCAAGCAGCCCTGATAATTTTGTCGTACTGGCTCCCAGTAACAAAACTGGGCCACATCTCTCCAAAACCGGCTCTCACCCTGAGAACCTCCAGAGCAAACAGCCAAAATCTGCTATGGCCAGTTCAGTCCTGCTTGTATATAACGTTCATATATACATAAACCTTCCTATATATATATACACATGCATTTATATACACATGCAATAATCCACTCTGAGTCCTTCCTATTTCTTCACTAAGTAGCCTTAGTGAAAAACATAATCCAAGTCTTAATAGTTCAGATAAATATTCAAGACAACAGTTCAAAGTTTGTTTTCATCACCTGCATAATTTTGCAGATACTTCTCTGGAATCATGTTGTCCATTTAAAAGAATGCTTTAGAAAGCAATGGGTCTTGCCCCCATAACCATTTAACCAACTCTTTCCATTTCTAATTGGTTATCTATGATTGGCAAATTTGATTTACTGGTAAGTCCCTAGTGCACTGTGTGTGGAGTGCCTGCAGCTCCAAGCAACTCTTCAGCATCATCCAGGAATTCACCAAGCCCCCCAGCAAAACCACGGACATCACTCCTTCCCAGGACCTCTGCAACAAGCTTGAATCATACATCCATCTAAAATCAAAGGACTCTACGACAACTTTAATGACCAGACACCCAACTGCAAAACCACCTCCTTCTCCAGCAACACCATCCAGCCCACCATCTCCTCCTGGACCCCAGTCACCACTGAAGACACCACTTTGACACCACTTCGACCATCAAAGGCATTCACTCAGGCCCCTGCCTCCCGCATATTTTCCACAAAGCCGCCATCACCATAATTCCTGAACTACAAAGCATATCAACGCCACCTTCAAGACCGGCATCTTTCCTGATGACTGGAAACGTGCAGAAGTCAGACCTCCGCTCAAGAAGCTCTCAGCAGACCTCACCAACCTCAAAAACTACCGACCCATCTCCCTCCTCCCCTTCGCGGCCAAAGTCACAGAGAAGACCGTCAATGCACAAATAACCAAACTCCATCCTCGACCCCTCCCAATCCAGATTCCGCAGCAACCACAGCACCAGGACTGCTCTACTCGCCGCCACAGACGACATCCGCACCCTCCTCGACCAAGGACATACCGCAGCCTTGATCCTACTTGACCTCTCTGCAGCGTTCGACACCGTCTCCCACTGCACACTCACCACCAGACTTCACGACGCTGGCATACAAGGAACCGCCCTCGACTGGATCAGCTCACTCCTCACTGGCAGAACCCAAAGAATCAGACTGTCACCTTTTTCTCTGAACCCAAGGAAATCAATTTCAGAATGTCCGAAGGATCATCGCTCAGCCCCGCGCTCTTCAACATCTACATGGCCCCCTCGCTGCCATCGTCAGACAGTATAGCCTCAGCATAGTATCCTAAGCCGACGACACCCAGCTCATCCTCTCCCTCCCCAATGACCCAATCACCACCAGACTCAACTTCCAGGAAGGAATGAAGGACATCGCATCCTGAATGAGCAGAAACTGCCTGAAGCTCAAACTCAGAGAAGGCAGAAGTCGTTGTCCTCTGACCCTCCCCCTCGTCATGGGACAACACCTGGTGGTCCAATGCCCTAAGCAGGCCCCCATCCCCACAAACCATGCCCAAAACCTCTGCATCGTACACTACTCCTCCCTCTCTATGACCCGACAGGTCAACGCCGTCACCTCCAACTGCTTCAACAACCTCCGAATCCTCCGAAAGACCTTCAAGTGGATCCCCCCTAATCAAGGAAGGGTGTCACACATACACTCATAACCAGCAGACTGGACTACGTAGAAGCCCTCTAAGCCGGGATCAACAAGTCTCTGCTCCTCAAGCTCCAGACCATACAGAACACCGCAGCCAGACTCGTCCTCTGCATTCCTCGACACAAACACACCACCCAACACCTATGGAACCTCTTGTGGCTCCCCCTTGAGAAGAGAGTCACTTTCAAGATACTCACCCATGCCAACAAATGCCTCCACAACACCGGACCCCAATACCTCTACGAGAGAATCGAACAGTTGGAAGAACCGTCTCCTAAATTGTGGTGAAGACCTTTAATGAGCTCCAGATTGACATCAGACGCGCCCCGTCCCCGACCATCTTCAAGAAGATACTCATGACCTGTCTCTTCGAGTGAATGGAGCTGCTTACCACCCCCCCCCCCCCCCTCGTCGCCTTGAGACCCTCACGGGTAAGTAGCGCGCTTACAATCCCCCTGATTGATTGATTGATTGATTGTGATGCCAGGGCCTGTAAATCAAATGTGTGTGCTTTGCGAGGTTGGCCTGCAGTTGCTGCTTCTGCCAAGGAGAGGACAAAGACCAAAACTTTTCTGTGACCTGCAGGAAGGAGAATCTTCCTGCCTATGTGTGCCGCCTCCTATTCTGAAGTCTTAGGAGCACAAAGACTTCACCTGAAACTCACTGACCAGCACCTGGTCTCCTATGTGGACTCTTGTATTCAAGAGGGCATGGATTCCAGTACCTTCTGTGGTTGGTGCTACAATGCAAACCGCTGTCAGTGACACCACCAGTGACGCTGCCAGTGACGCTGCAACATGCACCGAGGCTGGGGATACCACTTATGAAGTACACGGTGCACTGTCCTGCCTCCACTGCAGCTGCGATGCCTGCAGTTATGGCTTTACCCACGTCAGCGCTCGCACCAACAGCATCACCACCAGTGCCTGCATCCCATTGTCGTGCAGCCGAAAACAAACTCTTTGACTTCACATCACCTCACCAGAACCGACGCCACACTGTGGAACGACTCACAACCTCAAAGACAAAGGGCCAGATGTAGGTAGCCCTTTACCGATCGGAATTGGCCGAAAATACCGATTTTCGGCCGTTTCCGATCGGTAAAGGGCTAGGGAGATGTAGGTGCACATATTCGGTAATTTTACCGAATCGTTATTATTACCGAATCGGTAATAAGTACCGATTCGGTAATAATTACCGAATCGGTAATATTTACCGAATCGGTAATATTTACCGATTCGGTAAAATTACCGAAAATGCTATGTGGGTAGCCAATTTTCTATTGGCACATGGCTTACAGAATCGGTATTTTACCATGGAATACAAATCCATGGTAAAATACCGATTCCTGTGTACATGCACATCTGTGCATGTACACATGTGCCATGTGACAGACAGACGTGCCCTTAGGGCATGTCTGTGTGCCACATTGCACACATGCCCGTTTTGGGGGTGCTAGAGGGTGTCAAAGTGACACCCCCTGCACCCTTGTGTATTCTTTAATTACCGATTCGGTAAATACCGAATCGGTAATGCCTAATCATTCCTATGGGCTTCAAAGCCTATAGGAATGAATGGGCATTACCGATTCGGTATTTACCGAATCGGTAATTAAAGAATTGTTAAGGATTCGGTAACGAATCCAGATGTTGGGACCTACATCCCATTTACCGATTTTGAAATACCGAGTCGGTAAAATTCGGTATTTCAAAATCGGTATATGGGATTTACCTACATCGGGCCCTTAATGCCTTGCCTACCCCGTGGAGACTCAGCACTGACACCTCACCTCCATGATGCTGTGCATCATCCATAGACTTTGTTTCCAAGGTACTGTTGTTTGGGACTCCATGTGACTCCATACCAGACTCCGCGCACCTCGGGTTTCGGCGCAGTATTTTGGATTTGTGCCTGTCACAACATCGTAATGGCCCCAGGTGGAGCTATTTATTTCTACATGTGCTATTTTTGAAGTAACTGTTCTAAAAGTCTTATTTTCATACATGTATATTTGATTTTTGTCATTTTGGTCTTGTTTGGTTTAGTTAAACATAATGATATTTTTCTAAACTGGTAGGATGTCCATTGGTGTTGTTTTCATTGTATTACTTTATGTTTGGGTACAAACACTTTACACATTGCCTACACATTTCATTTGGGATAAGCCTGTCTGCTCGTGCAAAGCTACCAAGGGGGGGAAACATGGGTTATCTTAAGTGTGCATCTCCCTTACCCTAACTTGAAGCAGTGCCCCCACTTGGACAAAGGTCCATTCCTTAGCCAACTAGAGACACCCATTTCTAACAATTGGCATTTTTGTAGTGCGATTAGCATATAAAACTTATGCAGTATTCTTTTTTAGCGGATCTTATTAATGTTTGATTAAGCTTCTGATGCCTCACCAGTCGGGTCATAAATGAAGAGCCCTTTTTTCACTGAGTTCTTTGTTGCTCTGCTTATGTTGATTGAGAGATGAACCGTTTTCTATTAGAAGAAAAAGCAGACTTTACCGGCATTGTTCAAAAAAATGTTATCACTAAAGTAAAAATTCCTGCAATCAACGAGGGCCGGAAGCAGCCTTCCCAGAGTCCTTTACAAGCTCCTGACGGCTCTGATATCCTGCAGGACATATCACTCTCCTTACAAAAAACTGATGCCTGTCCTTTACCTTCGGTTAGTGGTGTACCAGCCCACACACAACTAGGGGTCGTTGCTGAATGTCCGGTGGTGGTCTCCCAAGTAGTGGACTCTGCAGTTATTTCCAGCTTACCGTCAAATGGGATTATGGGATTTGTAGTCCAACCCGTGGAGGCTAAGCTAACCCCCCCACATCTACCCCTCGTCGATGCTATCGCATTGCACAGGACTGTTGCAGGTACTACTGAGGGCAGTACTGATGGCCCGGCAACCCTCAAGCAGTCTGAAGTGGGCGATACATTTTTTTCACTATGAGAACACACAGGCTCTTCAATGGTGAGGTGGATGGGTAGTGGACTGATGACGGTAGCGATATCGGCGACTGGTGATCAAATGAAGTCCTCACTGATGAGATCACGCCCCGGACCTTCCACAGTCCGTAAAGTCAATGGCTCAAAAAATGGTGTAAAAACTCAGGCTGCTTTAAGAGAGGTCCCCGGGGCACCTGGATTGGCTCTTCAGGATAGCCCTTATTCAACTCTTACTGGTCCAGTGGGACTGGCATCAACAAATAACTTGTCTCCACTGCCTAACCAGGCGGTTGTGCCATCAGGAGAGATTACAGTTGATGTTATTTATCAAACAATCATGATGCATAGGGAGGAGTCCCGTCAGGAGAGTATCCGCACACAGGGGGTTTGTCGCAGAGTCCAAAACTCCATCCGTAGAGTTACTAAAACTTGCACCAACATTGCAGGTAGAATTAGCGAGGCTGAAGAGTGGATCTCCATTCTGGAGGATGCCCTAGTAACACAAAAGGTTGCAACTGACATTATCAGCGCACAAGAGGAGAACATTGTCTGGAAATTGTACCGATTTAGAAAACAGGGCAAGAAGGAACAACCTGAGGATTCTGGGGATTCTGGAAGGCCTGGAAGGAGGAGACGCTAGAAAATTTGTCGTCGAACTTTTTATGGAGGCATTCCTGGATGTAAAGCAGTGCGGCTGGGAGCTGGAGGTGCAGCGTGCGCACCGATTTCCCTTCAAGCAGAGACAGAAACCAGGTGTCGGGGGCTAAACCACAGGCAATTTTGATATGTCTTAATAATTTTCTTGCAAGGGAGAAGATTTACGATTTAGCCAGACCCAACAGAAAACGGTTAGGGAAAGAGTGTGAGTTTTTTGTCCGGCCAGATTTTTGCCCAGCTACAGTTGAGCAAAGGTGGCAGCTTGGCCAGCTGATATCCTTTAGGCTAATTTATCGGCAACCCACATTAAATTTCAGTAATAGCAGCTCCGTGTGAACTATCTAAACACTGGATTTAAGACCTGTAAATTAATACATTTTTGGGATCAGCACGAAACGTAAAATTTCCATTAAGTCAAGCAGAAATAGGGAATATGTTCTGTATACGGAATGTGAACACCTTGATTTTCTTTCTCTAACAAGTAAACTTCTCATAATCCAGTTTTACAAAAATGCAGTAGTTGTGCGACTGTACATTTTTTAAGTGAATTTTCCTTAATCTCTGCTTTGTGACTGTGAAGTCATAAGATCATAAAATGAATCTTTCTGGGTGCTTTGTAAGGCATCTCTGCAAACTTTCTAAACGGAAGTCTTGTTTTAAAACTGCAAGTCATTCTCTCATTGGTAAGAGAAAGTGTGTGGCTCGTCATAGGGCACAAAAGTATAGGACTTAATCTAGCCTGTGGGACAGAACCCACTGTGACCTTCTTCACGTTTCACCTTTGTGTTCCTTCCACCATCATGGATCTATGGTAAGATGCACTACGTTTGCTGCTCGGGTTGCCTGGATATGTAAGCATAACAAGATGTAGCCCTCTAGTGTGGAACTGTGGAAAATAAACCAAAATATTACATAATTCAGGGGCAGGCATATACAGTCAGCCGTCTCTGCATGTTCATATGCTACTTCAGTGAATCCACCACAGACAATTATCCCATGTGTTGGTATCTGTGGTGTCTTATTGTAAGAAATTGACGAAGTAAACACAGCAGGTAGGTTCTCTGGTTTATTATATGCCAAACGAGCCACCGCTCCTCTCACCACCCCAGAGAGGTACCAACTGTCTAACAGCAGAACCCAAACACCCCCAGGCCCATGACAACAGCAAAGGTTCTAGAAGATATGCAACTAACAAGCATATCTAAATACAACAGTATCCATCAGTGAACTACATTCAGTAAATTCTTCAGATATCTCTTAATTCAGAAAGCATTCTTTCCATTGGGCTCATAAAATAGATTTCAATGTTTGTGTTGCAATTTAAATTATTCATTTGGGGACTGACACTACCAAGCATATTAAATAAAATCTTGTTAGGTTAGAATACATTTATCGAAGAAACCTGACTCAGCTAATGGAGGCTGTGGCACAAGTTTCAAGCAGTATGAAACATTAATGTAATTATGACAGCCCAATAACATTCTTAAAACTATTTCAGAAAATCAATACAAATAAAATAATCACAATTACACAAAAATGTCTGAAAACTGAATAAGGGAAATAGAAATACTTATAAATTGGAATGGAAAAAGGCTTAAAGTCATATCAAAGCACTAAGGTGAATGTTCAAAATGACCGTGATGGAGCAGTGTGTGGGTAAGCGTTGCAGGCCTTTTAATCAAGAGTATTACCATGAGACTTTCTTTACTTTTTTGGTTCTCCATTTCAGCAGTGCAAGGAAGGGATGCTGAAGCCAGGCAGGCTCCCCCAAAGTGAGATTTGCGATCATCTTGCTCCCTGTGAAGCTCACGGTTTTGCCACCAAAAACACTGCTAGGATGTCATTGTTTTGCCCTGTTCGTATCCATTTATTTGTTGAAAGATACTAATGTTAAATGACTTCGACAGTACCCTGGGCTCTGCTAACCAGGTCCAGGAGCAGGGCTATGTGTAAAAAGGTACATGGAATAGGGTAGACTTACAACTGGCAATGACAGATCCTATAGGACCAAGGGGTGCAATCTACCTATATGTCCCTAGTATATTAATGGGTCATGAGGTTTCAAAGGCAAAGCAGATTTCCTGCACTTGCATGAGTGTGCTGTTGTGTGCCTGCCTTACTTTTAAAGGCAGTCCTGCCTTGCAACCTGTCGTTAAAACTAAATTCTCACATTTAGGAGTGACAAACCTTATAAGTCCCTAGTATATAATAGGGCTTGGGGTGTAAACTACATATAAGTCCCTTGTATTTAATCGGGCATGGAATTTTAGAGGACAGCAGATTTCCTGTACTTGCATGTGTGCACTGCTGAGTGCCTGCTATCTTTTTACAGGCAGCCTACCCTTTCAGCCTGTCTTTGGAATAAAAATTGTGTTGATACCTGACTTTGATAGTATGGGCACTTCAAAAGTGATAATCTACCTTATTTCTTACATTTTAGGTACCCCCAGGGTCCTCCCAAGGTGTCCCAGGAGTGCAGGGGATCATATAGTCTATAAGCAGGAGCCTTATAGCTGATGTTTTATATGCCCCGATGAGGGAAAAACTTTCTATGTAATTTTTTGCCATTGTCGACACCTAGCTCTATATGCTAACATTGCAATATTTTATTTTGTTATAAATGTGGCTGGGAAAAGAGATAAAATGTAATCCAAGGACTTAAAATATTGGTTATGATAAATCCAACAACTTGCCACTGTTGAATTTATCATAACTAGTACCGAGGAGAAGTCATGGAACTTTCTTTTCTGTAAGCCAAAATCCAGCCTTCTAGTGATCTCTGATGATTGGTAAGCCTTGTCAGGCTTGGACAAGCTACTTTGATTAGGCGATAAGTGGCCTGGGGGGCGTGGCTTGGACGCCGATCGGGATGGCGGCGTGAGCTCGCAGCTCCGCGCGGAATCCCGATAATTCTCCTGATTCCTGCACCCTGGGCGACCCGTGATCGATACTACTGCCCCACGAAGTGTAGGGGAACCACGGGGTATCGGCAGAAAGTTGCTGGGGGACCGCTGGCCCCGAGGAGACCTCGATGAACGACGGCCGAGGTGTCGCCGAGAGTGTGAAGAAAATGGCGGCGGAGCGGACCGGCGGCTTCGGACATCGACATTGAGCAGCCTTGGCACCGACTGGTGGGGGGTCCCACTGCTGTGAGATCGATGCTGTGGGGGCTGTGGTGACAGTCCTGAAGATCGGGGGACCTGGAACCCGGCACTGCTCGGGCATCGGGGACGACTGCTGGCCGCTATCCCTCCTCCTTTCCTTCCTCCCCCCGACCCTGGAGGGGGCGAGTCAGACGGTGCTAGCCCATTTGGCCCTTGGAGTTGCGGGCATCGGTGGTGGCACTTGATCCTGTACATTATTGGGAAGTTTGCCCCGTCCCACGAGTGCCGGGACCAGGCGAGTTTCCTAGCCTGTGACGCAGTACCCTAAGATGGCGGCTACAGGGGGACCGGCGGCCATGGAGCACGGACATGAGGACCTAGCTGCGCTGTCCCAGGTGGGCGAGACCCCCCCGCCGATGTTGGACCAGGAGCAGCGGCTGAATCGGCGCTTGGATGCCATACTGGACGCTATCACCTCGACCAAGGAGGCGTTGCAGCAGGACATTGCGCAAGTCGCCACGGGGCTGGGGCTATTGCGAGCGGACCATGCGAAGCTGGCAGATAAGGTCAAGGACCATGATCAACTGCTATTGGACCTGAAACCGTCGGTGGTGACCGTGGAACATAAGATCACAGATATCCTGGCCGGGTTGGATTCGCTGGAACGGCGAGCGGAGGATGCCGAAAGCCGCAATAGGAGGAACAACGTGCGGGTCGTAGGCCTGCCGGAACGGATTGAGGGGGAGGATGCGGTGGCCTACATGGAGGACTGGTTTCGAACTGTGGTGGCACCAGAGGGGCTTACTCCTTTCTTTACCCTGGAAGGAGCCCACAGGGTGCCGGCTCGCCCGCCTGGGCTTGGCCGCCCCCCCCGACCGATGGTGGTGCGGCTCCTCCATTATAAGGACCGGGACCTCCTCATCCAGAGGGCTCGGGCATCGGGCCCGTATGAGGTGGAGAACAGCAGGGTCACGATTTTCCCGGACTACATCCAGGCGGTCCAGAAGAATAGGGCATCGTTTTTGGCGGTGAAGAAGGAACTGCGAGAGGAAGGCATCCAATACTCCTTGCTCTTCCCGGCCAAGCTGCGGGTCATTCTGGATGAGACCACGCACTTCTTTCAGACCCCGGACGAAGCATGGCAGTGGCTGGAGTCTTACAGAGCGGGGACGGATAGGTCTCACAAAAGTAGGCGAGATCGGCCTAAACCACCTCAGGTCAGACAATCACAACGAATCCGGTCCCGCAACAGGCGCCAGCGGGAGAAACAGGAGGCCCAAATCGCTGCGGACAAGAGAGAGGCGCTTGCGGCGACGGCGGCCATTACGAGGTCGCAGCAGGAAAGTGAACTGGCGGAGACGGACTCTGGCGGCGAAGGCAGCAGGACGGGAGAGGACCTTTCGGAGGCAGAGAGTTCGAAGGGGCCGGTGGTGACCCCTCAGACATCCGATGGGATTTTTCACGGTTGAGGCTGCATTGGGACTTGGACACGATCTTTTGGTAGGGTGATATCCTGTTGGTGATGGGTGGGTTGCCGAGTAGGGTGCCGCGTTAGCAGGATGGGATGGGGAGCGCGGGGCGTGGGCTCCGCTAGCTGGGGTCGGCGATAACTCACCCCCCCAGGGCCCTTAAGGCCTGCTGTGGTGGCGACCACAGGTTAGAAGGATGTGTGTTTGGTTTGAGGTTTGGATCGGGGCTGACACTGGGTTTGTAGGCTCGGTCCTGGGGAGTGGGGTTTGGGGTGTTTTCCTTTTCAGAGTTTGTTTCAGGGGGGGCAACTGCTATGGTGGGGATACGACCTGGCAATGTTTGACTTGGATTGTTCACTGCTGGTATGGGGACGTTACCTAACTTAAAATGCCTAACGTG
The DNA here is from genome assembly GCF_964263255.1 of Lissotriton vulgaris. Classification (NCBI taxonomy): domain Eukaryota; kingdom Metazoa; phylum Chordata; class Amphibia; order Caudata; family Salamandridae; genus Lissotriton; species Lissotriton vulgaris. The sequence continues at coordinate 1,914,686,169 of NC_141687.1, read as the reverse complement.
GAATGTCCGGGGGCTGCGAACCATGGTCAAGCGCCACAAGGTACATGCGTATTTGGTGCGAAGGGGGGTCCAGGTTGCCATGCTACAAGAGACCCATCTGACGAAAAAGGAATGTGCTGCATTGCAAAAAAGATGGCGGGGTCAGGTGTTTGGCACCACTTATTCAGCGTATGCTATGGGGGTATTGATATGGGTGAGAGCGGGGATACCGTTCCAGGTGCTGAACCATGTGGTGGATCCTGAGGGCAGGTTTGTGGCGGTGGAGGGACGGTTGTATGGTCGGGATGTGGTTCTCTGTTGTGTATATGCGCCAAATGCTGATCAGGCCCGATTCTTTGATGGCCTTTCCGGGTCCTTGGCCTCTTTCCTAGCGGGCCCGGTGATAATGGGGGGGGATTTTAACTCGATTACGGATGTGGTCTTGGACAGGTCTCACCCTCCCCTTGTTGATTCCCCGGTACGCAAGTTAGCCATGCATAGGAAGGATTGGCAGGACAGGTGGGGGTTGCTGGATATGTGGCGGGAACAGCACAGGGATACCAGGGATTATTCCTTTTACTCAGCCCTCCATGCACTACACGTGAGAATTGATTCGGTGCTCTGTGGCGGGTCCCTGGCCCCATTGATCTCTCACACGGAATACTTGGCCAGAACCATATCGGATCATAATCCCCTATTGGTACATGTCCAGTGGCAACGGGAGCGCTCGGCGATTCCAACATGGCGGCTCCGGCCAGACACGTTGGAGGACTCAGTGTTCAGTGAAGCGGTCCAGCAGGGCATAGATCATTATTTCAGTGAGAACGAGGGTACTGCTGCGTTTAGGTCCACTGAGTGGGATGCGATGAAAGTGGTGGTGAGAGGGGTATGCCTGGGTCGGTTTTCGAATGCTCGTACGACTGTGTTGAATGCACTTGCGAATGCGGAAGAGAAACTGAGAGATCTGGAGCGGCGCAGGCCGGATAGACCGGACTTGCAGGCCCGGTTGCTGGAAGCGAAGGAGGTGGTCGCTACCGAAACGGAGCGGTTGAGGAGCTACGACTATAGGCAATACGCCATCAGAGCGCATGCTGAACGGGATAAGGTGGGCACGCTCCTGGCCAGACTTGCTAATCCTGAAGTTAGGGGCTGCCAGGTCCTTAGCATCAATAACGCACTGGGGGAAACGGTGTATTCTCAGGCAGCGGTGTTGGAGTGCTTTCGTATGTATTATGAGGAATTGTACCGGAGTCAGTTGGGAGTGGAGGCCCAGGAAATTGCAGAGTACCTAGAGGCGAGGCAGCTTCCAGTCCTTGACGATGAGGACGCGAAAGAGCTGGGCGGGCCAATCACGCTAGCTGAAATAAGGGCGGCCATTAAAAATATGGCGCGGAATAAAACACCCGGTGTGGATGGGTTGCCAATAGAGTTCTACCAGCAGTTTGTAGATAGCTTGGCACCCAGACTGCTGGTGGTGCACACGGAGGCTTATGAGTCAGGGGGTTTGCCCGGATCCATGAGGGAAGCATTGATAGTGCTGCTGCTGAAGCCCGGCAGGGATGCGACGGATGTGAGAACCTATCGCCCGTTGTCCATGTTAACGGTGGACTATAAGATACTGAGCCGGATCCTGGCCACCATGCTGGCTCCACATATGACTGGCCTGGTGCACAGGGATCAGGCGGGGTTTATCCCCACGAGGAGTACGGCGCTGAATATCCGTCGACTGGTTGGGATAATGGACGCTGTATTGGATGAGAACGGGACCAGGCGGTCCTGTCAGGGGACATTGAGAAGGCTTTCGATAGTTTGGCGTGGGTTTTTCTAGATGGAGTGCTGGAGAGGTTTGGTATTGGTGAGGGGTTCCGCCGATGGACGAAGGTGCTGTATTCCTCGGCGACAGCGCGAGTACGTTTGGGTGGCTTGGTGTCTGCGGCTTATCCGGTAGGTAGAGGCACACGGCAGGGGTGCTCCCTTTCCCCCCTCCTGTTCGCCCTGGCGATGGAACCCTTGGCGGTCCATGCTAGGTCGGGAGACAGATATGCGGGGATAGACAGCGGTGGGCGGCTACATCACATCTCGCTGTATGCGGATGATCTGTTGCTGTATTTAGACGACACGGAGCGGGCTTTGGAAGGGGCGATGGACCTGTTGTCGGAGTTTGGCCAGTTGTCGGGCCTCAAGGTCAATTGGGCAAAGACCTGTGTGTTTCCGCTGAGAGCGGAGTCGCCCTGCCCTGCTCGTGACTTGGGGGTGGTATGGGAGCCATCTTGCTTCACTTATTTGGGAGTCCGTATCTACCACGTGACCGCGGACCTATTAGAGGGCAATATTGGACGGTGCGTTCGGGCGCTGAGAGGTAGTATGTCTTTTTGGTCAACCCTTCCGCTGACGGTACTGGGTAGGATTGCTCTCTTGAAAATGGTGGCGCTCCCCCGGCTCCTGTACTATTTTCGGACACTGCCCATTTGGATTCCTCAGAAGATCTTTAGGGACCTGAGGACGATGGTCATCGGTTTCCTGTGGGGACATGGCCGCCGTAGAGTGGCCTTGAGCACGTTGCTACGCCCCAAGATTGAGGGGGGGATGGCCGTCCCCGACTTTGAACTGTATTAATTGGCGGCGCAACTCCAGGTTCTTACGCAGCATGTGGCTCGGGTGTTTAGGGGACCGGAGTGTGATCGAGAGTTGGGGATACAGCGCCATGTGCTGGCCTATATCGTTATGCAGCAGAAACTGGAGTTGCGGGGCCTCACTATGGAGGAACGGACGCTCAGGTTATGCTGGCAGAGGAGTCTCAGGAGGGCGAAGGCGACTCGACCATATGCGCCGGAGATACCGATTGGCATGCTGACAGCCCTACCGCATGGAGGCGATTGGTCCCCATTGCTGGAATGGGAAGAGGCGGGCCTTCAAGTGGTGGGAGACCTGTATGTCGATGGGACTTTAGTGCCCTTCGGAGTACTTCAAGAACAGTTCGGGCTACCTGACGGGGGTTTCCTATTACATGCGGCGGTGGTAGCGGCTATACAGAAGCATTGGAAGGGAGGGCTCATTGAACCGGACACAACTATGGCATGCCAGTATGTGGTAATGGCAGCGGGCACCTTTAAGGCGGTGACCTGCCTCCATAACAGGATGTTGAACGAGGGACTGGAACCGCTCCTGGGGCTCATGGCGAAATGGGAGGAGAGTGTGGGCAGGCCCATTCCGGACACGGCATGGAGCCATATTTTACGGCGTACGTGGAAAGGCACGAGGAATGCTCGGTTCCAGCAGGTGCACTTCTTTGTGCTACATAGGGCCTATCTGACTCCGGAGAAAATAAGGCGGTACTTCCAGGTGCAGGACGCACGGTGCCCGAGGTGCTTGTCACCGGAGGCGGACATGGATCACTTGTTTTGGGGTTGCCCGCATTTGGAGGCCTATTGGGCAGAGGTGGGGGACCTTCTAAACGAAGTGACTGACAGGGAGGTGGAATTTGACATGGCGGCGTGTCTGTTGCTCTGGTTCCCGCACACCAAACACACTAAGGTGACGAGCAAATTCATTGACCTGGGATTGATACTGGCACAAAGAGAGATTTAGTGGCATTGGAAGTCCAGGGGAGGGCCGTCAGTAAGGAGGTGGAAGAATGACTTGTTGCGGTGGTCTGAATGTGAGAGTGTGCTCCGAATGAGGTGGGCTGTCAAGCTTGGTAATGAGAAAGCCTTGGATACAGTGCGTGCGTGGGAATTGGTGGTGCAGGCCTTACGTGATTCATTAGTAGAGGATGAGGACTGAGTGGATGGGACCTGAGGACACCGCGAGGCATACTAGTTCAGAGTTATCATTGACACCGTGGCGGGACCCATACTACAATTAGGAACATGACACACACCATTAGCGGTTGCCGGGGCGGGGGTACTGGGGGGTTGTTCAGAGGGCGTTCGGGGTGGGTTGGGAGCCAGGGGTTTGATGGACCGCGGTGGCGATTTTGGGACTGAGGAGGGCCTGTGGGGCGTAGGTGGCTAGTGGGAGGTAGCAGAGGGGTGCGGGACAGGTATGGTGGGCCCCACAGAGCACGGGGGGGGGGTACGGTAGCGGCTTGTAGCACTGACCTGCATATGTAGGATGGCTGATGTTGTTATTTGTTGTGGGTGTGGGGGTAAAATGCAGATACGTAAAACGTTCTTTTAGACCATTGTCCCATAGGGACGCTCACCATGATGTCTTCCTGTTATTTAGGACACTGTGCCGCCCGGCCTCCGGGATGCGGGCTGAATGGCTGTGTATGGTACACGCTTTTACGATTGATGCGGGGGGACACCATGAGTGGACTGGTTGAGCAATTGTAAGCTGTGGTTTCTAATTCTGCAATAAAAATAAATTTAAAAATAAAAAATAAAAAAATAAAAATAAGTGGCCTGGCAGGAGCTAAGGTTATCTAGTGGGAAACAAAACTCTGCAGCCAGGGTGGACGGGTCCTTCAGAGGGGGCTAGGTAAATCCTGTGCCCCAGCCAGATGGCAGGTTTAGAACAGGAATTTACAGAGGTCAGGGGGAGGCAAGCTAATAGAAATGAGCTACACTGTGGCTTGGTTTAGCTAGCTCTTACTGCTCTGGAGAGATATCATCAATATTGGAAATTGGAAGTGCAGTGGGGTGGGGGTGCGGGCAGGATAAATAGATGAGGAGGCTCAATATAGTGTGCCAGTTGAGGACGTTTATTGACAGTCTTTGATATAACAGTCTTATGTATGGAACTAGTGGGGTTCAATGATTCCTCAGTATCCTCAAGTCTTAATTCTCTCTCTGGGGAGGAGCCATCCTCTGTGGACTCCTCGTCAGTCTGGTTTCTTCTTGGTTAGGGTTTCTCCCTCGGAGGCTCATGAGAGTGTAAGAAAGAAGGAGCCGTCAGTCCTCTATATAATCATATGCCCACTTGGCCTAACGGCACGGAGGTCCCTTGCAGGTCCCTTGCAGTTTGCGGAAAGGGTATTTGGGATGTCGCATTCAGTTTCTTGCTTTGAGGCCGTATGACGCCTTCCCCCAACAAGTAGTCCAAATACCTCACTGTTTGGGCAGCCAGATGACTTTTTGCAGGGTTGATTTTGAGACCATACCCTCCCAAAGCTTGGATGACTTGATATAAGTGGACAAGATGTTGTTCCCACGTTTCACTATAAATAACAATGTCATCTGGGGCCGTAAGATTATATTCATGGCCGTCTGAAATGTAGCAGGTGGCCCATGTAACCCAAAGGGTAACACTCTAAATTGAAATAAACCGTCAGGGGTAGAGAATGCTGTTTTTTCTCTGTCTTCAGCTCTCAGGAGTATCTGCCAGTAGCCTTTACATAAGTCGAGGGTACTGATATATTTAGCTCTCCCAATCCATTCTATCATTTCATCTACCCTCGGAAGAGGGTATGTATCAAATTCCGAGATTTTATTCACCTCCTGGATGTCAATGCAAAAGAGCACTGAACCATCCGGTTTAGGCACCAGTACTATTGGCGAATTCCACTCACTAGTAGAAGGTTCCATAATGCCCATTCCCAACATCTGTTGCACTTCCTCCCTGATGGTGTTACTACGGGCCTCATGTATTCTATAGGGACGGAGACGTACTTTCTTGCCCAGAAGAGTTTTATTGGAATGTTCTAATAAAGTGGTTCTCCCGGGTGTTAAAGAGAAGATCTCTTGTAATGGTGACAAGGCTTCGTCTAACTAAATTTTTAAGGAGTCTGGTAGTTCAGGGTCAATACATTGGTCATATAAGGGTTTATTCACTCCTACTCTCCCTATGATGGTAGGAAGGGGTCCCTCCCATTTCTTTAGGAGGTTTACATGATATACATGTCCCTCTGTTTTTGTCAAGCTCTAGTTTATAGGTAACAGGAGTTACCTGCTCGAGGACGATATAGGGTTCCTGCCATTGTCCTAGAAGTTTGTGATCTGAGGACGCCATTAATAATAACACTGCGTCCCCACTTCAAAGGTTCTAGGCTTGGTTTTCTTGTCATATTGGGCTTTGTGTGCTTCTTGTGCTCTCTCCATATTGTTCCTGACTATGGTGCGTATCTGTTCAAAGTGTGTTCTAAGGTTGCTTACATATTCTACTAGGGGTGTAGTGGTGTTTGGCTCTGTCTTCCATTTCTCACATACCATATCCAACAAGGAACGCGGTTGATGGCCATATAAAAGCTCAAACGGGGAATACCCCATGCTTGTTTGTGTGTTACACCGAAGGGCATAAAAAGCTAAGGGAAACATGTCTATCCATCTTTTGGATTCCAAGGTTAGGAGTTTTTTTAACCCCTTGCATGCTCATGACGAGCTCAGCTCGTCATGAGCTACAGAGCTCCGGTGCTCATGACGAGCTGAGCTCGTCATGGCCATTAGAACGCTCGCACGCTGGGATAATTCCCCTGCTGTGGTGAACGTTCTATTGAAACGGGTGTGGCCGTGACGAGCTCAGCTCGTCATGAGCACAGGAGCACTGTAGCTCATGTCGAGCTAAGCTCGCCATGACCACCGGGGCGCTGTGCGCGCCCCCGCCCCCCAGCACAGCAGGAAAATTACCCCAGCAGCCAAGGGGTTAAAGTAAGTTTAAGAGTCGCATTATATTGTTTAACCAAACCTTTAGTTTGGGGATGATATGCTGCAGTTCGTATCTGTTTGATACCCAGCTGGGTACATACTTGTTTCATTAATTTAGATACGAACAGGATCCCTTGATCTGTCAGAATCTCTTTAGGGAATCTTACCCGAGAAAAGACAGTGATCATTGCTTTGGCTATGCTAGACGCATCCGGATGTCTTAATGCAATGGCTTCCGGAAACCGTGTAGCGTAGTCAACCAGGACTAAGACGTAACGACACCCACTTCGTGTAGGCAAAAGTGGCCCGATAATGTCCATCCCTACTCTCTTAAAGGGTTTGTCTATGATAGGTAGGGGATGGAGTGGTGCTTTAGGGGGTCTGTATCGGCTGTTTTTCTGGCAAATATGACACTCCCTACAATACCGTTTCACTTGACTGTATATTCCTAGCCAATAGAATTTGTCTGTTATCAATTGTTCAGTCTTCTCATTACTAAAGTGGCCTCCTGATAAATGGCTATGAGCAATATATAGTACCTTCTCTCGAAAAGGGCCAGGAACTAATAATTGCGGGGTTTTGGTGACTTCTGGTTTTCGGTATAACAGCCCATTCTTAATAAAAAAATAGGGACATACGTGTAAGGGATCTTCATTGGGTAGTGCCTGGTTCCAGGCTTCCTGTAAGACTGGATCCTCTCTTTGTGCTGCATGAAAGTTCCTGTCGCTTTCCCATGGGGTGTTTTCTACTTGAACCGGCATGGCGGTATAGGCTTTCTTTTCTCCTTTCTTCTCTGATTTTTGGTTTTCCTGATTTTGAAATGGGGCCATTCAGGGTCGTCATCCTGGAAGAAGGGGGCTACAGTCCACCAGTTTTCTTCACCTTGTCGGGCCTTGTTGAGCAACTGTGATAGATGGGGATAATCACTCCCTAATATGACTTGTTCTGGCAATTTAGGAATAAGGCCGACTTTTAATCGGGATCCGGGATCAGTAGCCTGTTTTATCTGCACATGCATGGTGGGATACTGCTTAGTGTCTCCATGAACACACAGTATGTTCACAATTCCATCCGTTTCTCCTACTTCGGTACCCAGATCCTATGGTCGTACCACACTCTGCCGACATCCTGTATCAGCTAAAGCAGTCATGGTTTGCCCATTCACGGTGATACTGCATCGATAAGGGGGTGATTGGTTATCCTGTGATAGGCAACAATAGTTTCCTACAATCCCTACTTCATGGGTTCTTCCATCTGGGGACAGAATCGTGCTATATGTCCCATTGATCCGCAATTAAAACATTGGGGTCCCGGAGTAGGAACTCTGATTACAGGGGCGCTGGCCACCCGAAACACAGGAGGTCCAGGGACAATGGTGACAGGATCAGGTTTTCTTATCAAGGGTGGGCGAGGATGTGGTCTATGTATTCCGCTGACACCGGCTTTACAAGGGGTTTCTTCCCGCCCTTTTTGGGATTCTTGGGCTCTACTATAGGCACTTGCAATCTCTACAGCGGCCTCAAAGGTGAGGTTAGCATGTTGTCTCACCCATTTCTGATTGGGCGGGTGAAGTGTGGATAAGTATTGCTCTAAATACACCTTGGCCATGATCTCTTCTTTGGTGGCAGTGGTGGGTTTTAATCTCCGGTCGGCCATATCTTTTACTCTAAACTACAGGGCACATGAGTTTCTTGGGGACCCTCCTTGATCTGTCTGAACCGCATCCTCTCCAGAGTACATTGTTTTATCTCTGCATATGGGGTGACTCCTTGGATATTGACTGCTTGATAAGAAGCTTGGAGTTCTCCCGACAACAGGGGTCCTAAGTATTGTCCCCATTTATCCATGGGCCAGGCGGCTGCTAAAGCCATCCTCTCGAAATTATTGAAAAAAAATCTGGGTCTTCTCCAGGAATTTTTTTTTGCAGGATGACTGATGGTAGGGTGCTCGGGGTCCTTTGTGGTCCAAGGGCGTCTGCAATTTTTCCCATGGCGGTGTTGTGTGATTGACCCTGTTCAGAGATGACCTGTTGTAACTTTCCTGTTTTCTTCCACCATCGATAGGAATTTTTCCATTGCCTTCCCTAGGCTTTTTGCCATCTTAGTGAGTACAGCCTCCATGTTTCCAGTCAATCCCACTTCTGACACCACTTGTGGGAGTGCGGGCTGGATAAATAGACGAGAAGGCTGTATATAGTGTGCCAGTTGAGGAAGTTTATTGACAGTCTTTGATATAACAGTCTTAGGTATGTAACTAGTGGGGTTCAATGATTCCTCAGTATCCTCAAGTCTTGATTCTCTCTCTGGGGAGGCGTCGTCCTCTGTGGACTCCTCGTCAGTCTGGTCTTCTCCTTGGTTAGGGCTTCTCCCACGGAGGCTCATGAGAGTGAAAGAAAGAAGGAGCCGTCAGTCCTCTCTATAATCATATGCTCAGAAACTAGGGCTAACCTGTCACCTTACACCGTTGTGAATCAAGCTGTTGGGAGATAAATGGGGTATTCGTGGGGAAAGGGGTTTTTACTGTGGCCAAAGGAAACGGGTGGTTGGGGTAGTGGCAGGCTTTGCACTGGGACCAGGTTGGTGTATACAAACGGAGATCACTTGTAAATTGCGGGTAATGCAGAGGGTCATGCAGTCAGGGGGAAGAAAAAAAACACTTGTACCCGTACTGTCCCCTCTGCCTCTTAACCACCCCCTCCCTAATCACCCCTCTCCCTCTCTTCCCCTTCCAGAACGAGAGACTCACCGGCTCTGCTGCAACTATCCAGAGTTGCGGCCGCTCTCCAGCCTCCTCCTGTGGTATTCACCAATCCTCACATCACGTCTCGCTTTCTTCTCAGTCTTCTTCTTTGTTTTCTCTGGGTTCGTCGACTTCCTTCAACTCCGCTTCCTCACGTTCCTCCATCTCTTCGGGTGTCTTCCACTTCACTCCGGCTTCTTCGCGCCTGCCTGTAGCTGATTGGCTCCTTTTCTCCTCCCCTGTGCAATCCCTTCCGCGGTACCTCCCTCCTCCTCCGGTGACGTCACGCGGAACAGTTTCCTGTGTGGGCTGAATACAGAGGGGTGTGTTTATTCTCCTGGAGATCGTTATTGGGGTCCTAGCTCCTGAAGGTAAGCGACTTCCCTCGCATTGGACGGGCCAGGGACGTGTCCTGTTCGGTGTCCCCTCACTTGTGCATTGTGGGTCAAGAAGATGCCCCAATTTGGAGGAAGTTGTAATGTTTTTGGTTGGCACCCTGCATCTCATTGGATAGAGGTGCCCCTTGCTTGTCACTATTTACCACTGAATACATATCTGAGAGCTGCATAGTCTCTCAGATCTACAAGAAAAAGGGGATCTTCCCTGCTGGATTCTGGATTTGCAATGGAAGGCCTGCACTCTGAATGACTGTGCCTGCTGCACAATCTGGTACTTCAGCCCTGGTAACTGTGCCTTGCTACAAGAAAGATTAAGGAATGGACTCCCTGCAAGCTACAGGTTAACAGAGCCCACCTGCATCATCTCCACCAAGAGTCTCCATCCTAGAGTGTGTTCAGTGGACTTTTAAGGATCATACATGCCAATGACCCTCTAGCGAGTTCCAAAACTTTGGAATGGTGGTTTGGACACTTTAAACCTACAAGGAGACCTCCAGGCAACACCTCCTGAAGTTTGGAGAACTTTAGAGAATTTCTGTGAAAAAGCTCCATGAGCCGACCAACCCTACCGCAAGAGGCTAGCCAACTACCTTCAACTGCGATCAGAACAAGATTTCAGGTTAGTCCTGCTGAAAGCCCCAGAGCTCTGGATTACCAGAATGTGACTGGAGAAGGTGAAGCTGGTGAACCCTCTCCGAATCCTGCCTGCTGTAGAGGGTCGAGCGACATCGGAAGAAAAACAGTTTCAAAATGTGAAGATACCTTTTTGACCGTGGCCTCTCACTTAGTCATCACAGTTGGCCTCAAAGTTTGACCTTGTCCAGGTCAAGTGTGACCAGACGTCCCAAAGTGGAGCTATATGTTTTTAAGCACTGTAAAGTGGTTAATCTTTAATATTTTAAAATTCATATCTCTGGTTCCCTACTTTAGATTTTTGTAGGTTTGGTATCTATATGTTCATAAACATATTTCTCATTTTTATAAACTAGTTTGGGATTTTAATTGTGTGTTGTGTCTTATTTGATATATTGTTGTTTCAAATGCTTTACACTGTCTCCTAAGTTAGGCCTGACTGCTCAATGTCATCTACCAAGCCCTGAGCAAGGGGCTAATTTAGTGAGATCTTTACTGGGCCCTATCCATGTTTGTGGCCCCATTACTGGTGGTAGGTGCATCCTTACCCACACCAATAACCTGCTTTCCAACAAACACCATACAGGGCAAAGTTGGATTTACCCACTGACATGAACTTTGCTGCTGGGTGAATTCTTCATCTTCCCCTGGTCCCTATGTCAAACCTAATTCCTTTGTATTGTTCTCAGATTTCTCCAGCAGTACTAAGCTGGAGGCTCTAGCTGATGATGTCTCCACTCTGCTGGGTTCTTCTTTGCAGCACTAACACTGTAGCCTCTAACTTTGAAAAGGATTAGAGTGACACAAACTGACAATTCCGAGCAAGGGAGAATGCACAATTCTTGGGGACCCTGAGGTGTCTTTTTCTTGGTCATCCTAACAAAGAAAAATTACAATGTCCGCATTATCATTGGTAGTGGGAAGTTCATTCATGGTCCTAATGTATCTCCCAGGTGATCAGGGACCCCATGAGGTCCAGTGCATGCAACTCAGAAATGGATCGCTGATTTTTCCACACAGGGTGGAACCTTCTTAAGCAATTGGTTTACCTGTGGAAATTATAGGAGGCCAGCCTTCTGTCCTTTAGAGAGCATTTCAAGACTTTTGATTAAAATAGAGAGCCTGCAAGACTTCTACACTGATTTCTCTGGTAGGGTTCTTCCTTCTTCTGCTATTTCTTTCAAGTTCAGGAATATTCTAATGAGCTAGTGGTGGCATGGTATTTTAATCAAATACACTAACAAGTGATTGGTGACGTCCTAGGCCCAATCAATACTAAATTGCTCTACATCCGACAATCTTTTTCAGCACTGTCTGTCCTGCGGGTCTTTTAAACATTCTCTGAGGGCTTTATCCAAGAGGAAAGGCATCCTTCTCCCCTCTCAGGATCTTCAAACACCCTACCAAATGCAGCTCTATGGAAATGAGGCACCAACTCCTCTTCCTGATATGGGAATCTCTTCCCTTCCTGATGTAGGCAGAGACAGATGTTTAAGAAAATGTTCTTAATAAAATGCTTTCTTGGGCGTCCTTTTGGCATTTTAATGCCAAAAGACAGACTTCTATTCTGCTCCTCTGTTTTCCACGTTTTTGCCTGATTCCAGTTCAGTGTTTGTTTATTGCACCACATGTGCCTTGCTGGCTTTCAAAGTTGGTGTATTGCTTCTTGCCTGCACATCTTTTCGCATCTAATTGGGATGCAGATTTCTGCCACTGGAGGGAATGGAACGCCCACTGAACTGGGTCAACTACTCTTAGGCTTTTAGGTAGCACAAAATATGAATCTTTAACTGTTACAATTCAGCTGTAGATCGCAAAAAATATTTTCACCAGTAAACTATAGATTTTCTTTGAATTAGCAAAAAGAACCTTTAAGCAAATATCTAGACTTTCCTTGCTGAAACTGTAAATATGGATTTTTATTCACAGTCAGTTCTTTTTAAAGGAAAATGCAACAAACACCATCTCGCAGGTGCTCGCTGTTGGGACATTAATATTTAGCATGTCCCAGCTTTTTGGGCTTACAAGACAGACTTAGAGGTGAGCTTGTTAATGTATAAAACAGTTTCTAACATGGTAGATCACTTATCCCAAGTGTAATATAGCAGGGACTTTGCTTTCAGTCAACCAGGTCAAAGGGTGCTCAGAGGAGTCACACTTTTGTACTTAGACATATATAGGAAATTGCCTCTTTCTGCATGATCACCTCCGTTTCAGTTCTTGAACTGATGCTGTTGGTTTTTTATACTGTACATTGGAACCTTGCTAACCAGGCCCCAAAACATGTGGTCTGAGTCAAGTCAAGTCAAATTAACTTTATTCGGCACACAGCCATAAAAGTTTCAACAATCAAGCAATACAAATTTAAAATACACATTTTTCTTAAAAAATATTAATGAGATAAAAGTTCCATTATAAGCTAAAATCTTACTTATGAATAGATGTAATAATACCCATTACATTTGAACCAATTTGAGATAAAACAAGGAACACAGATAATTTCAAATCCCCACCCATTTATTGCACTTCATAGCGATTCCCAATGCCCAATGCTGTTCCAATAACATGTAAAACAGCAGTGCAATTAACAGGATTGGTAAGTGATTGCAGATATCTGTGCCCCTCAATATGTGTACATGGGCGAATATTCAATAGTTGGGGTAATAAAAGTCTACTCCGTGGCTCTTTATAAAGTGCACAAAAAAGTGTAAATTGCAAGGCGCTCTGAGAAGTTCTATTGGCACATGGGTTGGTAATAAGGTTGTCCGTACACCCAGATTGTTTGGGGAACGCTTCCAAAAAGTCCAGAGTGCTAAAGCGAAATCTTGTTAAAAGAAAACGCATTTGGCTATTCCTTGTAAAGGATAGGTAATATTGCTGTTTGGGCATGAAAGGGTAACTAGGGCTGGGTGTCTCCAATTGTAAATGATGGGAATTTGCCCAGACCCTATACTCCTCTTTAAATATACCCTTTGCGTTTAAAGAGGATACACGACGGAGTGTCAAAGTACTCACCCAACCCAATCTCAGATAACCTATCCCTCACAAACCGAAGCCAGGGGATCTTCACATGTGGTCTGAGACCTTTAAGACTAACTGCTCAATTGTCTTGGTACCACTCAGAGGGTCTGGGCCCCTTCAATCCATATCCTCCACCACACTCTTCCATGGGCCCCAGACCCTATCAAATTTGCAGAGACAACTCCTGGCCTGAAATACCACTTCCTCATGCACCTTTGCAGGTTGGAGACTCATTCAGACAGCTTCACGAGGATTGCCTCCCCACAGTAGCTCACTATATCTCTCCATGCCACCATCAGTGCCACATTACAAAAGAGGAACAAGTACCTTTCCAGTGTCTGTTCCTCTCAAATGCTAAAGGTTACCAGCTAGGGTTGAGTGCTGTGGAGGAGTTCAGAAACGAGATCTTGCCTCGTTCTGCCTCCCGGGACCCCTTAATGCCTGGGAACTCCCAGAGGGTATGGAGAAAAGACTGAAGCTGCCCACACACCTTGAGGCATCAGTCATCATCTGTCCTCCAAATTCAATATAATATAGTTTTCCTTTAGTTGGCCCTGTGAAGGATCTTACACTTGGGCAGCCTAAATCCTACTGTCAGGGATATCTGCAGGTATCCTCCCCAAGCATTGTCTTCTAATCTCCCCAGATCATGTTCCCATATGCTCCGAAGAGCATAAAGGGGGAGGGCGCTATTCATGAGCAGAGTAGAGAACATCTGTGCTGGACTTTCTGCAGGGTCATCCCAAAACTGTTAGCCTTCGCCCTCCTAGTTTCTGAACACATTTTTGTTAGCTTTTGGACTCTGTACACTTTACAACTGAAAAACAGTGCTAAAGTGCTTGTGCTCTCTCCTTTAAACATGATGAAATTGGCTAATGTCAATTAGCAAATTTACTTTACTTGTAAGACCCCAGTAAAGTGCTCAGGGACTGAAATATTAACTGCTACTAGTGGGCCTGCAGCACTATTTTTGCCATCCACCTAAGTAGCCTTTTTAAACTTAGCTCAGGCCTGCCACTGCAGCCTGTGGGTGCAGTTTTAAAAGGCCATTTTGACCTGGAAGAATAAACCTTTCGCCAGACCTAAACCTCCCTTCTTTATACATACAAGCCACCCTAGGGCAGGTCCAAAGCAGCCCAAAATAAAAGTCATTGTCATTTACAATGCTGATAGCTTAAACTTGCATACATGCGAGACCTATTGCATTGCAAATGCTTGTTATACATACAAGCCACCCTAGGGCAGGCCCAAAGCAGCCCAGAGGGCAGGGTGTGCAGTATTTAAAAGGTGGAAATGTACATTTAAGTTTAATATGTCTTGGTAAAGAAAAACTCTTAAATTAGTTTTTTCACTACTGCAAGGTCTATCTCTCCCATTGGATAACATTTGTATTACCTTATTATATTTATTATGTGATAACTTTCAATTGGGAGTAGGTAGAAATATTGAATTTGCTGTTTGAAGAATTGTAATTTAAAACTATCTTTAATGGCAATGTCGGATTTCAAGTCTCAATTCAGAAACTACCACTTTTAGAAAATATTTAGTGCCTGCAGCCTGTATCCTGAGTAACAAAACTAGGTGTAGCTGGTGGTTAATCTTTTTGTATTGCTACCAGACAGTGAGACAAGGGAGAATCGTACCTGGCAGGATGGGCCATCCCCGGCCTGATGAGGGGAGAAGCTGTCACCTACCACGTTTGCACATCACAAAGGTTCTTCCCAGCACACTCATTAAGGGTTATGCCACTAGCCTTAGGTGACTCCAGAAAAGCTGGGTCCAGGGCAGGGAGTCAGGAAATTCCACACACCTCTGGGGGTGGATGTACATGATCTACGAACAAGCTAAAACAGATATCCATTCTGCTCGGCATTTGACAATATGTGGGAGGTTTTTGCAGGTGGGGTAGAGCAGGCCTCTTTTCTTTTAACTTTCAATTTTGCCCCGGGTGCTTGTGTTCAATGCCCTTCTGGCATTTTACACTGTGTGGGAGGTATTACCTGGGGGCAGGTGAATCCTAACAACGCTACTTGGGCTGCTAGACAGTCTGTTATTGACTTGTTCAAACTGCTCTTTGTATATTTGCAGACCCACTTCTGTTTTGTTATGCTGGAGCCACCATTTTGGTGAGGCTGTGCTCTATTCTTTTTTATCCTCAGGGTGGCAATTAAATCAGCCGATTTAGCAGACGTGCAGCGGACAGTTATTGTGAGATTAGACCACCTTGTTTTAGTTAAATCTGTGTTTGTTAAGCCAGTAGGTCACTTACCTCACTTTTTGCGGGCAGATAGAGTAGACCGTTTTTCTTTTGATTTTTAATTTTGCCCAGAGCGCTTGTGATTAATTGCACCAGGGCATTTTACACTGTTTGGGAGGTTTTCCGGAGTGAGGTGAATCCTAACAGAGATATTTGGGCTGCCAGACAGTCTGTTATTGGTTGGTTTGTACTGCTCTTTGTATATTTGCATTCCTACTTCTGTTTTGTTCCGCTAGAGCTAACTTTTTGGTGAGGCTGTGCTGTAGTCCTTTTGATCCTTAGGGTGGTATTTAAATTGACTAATTCAGCGAACGTTCAGCAGTGAGATCCAACCACTTTGTTTTATTGAAATCTGTGTTTGTTAAGCCGGTAAATCATTTATGTCCATTTTTGTGCATGGCGTAAAGCAGTTTTTTTTTCTTTTAATTTTTAATTGTGCCCTGATCGCTTCTGTTTGATATCGCTCAGGCATTTTGCACTGTGTGGGAGGTTTTACCAGGGGTCAGGTGAGTCCTTGGGCTGCTAGACAGTCTGTTAGTGACTTGTTGGGATTGCTCTTCGTATATTTGAACACCCACTTCTGGTTTTTCAGCAAGAGCCGCCATTTTAATGAGGCTACGCTCTAGTCTTTTTTATCCTCGGGTGGTATTCAAATTGGCTGATGCAGCGGACGCGCCACTGGTATGCCTAAGTTGCCTATAAGGCACGCCCATCTGCACCCGGTCGGGTCTGGATTGCGGCCCGCTGGAGCCATGCTGCCAATGAGATGTCCCATTTGGCTGCTTCTCATCAATTAAATACACCAATAGGGAGCTATGGGCACTGTGGCATGATGCATTCATCTAGGCTTCTCTTGCTCAAGTTGTGGTCTTACCATTCTGAGAGCTTCCTCAGCCTAAAACAAAGGAATCAATCAGGGCTGGCCTGCTAAATTGCTTCTCTCTAACAAAACATGCTCTGGACACTTTTGACTTGTTAGCTGATAACTATTGGGATTTCCTATTTTTTACAGAAACATGGCTTAACGGCAGTTCGGCTCCCGATATAGCCCTAGAGACCCGTCAAGATTTCTCCATCAAACATCTATATCATGAGAATAAAATCAGTTGTGTGATTGCAATGATACATTGAGCATCAACTATGTGCTCCATCTCTAAGCTGAACAACAATGACACAATGGAGGGCATGTTGCTTACTATTACCCTTTCCACCTCCTTTTCTCTCCGTTGTGTGCTTATTTATTTTCCCATGGTTTACAATCTTTTTCTGAAACACTAGGCCAACTGTATCCAATACATGCTAACTTTATGGTATTTGGTGACTTTTATCTCTGTGTAGATATAAGGAACAACAGATTGGCACAAAACATGTTGGGCACTCTGTAAGGTTACAACTTGTTAATGGACCTACTCATGCAGTTGCCATACTCTGGAACATATTCTGGCTAACCCTCTCTTGATCAAAGTACATTTGGTTGTTGATCTTACCGGGTTGGATCATGTCTTAATTTCTTTTGAGATTTTAAGTCTCACCATGTGCGTTCCACCCTGCAAAATGTGGAAAATGTTCAGACCATGGCATAATGTTGGTGACCTCCTTCTGGCTTATGCCCTACAATCTGTCTTTGTTGATCAGATCGGGGTCTTAGAGCATGATGCCGCTATTTTTAATGTTTTGGTAGAGAAGGCTATTGACACTTTTGCTCCTAAAAAATGTATTCTGCTAAGAGAATTAAGACTTCAGCCCTTGGTTCTCTGACTGCTAAAAACTTCTTAAATCCAGCTGTAAGAAGCTGGCGAGATTCTGGAGAAATAACTATGATGTAGAGGCTAAGGCAACTTTTCAGGAGGCTCTTCAGAAATGTCACAAATCAACATACTTTGCTTGAAAAGATTTTATTGCCATTTCTATCTCCGAAACAGATAACTCCCACAAAGAATTGTTTAAGGTGATTAACACCTTTCTTTCCCCATTGGCGACATAAAATACACGTAGTCCTTTAATGGAACTCTGTGCAGAACATTCTGATTCTTTCCATATTCTTTTTCTCATTCTTCCACAGACTCTTCAGGTTTTGTTGCTCTATCTTCTGCTCCAGTTTTATCCAGTTTTTCTCCTATCTCAATTGAAGCATCTGCTACTGGCTTTGTCAATTGCAAATCATGATCCCCACGTGATCCATGTCCCCCGACTTTATCAGTGATTAACCTCTGCGTGAAAAACATGTATAATTAATCTCTTGCTCAGGCAATGGTCCACTCTGTATGGAAGAAGACCTTGTTACACCCTTTACTTAAGAAGCCTTCTGCTGACCCTAGAATTTTGAGAAACTTTAGGCCCATTTCTCTCCTACCTACTATGACAAAGTTGGTAGAAGAAAACGCCAAAAGACAACTCCCTCTGTTCATGGAGGAAACTTTTTTGTTGCATGACTCGCAATCAGGTTTTTGGCAGTCACAGTACCGAGCCCTCGCTTCTTGAGGTTTCTTAGCACATTAAAAGCAATCTTGATCAAAACTCCTCAGTTATGTTAATGCTGCTGGATCTTTTGGAGGCTTTTGATATAGTCTCTCATGCTCTTTTGCTTGAGAGACTGGAAGGCAGGGGTATTACTGATCATGCCATATCTTGGTGTAAGTCCTTCCTTTCCAACCGTACACAGTCGATCTTTCACCCTCCTTTTACATCTGCAGCTATGCCTTCAAATTGTGGCATCCCACAGGTTCCGCTCTTAGCCCCGCCCTCTCTAATACATATACATATATATATATATATATATGTATATATGAAATAAACAAATTGACCTTTACAGGGGAAGCGTCTATTAGCTGGTGCGAAAATCTGCTACATCAAAAACCTTCTGTAACGAAGACACCGTACTCCTTTTGAAGTTTAAATTTCACTTTATTTAATTTGAAAAGAGTACTTATAATCTCCAGTAATCAAGATATAAATACAAGAAAAACAGTGAAACAGCTATTATGTCAACTACTCAACCTTCTATCAGCAGTGAAGCATGCCTCAGACATTGCTGCCCTCATCATTAGTCATGAAGACAACGTGACAGTTCTAACTGAATCGTGGCTTGCCAAATCATCTTCCCTTGCATGGATCTATTGGTTCCTTCCAACTATAACAATGTGAGGCTAGACAGACTAAACAAAATAAGAGGACGCATCACTTGCATACATCACTTTGATCTCTCAGGTAACCAATTGCACAGTGACCCTCTTGACTCTGTATAAGAACTGTAGATTACAGGCATTTTATTTTCCCCAGGTATCAATGCCCTTTTCATTGACCAGCTGATGGAGATCACTATTGCAAATTCTTTCCCTCACTCCAATGGTACATTCCTAGGTTACTTCAAATTACATTGGGATTTCAATGATAAACAGGTCAATGTCCTCAAAAATTTCGGAGCAAACCTAAATTTTGCACAAGCCTTCACACTGTTGACATACTCAAAAGGCTCTACATTAAACTGAATTATTTCTAGAAGAAAGGCTGTTAAAATAAACTTAATTGATCCATGTGATTGGTTGGATCACCAACTTATGAAGAAAAATACCACACAATCCATCAAACTTAAATAGTCGGTACGAGACATTAAAGACTTAAATAATGAGCAACTAGTAGCATGTTGTGAGAAGGATCTACGGCTGCCTAATAACATGGTAACGGTTAGAGAGCTTATAGAACACTATAATTAAACAATGACATATATATTCAATACAATTGTTCCTTTTAAACTTAAAAGAATACCAGATAAAGATACAAAAGTTTGGTTTAATTGGTAGTTAAATGAGGGAAGGCCAAATCTGAGACTAGCTGGATGGAAGCTGAGATAGCACCCATCTTCTTCCCAGCTAAAACTCCTTAGAAAGATTAGAAACTCTTACAACAAAAGTATTCTAAGGTCTAAAAAAGCATTCTTTTGAACTGAACTGGATAATGCTAAAAACAGACCTTATAAACTCTTCAAAATAATAAAACAACACTCTAATAAACTAGCCAAATCCTCGCGAGAATCAATAAAATCCCTACTAAGCTGTGAGGAATTCTCAGCCTTCTTCACAACCAAAGCCAACTCTTTGGAAAGTAAGCTCAGGATAGCCACAGATAACTTTACTAACTCATTGCCATCCCAAAATGATGAACCCATACACAGTAGACCTGGGCGGACAACTCCGGCCCTTTCGCATAGTTTGCAGAGTTTTCTGCACTCCACGGAGCACAGAGAGTTGCCTAGTGGAGCAGAGTTTTTTTCCTCGCTCACCAACTTCAAGTTGGCAAGTGCGAGTGAGGAATATCCACCTTCTAGCGAGATTTCTTAACAAGAGTGGTCGTATTTCTCAATGCGAACGGTCGCAGTAGGTCGTGACTGCTCGCGTTGAGAAACTTTCCATTTGCATTGAGAAAACTGTCATTCGAGTAGAAAATCTACTCGAGTAGCAGAAAACATGCAGCTCCCTGTTATGCTGTGCATGTTGCCATTCGCACTGATTTTACAGTGCAGGACAAACACCTGAAAATCAAGCAACTGGCATAGCAAAATGAACTATGCTGCTTGCGGAACTCTGCGTATCGCAGCAGAGTTATTTGATCACTTCGAGGAGTTCCGCTGTGCGGAACTCCGCGAACTCCACCCAGGCCTAATACACACCTCACAGACAAAGCCCAAAAATAAAGCACAATGGTTGGCCTTCAAGCCAAATGACCATAATGATTTGCCAAAACTATCTCAACTGTAAAACCGAATAACAACCACAATGATCCTCTACTCTCAAAATTCTTGATGATACTCAATTAAATTGTCGTCCCCATGTAGACAAACAGAATGAATGCTTCTCTGTCTCAGGTTTCCTTGCCAGACTGCCTATAGAAAGGTCAAGCCTTCCCCATCATTAAAAAAATTCAGGAAATCCTCATGACCCAAAACTATTTCATCCTGTGCCCAATATTCCGCTACTAGCCAAATTGATAGAAAAATGTGTGCAGCAACAACTGAGCCAACACATTGCTAAATGTAATCTACTGGATGATTGCCAATCCAGGTTCAGACCAGATCACAGTACGAAAAAGCAATACTACATTTAGTGCGTGATGCCCTACTGGCACGTGTTTATTAGTTCTTCTTGATATGTCATCTGCTTTTGACACAATAATAAAACCATCAAAAATTGCTAGCCCATCCATTAAACAAGATGGGTTATAGGGAATTGTGCTAGAATGCTTTAAATTCATTTTGCAGAAGAGAACTCAAACATTTATGACTAACTAGGATCTGTCATCGCCATCACCTAATTTGATTGGAGTTCGACAAGGCATAACACTATCTCCATCTCTTTTTAACCTATATGTCGAACCACTAACTGAAATTCTACAACACACTAACATCTCCTTCCACATGTATGCAGATGACACCTACATCTATATTCAGATATCTTCGCCGGAGGAGATCAAGGTAATAAATGGTGCCTTAAAGGTGACCGTACAATGGTTAACAAGCAATCATTTAAAGCTAAACACACTTAAAAATGAATTCCTATTAATATCCGCCCAAAAAAGCTCCTCTGATGTTAAGAAATGGACCAAACTGATCACTGCTCTGCATTGCAACCCAGTCCTAGTTGACTGAAGAAAATCACTTGTAATTACACTTCATAAAAATCTGAACATGCAAACCCACATGAACGTTATGGCAAAGAGTACCAGCTTTCACCTGAACTATCTTGGAACATTTTAACCATTAATCACAACCTCATGACCTTAAATTGACAGTCCAGTCCTTATTCATCTCGAGGATTGAATATGGCTGTACGTCACTAACAGGATTGCCCATGACCCCCACAGCTTCACTAATAGCATGTCTCAATGCAGTCACGAGACTCACAACAGTTTCTAGAAACTATGACCATATTTCATCATACTTGAAGGCCAGCGGCAGCTCCTCCACTATAGTGGAGGAGCATCGTCCTCCCACCATCACTTCAAACAATGTGACAGATGAAAAAATATTAAAACAGGTTTAAAAAATATTTTATTATTGTTTTATTTTTCCTTGTGCTGAGGCTTGCAAACAAGGGCACCTCTTTTGCTCCTGAATAACTCCCTCAAGCAGCACATTGTCCCAACTGTATTTAAAGATGCAGAAATTGTCCCAATCTTAAAGATACCAGGGTCAGACCTCCTAGCCCTAACTAACTCACGACCTAGCTCTCTACTCCCCTGTTTAGCTAAAGTCTGGAAGCTCATGTGGCTAGTTGCCTCAGCTCCTTTATCAAACATTCCCACTATCTTGACCCTCACCGTACAGGCTCAAGACCGGCGCACTCCACAGAGACTGTCATTATCACAGTTGTGGACGAACTTAGGAGGGGAGCTTACAAGGCAACATCCAGGCACTGATACTTCTTGATCTCTCTGCGGCTTTCGACGCGGTCGACCATGACCTTTTGATTGACTGTGTCAGTAATGCTGGAATCCAGTGCCTGGCTCCTAAGTGGCTCTGATCTTTTCTCAGTAACCAGTCTCAAGCTGTTCACCTTGCTAATATCTCTTCCCCCAAAATCAAATTGACCTGCAGAGTACCCTAGGGTTCTTCTCTTTCACCGCTTCTTTTTAACTTGTACCTACTGCCCCTGATCCGTTCTCTTGAAGAAAGGAAGGTTGGCACCTTCACCCATGCCGACGACCTCGAATTGATATTTGATATCGATCAATCAGCATCTACTCTCCTCAATTTCCAATCAACCATGAAATTTATAAGTGAGTGGATGAACAGTAATCACCTAAAATTGAGCCCCAATAAAATGGAACTGATTCTAATTGGTGGGCCATCTAACCCCTTGAACTTCTACTTCTGGCCACCCGAATTAGGACACCCCCCACTCCCAGCATGCTCAATCAAAAGTCTGGGTATTATTATCAGCGGGGACCTGTCGGTGAAAGCCCAGATTGGGAGACTGATTTCCTCCTGTTTCTTCCAGTTGTGAAGGATCTGGAAGGTCAGTAGATTTCTGACTACAGAAGCCCTTACTCAAGTCATCCTGGCCATAGTAATCCCCTGCATTGATTATGCCAACTCACTTTATGTGGGTATTCAGGCATGTCAACTAAAATGTTTGCAGCTGGTGCAAAACCAAGCGGCCAGATTAATCTAACACCAGCCCAAATGGCACCATGTTACACAGTTAATGGAAAGTACCTACAATGTTTCCCAGTAGCCAAACATTGTACATTTAAGCTGGGGTGTTTCACTTTTAAAGCTCTCTATGGCAACAGTTCGGCATTTATATGCTATCAGATTCAGCGCTATCCCTTCCCGAGACCTACCTCAGGTCCTCTCATCTGAATTTTTTGGTCATCCTATCTTTCAAACGTAAGAAACACGGGGAACTAAGATTTGCGGTCTTTGCCCCTCAGTTTTGGAATTCCCTCCATGTGGAGATCAGATCATTAACCTCCTACGCGCAGTTAAGGAAACAGTTAAAGACCTGCCTGTTACGCCAGGCATATGACTAAACCTCTCACTGCTGCAGCCTTCCCTCGACTCCAGCGCCATGAAACTATTTGATGTACATGTGCTTTACAAGCTCATTTAACATAACATAACATAACAGGGGCAGGGGCAAGGCCAGGGTGGTGAGAGTCTGGGTGGGGAGTGGTAGGCACTGGGCACATGGGTTTGGCCGGCCGTCTCAGGCTGGCCAAACTCACATACTCCTTGGGGTCAGGCCAATCCAAACGTTGCTCTCACATGAGCTGCAAAAAACACAGTTGATGGACAGAATGCAGAACAATGTCTTACATTCACCCCAGTACAAAGATCTGGGCCTAAATCCATCGTTTTTTTGCACTCCACACCACCCTAGGTCAGACAATGGCTATATGCAAATCAGCCTTGACCCTGTGCCTCATGGGAACAGTCCAGCCCGAACTACCAAGCCATGTCTTTCCTAGACCGGAATCAAGTATCCAAGGACCGGTTTCTGGCTATCAGCCTTCTTCAGCCTGGATAGCTTGACTCCAGTGATGTGGAGAGCCTGGGACTCACGTCTGAGCATACCCAGCCCACTCGGGGTGAAAATTGTAAAAAACACAGTTGATGGACAGAATGCAGAACAATGTCTTACATTCACCCCAGTACAAAGATCTGGGCCTAAATCCATCGTTTTTTTGCACTCCACACCACCCTAGGTCAGACAATGGCTATATGCAAAAAAGACAGTTGATGGACAGAATGCAGAACAATGTCTCACATTTACCCCAGTACAAAGATCTGGGCCTAAATCCATCGTTTTTTTGCACTCCACACCACCCGAGGCCAGACAATGGCTATATGCAAATCAGCCTTGACCCTGTGCCTCATGGGAACAGTCCAGCCCGAACTACCAAGCCATGTCTTTCCTAGACCGGAATCAAGCATCCAAGGACCGGTTTCTGGCTATCAGCCTTCTTCAGCCTGGATAGCTTGACTACAGTGATGTGGAGAGCCTGGGACTCACGTCTGATCATACCCAGCCCACTCGGGTGAAAATTGCAAAAAAACACAGTTGATGGACAGAATGCAGAACAATGTCTTACATTCACCCCAGTACAAAGATCTGGGCCTAAATCCATCGTTTTGTTGCACTCCACACCACCCTAGGTCAAACAATGGCTATATGCAAATCAGCCTTGACCCTGTGCCTCATGGGAACAGTCCAGCCCGAACTACCAAGCCATGTCTTTCCTAGACAGGAATCAAGCATCCAAGGACCCGTTTCTGGCTATTGGCCTTCTTCAGCCTGAATAGCCTGACTCCGGTGATGTGGAGAGCCTGGGACTCACGTCTGAGCATACCCAGCCCACTCGGGGTGAAAATTGCAAAAAACACAGTTGATGGACAGAATGCAGAACAATGTCTTACATTCACCCCAGTACAAAGATCTGGGCCTAAATCCATCGATTTTTTGCACTCCACACCACCCTAGGTCAGACAATGGCTATATGCAAATCAGCCTTGACCCTGTGCCTCATGGGAACAGTCCAGCCCGAACTACAAAGCCATGTCTTTCCTAGACCGGAATCAAGCATCCAAGGACCGGGTTCTGGCTATCAGCCGTCTTCAGCCTGGATAGCTTGACTCCAGTGATGTGGAGAGCCTGGGACTCACGTCTGAGCATACTCAGCCCACTCGGGGTGAAAATTGCAAAAAACACAGTTGATGGACAGAATGCAGAACAATGTCTTACATTCACCCCAGTACAAAGATCTGGGCCTAAATCCATCGTTTTTTTGCACTCCACACCACCCTAGGTCAGACATGAGAGCAGCTTCAGGATTGGGCACTGGCAAAGCTCGGAGCCTGTGCCTGCCAGCGGTGAAGAGGAGCGCAACAGTGTGATGTGATACTGAAGGGCAGAAGGTACATTTTGTTTTATTATTTTTCTGTTTGTCTCCTAAGATGTATCATAACATACCTCTCCACTTATCAGGAAGTTATTTACTAGTAATTAGATAGATGCTTATGCCCCAGTACGACCCTAATGTGTATAGCGCCAGACCATACTAAGTATTGGTGAGTGAACTTATTCTTTACCTTCTTATACTCAATCGCTCCACGTGTTATGTTTGGATGGAATTGTTTTATTCATGTTATCAATGTATTCGTTTTATTTGTGTTATGATGACATCTTACCTTGTGCAACTGTAGATGCCATGTAATTGCGAAGCGCTCTTATACTCAACGGGTCATGTTCAAGCTATAATAAGACTGAATAAATAAAAATAAATAAATAAGGAATTCCCCATACTCCATATCGAAGAAATTGGCTCCCTGTTAATTCAAAGTGAGCCTGTAATTCACGGAACAGTATCATCAAGATACACAAAGAGTCCTGTTTCTTGTGGCCTTCGACCTGCTGTAGGTTTGTCAGTAGAACAGCTTCCTGCTGGTTCCTCTAGCATCATCGGACCTTTCCACCCTAGTACTGTCACTTTCCACCAAACCTCGACAACCACCGCAATCGGTCCTGGCAATCTGGTGACCTTGCCCATTCCGTACAGGTAACTGGGGTATGCCTTCCAGATCCTAGGCCCTCCTGTCTGTAAACATTGACAGTTTCTGTTGCAACGCATATGCCCAGACATCAATGAACAGCAAATGGGCCTCAAGATCGGTAAGGCCACCCCCCATCAACTGATATCCAAGTCAGGGCAGAGAAGTCAATCCGAGGCAGGCCCCTACCACATAGCTATCTGACCGCTGCTTCTATGTCCCAGAAAAATATGTCCAGTACCCCAAATGGGGTATGTTACAGTATGTATAGAAATTTGTGCAGGCAGATCATCTTTTGCAGGGCTGCCCAGCCCAACGTGGAGATAGGGAGCTTTTGCCAGTGGGTAACATATCCTTTATTCTGTGCCAGAACTCCTTCTAGGGTTACTGATGGAACACATCCCTCTTTTTGGTCTCATATATATACAGAAACCTGAAGCCGTGGATTCTCGTTTGTAAGGATTCACCCAGATACTGCATGGACTCAATTTCCTCAATGGGGATGCAATAGATTTGTTCTAGAAAATATGAATCCCCACATATTTTCCATAGATGTTGAACAAGTAGAAGCACAGGGGATCAGAACCTCTCGGTCAGCAAGATATAGCAGTACATCATCTGAATAGAGCAAAATCCAATCCTTCCAGTCCAGGTTCCATCTCAGACCTCTGACTAGCGCATCACCTCGGATCCACCTTTCCAGGGGTTATATCACCACTACGAATAAAAGCAGGGGCAGGGGACATCCGACAGGAATTTACCTGACCTTACCCTATTGACCCTGACTCTGGTCGAATGTGCACAATATAATAGCCTGACCCGTCCTAGTAATGACTGGCTGAAGTCCATCTTCTGCAAGACCGTCAGTAAGTATGGCCACTGCACAGATTCAAATGCCATATTGGCATCCTGTGATAATAATACTGTTGGTTCCCTATATGGTCTCTTTGCACTAGACACCCGTACACATGCCTCAAGTTGTGCCGTGTTGTCCTGTATGACATAAGGACTGTCTGATTCAGGGATATTAGCGTGTCCACCACTCTCACTAATCTGTTCGGCAGTATCTTTCCAAGAAGCTTCGTGCCAGAAGCATGAAGGAACCGCTTTACGATTTCCAAATTGCGAATCGTTGCGATTAACAATTAGGACATCACAAAATGGTATGCATGAAAATGGGTTGAACACTTTTTGCAATTCCTAGGGGATCGCAAATGACCTACCTCATGAATATTAATGAGGTAGGTTGCAATCTGCGACACCGCAGGAATCGCAAAAATCACAGGGATGGTGGCCTGCTGGGGTCAGTAGACCATCTTTTATTGCTTTTGCATAAAGCAATTTATTCTTTTAAATGCAGTCTTTTTTTGATATTAGGAAGGGGTGCCCTAAACATGCCCCTTCCTAATAGCGAATCGCAAACCCATTTTGCAATTTGGTGACAGGTTACTGAATCGCAAAATAAGGTATACTGCATCTGAAAAGCAATTTTTGCGTTCGCAAAAAGGGCAATTCTGCGAATCCGCCCATTTGCGAAGACAAAAACGCGTGATGCATGTGTTCTTTTGTTTCTATGTTGAGAAAGGAGATTGACCTATAACAGTCTGACGCTTTCCCCTTTTTGTGTATAAGAATGTCTGCCTTCCCCAAATCCCTGGGTAATACAGCCCTTTCCTTAGCATCCTAGACTATGGTGGCTCCCATCCTCAGTCTAGGAAAAAATGCTCCTGTACATTTCAAGGATGCTTGCTGTTCGATTAAGGTGGCTCCAGACCATATAGCAGAAAGAGCCACTGCCATTCCGTACTGAGAAGGACTGTCTGACATGGTCATGGTGAAGAGGTTAATGAAGATGGAGCAAGGTGGTGTGTCCGGTAGTAAAATGCGGAAATGCAGTTCTTAGGCACACAAGTAGAAAACACAAAATCAGCTCTGTGCTTCAAAAGCTTGAATGAAAAGCCAGCTGCACTATGAGTATGCACAGATGAGCTACTCTGCATAGAATCTAGAGATTGTACTGTCTGCTGAACCTTAATCAGAAGGAAGCAGTTACATACCAGGTCCAATATGTACCACACTCAAGTAAACTGTCTGATGTTTTGGGTTGATGAAATCTGGGCATTACTTAATTTGTGCCGGTGCTGTCTGGTGCTTAGCACCGGCACTTAATTGACAGGGCCAGGTCTACACTGCAATGCTGCATGGCATTAATTTTTATAGCGTTTTCTGCACAGAGTGTTATGTGATGCTTGTTTTTGACATGGAACTTTGTAACAGACACACACAG
The DNA here is from genome assembly GCF_964263255.1 of Lissotriton vulgaris. Classification (NCBI taxonomy): domain Eukaryota; kingdom Metazoa; phylum Chordata; class Amphibia; order Caudata; family Salamandridae; genus Lissotriton; species Lissotriton vulgaris. Next base: position 1,914,658,226 of record NC_141687.1, on the reverse strand, counting down.
TCAACTGCTGACTACTACAGCAGGAGGAGTCGACTTGGAAGCCAGCCCTAGCCCCTGAGCCCTCTGTCATCATGGTCATGACTCGGGGAAAAACCTGTCTGCGTGAGTGAGTGTGTTCTGTTGGTGTGTCGTCGACGCCGGCCCTGGAAATTAAAAAAACGTCTGGGAGTGGTGGGTGCTGCTGGTACTGGGAAGGCTCCACCGCCACCGCCACGCCACTGCGCCAGGTCAGGTCCGGCGTCTGTACACGGGGGCGGATTGGCAAAGCGGGCATTCGGGCATGGGCCGAAGGGCCGGTGCCTCAGTGCCCTCTGTGGGCCGTTTTTTTTCTCCCCTGTCCCAGTCCACAGAGAGTGGACTAGGAAAGGGGAGAAAAAAAACCGGCCCACAGAGTGCACAGAGACAGAGAAAATGAAAGCAGCCTCGCAGTGCGGTCAGACAGCGATTGTCAGCTGTGGCCTCTCCTTCACCCCTACCCTGCCAAGCAATCAAGCTGAGGCTGGGCTGGGGAGGGGTGATTGTTTGCAATAATCGGCCTCCTGGGGGCCAGGTGTTGCTCAGGCCTTTGAGCCATTTGCACCTCGGCCCCCTGGCGCCCATGCAGCCCAGAAACGGTGTTAGTCTTAACACCTCGCCCACAGCCCTTCACATTCAGGGCATAGTGGGCGAGGAAGAATGGGTCTTGCTGTGGGGGCCAGGTGATGTTTGGAATTTTTTTGCTTTATTTATTTATTTATGCGACTTTATATAGTGCGGACTTTACCCGAAGGCGTCAGAGCGCTTCACACTAGGAACAGCAATAATACATGAGGAGAAAATTATAAGTGGACAAATTACAAAAGCAAACGTTAAGTTACATGAATCAAAAGTGACAATAGTGAGCAACCAAAATACAAGAGGAGCAAACGATACATTACAGGAGGAAAAAGTGATATCGTGCAGGTTACAAAAGCGTACAAAGTACAAGTAGAGCTATAATACTGCAATTAATGGCAGACACTCCAGCACAAGAACAAACGTTACGTAGGCAATGGTGGCACTTGTGCAAGTATCTAAAGCAAACAAAAGTGAGAGGTAGCAAACAGTGTGTTACAAGAGAAAAGTGAATTGTGCATGTTACAAAAGGGTACCATAAACAGGTACAAGGGTAATACTACAGTAAATGGTAAACACTCAAACTGCCAGAACACACTGGGAAGGCACTTCCCATGCACCAGCTTCACCTCAGCCTTCCCCTGGCTACCTGGCTACCTTGGATGACCCAGAAAGCTGTGTTTTGTGCTCCCCTGCCAGGACATTTTCCCGAGGCCTGGAGGGCTGATTAATTTACTAATTGAAGGGGCCTTACCTCTGTTCATGTGCTCCTGAGCTGAAGGTCTGGGGATGGCTAAGTAGGTTAGTAATAGCAGGGGCTTTGCTGCTTTTCAGGTGCTCCTGTGCTGGAGGGCTGGAATAATTTTGTGACAAAAAGGGGCCTTGCTATTTTTTTTAGTTGCTCAGCATGTAGGCCATTGTCACCTTGGCCCTGTGTCCTGTGCAAGAACAGTATCCACCCACTTTCATTCCTTGTCTGTGCAAATGGTGTTTCATGAAAGGGCACGCCCCTTGAATGTGGGCCACGCCCCTTAAATATGGGCCACGCCTCTTGAATGTGGGCCACTTTTTTCATCAGTGCCCGGGCCGAATTGTGATCCCAATCCGACCCTGTCCGTACACACAAGCAGTTTGTGTAGTGACAGTGGATGTCAGCTTGTGCTGCACATGCTGCGCAGTGCCCTGCCAGAACCGTACCTGGCTGGAGGATGGGACTGGGAGAGATAGTGGAGCCAAGTGTGTCCATCGTCCGAGTGCCACAGTGTCACACTGTCACTCAGTCCATGACTGACGATGACCGTCCGGTGCCATATGTCTGTGTGTCCCCCAGTGCTGTGCTGCTGCTGACTGCTGTGCAGCTTCTCGTCTGCAATCTGACAGAGCCTAGTCAGTCAGCCGGTCCGGTCCCTCCCACTCCCAGTCCCACGCACACACGCACAGACTGACTAAACGGCGGCCACAGCACAAACTCACTCAGTACAGTAGTAGTACTGTAGATACTCCGTCTTCGGCCTCGGCTTGGCTACAGTCGCTCGCAGCTGGGAGCCTGCCTGCCTGGCTGGCCTGCACCCAATGAGCCCACCCAGTGGTGAAAATAAATGGATATTGAGATTCATCGTGAATGAAATGTGATTGAATCTCAATCTTCATGAATAAATGACTCTAATTCTGCAGCCAGTGTGTGGCATTCATTGATGATCTCCTGACCTGCAGTACTGTTGATGTTCCTACTGTGTTGATGGCAATGGCGTTATGAAGGCCGCGGCACCGGCCGGCCATTAGCAGCACTAACAGTGTTCTCAACTTCTCGGCCCAGTGGGCGGGTCGGACTAGGAACACTGAATTGGGCTGGCGTGGGTTTTAGTTCTGCGGGGTTGGGGCTGTGCGGCAGGGGGCAGGCAACATGAGCAGATTTCATTGGGCATTGCCACGCCCCAGCATACGCTCGGTCGCACCCCGCCAACACTCAAGCCATCGTCGTCAACACGTGGTGGATCAATGAATGGGCCACCACGGCCTTCAAGTACTCTGTAGCCAGACTGTACCGCCCGGCGGTCAAAACACAAAGCACCGTCCGTCCGTGACCCAGGTGAGGCACGCACTCTGCATGCACCGCAGCGGCAGCCTGCAGGCAAGTTGGCATGGCACCTGGTAGGCCTCTCCGCCCACACCGCAGCCCACGAGCAAGATGGCATGGCACCTGGTAGGCCTCGTCGCCCGCCAGCCAATCTATTAATAAAAAAACAAGTTACAGCGCAGCCGCTTAAAAGGCAGGACTGTGTACACAGACTGACTGCCTGCTGCACTGCCCTGCAGTCAGACGTGTTTCTCGGGCCCGTGGGGACACTACTTTAACTTCTTCAATTAGTACTGTAGTGTTAGCATAGTAGTGTTGTATGTGTAATCGCAGACTTGCAGTGAGTCGTTATCGCCACATGCGGCCACGGCCTGCCCCATTCCAGGATCATAAAATCATGATGAAGCCAGGCTGCCAAGAAGAGAATGGAGATTCATGATGCTGAATGAATCTCCTCTGAGACTACTCGGTTCTAACTTCTAGTTTCTTTTCCTCAATTTGAATTTTATGGTGGGATCTATGATCTATCTATTTTGATGGCGTGTTGTCGGCCCGGTGGGTGGGTAGGGAGGGAGTGCTGGGAGAATGATTTGGGCTGGTCACAGGCACTGGAAGTAGAGGGTAGGTGACTACAGCATCCCATCAATTTTACCTCACATTTTTAGGAGACAAAATCACTCCCATATCACAAAGCCAAGCAACAGCAATGGAGCTTTTGGCCAGTTACAGAACAATATCACGGTGGCTGATGCAGACATTGGACATTGTTTTATATTTGAAGGTGCTAATGACTTTAGGACTCTGAAAAGGAGAGTCACAGAGTAATCACTCATCTTCCAGTGAATAAGTGACAGGAAGTGACGCGCAATCAGATCACCATTGCAGCTGCTACAAAGAGGAGAAGGTCTCCTGCAGCTCAGTGTTTGAGGAGCCTAGAGAGGGCGAGGCTCAGGCACTGACGGACAGACTGATTCTCCTGTGAGGTTCTAGTCATCTGATCTGCAAAGACAGAAAAGGAAGGCTATTGCACACTGTACTGCTACACAAGCCTGGCAAGATGCTCTGGAACTGAATGAAACAAGATCACAAGGCATGTAAAATATCAGATGTTTGGGACCACACTGCATGTTCAACTTCGGTTCCTCAGGGTGTGCAAACTAGTCTGTATGCAGCTTTCATGGAAAGTGTATTGAGTAAAATGCAGTTTGTAAGCTAAACAATGCTTCTGTTTGTTTTTTCTTTCCTAGCGATCATTATAAAGTGAAAGGGCCATTGGAAGGGGTCTTGATCCACACGAAGGGTCCCCAACTTTCTCTGAAATATTCTGTTTTGTGATCCCTGTGAGCCCAGAGCTAGTAACCCACATTCCTCGGGTTTCCATCGATATTTAACAGTGATCTCTTTTCTTCCAAATCAAAGCCTTAAAAACGCTGCTTTTACAGATCCCCTCAGTTTTGTTTATTGGTCTCAACATAAAGCCCCTGGTCCTATTGCTAAACTACTGAAACTTTTTGGGAATGAGACAGCCTAAGAGAAGGAGAAGATGGACTGCATGTCACGTGGCTAACATTCCAAACAAACAACTGCACGGACAAAATATTTGATTTTGGTAAATCTTTATCTTTATCTTTATTAAAACAAGGTTTAACGTTTTCACAAATTACTATTGGGGAGCGGCTATGATTAATGGACACAGAGAGCACATAGATAAAAAAAGACACTGATTTCTAGAAGCGACGGCTAATTATACTCCAATCTTGCACTCTCAATCTTTGCTTGCCGCTGGAGGAAGTGGGGAAGTGGGTGTGGCCTCTTAACAAAATGTGAGCACCTGCACTTCATATTTTACAAATTAAGCACTGAATCTGGGTCTGTATAATGAAGTGTTAAGTCCCTTTTTTTGCGCATGAGTTATTTAAAATGCATACATATAACATATATTTGCCCAAGTTAATCCATCAACGTTTTTTAGAACAAGTCTGTAGTGGAGAAGTGTGGCTCACTGGTTAGAGCAGGCAGACCCTGAAGCAGAGGTCAGACCCGGGACCAGGGTTCGATTGCTGACGTGGCAGGGTGTTGAGCTCAAATGTCCACAGACTCGATAATTCTCGCTTCGGTGCCTGACCTGATCATGGGTTCACACTCTGCAACTCTGGGCATTAAGCTTGCTTAATCTCCACAACGGCCCCCCTGCGGCGGGATGCCTGGCTTTCACCTTGGGGATGCCCTGTAGGGGCTATCTCACAGGGAAAAACCAGGACGGGTTCCCAAGGCAAGCGCGGAGATACCCCTTCGGGGGTCGATTCTGGCGCTATATAAGAAATATAATAATAATAATAATAATGGAGAGAAGCAGTCTCTGCTCACTGTTTTCGACTTGTGCTGACCGCATTTCAGAAATTCTGAGTGCCGTGCATGAATTTTAGGCACTATGCACTCTGCACTCTGCACTCAGGCATCATGGGCCTTCAAAATATGAACACTGGTGCGTAGAAGAACCAAGTGCCTGTTTTGATGCATATGCAGCGTGTAAAGTGAATTCATTTTACCCAATATTTCTCTTGGGTTAAGGATAGACTTTCAGACAGCACAGCTCGAAGATAGTGAGCAGGGGCTTCCTTTTTCTGTTTCTAAGCTGTGCTGTCTAAAATATTCCAGTAACTCAGTGAATCATTGGATTAAATTAACTCACTTTGCACACAGTACAAACAAGCACTGGATCTGTTCTAAGCCAGTATGGCACAAGCCTGACAATTAGCAGTAATTTGCACACCCCAGTAGGCGATGCCTCAGGCAACTGTCTGCACCGCTAGTGGCATAATGCAAAATAACAAGGCCCGCAGAAAAAAGGATTGAGGGGCCCCTGAGTCTGCCATATCTCACAGATATGCATTGGGCTTGGGCTAAATTAGGCCCCCGCAGTGGAATATTAAAGGCCCTCACAGCCCCCATAGTTTAGGAGGGGCCTGAGCCCCAAGGGGCCCACTCAGCACTGTACCCTGGCGTGACAGCTCCTGACTGAGTCCAGAGATGGGGGGCTCCATGTAGTTTGAAGGGGGCCCACCTCACGTTTTGTTATGCTAGTGCCCCCACGAAGATTTGAGGGCCTCTGACAGGTTGGAAACCCCCCCCCCACTGCTGCAGGGACTTGCGTTGGGTCTGCTTCTTAATTGGAGCTGGGGCAGGGTGAGAGCTGTTATTGTAGGCTCTGAAAATACACCTTCACTCCTAGAAATACAGGTGCAGATTTACAAGCCCCTTGCGATACTTTTGCGCCTCTGTTTCATCACTTTGTGATGCAGCGACAGCGTAAACAATGCAGCCAATTTAGAATGTGAGCATCTAGGGAGATGCATCACGTTGTAAAGCACTACATCACAATATACCTGCATCAGGTATAATGTATGCAGGGTGGGCGTTCCCACACAGGAAAGCCTTGTAGAAGTGATGCAGTAAAATCTACAAGAAGCAGGCGTAAGGAGTGTCGCAGAACAATGTGTATAGGACTCCCCATGCATTGCTGGAGTTGTGTCTTGCTTGCGACAAGACTCCAACAATATGTGACTTTTGGACCAACAGACAAGTCAGAATTTCTGACGCATCTGTCAATCCTTGTGCCAAGTAGCGCATAATTGTAAATACGGCACATCCATAGTGCCACAAGGGTATCGCAGCCTGGCACAGGGAAACTGACGCATCTCTAGAGATAGTTTCTTGTAAATCTGCCCCGCAGTCTCCTCATCACCAGAGTAAGGAGACATCTCAGAGCGTTAATGAAGTAGAATTACAAAGCAATGTATTTAAGAGGGTTTGCTAATCGTTATCGGAAAACAAATAAACCAGATAAGTGAACAAAAAATTAATTTAGGACTCCAACCATTCTGACACATTTATCTTTCCATCTAATCAGTTGAAGTCGAGTGAAAAGTAAGAGTGTTTATATAAGTTTACCAATTTTCTTTGTAACAATACGTTAGAGGAAAAATATTAAAAATAGCAATACTCATTGGTCTCTACATTCACTGCACATATTTGATGGAACTACGTCTATTAGAATTAAAGTTATCTCTGAGTCACAGCATGAATGAAAGATGCTCTGCATTCCAGGCAGAAGAAATCCGAGGTTTCAATCAATAGTTTTCCGCTCATTTGCCTTGATGATTATCTGAATATTTCAATGCTGTCTCTGATCACTATTGCGTGCCACTGAGATGCAGAGAAAATATTAATAACAGAATATAATGTTAGTTTTTATAAAGTGTAGGCATAATCACAGCTACCTTATCCATGCCCCAGTGCAATGTTAGTGCTAGGTAACTTTTCATACTTGGGGCGCTATGCTAGTAAATTTGCCTCTGCTATCACTTGCAAATCGGTCTGCCATCTGAAGACATTCAGATACAACCTCCCGGCTGGAATGTTCACACTCCCTCATAAGAACCGAACGCAAGCAAGAGGATAGGGAGCCTTTCTCAGTTCTGGGGGCACCTGGCTCCAGTACAACCAAATGCTTATCAGTTTCACTAGTCAGAGAACAAATGTGACTTGGGGTAAACATGCAGCTCTGACACTCTCCGCATACTTTTACAGTCATTTAGCCTTAGCACTGCTCACAAATCTGAGGAGGTGCCTTGTTAAGCCAGTGAAGCATGCTGCTGGCACTCCTCCGAGAACCAATAGGGTCGGCAGAATGCTACTCGAAAGTATTCTAAGCCTGGTGAGAGGATGCTGTGGGTCGGACAGTGCTGTGTGATGTCAGTTGAGGGTGGCATGGAAGCACCCTTAGCTGGGCCACACAGAGCACTGGAACACAAAGTCAGGTTCAGCAGAGCGGAAGGGGCACGACCTTCAAGATAAAGGAGCTTATGTCGAAAAGTACACATTTTTCACTTCCTTCTTAGTCAGAACAGGCATTTGCCCAAACCCTCACCCTAGGCATAGACAACGGAAGGTAGAGCTAGAGAAGGCTGAGTTAGGCCAGTAGCAGTGAGCACTGAGGATCAAGTAGGGTTTGTTAGAGGCACCCACTACATGATGATTGTTTTTCCTCTCTCCAGATGTTCTTTAAGGCTCTTCCATTCCCTAGGTAGAGAAAGTGACCATAACAAGCTCTAAACCACTCTTTCTAGCCAGGAAGGGCAACAAAAGCGAAATAAGGGCTGGTATTATCTTTACAAATTGTGAAACCTTATGTCATCACAAAAAAACGAACCTCACTTATAATGACCCACATAAATTTTGCCCCCTTGCCCCTTTTTCTCCATCTCCAAGGTGATAGAATCTAATCTTGCCAGTCAGGGCTAAAGCCAAGCCCGGGTCGGCGTCCAATTGAAGCACAGCCTGGAGTTAGATATTTTAGCTGTGGTGGATGAACTATGCTTCATCAATAACAAAGGCAGTCAGGGGAGTCTGTTGTTACCTGACATACCAGCTGCCTTTGATATGCTCAATTACAATATCCCATCTGCCCATTTTCACTGCCCGGCTCAGCTCTTCAATGGTTTGATCCTTTCTAGTATATATGCTGCAAGTGGTGACCAAGTCCCCTTTTAGCTCTTCTGAATTCCAACAAAGCTGTGGAGACGTTTAGGGCTGCTCTCTGCCCCCAATACTGTTTAAACCAAATGTCCAACCTCAAGGTGAACTACTGGCATCTATTGGTTTTCAGAAGTAATCTCGTGAAGAAGATTTCAACGTAATACTCATGAGGATGTGTCCAGCACCATTTGCACCTGCCTGATTGCTTCATAGCCATCCATGGGTGAATGTAAATAAATTATCTCTAAATGAATGGGGACAAAACACAAATCCAGCTTGTGGGACAGAACACTTGGTGTAGACATTCACAATGTTTCTTTCAGAGCTTGGTCCACTTCCCTGCCCAGTCTAGTCTTTGAGAAATCACGGTATCTTGGGTACCACAAACCTTCGGTTGGAAGTCAGATTATGAACATGTGGTCAACAAAGGTCTTGGAGCGAATTGCAGCTTTGTAAAAAATATTACTCTTTTGCCCTGGGAGGAATAAGCAACTAGTCAGTGCCTGAGTATTATCACACATTCTTTGAATACTGCAAATTATCGATCTGAGGCTTCCAACCAAGTGTTCCAAAAATGGCAAAAATTTTGAATTTGCCAGTATTCCTGAACCACAATTTAAGGCAAACAGATCATTTCTCTGATGCTCACCAAACTCTCCACTGGTAACGAACGAACAAATGCATTTGAAAGGCTTTATTGATTTATCAAACATGCTATTGTAAAGGGTCAATGTTTTTGCAATATGTGCAACGAGATCCCTCTGATTGGAAGGTCAACTCCTTCTGTCAGTGCCCACTTCAGATAGGCTCAAACATAAAGTTGTTCCTTGAGAGTGTTAGGCTCACCATTGTAGAAAGCCCATTTATATGTGCCAACTTTCTGACTGTGGCCTTTTTAAGAAAAATATAATAACATATTTTTTTGTTAATCTCACATTTTTCCTAAAGGAAAATAAAAGTTTCACTAATTGTTTTTGGGCCTAAGCAGTGGACCACTGCTTACTTTAAAACATGCATTTCTCAACATTCACAAATGGGACCCTTGAGGACCCCATCTGATTTGCAAATTGATTTCCGATTGTTTGCGACAATAGTTGTGGTTTGAAACCATTGATACATACCCTCAGGAATCGCAACTAGGAAGGGATACTATAAAGAATCATTTTCCAATTAGCGATGTGGTATGCACTTGGAAACCTATTTTGCGATTTAGTAACTTATTACTGAATCGCAGTTTGGGTTTTGTACATACCCAAAAACTATTTTGCAGGCACAAAGACAAATTTTGGGAATCAGTAGTTTTTAGGTCCAAGAAGAAAAGCTATCAATTCTGTTTGGATCAATGGGAGAAAGTGGAGAAAGTGGAATCACTTGGGGAGTTTGGTATGACATTGTTAAGCTTGAGATGGCGCTTGTGTGTCATCAACACAAATTAGGGAACAAATCTTATAGAAGTCAAGGATGACTCGTTGCAAGGAAGCGACATAGACACTCAGAAGGATTGGATACAATGCAAAGCACTACACACATTACAAACAAGGATTGTGTTAGACCTGTCAGCCTTAGGATAGTCTTCCCCCAAACATGTTGCCTTCACCCACGTATTTTTCTGAATTAATTTTTGCTGGCATTAGGACTATGTGCCCTTTACCACTGCTAAGCAGTGCTAAAGTGATTATGCTCACTCCCTAAAATATGGTAAAATTGTCTTACACCTGAGTGGTGTGTTTAATTTACCTGTTTGCTCCTAGTAAAGTAGTGTACACTATGCCCAGGGCCTGTAAATTAAACGCTACTAGTGGGCTTGCAGCACTTATTGTACTAAACAGTTAAATAGCCCCTTTAAACATGCCCCAGGTCTGGTAGGGGGTCCAGGCACTCCTTCCGAGATCTTCCACAGGTCCAGAAGTGAACGGAAGATGCGTTCTGACAGTCCAATATTTATACCTGGTGCAAGCCTTCGAAGTGGGGGAATCTTCTATGCTACCCCCACATCTGGTACTGGAAAGTTCCTTCCTTCCCTTGCGCCAACACATCTGGGGTGACAAAAGACTAGTGTCAGGTTCCTTTGTCTATAAAATGGAGGCAGCCACTTAAAGTGTAAGTGGGACAGGGAACAGCTCTGCCCACAGCCATTTTTCCAGGTTGGCCCATCGTACCAAAATCTAGTTATGTATCACTTGCCATTTCTATCCTTGAACAGGCGCGCCGGAGGTGCGCCAGAGGTAAGCCCGTTTGCGCCCGTTCGCGCAACGGACGCGCTTAGGGCCGCTACCTCTGGCCCCTCTGGCCCACTCCGTATTGCCTACTCTCGGGCTGAGCTACTTAGGCTCAGACCCTGTCAGAACCCGGTTAGGCAATCAACTATTAGGCGATTCTCCTGTGGGCTGCTTATCGTCAGATCCCTCTGCAAGCACTACACGGAAATTGCCTTCCTTATCGAATCAGAAAAACTCGATGTCCTCTTTCTCACAGAAACGTGGACTCGGGAGGACTGTGAGGTTGAGCTGGGCCTAGCCTGCCCCTCAGGCTATAAAATCAGTCATACCCCTCGCCCACTCAATCGAGGAGGGGGAATCGGGTTCATCTATAAAGACTCGCTAACCCTTTCCCAGCTAAAGATTCGAGAGGTACCGGGATTCGAACTGATGGGTTTTACAGTCAAACAGCAGGAGCTGATACTGTGCTCGGGTGTCCTTTGCTATCGTCCCCCGGGACCGGCACCTACCATACCGCTCCTTATTGACCTGATCTACGAACTCTCTAGTTCCCACTCCAAGTTATTGATCCTTGGTGATTTTAACTTGTGGGCAGGCGGCTCACTGGACAATGCACTCTTTTCCCTCAGTCAAGCCTGCACGGACATCAAGTTTAAACAGTTGGTAAATGTCACCACGCATCGGAAGGGTCATATCCTGGACTTAATATTTGCGGTGCGGATCCACAATGGGTATCAATAGAGGATATTAAGTGCCAGTTTTGGACAGACCACTTTCTGATTATGTTTTCTCTTTGTTCAGAGGATCACACCTCGCGGGAGGCCGGATTACCCCAAGCCAAGCTAGAGAGATCTTGGTCCCGAATTCTCAAAACCTCTCCACTGCCGAACATCTTAGGCAAAGACTTTAAGCTTGGCAACACAGCTGAGGAGAGCTACACTCTCTTCTGCCAGTCCATCTCGAGCTCGCTGGATAAGTTGGCACCCCTCCGGAAGTCACGAGGGAGGGTGAATCGAGCTAGCCCTTGGTATACGAGCGAATTACGCCAGCTTAAACTTGACTGTAAACGTGCAGAAAGGGCGTGGAGGAAACAGTACTTAGAATCGGAGAAAACTGTGTTCCGGACCGCCATACAAAAATACAAGGCTCAGATCAAGATGGCTAAAGCGACCTATCTTGAATCCACCTTGAATCACGCCCCAAACAAGGCACAGGCCCTTTTCAAAATTGTCAGGGACCTTGCCCACCCTACGTGCCTGGCCAGCTCTGTCCCCTCATCGCAAGTTCTTTGTGACTCACTTGCTGATGCCTTTGAGGAGAAAATCTGTAAAATCCTGGAGGGTCTGCAGGACCCAGCTAATTCCACCACTGGTTTGGGAGCTCCGGAGGCGATGGCCAGTCGACCCCTGCAGAGGGTTTCTCACCTCTGTTTGGAAGCTCCGGCCACACCTTCCAGTCGACCCCGACCAGAGGACCAGGCCCTCAGCCTGGGAGCTCCGGCGATTGAGGCCAGTCGACCCCAGCTGAGTAGCTTTCCCCTTCCCCCCTTGGACCAGGCCCTCAGTCTGGGAGCTCCGGCGACTGAGGCCAGTCGACCCCAGCTGAGTAGCTTTCCCCCTCCCTCCTTGGACCAGGCCCTCAGTCTGGGAGCTCCGGCGATTGAGGCCAGTCAACCCCAGCTGAGTAGCTCTCCCCTGCCCTCCTTGGACCAGGCTTTCAGCTTGGGAGCTCCGGCGACGGAGGCCAGTGGACCCCAGCTGAGTAGCTTTCCCCTTCCCTCCTTGGAGGAGTTTGGCAGCCTAGCCCTCACGATCTCATATGGCTCGCCTCTTGATCCTCTTCCTCCAAAACTTTGGAGGATGTTTCAGGAGGAACTCTTCCAGCCTTTGCATTCCATCTGCTGCCAGTCGTTTGAAACAGGGACTGTACCGGGTTGCTGGAAGAAGGCAGTGGTATCCCCGCTCTTAAAAAAACCTACGCTTGACCCTGCTTGCCTCTCCAATTACCGGCCAATCTCCCTGCTTCCTTTTCCAGTCAAAATCATGGAAAAATTAGTTACCCGCACTCTATCCGGCTTCTTAGAAGGGAACACCTGGTTGGATGAGACGCAATTCGGTTTTCGCCCAGCTCATGGGACGGAATCCGCGTTAGTGACCGTGTTAGACAACCTGCGGGCGCGAGTCGACAGTGGTCGGGCAGCCTTTCTGGTGCTGCTCGACATGTCGGCCGCGTTCGACACGGTCAGCCATCCTACCTTGATATCGAGGCTGGAAGAGTGCGGGGTCAAAGATAAGGCCAGGGACTGGCTAATCTCCTATCTGGACAACCGTCAGCTACGGGTTTCGCTCCCCCCCTTCAGCTCAGAGGAGCGGAGAGTAGGACAAGGAGTACCTCAGGGCTCAGCCATCAGCCCTATACTCTTTAATATTTACCTCCGCCCTCTAGTCCAGCTCATTAAATCATTTGGGATCTCCGCATTTAATTATGCGGACGATACCCAGCTGGTCTTTTCACTGGAGGGACAGGATGCAGTCCCACTGGAGACCTTCCACCGGTGCATGCAGGCTACAGCGGAATGGCTCCGTTTGAACTCGTTACAGTTCAATGGAACTAAGACAGAGGTCCTGCATTGCTCCAACGACCGAGTTCCCAGAGATCTCCCAAACGATTTTTGGCCCCCGTCATTTTCAGAGACGGTGTTAGCCACACAATTGGCGCGTAATCTGGGGGTCATTTTTGGGCCCAACTTGCAGCTGGATCTGCACGTAAATAAGACCACCTCAACGTGCATGATGCTTATCCGCATGTTGCGCAAGGTTTTACCCCTCCTCCCTGAGCAAGCCAGACCCGAAGTAGTGCGGAGCACCATCCTAAGTCGGCTCGACTATTGTAACGCACTACTTCTGGAAGCCCCGGTAACACTTCTGGGCAAGCTCCAAAGGGTACAAAACTTAGCTGCCAAACTCGCCCTATCCCGCCCCTACCACAGTTCGTCCACGGCAGCGTTACAGGAACTCCATTGGCTGCCGGTCCACCTACGCGTTCGCTACAAAGCAGCATGCATTGTGTTCAGAGCTATCCATGGCCTGGGTCCGATCCCTTTGCGGAGAATGTTTGCCTGGTACCTTCCATCCCGAGCTTTACGTTCCTCCTCTTCCAGGCTACTAGTAGTTCCGCGTTTCCAGAGAGTGAGGATGGGTGGCCGATCGTTCAGAGTAGCGGCGGCCAAACTCTGGAACTCCTTGCCAATATCCCTAAGGAGTCTTGAGGATCTCTTAGCCTTCAGAAAGGCGTTGAAAACCTACCTCTTCCCTAGGACAGGCTAGTTGCTGAATCTGCTGGATCAGTGTTGAAAGTGCCAGGATGCCCTTGGTGGTGACAGGTTGCGCTATATATGTATACCACAATACAATACAATACAAACTTCGGTTTGCACAGGGATAGAAAATACCGGGCAGTACTTAATTTGTAAAATATTAGATGCCAGGGTCCTTGTCAGGAGGCCAATGAAGTTTGCACCATCCTTTGCCCCTGCCAGCCCTGCCAATGACAGTAGCAGCACAACTACTAACCATCACACTCCTACAAGTGTGACAATTCCAACTATTCCAGGCCCCCCCAAAGCTATTAGAATGGCTTTGGAAGAAGGTATTAGGCATGTTTATTGTGTATGGAATTAATAAACAAGTGCTGTTGTCAACTCTAAACTAGACCCACATTACCACCATGTGGCGTACTATCATAAGTGCTGGTGCTGACAATTAAGTGCCGGTGCCCAGCACCGGGAACCACTGGCTCAAATTAACCGCTAATATCAGGCCACTCATAAGCCATCAGGAAAGAATTATTTAAAAGTCGCATTCAAGCTACTGAGATTATTTGCACCAAAAAAATAAGTATTGTGTTTGAAACGGTACAACATATAAAAAACAATTGGTCATGTTACTTGATATGTCTTGATATTAATGGAGGCTTCAATTCTCTCTTCATATATAGTGATTTAATAGAACTGCAGCTTTTGTGATAGCTACTACCCATTGCAAATTTACATGTGGGTGGTCAAGGGAGACAATAATGCAATTGTTAATATTCAATATATTAAGCCTGCTTACATCCCAATATAAAAGAGACATTCTCATACGTTTTCCATGTTATTGGATGATTATAAACAGGAAGTGGCTTTTCAATGTAAAAATTAATTGGTAAGCATCATTTAAAACTGGAATATCAGTGAATAGTGAAAGAGAATTAACATGGTACTATTGAAAACATAGGCAGATACTTCCCTCAATATAGAATAGTATTGTAACAAAGCGGGCAAGGCGGCATCTGTTCTTTCTTCTAAGTTGCCCCTGTGACATGCAGTATTGTAGTGTGTTTCCTATATTTCCAATAGGCTCTGCACATATTTGTCATACATATGTCTACTAGGTCTCTATCGAATATATTAAACTTAATTGTGAGTGGCAGCTAGCTCAGAGGTCACTAGAAACTTTCTCGAGTTCACAAGAAGGAATTTGTTTCTGACAACCACATAAACATGAGAACTTTGTTTCCCCAAGATAAAACTGATCTTCAGAGTCGTGGAAACAATAGATAGATATTTTACTCAGTCAATCGTGCATGCTTCGTTTCACCCGAGGTGCAGAGAAATAGAGAGACAGACGTTTTCAATAAACAAATTCAAAAAAGCTTTATTCGACAGCTTGTCATAAAAGCATTAACACCCTGTCTTTACATCAATAAATACTAAGCTTAAAATTCATTCAATTATTAAAACTCACATTAAACTAATTGTGCTGTCATTTCATATTTGAGAATAAAAGCATTAATACTAAGAAGAAAAACATTACATCCATAGATCATAATTAATTAATATGGGGCACATAAAATCACATCACATTGTCTGAATCTCCACAAACTAAAGTGCAAGTGCGTACGATCCACGCCCACCCTAGAAATTTTGCTACTGCAATCGCTAAATAAGGAGTACAGTCTGTTTCCAATATTCTACGCGCCATAAGACACCTACGTATCTCTAAGTTCTGGCACGCTGGTTTTAGCCACCTTTTTCTTGGGCGTCATAGAGAGGGAAAACAAACAAAAAGTGCGAAACATCCTGAACTGTGTCTTTGCAATGGTTGCATTTATTGTCCTTATTCAGCAACCACTTTTGTGTAAAAGAATTAAGGGGCAAAGTTCCAATTCTAAATTGGAAATACAGTTTTATGTCCATGGGTCTTGTAATAAGGTCCCAGTATGCTTCGCAGGATGGAGCAGATTTAATCTCCAAAAAACGGCAGGTTAACTTGGTGTTTGCTTTGGAACAAAAGACAGTTTGCCAAATCATGTCCAAATACATTTTTTTCAAAGTCTCCTTAGGTGGAAAAGCAGTTGTATCAGTGTTGGGCCAGAGGTGATCAAGGTGTAGTTTTGCTAACAGGCTCCGGATTTCTTTGAGCCATACAATTGTATGAAATCGGTCCGACTTGATGATGTCCATAAGTGCAGCAGAGTAGTGGCCTAGCTCCGGTGTTGACATAATCCGTCTCCAGAATAGTAGTGGGCGCAGCCGAGCCAGGTCCTCAATCTTTTTCCTTCCCAGATCGCACAATAGGGGAACAATTGGTGTACTCTGCGGGGCACCCACCAGACGCCGTAGAAACTTGCACTCGGCTAAAGTCAATTCCCTCAGGTTGGCAAATCCCCACAATTCTGAGCCATATAGACAAGCACTTAACACCTTCATACTATAGATCTCTAGAACTGGAGATACAGGTTTAGTTAGTGAAGTTTTATATTTAAGTGCTACAGCACCTGCGAGTTGGTGAAACTTTAAGACTGCAGTGTCTATATGGGTCTTCCATTTCATGTTACCCTGCAGGGAGATGCCTAAGTATGTGAAAGCGTCGACCTGTTCTAAAGCAATCCCATTGTAGGTAATTATGCCCTTGAATGCTTTAGCTGAGTTCATGCACATAAACTTAGTCTTGGAAGTGTTTAACTCTAAGCCCCGATTCTGGCAGAAATCCCCAAATGCATTAATTGCCTTCTGGAGGCCACTAGGGGTTCGCGAAACCAACAGCGTATCATCAGCAAACATAAGTACTGCCACACGAACCCCGTCTAATATTGGAGCATCAGTAGGGGATTTCCTTAAGTAGTCCACTATGCCATTAATGTATATTGAAAACAAGGTGGGGGCCAAGACGCATCCCTGTCTAACCCCACGCTCTATGGGGAAAGGATCAGTTACTTCTCCCTGGGCCCCCCACCTGATCCTGGCATAGTTATTTTCATGCATGCGGACTAACAATGTCAGCAATTCGGGGCTGATACCTGCTTCCGCAAGGACACTCCATAATTTTTGCCGTGGAACTAAGTCAAATGCTGACTTCAGGTCGACAAATACAGCATACAACGGACCGTCACTCAAGGTCACGTTTCTCCAGTGTAAAGCTAGAAAATAAAAGACCTGATCGATAAAGCTTGTTAGTGGGCGGAAACCAGCCTGAAAAGGAGACAAAATATCCTTCTCGGTAATCCAAGCTTGTAATTTGTTTTGCACTAAACGCCCCATCAGTTTTTGAGCAGAATCAATAAGACTGATGGGTCTGTAATTGCTAGGTAGTGCCTTATCACCTTTTTTAAAAACTGGTATAATTTCCGCTCCCTTCCAAGAATTTGGTATTTGAGCACCCTGGGCGAGCGAATTGGCTAGACAAACAAAGTATTGGCACCATGTATCCCGGTCGCTTAGAAATACATCGGCCGGGATTCCGTCCATACCTGGCGCTCTCCCCCCAGTCAACCCATCTAATGCTATATTCACATCACCTAGGGTAAACAATTCCCCTTTTGAGAAGACCATGGGGGGTGATGCATAATGGCAAAGGTCTAGTTTACATGCATACTGTGGCTTAAAAAAGTCTACCCATAGATTCTTTGCGACATTGTTTTGGGGGCGCTCTGCTATCCCCCCTCTGTCCCATTTAACGATTGCCCAAAATTATTTTTGGTTCTTGGCTGCACATGCAAGCTTTAAGTCAAGCCAATGATTTTCATCCCAATCCCTTTTCGCTTTAATTTGGGCCTTTCTATATGCATCCCTGGCCTTCCTCGCCCCTTTAATGTTTCTACTCCTAAGTTCAAAATTAAATTTCAGTCATGCACTTCTGCAAGATTGGTCATACCACCCCTGCCTGGGAGGTGATTTTACCGCCTTTCTTCGGCCTACTGGTTTAAAAAAAGAACCCTTGGAGTTTGGCAAAGAACTCAGCATGAGCTACTTCCATAAATTTGGTAAAATTAGGTTTGGTACAGTGTTGTTTTATCGTAGCTACCTCAGTGACTACTACTTCCTTTAGGTCCTCTAATATCTCTGGCCTTTCAACCAATCTGCCCCACCTTACGTGCCGCTGATCATTAGTAGAAACTATATCCAGGGTCACTACGCCCCTCCCCAGGCTTGGTGCTTGTGGCCCTTTGGCAAGTTGGCGATCCATACATAGTGGATTATGATCACTTTCCAATCTAGGTTTAATGCTCATGTCTAGGAGCCTATGCCAATCCCTTACGTCCACCAGAATATAATCTATGCGGCTTTTAGCCCTTCCATTATCGAATGTGCAGCACCCCTGTTGGTCTGACGGGGTACGCCCGTTTTCTGCTCTAAGTTCCCTTGCTAGACAGATGCTCTTAACTTGGATTGCTACATCCGTCCATCTCCTAACCAATGGCAATTCCAGTTGAGGCACTCCCCACTTACTATCCTCATCTGAGGACAACGCACAGTCCTCCTGTCCCAGAGGTTCGAAGGTAGTGTTCATATCGCCTCCCACCATGATGGTTAGATGTGGTGGGAGATGCTCAAGAACATTGTCGAGTGCTGTTATCACCTCCGAAGTGTTTCCCCCTGTAACTCCCCTGGCATATATATTAAAAAGGGCCATCCCATGGCCATTTCCCCAGGTGATCGTGATTGACAGTATATCACTGGATTTAAGAGATCTTTCCTGAATTTTGCAATGCAGTGATTGTCGTACCCAGATTATCAATCCTCCTGATGGCCGCCCTTTGGGGTTTTTTTTTGCCGGGACATATAAATTTAGAAATCCAAGCCGGTGAACTGGGTTCAGTGCCCAAGATTCCTGGAACCAGGGCCTTCTTGAATTGTGCCTTTGGAGAATGTACCAAGTCGGAGTTGGGCTTGTTTCAGGTCAAGCCCACAGCAAACCAGAACTGAAAGACACTTTTTCATGAAATGGTCACCTCTAGTTTCTCCATATTTTTATGGATCACAACAATACTTTGTTGCACCTTAGGTGTGTGTAACAAAAGCAGATGGTGCCAATCTAGCTGCCAGCCTAAGGTTTGATAAACTCTCACCAAGAGAGCGGCTGTGAAGATGTTCAGTATACCTGCTCCAACGTCTTTTCCTTGCACCAATAATGTGACATCAATTAAATGCATTCAAACAGCCACTTTTTTTGTGGCCTTTAATGCATAGAGAGTGTTGGAAATGGCCTTCTCTGACTGGTCACTCCAAACTACTTGCCTTCGTCCTCCTCATTTTCCGACTTTCTTTTTATTGGCTTTAAGACTCTGACCACTTTACCATTGCTAACCAGTGCTGCAGTGCATGTACTTCTCCCCTAAACATAGTGACACAGTTGTGTACCAACTTGGCATATTAAGTTTACTTATAAGTCTCTTGTAAAGTGGTATACCATATACCCAGGGCCTGTAATCTAAATTCTACTAGTGGGCCTGCAGCACATGTTGTACCACCCAGAAAAGTAGACATAAGGTAGGCCCTACGTAATCCTAAGCTAACTATATATGGACAGTGATGTGGTGTATTCAATATAGTAAAACTATAAATGGGACACATACAAATCCTATTTCATGGTACACAGTCCCTTTCTATTTACACTTACTCACATTAAAGCATATACCGCCTCTGGTTCCAATAGGAACAATTAGTAAATTCTTTTAAATGTTCTCTTCTTTTTATCAACACATACAATATATTAACTATATCAATACAACGCATGACATACATAAGGTACATTAATAGAACAGCTCACAACACTAAACATAAACAAAGGACAATTACATACATTCAGTTGCATATAATAATACACATAATCCTATATTCCCATTAATCAATCAAGTCACTTGATTACTGAATGCTATTTACCATGGTGTAACACTAGAACGAGTACAAGATATCTACTGAGTGAAAAAATTCAATTAAAGAACTTACTTTCATTAATAAGTTCATGATACGATGTGCCTCAATATTGTGAGACCTGTAAGTTACTGAAAAAGAGTATAACAACTAGTCAGTTGAATATTACACTTTAAAGGGAACCAAAACATTCCACTTGGTTAAAAAATTCACAGGCTCAATCTCCATGATTTCAAAGAGTGCAATTTCCAGCGTTTAGCATATCCTTGGCGACTATAACAAAAAGGAAAGATAAAAAAACTGTCAATCATCTGTATTATTACCGATGTAACCTTAGCAAAGAAGTGGTTCCAAATGCCTCTTACCCCGAGTATTTCAATCGCAAGCCTCCTCGAGCACTCGTAATCCGCTTCCGTGTTTGGTTTCCTGACGCCAAAATAAAACGGCACAGGTTCGAGTCACGTGACCTCAATCAAAGAGGTAGACGAAATACTACTGTGTAAAATGTTTAATAGAGGGAAAAAAAGACCCTTGTGTAATAAAATATCTTTAGACAGAAACAAGTGTACAACTGTGGTGAAATCCTGTTTAAATTGTATAAACAATCGTCGTAAACAAAGTGTACTGAAAGGACCAGCCCGTAAGTTCTGGACCTATTCTAGAATCACAATACGATGGTTCTTATTAGCAGCAGGTAAGCGCAGAGGGGTGAAAGTTGTTATTATTATCAATCCATTTTAATAGGAAATTCTCTTGACACATTGTAACCACATACAACTAATTAAGGTTAGTTAATTTATTACAAAGCCACAAATAACTGGACATAAAGACACCTCAAGATGAGAGCGTAGAAATACATCTGAATCAGCATAAAGCCAAACCTGTACATCCAGTTTAAATGGTGCAGCATATTCAAAACAATTAATTCAAGAAGCAGGATACAGAGGATCAGAAAGCATGAGTCAAAATTTCCCTGCATCGAAGGTTGATAAATATAAAGCATTAATCTATCCCTACACTAATGCTAAAATGACATCCTTACTTAAGCATCTTCAGGGAATACTAGGTGTCAGCATGTGGAGAACTTCCTAAGAAGTCTCTCCACCATGGGTTGGCTAGCATAAAGCTATTGAGACAGAGTCGTTCTAAGTTGCTCTCTCTCTGAAGGCAGAAGTATAAGTGGGCCCATTCTCTATTCTCAACAACAAAACAATGAAGAGAACTCTCCTTTGCAGGTCATGTCATATGCTCTGTATACCATCCTAAAGGTAGCTTTCCATGGGTCAACGGTTTTCTTCTTCTCCCCACATTTGTCCTTGTCTCCCAAGCCTTCTCCTCTGCGTAGGACAATGGCCTATGGTTATCAATTCCGACCGTACAATGTAACTTCTCTCCTTGCCTTACTAATAAAATTAATACATTATTCTAACTAACAAGAACACTTCTTTCACCTGCAGCACAAAACATGGGAAAGTACAAATTCTACAACACATATGAAATTTAAACTGTTAATTCTAAAGCGAGAGCTTCCAGGGAAAATGTATTTCAGGCCTACAAGATTTGGCTAACATAAGGAAATGACATGTGAGCTTTACGAAATTGCATACGAAAATAAGGCACATTTGATTAATGCATTTGCTTACATTAAAAAGACACAATTAATAAACACAATTAATAAATAAATGCTGGTCAGTTACACAACACGAACTCTTCATGGTGATGTTTTCTGCTAGTCACATTCACTTTCTATGTTAATTCTCCAAGTTACTATTCATTGGCCTAAACACATCACGTTTCATGTTATTACATTTCAAAATTCGAACACTTCACGTTAATACAACAAAAGATTATGTGCTGCTGCGCTCTACATGTGCGACTATAATGCACCCCTACAAACAAACTTAATTTTTCTGCTACTTCAGTTCCCCCCTCTGATGACATTGAGTCATCACAAAACACTTTAAATCCCTGAACATTAGACGATCTAAACAGATGTTGTGGCTGGTCTCCTCTGTCTGAACTCCTCCAAACACTTCAGATTCTCATAATGACTGTCCTGCATTCTTTTCACGCTTCTTTCTCTCACTATTATAGGAATCCTCCATTTGCCTTGCCTTTTGCCATTTGTATGCTATTATCATACCGAGCAAGATGTTAACACAACCACAACAATTATGATTGGCTTCAAGATATATCCAAGAATTATCTCTCCTAGGTTAGCTTGGTTAAAAAATGTACAGGCTCAATCTCCATGATTTTAAAGAGTGCAATGTCCCCCGTTTAGCATATCCTTGGCGACTACAACAAAGAGGAAAGATAAAAAACTGTCAATCATCTGTATTATTCCCGATGTAATCTTAGCAAAGAAGTGGTTCCAAATACCTCTTACCCCGAGTATTTCAATCGCAAGCCTCCTCGAGCACTTGTAATCCGCTTCCGTGTTTGGTTTCCAGACGCCAAAAAAATTATGAGTGGCTTCAAGATATATCCAAGAATTACCTTTCCTTGGTTAGCAAACCAACTTCCAACTAATCCAAATACTTTTTCAAACTTTTCCCAGACTCTCTCGGTTGCCAAGTAATGTATGTCATGGTGTATCTCATTGATGTTACTTATATATCCTCTCAGTTCTTTACTTTTATCAGAAATGTAAGTAAAACACTGTTGGAACTTCAGCATCCGACAGACTCTGCCCTATTTGGCTAATAACACACCTAGAGCAAGACAGTTTTGCATCACCATCGCCCTCCTCAAAACCATTTCTCCATCTACGAGCAACAATGACGGAGCTGTGTTAATCGACAACTTATGTACAACGGTAGACATCCTTCTAATCTTGATGTCATTCAACACCACAACCAAAGTAGGTATCATCGTTCCAAATATGTTTCCCACAATTTCACCAGCACTTAGTCCACGTTTTTATCCATGGTTCGATTTTGTCTCCAAATTCTTCTTACACACAAAATATACTCCTGGCAATGCTTCTGGAAGGAACTTCTTCAACGAAGCATCAATTAAGAAGATGTGACCACACACACTCTGTCTCACAATAATTGTGTCAAGTGGGTCTGTACCTGTCCAATGCAAAGCTTGCCTTGTTGTTCCCATAACTTCCCTTAGACTTGTGAGCTAATTCCTCCTTGGTCCATTCAAAGTGTCCCTCCCTATTGTTAAGTTTAACAGTTAAGCTTCTATGGCTTTCCTCTAGTTGATATACAAATGTCTTTTTATATGTCTGTTAATGTGCAAGTTTGATTATGTTTATGTGCATAAGCATTATCTAGTGTTACTGTTGGTACAAAACACTTTCCCAATCTCTCTTCTTCCTTGAAATAATCATATTTTTTCAGATGTTTGGAGACTAGAACTTCTGAGGGTACCAAATCATAATTCGAGAAATAGTACTCATCATGACGCTTTCTATCAAACATGCTAAGCAGCAAACTACAACTAATACCATACGCCAATCGATGTCTTAAAGGGCTATTTTGGACTGTACCCATGTGTTCACCTGCTCATACTTTTTCATAACCAAGGGCGAAGGACCATGAGTTACAGGATCTCTCTAAGGCTCAGCAGCAGGTCACTCAATAACAATTTTACTAGCAGACCATAGATAACTTGGAACCACAATTTCAAACAGAGTATTTAGGTCAATCCACAACACCTTTGAGATCTTAACAAAGTGATCAACTTGCTTACAACACCTTTGAGATATTAACAAAATGATCGACTTGCTTGTACCATTCAGCAGGTTTTTCATTCAACCTACGGAAATCATTTGTAAATACAGCAAGGTCACCTCTGCTCAATAGAACATATACATTACCTCCCATAGTGGATATGCATCAACTCCTGGTGTTCCCCCTAATGGAGGTGGTATTTCCATTATCACCTTCTTTGCACTCTTATTTGACCACCTTTCTTCCTACTTATCCAGCATGCTCCAAGCCCGTATTTCTATAACCAACTCTTGGATATGTGATTTCAGTCCCGTCACTTTCTTTTCCTCCAGCTCCTGGTCACTGTAGTTAAGCCTATGATTTCCTTGTAACATTTCTGTTTGAGACAGGTCTAGTCTGTACCTCTGAGCTAGTTCTGATAACTTCTCATGTGTTCGTCTAGCTTTGGGGGTCAATTGTTCGGTATAAACAACAGGACATCTGGCTCATAGGACTCTATTCTTTCCAAAGGTAAGTTTACACTGAGGATCTCATCTACCTCAGCCTTCAACCTCACCACATCTTGTATTTTCGCCTTTACTACAGCCTTAATGGTTCCTTGACTACATGTACAACTCTGACCTTCCTTGCTGTTATTGTGATCTCTCAACTAAGTCTCTAAGTCTACAACATTTAAGACATGTTGATTTCCAGCAGCTCCTTGACTCATGCTTGCTTCTGAAGCTGCGCCCATTGGTCCTCTCGCTGGTGTTTCCCACACCCTCAGGTCTGAAGTGCTTGCCATAGGTATAGACTGTATAGTACTGGCACCAATGCGTCCTCCTGAAAGATCAGCAGTAGCTGGTAAAGGGGTACTAGATTCCACAAGCACTAGAGATGGACGACTTCCACTCATGTTCGCTGACCTTCCCAATCAAGTTCCTTCCACCTGAACGGACTTTCGTTTACTAAGGTTTCCCACTAAGCTTGGGTCATACACAGGAACAACAGGACCAATAGAGAACTGTACTGTGAGAGCTTCTTGTAACCATGAAGCAGCATTGACTCAGTTCAGTTCCATACCTCCTAAGGCTGATACTCCTGTCTCCCCATCTCCTACGGATATCCTTCCGGAAACTCCTGCACTAGGACCTGTTTGAGGTGGGGTTTGCTTCCTAAGATTTCTGCACTTCCTGAATCTTGCCCCTGCCACCTGTTTTAAGGTGGAGGACGCTCAGATAGAAACCCATCCAACAAACTGTTGTCAGAATCAGTCCCATTCTTTCCATTTTCCCTTCTATTCCTGTTCAGAGACTCTCTCCTGCAAGCATTGGGTACAACCTTTCTCCCTCAATGATAACACTCTCCATCTCTTAAGCTGTGCTTGCCACTGTTGATCTTGACATGCCCTCAAAGCCTTCTTCAGCTTCCATTGATATATCTCCCTCTTTTTGAAATGTAAATGTAAATGCCAGCATTTGTGAAGGGCACAGCTACCGCCAATGGAGGTGTCCCGGCGCTGGGGGCCATCGGGAAGATTAAGCAAGCCATTGCCCAGAGTCACATGGTGCTGGATTAACCTGCTGCCGGAGCCGAGGATCGAACCGCAAACCCTGTATTCTGGAGTTAGGCCCCCTGGCCGCTTCACCATACCTCTTCCACTTTAGCATGTGCTGCACATATCCATGTGTCTAACGCCTCAAACTGTGTTGGTTTAGGCAATGGTCGAAGCCAGGTCCAGCCCAGACATAATGTTTCTGATGGAAACATTGCTCACCGAGGCCTCAAACCCCACCATTCCTACCACCATCCCCTCCGGCTCTTTCTTAGGGATGATTGTGCTGTCGGCAAGGGTGGTGGAGTAGCAATCATTTAAAAAAAGGATATTTTCTGCAACATTGTCTCTATGGGGAGTTGGATGGGGCAGAATGTTTAGGTTTTCAATGTGCATTGTCAGTATACCAATACCTGGCCGGAGCCTTAATATATAGCCCCCAGGGTCAGCAGGGAATTTCCTTAAATCCATCAATGAGGCAATCTCACCCAAGGTTCTTAAGTATAAGCACGTCCTGGTATTGGGAGACTTTAACATTCATTTGGATAAACCCTCGGTGCCCGAGGCCATTTCATTGACCAAGTCCCTTGCCATTTTCAACCTGTCCCCTTAGGTATTTTATCCCACCCCTGATAAGGGTCATACACTTGACCAGACTTCCTCTAACTCAGAACTCCAAATAGACTTTACCTCACCTTTAGTATGGTCAAATCATTACCTTATATGTTTTAAGGTGTGTAGGACGGTAAGGTGTCCTCAATTTCTTGGGAAGCAGAGGGCAAATACCTCAAGACCCCTCCATCAAATAACTTCAGCAGCTCTGAGCGAGGCACTACAACATCAACCACTTTCATTAAATGGCAATCCTGAGGGTGTTGCTCTCTGCTTTGAGAACTGGTTGCAGCAACGTACCCAGTGCTTGCTCCTATGTCCACCTGCTTTTCCAAAGCAGGTAGAATTTCTGCCCCATGGTTCAATGAAGCTCTTAGGTAGCGTAAAAGTTTCTGTAAATGCCTGGAAAGAGTATGGTATACAAATTGTAATTCAAAAATGTATAAACAGGCCTTAAAAGATCCACCACATAAAGATTTATGAGGCCCCCCAAAAAATGTTCATGTAAAATTGAGTCATCTGGTAACAAGAGCAAGGAAACCTTTTAAATTGTGAAAGATTTCTCTTCCTGCGGTTGGCCCCCAGGCCTTTAACACCCACTATGGAATGGACTAGCCAACTTGCTTCCTTTTTCCATGACAAGATCAGAATCTTCCAAGACTTGTTCACTGAGAACCTCCCGTTGGAGGACAGGAACTCCGAATTCTTAACAACTGTAGACCCTGTGGAGGTCCCACGTTAACACAGTTTTCCCCTCTGCAAATGGAGACTTCCTTAAAGATCATGAAAGACCTTAAGCCAGGCTCTCCCCCGGACCCGTGCCCAGCAAAATTGTTGGCCTAAGTGGATGAGGCCAAATCCAGCTGCTAATTTTGTCCTTAATTCCTCACTGAGGAATGGCCATGTTCCTAGCAGATGCAAAAATGCTAGAATTCTGCCATTGCTAAAAAGAGCCCTCAGCTGATCCCTTGGTACCATCCAACTATAGACCTAATTCACTGCTCCAGTTTTTTTCCAAGGCTCTAGAGAAATATTCTAATTATGTCATTACAGATTATGTGGAAAAAAATAATCTCCTTCACCAGAGCCAGTCTGGTTTTAGATCTAATTTCAGCACATAAACGGCTCTGCTCGAAATTTCAGAGACCATCAAGGAGAAGTTGGATAAAGGGGGTAAAGCAGAACTGATTTTGTTGGACCTCGACACGTGCCACATGACTGACTCCTTCACAGATTGAAGGAGTGAGGCCTGGGAGGCATGGTTCTAAAGTGGTTCTCCTCCTTTTTGGAAGATAGATCCCAAGAGGACTGGTCTCATCCTTTTTCCAAACCCATTCCTTCTATGAAGGTGGGTGTCACTCATGGCTCAATTTTGAGCCCGACATTTAAATGTCTCCCCTTACTTCCCTGGCAGAAGCTTGCGGTGCAACAATAATTTCTTATGCTGACGACACGCAGCTTCTGTTCACCTGTGACAAAGGTGAGGACTTTCCATTGTCAATGTCTGACTCGGGTTTTCGCATGGCTCAAAGAGAACTAGCTCAAATGCAACCCAGAGAAATCAGAAATAATTGTCTTTAGCTCTTCAGCTTTGGACAAGTGGAAACAAAGGTGACCATCAGTCATGTTGCCTCCTCTCGCCTTGGTTAGTATGGTTAAGAACCTGGGTTCAACCTGGATGATACTCTGTCCATGAAACCCCAAATCCAGTCAGTTGCAGGATCTTGTTTCGGCTTCCTGTGGATGATCAAGAAGTTCCTTCCCCTCCTGCCTCTTGCCCACAGGAAGACCATTGTTCAAACTCTTATTGTCTGAAGGCTGGACTATGCCAATGTCCTATATCTAGACCTCCTGGAGTACCCATGGAATAGATTAAAGGTGGTCCAGAATAATGCCGCTAGGACGGTCCTCCTGCTTAAACCTACGACTCAGATCTCTCCTCACCTGAAAGCTTTAAACAGGCTCCCCATGAGGAAAATAATTTGCTTTAAAGCCTTGGTTTTGGCCTTTAAGGTACTACAGGGCACGGGTGCACACTATCTCAGAAGGAGAGTCACACATTATGCCCCCCGCAGAACCTTGAATTCATCCTCACTGTATCTGGTGGCTGTCCCTATGTTTTCCTGCACTGGTATAGGAGGTCACTCTTTCCAAGTGCAGGTCGTCTGAGTCTAGAACCTCCTGCCAACGACACTCTGACAGGTTACTGACCTACTTACCTTTAGGAAGTTGCTTAAAACCTAGCTCTTCCAACATCTACCTTACGTTTTCCTTCCCTCCAGGGACAGCAGCAGTCTAGTTTTGAGGTTCTCTAGCGCCGGGACACTCTGCTTGATTTGCTTTGCGCTTTATAAATACTCCTCATATCATATCAAATCAAACTGAAATGAACCAAAGCGTGGGAAGACCAACCTCTTTTTCAGTGATTTTATGCCAATGCTGAAGCAAAATTAGAGTGTGGAGCCCTACTTTTGTTGCCATATAATGTGCTGGAGCATCCTCTGGTGGAATCTCTTTGCCCACTTGAGTAAAAACCCATTGGTATAGTTAGTAGGAGGTCTGAAATTAAGTTGTTTGGATATGATGGAGGATGTATTTATTGATTTATTCATTTTAGGACATGTTCATTTTTAACATCGTCATGAGTTAAGTTTACCTTTATTTATAATTGACTCAGGCATATTGAATGTAATTTATGTTTTTCATTTACTGCTGTGCTATACGGGACCGTGGGGTATAATTCGTTCACCTAGCATTTCAAATGTATTTTATGATCATGAGTGGATGTTCTGGTAATGTATACATCATCTGTTTTCTTACAGTTACCCCCGACAAAGGGTATATATTGCCTGAAATGCATTGGGTCCTTAAATTATCTTAATGTCACGCTATGGGGAGGGGTGAACCCCCAGTTGTTGTTCATGAAAGGCCTGCATAGGCATTCATTGAATTTGGTACAGAAATTTGTATGACCATTAGAAAAGAAATGACTACGTATTGAGTCTTAAAATGATTTGGATTAAAATAAAAACTTTGGAATTCAACTAAATGAGAAGTGTTCTTTTGGCAGTGCACCCTGTGTTGGAACCTGACGAGGTTCCATTATCACTGAGATTTCTTGTGTGTATGAATGAAACACACCGTGAGAGTGCACACCGCGATCAAGTGAAAAACTTTAAAACATCTGGGGATTTTGGGATGCATTCTACAACCTTTGCAACTTTCTAAAAGTGCCTTTTCTAAAACAGTAATGTGAAATCCAACTTCAACAGTAAGGAGGATTTTTCAAGACCATTCCACACATATGAAACATGAAAAATCTAATCCTCTCTGACAAGGATTTACAGCTTAAAAGTGTATTAAGGAATTCTCAATGCTAATCTATGAGAGGAGAAGGCCTCACAGTAGTGAAAAACGAAGCAGGTTATTTGTCAGTAATAGGGCATGCAAAACATAAAAGTACATTCCCTACATTTTAGTTGCTTAGCACCCTGCCATTTGGGTTACCAAGAGCCAACCTTAGGTGTGACTTATATGTAATAAATAGGGGAATTTAAGGCTTGGCAAATCATTTGAAATGCCAAGTCGAAGTAGCAGTAAACTGCACACACAGGCCCTGCAATGGCAATCCTGAGGCAGGTTTGAAAGACTAATTGTGTGGGTGGCACAATCAGTGCTGCAGGCCCACTTGTAGTATTTAATTTGCATGCCCTGGGTATATGGTATACCATTGTATAAGGGACTTACAGGTAGAGTACATATGCCAAACAGGTGTAAGGCAAATAAAGGGAGAGAGCATATGCACTTTAGCACTGACTAGCAGTGGTAAAGTGCCCAGAGTCCCAATACCAGCATAACCGAGTACATAAAAATGCAGGGAAGCACGAAATAAATTGGGGAAGACCACCCTAATGCTGTCAGGTCTAACAAGAAGTTTTTCATGTTTCATATTTTCAGAATGGCAATGATAAATCATCCTCAATGGTGAAGTTGAATTTAACATTACTATTTTAGCAATGCCACTTTTAGAAAGTCGACATTTCTCAGCACTTACAGCTTTATGTGCCTTTCAGCCTGTCTCCTATATACATCTAGGGTGGTTGACAGCTACACTTTGTGCATTCCCTCTAGACAGCCTACTTTGTGCATTCCCTCTAGACAGCCACAACATTTGAAGGATAGGTGTGTCTGAGAACCCATCTACATACATCTGCTTTCCGATGGCCTTGCCTAGGCAGGATGGAAGGTAGGGACTAACATTTCACTTGAATAAGCAGTGTCCTGTCCCTCCACAATGGACTGATTACCACCACAGATAGACTGGTAGCAGGACTGGGTTGAAAGGGATATTTGTGCACTTCAGAGAGCTGCTCTGAAGTCACCCCTCACATCAAAGGCACTTTGGGTGTAAGTAGTGGTTCTCCGTCCCCTAAAATCAGATACTACTAGACTTGTAATGTAAGCTCTGCCGGAAAAACGTCTGTGGTGCTTAAAGAACTCAACTTTACTGCTGATCTGAAAGGTCTGCTTTTCTGTTTGTTGTCCTGCTGGCTGCTGCTCTCTGACTCTTTTTAAGGAGAGCTGGACTCTGCCTTCACTCTATGTGATCTCCAAGGGCTTATTGGCTTGCCTCCTGTTGCTTGAGACTCAGGGATAGCAATGTCTCTACCCCTTCTCCTATGCCTGGCTCACTGGAAGTGGTCCAGATACTTGCAACACAGATTTCAATGCATCTTCTGTCTGTGTGTAGAAGAACTGGTGCATCAACCTGATTGCGGTAGTAAAAATCAGTGCATCGCCTCTGAACCAGCACTTTGCGTTGTATAGTCCGTCGCCACCGCTGCAGCTTGGAGAGATCGAAGCATCCCCTCACCTCATGGCAGAATCCGGCATATCGCTTAACGCCTCTTGACTCCAGCACCCGTTTTCAGAACGGACGTATCACCTTTACTGCGTGGAGAAGACCGACGCATCCTGCACTTGTGAGCCATGACATTGACGCATCTTGCTGTTTGCGACCAGGAAAGGAACTTTGTTCACCAGGGCCTGCGTGGGTCCTATGACTGGCCTACACTGCAACTGCATAAACTTTGACTTAGTCCCGGTCCAGCATGATCTAAATTAACCTTTATAGCGCTATTTACTTCTGAGTGGTTTATTGCATTTATTTCTTCAAAATTCAATCTCTGAACTTCTATTCATTGGCTTTTTGTCATTTTTGTCTTTTTTTATTCAGAATATAATCTATTGTTTAAACTTGAATGGAATCTTTTTGTGGTGTATTCATTGTGTTACTGTTTGAGTGTGTTGCACAAATACTTCACAGATTGCCTATTTAGATAAGCCTGACTGCTCTCTGCCAAGTTACCAGAGGGTGAAAACGTTATCTTTTAGTGTGTATCAAGCTTACCTTGATTAGAGAGGTGGGTTCTGTCTGGCCTTGCTGCATACCTCAGCCAACTAGGAATCCCAATTTCTAACACAGAGCATGCTTCATTGATCGTATGTGCCTGGAGGCTGCAGATATGTTTTCTTTAACTGTAAACCCATCAAATTAAAGCAGTGACTCGAACAGGGAAGTATCCAGGATTACCAGTTCAAGAATCTGAGAAGGAACCAGCTCTAGCAATAGAAAAAAACTGGAAATATTCATGACATAGTAACCTTCAAGTATGAAAAACGTGAGCGAGTGGAAATGAACTTGAAATGTTTGGCTCTCTAGTAACTAAAATGAAAGACGGATTAAAATGTTCTCCCTACGGGTTAAATTTAGTTTCTGAAAATAGCTCTCGCGTAAATCAACACGATTTGGATTATGCTGCGTCATTCACTGCATCTGTGAAAGGGCTGCGATGCAATGCAGGCACGCGGCCAGACTGCAGTCAGGGCTTCCATTTGCGCATGAAGGTAATAACTGAACCAAAGGAAAGATGTATTTCTCTATGGTTGTAAGGTCTGTAGAGGGAGCTCTGAAATCATCCCTTCCCTTGCGATTCGCGTACAGTGCAAGAGGAAGAATAATCGGCGGTAGTTAATCATGGATTTCCTAATAGTCTTATCTTTCTTCATCAGCTGAAAAGAGCAATGACACCTTCCGGCCTGTCAAAGGGTTCCTGCCGCGGTGCTGCCTGTTGACTGATCGCGTTCCTTCCCCAGTGTCTTTTATTCTGCTGTGCTGTTTTTTGTTGTACTGTACATCAGGAGTAAATAGTACACATGATGCAAATCCAAGCCTTGCATGCACGTTCATTTTTCATACACGGACACAGCGAGCACTAAAGCAGCGTGGGCAAAACTGCACAATAAAGCTCTTTGCAAGCTCATTAAAGACCATTCATCTCTTTTAGAGCAGATGACAGGCAACAATACCAAGCATTTGCTATTCTTGCAAAAACACAGCACCTGTGCCCTTGTCTCATCACATCATAAATGCCAACTTGCCCCTGTCAGGTGTGACACCTTCGAGAAGCCCTGGCTTTATACCCAACTGAACTTTGCAAGATACCATTGTTCATCCCATATTTATAACATTGAAAAGGAAACTACAAGTCCCATAATGCTATCTGCAGTCGTCTAAAACTCATGGGTTGGCTTCAGGTGTGCATTTGACATTTTGCTGGCTTGGCAATTATGCTATATAGACTGGTTACAACTGGGCCAGGCTATTTTACAGATGACACATTCTCACCGTTAGAGCAGTGACTGACATACATCTATAAACTGTCCATAAAGGCCCATTTCAAATGGCAAACGTTTTAAGGAATAATGTAGCAAGCCATTTCTATGTGTCAGTCTAATGTTGTATTCACAAGAGAAGCACGTTAGACATGTAGACATTTAGGTCTGTAGCACAGAGCGCATCTTAATGGAAATCACCTGAATGACGCTGTCGGATGCCTGCATGTAAGCTCTGCGCATGCCCTGGGGCCCGGGGGCCACCCTGTGATTTAGCTCCGATAAAGGCCCGGCTCTGTCTGAGTTATTACTGGCACAGCAGTGGTATTGTACCATGCGCAGTTTTTACCTGGTAATGAAAGGAGGCTAGTTTGCAGTCAATAACAGCCTCCAACTTAATCACGGTGTCAGGAAAGCAGATAGCTCAGCAGGAAAGTAATAGGATTCATAGGACGGCAATAACCTCTTCCGCCACATGCAATGAAGAAAGGAAGGGACTGCCGTCGATACGTCTTAAAAGCGTAGGTCATTCTCTGTCACTGGAGAGGTAAAGGTGCTTTCAGCCTGAGCAAGGAGCTGAGTAACTCATTCCCGACATCCTCAAGCAGTCATTCAGAACCGCAGTTACACTTGTGATCACTGCAAAACATGCCCAAACTTCTGCGGAACAGAGAAGCAAAGCAACGCTCTGGGTGTTTTTTATCAGTTGTTTTAAAATGTAACAATGTGCATGTTTACGAGCTAATAAACAATGCAACACAATTCATTACTGATTCATTTCCAGTTACAAAAATATACAGCGAATTTAGTGACAGCAGTAAACAATCGTTATTGTGTTTGTTATCTTTCTGTGCCAACCATGGCAAATGTATTAGCTTGTGTGCAGCAGAAAATATAAAAACAGCATCAAAGTCAATACATTATTAAGAAGTACTATGTCCAATATGCCAACGCCTGTTCACTATAAAAACCAGCTTCATAAAACCCTAATTAAAAATGCACAGCTTCCGATACACAT
Source organism: Lissotriton vulgaris (assembly GCF_964263255.1). Lineage (NCBI taxonomy): Eukaryota > Metazoa > Chordata > Amphibia > Caudata > Salamandridae > Lissotriton > Lissotriton vulgaris. The sequence continues at coordinate 1,914,625,080 of NC_141687.1, read as the reverse complement.
ATAAACTGGTACTACAGTAACACACAATAATAACTATGCACTGAATACAAAAGCTGAGGCAAAAATACATTCAATTTAGCAGCTTGAACCTGTAACATTATTAAGGGTATTGTTAATTAGACAAAATGACAAAGTCACTTGCAAGTATAAAAAAAAACGAATGCTGACATCACTGCAGGCATTAGAAGCAAATTAATCAAGCATTTGCAATGCAATAGGGCTCACATTTATTCAAGTTTGAGCTATTCATATTTTAAATGACAATGCCTTTTTTGTTGTTTTTGTTTTTAACCACATGGCTGCTAGGCGTTTTCCCGTCCTGCGCTGAGATATGGATGATGCCATTATTCATGACGAGCTGGCCTTGTCATCCGCGCACGGCAGGTAAGCGCCATGACGAGCCCAGCTCGTCATTAGCTTCGAAGGGGTTAAAACGTAAATAAAAGGCATTGTAACTCCCTGTATTTGGGCACTAACAAGGCCAGTATTAAACGCTTGCAGAGAGTTCAGAACACTGCAGCACGCCTTCTGGTGGCCTTACCTAGATCCTGCTCGGTGGCACATGTGCTCCCTAAGCTCCTTTGGCTACCCATTGAGAAACGCATCCAGTTTAAGGTGCTGTGTATCTCACATAAGATTCTGACGCATCAAGCCCCAGGTGGGTTTCCTTGCCTGCTGACACCTTATGTGCCTGGGCGAGCATTGAGATCTGCCGACCTTGGGCTTGAATGTGCTCCGCGTGTTCAGAGAGCAAGGGCAGGGGGCCGTTCTTTCCGCTTTTTAGTGGCAAAACTTTGGAACTCGCTCCCAGCACACATTAGAGCTATTTCCAATCTTTTGAGGTTCCGTAAAACTATAAAAACGTGGTTCTTTCCTCTCTCTGATGTTTAGTTTGTAGGCTGCCCTCTCTCGCTCTATCTCTCGGGTCTCTGGTTGCGCTGGGACGCCTCGTTGCTGAGGTAGACATTCGCATTACAAATCCCAAATAAATAAATAAATAAATTTACAATGCCAATAGCTTAAACTCGTGTAAATGCGAGACCTATTGCATTGTAAATGCTTGTTTACACTGGCGTCTGGGTTCTACAGATGCATTGGCACTGAAGTATTTCTTTCATGTTCTTGCTCCTGGTGGTTCTTGCCAGGTTGCCCCGCTGTCGGCGACTGCACGTGACTTAAACGTTCATCAGCCCGGAACAATGCCTGATACGAAACGTCCGCAGTAGTACCGAGGTCAGCATACATGGGATTTCACTGTTATAGAGTTGAGTAGTCAAAACAGCCATATTGAGGTTTGTTCATGAGATTGTGCCGGTCTTTTGCCATTTCTGACTTTATTTTTATTGTAACTAATACATCAATTTGAAACAATGCCTCAAAAAGAAACCCGTTTGTCACCATGTTATTTGAAACGAGAATACAATGTTTTAACCATTTACAAGGCAACAATTCAAGGGCAGAGGTAGGCACAAGCGCACACGTGAGGGGCTGCAAAATTAATTAAGTAAAGAAGGTTAGCTGCGAAAGTGAAAGTGAACTGCACTGAAAATAACAAAAAAAATTAAACAAAATTGTGCTGAGAGCCAAGATAAAGCAGACCGTGTAACACCACCAGCCAAATTAAGCACTGAGGCAAACCACTCCTCCACTGCACTGCTCGCAGAGCAGTCCGCCCGCCCGCCCGCCAAGGAAACATAAAATGATAATAACCTCCAGTTATTATCATTCATGTATTTGCATCTAGCACTGCTTGAAAGCAGTGGGGCCACTGAGGAGGTACTACATGAGAAATATCTCTACTAGTGGGAGAGAGCTCTTATGAATTTCAAAAGTTCTTTCATAAACCTACCAGCGTGTATATTGATAAGGAAATCACCTGTTCTTCTCAACAATACATTCGCTGAAAATGATCAGAAAAATTGAGGAAGCTTCCTGCCCTCACATTCCAAAGAGAGCAGGTGCTGTATGTAAAAGGAAATGCTGTAATGGAAACTGAAAGATGTGGGTGACAGATGACGTCCCCAGTGGTGAGTGGCACAAGGGGGACCCGAGGGGAGCTGAGCGCGAGCCAGTCTCCCCCTGGGTTGGTTCGCAGGGTTAGAACAGCCACCAGGTGCTTTAGGCTAATTAGGTAGTCAGTGGGCGCGAGGAGTACTTTATTTATAGAGGCCCGGCGGGGGCAGGAATTTCATTGTGCCTGAGGGTGACGGGAGGAAAGGGCATTTCTATTTTGTCCCACCCACCCTCCCCCTTCACTATTTTCTATTTTTTAGGTTTTCCCTTTAGCAGTCTTCAGTTAACAACAGGGTAGTCCAAATTTTTCTGCCACGATAAGACAGGTTCAGGTTATTTAGGTAGAAGTGGTAGGTGGAATTTTCTGGGGGGGTGGGTAGTCTTGAGAATATTTTTCCATCCTTCAAGGGGGGAGGTGGGGTATACAGATCAAGGGAAAAGGATAAGGAAATGAGGGGGATCTCTCAACAGGTGTCAGTTCTTCTGGGTTTGCTTGGGTCAACACATTTTTGGGGGTTATGTTTTGAAAATTTGTCAAGATGAGTTTGGGGATTTATTTATTATTTATCTGTAAGATGTTTTGAGAAATATATTATGCACCTGTCTTAATAAAGTGGCCTTTTTTGCTAATAAAGAAGTTGTGGATCGTGAATTATTGTGTGAAGCAATAGAGAGCTCCTCAGGCATGTGTATTATTAGTCTGCGTGCAAGGCCTATGAAGTTAAGTTAGGGCCTCAGACCCCTTTGCATTACAGTGTAGACAAAGCTTCACCTGAAGAAAAGACACCTCCCTCAAACCTGGCACTGAACATGACGAGATTTATTTCGACTAAGCACGTTGTGCAAGGGCAAAATGTATTCACTCACTCTGGGGAGAGCCAGTGGCTGAAGTGAGCTGACCCACTGGACATTGTTTTAGGTTCTGGTGGGCGTAACCAAACGATGACTGACATATGAATAAACAGACAGATAATGGATGCATGCTAAAATCTGTTCTCTCTCTATATATGCAAATATATAGATATATATTCGAGAGGAATCTTCATGTCGAATATATATAGTGGTTGATATCGCCGCTGCTGGCACCGGTATCATTGGAAGTGGACTGGCTAAGTGTTGCTGTTTTTCACACAAAAAAATAAAAAAAAAAATATATATATATATATATATATATATATATATATATATATATATATATATATTTTGAGCTCAAAAGGGCGGCACAACCAGATACTTTTTAAGAAGCTTTTATTTGCACTTTACAACACTCCACCGATGCGTTTCAGCCTCACGGCTTTTCTCACGGTCAGCAAGTCCTTCTTTCGTTTTCATTTATATACTGCCCCATATTAGCCTTAAAGTGGCATTATGGGATATGTAGTTTATGAAACAATTTAAAAAAATATATAACAGACAGAGGACTGGTGTGTTCCTTTCGTTGATGTATAGTACATTACGTCCAAAGTTCATTTCACTTAGGGCATGTATCATTTCACTATTCTTTACACATGTCAATCTTTTCTCTCTGTTTAGGGTATAGTACCCTTTTTCCATCATTTATCAGCCGGTTAAGTTCATATTTACTCCAGATGTATGTGGAGATCCTCTCCAAAGTTCATGCCTCTAGGATGCTTGGTTCGGAACCGAACAATGAAACGTGATTCCATTTGTCGAAGAAGACGGACAGTGTCCCCTCCTCTTTCTAATTAGGTGAGCATTTTCAATCCATAGAAGCTCATTGCTCGCCAATCCCCATTTTGACAAGTACTTAGAGGTTTTGCTGTGGCGTACAGCATGTTGGAGTTTTTTACAGCACAAATGTGTTCCAATATCCTCTTTTTGAGCATGCATGTGGTGCATCCTATATACTTCATTCCGCACTTACATTCGATGACATATACCACGTTCTTTGATGTACACGTGATATATTGTTTTATAGGCATACTTCTCCCATCCGGTTCCACCACATTTCTCATTCTTTTACCTATTTTGCACGCTTTGCATGAAGTGCAGGGTTTGAAACCTATACTCTGTTCTGTCCACCATTTAGGTTGCTGCTTAGTCTGAAAGTAGCTTTTAACTAGTAGATCTTGAAGTAAGGTATTTTTTCTGTATGTGATGGAAGGATGTTTCCCAGCTATTAAGCCTATACCCGGATCACTGGATATCAGATGCCAATTTTTTTTCATTTTTTTGGCAATTATTCCACTTTCCTTGCTGTATGTAGTGACCGGATATAGGCTTAATAGCTGGGAAACATCCTTCCATCACATACAGAAAAAAAAAAAATATATATATATATATATATATATATATATATATGTCCACTCGACCACTTGCAAACGAAGTAATCCTAGGACACAACGGGGTAAGTTTCAGGAGCCCTTTATTCACTGCAGTATACAGCATAATGCATTTCGGCGATTTTGCCTTCTTCAGATGCTGGTAACCGCCAGGTGACGCCTTCTCCCTCTTTAGAAACTCCTTGGACGCTCCCATAGGTGGGAGATCAGCTGATCCTGTTGTAGTTCGGGCAGAGGCATTACAATGTCCAACCACCTCTCCCAGCATGCACCAGATGTAGTCCGTGTGGCAGCCGGATCATGTTCGTGTGAGCGCTGTGTGTCCCGCAAAAGAGGGGCCGTGTTGTGGCAGGCGAGCCTGTATTTCATGTGCCCAGGGCTCCCTCTGGTCCCGAACGCATTCGCCTCAAAAATAGAACAAGTCGGACCGTGAAGCGGGAGGGATTCAACCCGCCTCCCCGTGTAGTCACGGTCTACCACTGGCAGCGGCCACTGAGCCTGCTCGTTCCTGGGGCGGTACAGGGAACTATCGATACCTCGATTCCACAACAGTTTGCCAGCAATGTCCCTGGACTCTTGTAAGACGGGTCCTAGTACTGCGTTCCTGGCAGACGCACAAAATATCTCCACTCGACCACTTGCAAACGAAGTAATCCTAGGACACAACGGGGTAAGTTTCAGGAGCCCTTTATTCACTGCAGTATACAGCATAATGCATTTCGGCAATTTTGCCTTCTTCAGATGCTGGTAACCGCCAGGTGACGCCTTCTCCCTCTTTAGAAACTCCTTGGACGCTCCCATAGGTGGGAGATCAGCTGATCCTGTTGTAGTTCGGGCAGAGGCATTACAATGTCCAACCACCTCTCCCAGCATGCACCAGATGTAGTCCGTGTGGCAGCCGGATCATGTTCGTGTGAGCGCTGTGTGTCCCGCAAAAGAGGGGCCGTGTTGTGGCAGGCGAGCCTGTATTTCATGTGCCCAGGGCTCCCTCTGGTCCCGAACGCCTTCGCCTCAAAAATAGAACAAGTCGGACCGTGAAGCGGGAGGGATTCAACCCGCCTCCCCGTGATTATATATATATATATATATATATATATATATATATATATATATATATATATATATATATATATATATATATATAAATTTCAACAATTTATCTGGAAGCCCACTAGGGGGCAATAATTATAAAAGACCGGTGACTATTCAAGTTGCTGTTTGATCTCTGCCCTGAATGCGATGTTACCGGCTCACCTCTGATGAAGGTCGAATGTTGACCGAAATATATTAGGACTTTTGGGCTGGTGGAATTAAAGGAATTTAAAGCGTTGCGGAGTGCTGCTGCCTCTCTAATGAAAGGGAGGTCTGGAATTATATTGTACGGCATGGTTCAGCCGTCAGCGAGCTCCACCATTAAGAGCCCTGAATTTGCCGGAAAAGAACCTTGTTTGCAGCTCGTCAAAGCGTTTAGGGTAAAACGGCGCAGCCGAAAACTGGCTTCAGCATGATTTCTTACTTGACCTGAAAGCGGGACTGTTTAAGACGCAACTCTTCCTGAAATCATAATCAAAAACTGACATCACACTGGAGGATCGGGAAACAGAGGGGCATGAAACTGCAAGCACCAAGATGCATTTCGACAATTTATTTGGAAGCCCACTAGGGGGCAATAGTTATAAAAGACTGGTGGCTATTCCACTTGCTGTTTGATCTCTGCCCTGAATGCGATGTTACCGGCTCACCTCTGATGAAGGTCAAATGTTGACCGAGATATATTAGGACTTTTGGGCTGGTGGAATTAAAGGAATTTAAAACGTCGTTGCGGAATGCTGCTGCCTCTCTAATGAAAGGGAGGTCTGGAGTGACATATATATATATATATATATATTCACTGAAAAAAACATAGGTTTCACACATGTTATAGTTAGGAATTAGCATTTAAAAAACCTTGCAAATTCACTAAAAAAAAACAGGTTTCACACATGTTATAGTTAGCTGGACATTTCACTCATACAAAACCATAGAAAATCCCCCGTTATAGTTAGTTCAGCTAACTATAACTCACGCGCCCGCAATGCACTGCTGATGACGTCACATATTACATCACTCATGACATGGTCAGTGACATCACTCATGACATCACCGATGACATCTTAAATGACATCACTGATGACATCCAGTAAATGGGTGTTTTTCTGAAAATTAGATATGTTTTATATATGTATATCTCAAGGTTGATGGAATAAGAAATGGGTATATAGATGCATGAATGAGTGACTTACTGCTTGTATGTGTTGAAGGAAGCATGTGTGCAGGACTGTATGGGTGGATGAGTGTGTGTGGTGAGTAGCTACATGAGTGTCTATATAGGTTATTATTTGCTTTTTGACTGTATAGGTGGATGAGTGTGTTTATGGGTGTGTTAGTGAATGAATGACTGTCTCAATAGTGTATTTATGAGTTAGTACGTATGTTCTAAACTAGTACATAAGAGTTATGTGTGAGTAACTCTATGGATGAGTGTCGGTGTGTAACAGGATGACCAGGATGTATCAGTGTATGAGTACAAAGGATGAGTGAGTACATGTATGAGTGACTGTATAGGACTGTTGATGAAGTAGTGGATGTGTGTATAGATCTTGGAATTACTAAATAGGTGTGTTATAAGTGGCATTGTTTTGTCCATTGTTTTGAAAATGTTAGTTTCTATTTTTGAATGTGTGTATCAAAGGTTATATTAGGGTGAGAGGAGGTCTGCCACTCTTTCACAAGGTCTGAGCAGGTTTTCAGCCCGGCTTGCTTGAATCCAGTGGTGTGAAGTGCATGGGACTCACGGCTGGAATGCCAGAAACCGGTCCTCAGAAGCTTGTTTCTGGTCCAGGGAAGGCATGGCTTGACAGTTCGGGCTGGACTGTTCCCATGAGGCACAAGGTCAGACTGATTTGCATATGGCCATGTCTGAACAGGGGTGGTGTGGAGTGCAAATACAACGATGGATTTAGGCCCAGATCTCTGTACTGGGGTGAATGTATGACATTGTTCTGCATTCTGTCCATCAACAGTGGTTTTTGCATTTGTCACCCTGAGTGGAATGGGTATGCTCAGACGTGAGTCTCATGCTCTCCACATCACTGGATTCAAGCAAGCCGGGCTGAAGACGGCTGGAATGCCAGAAACCGGTCCTCTGAAGCTTGTTTCCCGTCCAGGGAAGGCATGGCTTGGCAGTTCAGGCTGGACTGTTCCCATGCGGCGCAGAGTCAGACTGATTTGCATATGGCCATGTCTGAACTGGGGTGGTGTGGAGTGCAAAAAAACGATGGATTTAGGCCCAGATCTCTGTACTGGGGTGAATGTATGACATTGTTCTGCATTCTGTCCATCAACTGTGGTTTTTGCACAAGGATGATGTCATCAGTGATGTCATTTGAGATGTCATCTGTGATGTCATGAGTGATGTCACTGACCATGTCATGAGTGATGTAATATGTGACGTCATCAGCAGTGCATTGCGGGCGCGCAAGTTATAGTTAGCTGAACTAACTATAACGGGGGAATATCTATGGTTTTGTAGGAGTGAAATGTCCAGCTAACTATAACATGTGTGAAACCTATGGTTTTTTCAGTGAATTTGCAAGGTTTTTTAAATGCTAATTCCTAACTATGACATGTGTGAAACCTATGTTTTTTTAAGTGAATTTCAAAGATTTTTAAAATGCTAATTTCTGCATCAATTATTATACTTTTTATATATTTATTTTTCAACAAACTGCCTATGCATATTGTGATAGATTGACTGTGTGCTGTAATATGCAATGGCTCAGCTATTTTTTTTGATTTGGATAAAGTTGAACAGTATAGTCGACATCTTCAATCAACATATAAACAGTCAAATTTGTTAATAATTTTTTTGTTTTTGTTTTTTTTCAACGTGCGCGCAACGTGCGCCGCACCTCGTGATTTAAAAAAAATATATTTTTTGCCCTTTGGGGTCCTTCAGGGACCCCCTGAGATGGCCTAGAGCAGGGGTCTCCAAACCGGTCCTGGAGGGCCGGATCCATACCAGATTTTTAAAATTACTACATGTATCTCAATGGGGATATCCAAAAAATCTGGCATGGATCTGACCCTCCAGGACCGGTTTGGAGGCCACTGGCCTAGAGGGTTAGAGAGTCTCTACCCTGCCCCCTTTTCACGTTCTCCACTATTGTTTTTGACTCACTTCTGCCTCGAGGGTGCGTGCAACGTGCGCGCACCTCGCTATTTTTTTCTAAAGGAAAACATTTTTTTTTTGCCCTGCGGGGTCCTTCAAGGACCCCATGAGAAGGCCTAGGGGGTCAGGGAGTCTCTACCCTGCCTCCTTTTCACGTTTTTAAAAGCATTTACGAAAATCGGGTAAAACGTCATTCATATGGGACGGTCGCGCAACGTGCGAGCATCCGTGTGCGTACCAGTGCGCACACGTAAAGTCATGTGACTTGAAAACAAAGTCATGTGACTTGAAAACAACACTTTTGATTGCTTTAGAGTAGTTCCTTTTCCAAATCTTCAAAACCCCCACCCACTTCCCTCACAATCTATTTCACTTCTTTGAGAGAAGCATCTTCAGGATTTTTCTACAAGAATTGAAAATGGCAGAGCAACAAGAGGCACTGGAATTTTCATCTGATTCGGATTTGGACGTTGTACCTGAGCAGCCACTTCCAAAAAAAAGCAAAGAATCATTTATTTGGAAATTTTGTAAGTATCCGGAGGGGCAGAAAAAGGTAAATGCCCCGAAAGTGACATGCAAGATCTGTGGAAGTGTACTTTCTAGAGGAGATGCCAGGAAGCATTATTCATTTTCCATTCATACCATGGTTAGGCACGTCATAAATGTGCATCCAGTTAACTTTGCAAGGGCATCTACTCGAGCCCTTGCAGCCAACCCTCCAACTGCTGGCCCCAGCACCTCTTCGGCAGCAGCATCTCCATCAACCACTGCATTGGATATCTGGCCAGTATTCAGCAAAGTACATATACGTTGCAATATGTGCAACGAAATACTCTGTTATGGGGAGCAAAGTGTTAATTTCATTGAGTTAAAGATTACACAACACAAATGCTCCCGCAGTTAATTTTTTTCTTTTATTATTTTTGTTCCGGTTGACCAGTTTTTTGTTACCTGTTTTTTTTTTCTAAAAAACCCTGCAAAAATATAAAATTGTTTGAAAAAAAATTAAAACAGGAAAAAAACAGTTCTTTTCAGAACTAGCTTCACTTCTCCAAGAAGAGCTATATTTCTAATATACTGTGTCATAATTTTTTTGAATGAATGTGTAGTGTATAATTGAATGACTGAAATGAGTGAGTGAAGGGGAGGAAAGGACTGAGCGAATGACTGAGGAAAGGGTAGTCTGGTGAGTGAGGAAAGGGGAGTCAAAGAGTGACAAGGGGACTAAGGGTAGGGGAGTGAGGTAAGGGGAGTGAAAGAGTAAGGGAAGGGCAGTAAGGAAAGGAAAGTGAGAGAGGAAGAGTGAGAAAAGGGGAGCAGGGGACGGAGACAAGGAAGGGGAGTAAGAGACGGAGAGGGAGAAGTAGAGCAGGGTAAAGGGAGTGAAAGTAAGAGAAGTGGAGTGACGGTGACAGAAGGGGTATGAGGATAAGAAAAGTGGGGTATGGGAAGGTGAGAGATGGGGAGTGAGGGAGAGAGAAGTGCAGTGAAGGGATGGAGGGAGTTAGAAAAGGGAAGTGAGTGAGAGAAGGGGAGTAAGAAATGGAGTGAGAGAAGGAGAGCGATGGGGAGTGAGGAAAAGGGAGCGGGAAAGCGACATACAGACAAGAGGAAGTGGAGACATTGTTAAACTTGTTATTTAACTGTATTTGTTTTGTCTTTTTTTTGCTTATGCGCGCTACCGGGCGCGCACCTTTAAAAAAAAAATAATAATTCCACCAGGGACCCCCTCAGAAGGCCTAGGGGGGTCAGGGGGTCTACCCTGCCCCCTTTTCACGTTATCCACTTTGGTTTTTGGCTCTCTTCTGCCTCGGAGACAAAAAATGGCAGCTCAAGGGTGCTTGCACAGTGCGTGCACCTCGCGATTATGTTAAAAAATAAATACATTTGGGGGCCATCGGTGTCCTTCAGGGACCTCCTGAGAAGACCTAGGGGGTCAGGGAGTCTCTACCCCGTCCCCTTATCACGTTTTCCACTTTTTATGGGGGCTCTCTTCTGCCTCGGACACAAAATGTCGCCCAACACTTCCTGATTTCGACCGATTGGAATGTTGACAGACGTCTAACAGCAAATCAGAATTCCGCTTGTGCGCACCCAGTTCGCACACAGGTGTGCACACGGTGCTTGCTAATAGATATATATATTTTTTCTTCTGATTTTCTCAGGAACTACTGGAATGATTTACACCATTTAAGCAAAAGGATGATCTGCGAATCAGACTCTACCATTACGCCAAATGTCTTGTTATTCCGTTCAGCCGTTCGGGCTGTAGCCGTGTCTAATCGTCCTATGGAAATTAATATGGGGAAAACACGTTTTGGGACACCCCTTTTTACTCGCCCCCGCTTGTCAAATCTTCCCAAGACTTTCAGGGAAGAAGTGGAGCGGGCCATCTTCTTTGAGAAATTTGCGAAGATTCAACAACCGGCGCCAAAGTTATTCCCAATAGAATGTTGCATTTTTCCTATGGAAAATAGGTCCTAACTATAACTACCTACTGGCGACTGCCAGTAGGTAATATATATATATATATATATATTTTAATACTCTAGCAACACACCTAAGGCTGTCTCAAAGGCCAGACCTAAAAGAAGCAATAACTAGCGTTTGCAATACAATAGGTCTTGAATTTGCGAGAGTTTAAGCTACTGTCATGGTAAATGACAATGCCTTTTATTTATCTGTTTTGATAACTAACATATAAATAAACGGCATTGTCATTTACAATGCCAACAGCTGAAAGTCTTGTAAACGCAAGACCTATTTCATTTCTAAGAAGAGGCCACCATTGTCCCGGACTGCTTGGAAAGTGAAAGCGAACATAGTACTCTGAAATGTGCAGGCAAGCATTTTGTCCTGCAGTAGAAAAAACTTATTAAAGAATACAGTGCTTACAGACTAAATAAGACATTCTGTGTAACAACAGAAGTAAAAGGGCCAGTACTCATGGGAGGTTCCAAATGAAGGCAAGGCGGTACTAAGGAGGGACTAACAATCCTATTAACGAATCAGAAGCCAGCATTTACAAAGGACAATTACATGAGCCAATGAAAAATATGTGTGGAGAGTGGGCGGAGGTACAACTCCATATTTGAATACGACATGCCTTGCAGAGCAGTGCATGCGCTACCCATGCTTAAACTAAAAACAATCAAGATCTTAGTAATACAACAGGTATATGAGTTTCTTGACGCTAATGAGGACATTTTGTGGCAGGAAGTGCATTGGAAGTAAATTCCCTGTTTTCCATCAGCTATCCAAAAACGACTTGTCATTAAAAGTTGTAGATTTAATGTTCATTATTTCAAGCATGTCTAAACACAAAGAGTAATTTAGAGTCCAATGGAATTCAGAGGATTATGGATTATGACTCTGACTTGAAGTGCCACAAAAGTGCCAACTAAAAGCCAATTTAGTGACAGAAGAGTGGAAGAGATATGATCACAATTTTAAAATCCTGATAGTCACGCAATAGCTGATATGACAAATGGTAAGTGATGTATCATCCTTTCAGTAGCATATCACTGTAGTTGAAAGGCAACTGTGTAAGTGTTGTGACAAATAACATGTGAAGAAGGTGGCCAATATAAGGCAGGATTCTGAGCTATTGAGGCTGGGATTTGATAGTAGAAAGGATGAAGGTGTTGGAGGTATTTTCTGATTAATAAATACTTTGTGGTAACATTGTAAGCAATTTTGCACTAATGTGAATATAATGCATTTTGTAAAACTGTTTTTTCCTGTGCTTGACTGAACTAAGACCGAACTGGGCCTAACCTCCACCTTGAATGTAAATGCAACCATAAAATGTACATATTTTCCTTTCTCTTCACAGCACACATAGCAAAATGTGACCTATTAAATGCTCTGTGTTGGTGTGCTGTCCTCAAACAACCCTGCACAAACCCTTTTCACAACAATTAAAGGCTTTTTCTGCCTATGCTGCTGTTGACCTATTCATAAAGTGAGACTGTCATTGATTTGTTTTGACATTAGGTCAGAAGGGGTTATATTAATAATCATTTAGGGAAGGTATCGTAACTGGTGCTATGTAAAGCGCTCTGATACCAGATACCTTCGGGTCAAGTTCGCACTATATAAAACTCGGTTAAAAAAAAAGGGGACGATGTTAGATGATCCTGCATTATATATTTTGCATTCTGATTTGTCAATTCAATCAATTTATGCTGACAATGTACTTTTCACTGTGCATTTTGTTATACCGGGGCTCCTTTTTAGGAGGTGAGCCAAGTCTAATTTGTCCCGATTTAGAGAGTGGACCCTGGTCAACCTGTCTTATGAGCAGAACTGAGAAAGTAGCATTTGTAAAGAAATTAAAGTAGCATTTGTAAAGCGCATGCTCACCCGTAGGCATCCCAGAGCTACATGTCAGAATCTTTGCTGCCTCTGACTGAGCCTTATTCTAACTTTCAATATTATATTACCTTGCATTTGACTATTATTTTGCCTTCTGTATCGCACTTTAAAATGTATTACATTATACTTCATGGTTTCTAACTTTCCAGATCTTGAGAAGTCTTGAGTCTCATGACTTACAATCTTTTTCTTATTTCCTGATGATTTTGATTACCTCATCTAGTCTTGAGAATAGGATTTCTCCCGATCCTAGGAAGACGCTTTATGAATTATCTATCAGATTATGAAAGATAGCTTCACCACCAATTAATATATTTATCAGTAAAAAAAATGCAGGCACTACAATACATACCCATGTAACCAGCCAGCTCTAAGTATGTTTTACAGTGGCATGGTCCAAGAAGTAAAAAACAGAGCTTAGCATGACCTCCACATGTCCTATATCTCAGATTGTTAATCATGGAAAAAACACCAGTTATAAAAATGTTCAAATCATCATACTCACTAGAATGCCTTACAATAATGACCCAATGTTAGATCATTGGGTCTCTAGTTGGCAATGGTATTCACCTTTGTCCAAATAGGGACCCTTACTTCAGGATAAGGGGATTATAGTCCTAATTAACCCCTGCTCACCCCCTTGGTAGCTTGGCATGAGCAGACAGGCTTATCTCAGAGGCAGTGTGTTAAGCATTTGTGAATATACACAGTAATAGAGTGAAAACACTACAGATGGACACAACACAGGTTTTATAAAAATAAGTATTCTTTATATAGACTTAAACACAAGACCACAAACTTCAAAAATCCGCAATACTACACTTAAGATTGCTTTAGGAATGATAAAAGTTACTTAGTTCAAGTTGATGATAAATGCAACAAAGTTCCTTAACAAAGTACTTAGATGCGTAACGCAAAGTAAACAAATGGCTCGCAAAAGGGGAGACGCGTCAGTTCCGTGATCCGAGGGAGATGGTGCGTCGTGCCTCAATGCTTGCGCAGAGTAGGGGATGCCTCGTGATTCTTAGTGGTGTGGAGGTGATGCGTAGATTCTCGGTCTGTGGGCCCGTTGCGGTGGGCAAGATGGCGCCTTGATGCAATGCGATGATCCGGTTGCGATGCGAGAAGATAGCGCCCTTGATGTGACAATGCGATGACGATGCATAGATGCCCTGGCAGCCTTGCGAGGACTCTATACTTTAAAGCCGCGACAGGCCCTGCAACACGCTACTCCGGTGATGCGATGGCAACTCTCTCAATGGCGTCAACCTTCTCCGGTGATGCGACAGTAGGCAGCTGCGATGAACACACGTTTCCAGGGAGATGCGGCGAAGGCTCGCTTCTCCGGCGATGCGACAATTTTCAGCTGCAGCGGCGACACGCTTCCTCTCGATGCGTTGCGCTTCCAGCTCCCAATGGCACACAAATGTCTTGGAGTTGAGAATTCCCAGCAAGGAAATTCAGAGGGGAGCTGGAGATGAAGGGCTAGATGTAGGTAAATAGTATTTACAGATTTGTAAATACCGAATGTTACCGCTAAATGCTATGTAGCTAAAAATTTGGTAAAAATTATCGAATCATTAAGATTCAGTATTTACCGAATCAGTATTTACCGATTCGGTAATTGCCATTCATTCCTATGGGCCCGGAGGCCCATAGGAATGTATGGCCATTACCGAATCGGTAAATACCGATTCGGTAAAAGGGGGAAAACATTGAAGGGTGGCAGGGTGTCACTTTGACACCCTGTTGCACCCCTCAATTGTTTATGGGTGCACATGTTGCAGACATACATGCCCTAAGGCCATGTATGTCTGCAACATGGCACTGAAGCAATTTGCATTAAATTGCTTTTTGGGGCGTTTTCGTTTTTTACCACCAACTTTAATGTTGGCGATAAATAACGAATCCTAACATGGGATAAGCACTCATTTAAGTGCTCCCTACATTAGGAATTCGGTAATTTACCAAATCAGTATTTAAGAAATCGGTAATTTACAGATTCCTTAAATTACCGATTTGGTACTTTACTGATTCCTTAAATTACTGATTCGGTAAATTACCGAATCCTTAATTTCGGCTCCCAAAATAAGAAAAGCCTATTACCGGTTGGTAACGGCCGAAATTCGTTAATTTCGGCCGTTACCGACTGGTAATGGACCACCTGCATCTGGCCCGAAGTCTTTTATCCCTCAGACTTCAGCAGGAGGCAAGCACAGTTCAAGCGCTTGGAGAATATTCTGAAGATGATAAAAGTCCTTAAAAGGTTGCTTCTCCTTTCCTTGCCAATGAAGCAACCACTGAAGGCCAACCCAAAAAACAGCACACTGGCAGAGGGGCAGTCAAACTCCTGCAGCTTCATTGATTCTTATTTATTTATTTATTTATTTATAGAGTTTTGTATAGCGCGGACAAGACCCGTGGGTATCAGAGCGCTTAACAAGGAAAGAAATTACATATAGACATTATAATAGCATTAATAATAACAAATAGATATGAGGTAGAAGGCAATGTACTGTAAGGACGTGATTGGATATATATATTCCTATTGTCTGTGCAATTAGCATTAGATGTCGAGTAAGGCTTGGCCCGGGTCAAGGTAGCAAACCCAGCTCGGTGAGGTAGGGTTATAAGGCATTCCAGTGCATATCAAGGATAATATGGATAAATAAATACAGTGAGGTAGCGGTTATATAGTTTGTCTGTGAGATATAGTTATAAGTTCATAGGTATATGAGGTAGCAGTAATGTGTCTAGCCTCAGCTTGAACACGGCAACAGTCAATTATCAGATATTGATCTTCCAATTTTCATGAAGAGGACAACCCTCTGTTAGCGTAAGTGATCGTCCCAGTAATCGTAATTTTTCTATGTAGGGTATTTACTCATCAAGTGGCTCTTCAGTTCTCGTTTGAATGTTACTGTATTTTGAATCTTCCTGATGTTTGGAGGGAGTGAGTTCCAGATTCTGGGGGCGGCTCCGGAGAATGCTCGGTTGTAGGTCTTTATCTTGTGGAAAAAGGCTGGTCGTAATAGTAACTCATTTGCGCTTCTGGTTGTTCTGTTATCCCCTGATAGCTTAAGTTTCTTAGCTAGGTATCTAGGCATGTTGTAGTGAACCGCTTTATGTGTAATACAGGCCATCTTCATTTGAATTCTGGCCTCGTAAGGTAGCCAGTTTAGTGCTTTCAGGTGCGGAGATATGTGATCGAATTTCTTCGTTCCCGTAATGAGTCTAGCCGCTGCGTTGAGGCAGGCTTTTAGTGGTGCAGTGGATGTTTTCGGTAGGCCCGCTAATGTGGTGCAGCCGTATTCGATCCTCGAGATAACTAGTGATTGGATAGCCAGTTTTAGATCCGACTCTGAGATAAAGGGTTTCAGTTTTCTTAAGTAATTCAAGTGGAAGCGGGCGCTCTTGGCCATTGAGTTAATATGGTCTTTCATGTCGAGGTTTTCATCTAGTGTAATTCCAAGTGATTTGGCTGAGTTAACTAGGGTCGGGGTGCAATTTAGCGCCGTCACCAGTTTAGTCCATTCTTTAACTTCAGATTGGCTCCTTGCCGGTGAAATTAGCAGGAATTTTGTTTTCTGGGCATTTAGTTTCAGATGGTTTATTGTTAACGATCGCAAAGCTCTCTTTAGTGTCTTGTTCATTAGGTCAATGTCCTCAAGGGAGGCGATCTTTATGTATAGTTGCGTGTCGTCTGCATACATATGATAGGATACCTGTGATTTTTGAAGGATCTCCGTGAGAGGTTCTACATACAAGTTGAATAGATCTGGGGATAACGTTGAGCCTTGTGGAACCCCGATTGCATTGGGGCTCGGGGAGGAGATTGCTTGGTTAACCAGGAATCGCTGCGTCCTGTTCTGTAGGAAAGAATTGAACCATTTCAGCACGTTTCCGGACAAACCCATCCTGTCTTGTAGCCTGGTTATTAGCACTTCGTGCTTTACCGTGTCAAATGCTGATGACAGGTCTAGGAGGATCAGTAAGCATGTTTGATTTCGGTCTAGGGCTTGTAGGGCGTCATCAACAATATGCAGGATCGCAGTTTCAGTACTGTGCCCTGTTCTGAATCCTGATTGGCAATCGTCAAGTAGCGAGAATTTAGGGATGTGTTGACTTAGTTGGCCCTGCACGCATTTCTCAATTAGTTTGGCCAGTAGAGGGATGTTGGTCACTGGTCGATAGTTGTTCGGGTCTGTTACATCAGCTGTCGGTTTTTTGAGGATGGGCATCACCTGCCGTGTTTTTAGGCAGTCAGGGAGGGTTCCTTGTGCAAGTGAGGCATTTATTATCTCGGTCCAGATCGGAACTAGAGTGTGGCTGATTTCTCTTAGACACTTTCCCGGTAGAGGGTCTTGATAGTGGTTGTTCGGTCTAAGTTCCACAAGCGTTTTGGCGATTTTTCCCTGGTCGTATAATTCAAATGTGTCCCATTTTGCCTTATTTTTTGTTTGGAGACCCTCTGTTGAGACATTGGCCTCATTTTTAGGTGGAGGAAGGGTCATAAGGTTAGTTGCTGCATTTGTGAGTTCAACTTCTAGCAATTTGGATTTTTCCGTGAAAAATGCAGAGAATTCCTCGCAGCTTATGGGAGTTTTTGTATTCTCTTGAACCGTTTTGGCTAGTTTATTTGACTGTTGTTTTAAAATCTCGAAGAGCTTTCGTGGTCTGTTTATGGCACTGTCCAATTCAGATCTGATGAATTCTTTCTTGGAGTTGATTATCTTTTTGTTATATTCTTTTCTTGTTTTTCTGAGGGCTTTCAGCTCAGGGGAGGAGGGATGTTGTCTCCATTTCCTTTCGGCCATTCTCAGGTTGCGCCTGTCCTCGTTCAATGACTCATTAAACCAAGGATTTTTTGGTTTCTCTGAGACTTTTTTCAGTTTTTGGGGCATGGTGTCATTGACGATATTACCGATCGAGGTTAAGTAGTGATCCGTCAGTTCATTGACATTTTGCTTATTGTTGGGTGGCTTCAGGTCTTTCTCACACCTTTCAAACAGTAGTTCAATATTAGCCTCTTTTGTGTCTCGGATCAGTTTCTTGAGCTTGCGTGGTTGCACGGTCCTGCCCTTTTTCATTGTAGGTATCGCGAATGTTATGACGTGATGGTCAGACCAATCACATGGGTCTATAGCGAGGATTGATGCCTCATCCTTTCTTGAAATAATCCAGTCTAAGGTCGCTCCATGTGAGTGAGTGGGTTGGTTGCATGGTTGTATAAGTTTTAGCTCACTGAGGAAGTCTTTAAGCGAGTTGACCAGTTTGTCATTGCCGTCATCCCAGTGGAGGTTCTCCTTGGCACAAGGTTTCTCCTTGGCACAAGGTTTCTTGTTCCAGAAGTGATCTAACGTTCTTGGGACTGGGTCCCAATTTTATACCCTTTGTTCTCTGAAGGCAGAGAGGCCTCTGCCTAGTCCAAACCAGTTCCTGAGCACTTTGTTTACATGACCCTCTTCTTCCTTTCACTGTGCAGGGCATAGACATCAGCCGCCCCACAGGAGGTGGAGCCAGCACAGGGGAGGGAAGATACAGCTCTGGAGTACTTTGTTGACAAGATTCCTTCTCTCCTTTCACAGTGTAGTGCAGAGACATCAGGCAAGCCACAGGAGGTGGAGCCATCATTGTAGAGGGAAGGCCCAGCCCTATTCAGGTCCCAGGTGCAACTCCACCTTCCCATCTAGATGCAGATCTCTCTATTCACCACTGGGCTGCTCAGCCTTTCTCCTGGAATCCCCAGCCCTGTCACTCACAAACCCAGACAAGGAATACACAACCTAGCAGAGGCAGGCCTGGACAGTTAGGCAAGAAAATACCTACTTTATAAAAGTGGTATTTTTAAACACAGAGTATTAAAACCAACTTTACTAAAATATGTATTTTATTATTCTGAGTTCAGGCATACTAAATTCGAATTTCTACCATGTTCCCTGAGTCAGTTAGGATTAATAGAATGTAATAACCTAACTGCCCATTCTAGCATATGGAGAGCTGGTAGCCTTCAATAGTGAACAAGGATATGCAATGCAATAGGTCTCCCATTAGGAAAGTTTGAGCTATTGGTATTGTAAATATCACATTTTATATTTATGTGTTGGTTTTGAAAATAGCGAAATTAATAGCTTTGTCATTTACAATGCCAATAGTTATAACTTTTGCAAATGTGACACCATGGCATTTGTAATGCAATGAATGTTGTATTTACGTGACTTAGATGTATTGATATTACAAATGACAATGGCTTTTATTTTTTGTTCATAATTAATACTTAAATAAAAGTTATTGTAATTTATAATGGCAATAGATTAAACCTTTGTGAAGATTATGTTCAGTGTATTTTATTGTGATGAAAATCCAAGAACAGAAGTGAAATATTAACAACTTTTTGTAACATTTGTAATGAAGTTTGAAACATTGAGAGAACATATTTGAACCAGTTGTTGTTGAATTGTTGCAGAGATTGATGCTGTGGTGGCGCTGAGTGATGTTGTGGTGGCGACGAGTGATGCTGTGGCATTCAGTGATGCTGTGGTAGCGCATAGTGATGTTGTGGTGCCCCTGAGTGATGCTGTGGTGGTGCTGAGTGATGCTGTGGTGATGCGATAGATAGATAGAGTGAGTGCGATAGATAGATAGAGTCAGTGTGGTAGATAGAGTGAGAGCGATAGATGGATAGAGAAGGGTGATAGATAGATAGATAGAGTGAGGGTGATAGATAGATAGAGTGAGGAGATAGATAGATAGATAGATAGATAGATAGATAGATAGATAGATAGATAGATAGATAGATAGATAGATAGATAGATAGATAGATAGATAGATAGATAGATAGATAGATAGATAGATAGATAGATAGATAGATAGAGTGAGTGAGTGCGATAGATAGATAGATAGAGTGAGGGCGATAGATAGATAGAGGGAGGGTGATAGATAGAGGGAGGGTGATAGATAGAGGGAGGGTGATAGATAGATAGACTGAGGGCGATAGATAGATAGATAGATAGATAGATAGATAGATAGATAGATAGATAGATAGATAGATAGATAGATAGATAGATAGATAGATAGATAGATAGATAGATAGATAGATAGATAGATAGATAGATAGATAGATAGATAGATAGATAGAGTGAGGGCGATAGATAGACAGATAGAGTGAGGGTGATCGATAGATAGATAGATAGATAGATAGATAGATAGATAGATAGATAGATAGATAGATAGATAGATAGATAGATAGATAGATAGATAGATAGATAGATAGATAGATAGATAGATAGATAGATAGATAGAGTGATGTTGATGGATAGAGTGAGTGCGATAGATAGACAGATAGAGTGAGGGCGTTAGATAGATAGACAGATAGAGTGAGGGCGATAGAAAGATATAGTGAGGGCGAGAGATAGATAGCTAGATAGATAGATAGATAGATAGATAGATAGATAGATAGATAGATAGATAGATAGATAGATAGATAGATAGATAGATAGATAGATAGATAGATAGATAGATAGATAGATAGATAGATAGATAGATAGATAGATAGATAGAGGGAGGGCAATAGATAGGTAGAGGGCGATAGATATATAGAGTGAGCGCGATAGATACATAGAGTGAAGGCAATAGATAAATAGATAGATAGATAGATAGATAGACAGACAGACAGACAGACAGACAGACAGACAGACAGATAGATAGATAGTGTAATTATGTGGTGTGTAATTATGTGGCACTGGGTGGTATTTGGAGTGTATGCTGCGTTGAGCGCAGTGTAAAGATGTAGCATATAATTATGTGGCATTGAGTAGTATGATGAGATGTGTATGTTGTATTCTGTAGAGTGTAATTGTGTGGCGTGTAATTATGTGGCACTGAGTGTTATTGTTTGGAGTGTATGTTGCATTGTAATTATGTAGCATATACTTATGTGGCACTGGGTGGTATTGTGTGGAGTGTGTGTTGTATTCAGTAGAGTGTAATTATGGGGTATGTAATTATGTGGCACTGAGTGGTATTTGGAGTGCATGTTTTGTTGGGAGCAGTGGAATTATGTAGCATATAATTATGTGGCACTGAGTGGTATTGTTTGGAGTGTATTTTGCATTGAGTGCAATGTAATTATGTTGCAGATACTTATATGGCACTGAGTGGTATTGTGTGGAGTGTGTGTTGCATTCAGTAGAGTGTAATTATGTAGTGTGTAATTATGTGGCACTGAGTGGTATTTGGAGTGTATGTTGCATTGAGTGCAGTGTAATTATGTGGCATGTACTTATGTGGCACTGAGTGATATTTGGAGTGTATGTTGCGTTGAGTGCAGTGTAATTACGTAGCATATAATTAGGTGGCACTGAGTGGTATTATGAGAAGTGTATGTTGTATTCAGTAGAGTGCAATTGTGTGGCGTGTAATTATGTGGCACTGAGTGTTATTGTTTGGAGTGTATGTAGCATTGTGATTATGTAGCATATAATTATGTGGCACTGGGTGGTATTGTGTCGAGTGTGTGTTGTATTTAGTAGAGTGTAATTATGTGGTGTGTATTTATGTGGCACTGAGTGGTATTTGGAGTGTATGTTTCGTTGAGCGCAGTGTAATAATGTAGCATATAATTATGTGGCACTGAGTGGTATTGTGTGGAGTGTATGTTGCATTGAGTGCAATGTAATTATGTAGCACATACTTATGTGGCACTGAGTGGTATTGTGTGGAGTGTGTGTTGCATTCAGTAGAGTGTAATTATGTAGCGTGTAATTATGTGGCACTGAGTGGTATTTGGAGTGTATGTTGCATTGAGTGCAGTGTAATTATGTGGCGTGCAATTATGTGGCACTGAGTGTTATTTGGAGGTGGTGGTTGTGGTGGTGTTGGTGGTGGACATGGTGGTGGCTGTGGTGGATGCAGTGGTGGTGGAAGCGTGGTGGTGGATGTGGTGGTGGTGGACATGGTGCTGGTGGACATGGTGGTGGTGGATGTGGTGGTGGTGGTGGATGTGGTGGTGTAGGACATGGTGGTGGTGAATGTGGTGGTGGTGGACGCGGTGGTGTTGGACTTGGTGGTGGTGGACATGGTGGTGGTGGACGTGGTGGTGGACTTATGGTGGATGTGGTGGTGGTGGACGTGAAGGTGGACATGGTGGTGGTGGACGTGGGTGCGGTGGACATGGTGGTGGTGGACATGGTGGTGGTGGTGGGCGTGGTGGTGGTGGTGGATGTTGTGGTGGACGTGGTGGTGGTGGATGTGATGGTGGTGGATGTGGTGGAGGTGGACATGGTGGTGGTGGACGTGGTGGTGGTAGACATGGTGGTGGTAGTAGATGTGGTGTGGTGGATGTGGTGGTTGTAGATGTAGTGGTGAATGTGGTGGTGGACTTGGTGGTGGACATGGTGGTGGATGTGGTGGTGGTAGTGGATGTGATGATGGTGGAGGTAGATGTGGTGGTGGTGGACATGGTAGTGGCCTCGTGGTGGACATGGTGGTGGCCATGGTGGTGGTGGTGGTGAACGTGGTGGTGTTGGATGTGGTGGTGGATGTGGTTGACAAGGTGGTGGTGGATGTGATGGTGGTGGTGGAGGTGGCTGTGGTGGTGGTGTTGGATGTGGTGGTGGTGGACATGGTTTTGGTGGACGTAGTGGTGGTGGACGTACTGGTGGTGGATGTGGTGATGTGGTGGTGGTGGTTGTGGACGTGGTGGTTGTGGACGTGGTGGTCTTGGTGGTGGTGGATGTGGTGGTGTTGGTGGTGGACATGGTGAAGGTGGTGGTGGACATGGTGGTGGTATATGTGGTGGTGGTGGTAGTGGTGGTGGACGTGGTGGTGGTGGACATGGTGGTGGTGGACATGGTGGTTGTGGCCATGGTGGTGGTGGACATAGTGGTGGTGGACATAGTGGTGATGGATGTGGTGAATGTGGTGGTGGTGGTGGACGTGGTGGTGGTGGATGTGGGGGTGGTGGACATGGTGGTGGTGGACGTGGTGGTGGTGGATGTGGTGGTGGATGCGGTGGTGTTGGTTGTTAACATGATGGTGGTGGTCATGGTGGAGGTGGATGTGGTGGTGGAAATGGTGGTAGTGGACGTGGTGGTGGTGGATGTGGTGGTGGTGGTGGACATGGTGGTGATGGTGGATGTGGTGGTGGTGATGGATGTAGTGGTGGATGTGGTAGTGGACTTGGTGGTGGACTTGATGGTGGACTTGATGGTGGACATGGTGGTGGACGTGGTGGTGGACATGGTGGTGGTAGTGGATGTGGTGGTGGTGGAGGTAGAAGTGGTGGTGGTGGAAGTGGAAGTGGCCTTGTGGTGGACGTGGTGGTGGCGGGTGTGGTGTTGGTGGGTGTGGTGGTGGTGGACGTGGTGTTGGAGGTGGGTGTGGTGGTGGTGGTGGACGTGGTGGTGCTGTACATGGTGATAGTGGACGTAGTGGTGGTGGACATGGCGGTGGTTGTCGTAGTGGTGGTGGATGTGGTGATGGTGTTGTGGACGTATGGTGGTGGTGGATGTGGTGGTGGTGGACCTGGTGGTGGTAGTTGTGGATGTGGTGGTGGTGGATGTGGTGGTGGATGTGGTGGTGGTGGATGTGGTGGTGGGTGGTGGACGTGGTGGTGGTGATGGACATGGTGGTGGTGGACGTGGTGGTGGTGGACATAGTGGTGGTGGATGTAGTGGTGGTGGATGTGGTGGAGGTGGTTGAGGTGGTGGTGGAGGTGGTGATTGTGGAGGTGGTGAGTGTGGACGTGGTGGTGGTGGACATGGTGGTGGTGGATGTGGTGGTTGTGGACCTGGTGGTGATGGACGTGGTGGTGGTGGACGAGGTGGTGGTGGACGTGGTGGTGAACATGGTGGTGGATGTGGTGGACATGGTGGTGGACATGGTGGTGGTGGATGTGGTGGATGTGGTGGTGGTGGTAGTGGTGGTGGTGGAGGTGGGTGCGGTGATGGTGGACATGGTGGTGGTGGTGCTGGGTGTGGTGGTGGTGGACGTGGTGGTGGTGGAGGTGGGTGCGGTGATGGTGGACATGGTGGTGGTGTACGTGGTGGTGGACATAGTGGTGGTGGATGTAGTGGTGGTGGATGTGGTGGTGAA
The DNA here is from genome assembly GCF_964263255.1 of Lissotriton vulgaris. Taxonomy (NCBI): domain Eukaryota; kingdom Metazoa; phylum Chordata; class Amphibia; order Caudata; family Salamandridae; genus Lissotriton; species Lissotriton vulgaris. The sequence goes on along the minus strand of NC_141687.1, from coordinate 1,914,601,083 downwards.
GGTCGTGATTGTGGACGTGGTGGTGGTGGACGTGGTGGTGGTGGATGTGGTGGTGGTGGCTGTGGTGGTGGTGGATGTGGTGGTTGTGGATGTTGTGGTGATGGACATGGTGGTGATGGACGTGGTGTGGTGGACGTGGTGGAGGTGGACGTGGTGGTGATGGATGTGGTGGTGATTGACGTGGTGGTGGTGGACATGGTGGTGGTGGGTGTGGTGGTGGTGGATGTTGTGGTGGATGTGGTGGACATGGTGGCGGTGGACATGGTGGTGGATGTGGTGGTGGTGGATGTGGTGGTGGTGATAGTGGTGGTGGACGTGGTGGTGCTGGGTGTGGTGGTGGTGGACGTGGTGGTGGTGGATGTCGTGGTGGTGGATGTGGTGGTGGTTCTGGACATGGTGGTGGAGGTGGACATGGTGGTGGTAGTGGTGGACATGGTGGTGGTGGACAGTGCTGGTGGACGTAGTGGTGGTGGATGTGGTGGTGGTGGACATCTTGGTGGTGGTCGTGGACATGGTGGTGGTGGATGTGGTGGTGGATGTTGTGGTGGATGTGGTGGTGGATGTGGTGGTGGATGTGGATGTGGTTGTGGATGTGGTGGTGGTGGATGTGGTGGTGGTGAATGTGGTGGTGGATGTGGTTTTGGATGTGGTGGTGGATGTGGTGCTAGTGGATGTGGTTGTGGTGGTAGTGGTGGTAGACATGGTGGTGGTGGTAGTGGAGATAGTGGTGGTGGATGTGGTGGACCTGATGGTGGTGATTATGGACATGGGAGTGGTGGATGTGATGGTGGGGAGTGTGGTGGTGGTGGACGTGGTGGTGGATGTGGTGGTGGTGGTGGTGGTGGAGGTCGGTGTGATGGTGGTGGACGAAGTAGTGGTGGGGGATGTAGTGGTGGTGGAAGTAGTTGTGGTGGATGTGGTGGTGGCAGAGTTGGGGATTGTGGACATGATGGTGGTGGACGTGGAGGTGGTGGATGTGGTTATAGATGTGGTGGTGGGGGTAGTGGTGGTGGAGGTGGTGGTGGAGGTGGTGATTGTGGACGTGGTGGTGGTGGATGTGGTGGTGGATGTGGTGGTGGATGTGGTAGTGGATGTGGTGGTGGTGGATGTGGTGGTGGTGGACGTGGTGGTGGATATGGTGGTGGTGGTGGAGGGGGGTGTGGTGGTGGTGGACATGGTGGTGGTGGACGTGTTGGTGGTGGACGCAGTTGTGGTGGATGTAGTGGTGGTGGATGTGGTGGTGGTGGAGGTGGAGGTGGTGATTGTGGACGTGGTGGTGGTGGACGTGGTGGTGGATGTGGTGGTGGTGGTGGACATGGTGGTGGGTGGTGGATGTGGTGGTGGTGGAGGTGGGTGTGGTGGTAATACTGCAGGAGTCTGCCAGCAGGCTGTGCAAAATTCAGCAGCGCCTCTAGGCGTTTGTTGCAATGCACAGACTTCACACAGAATTTGGCATCATGGGTATAGTACACAATAAAACATTTCTTAGCACATAATTAAATAAGAAGCTCAAAAGAGCTAGTTTGGCATCTCTGGCAAGTGTGAATGAACAGCACCATAAGCCTCTAAGAAACGAGAATGTAACAGGTAGGAATGCGTACAGTGTAGTTTCTGTAAAAACTTTCCGAAAGTGACCCTAATCAGGACATAATTAAACCTTTCATGTCTATTTTACAACATCTAGATAGCAAAGGACTGGGATCCAATGATGAAGGCGGAGGTGACACCAAAGTAGCAGGAAGCAACAATTTAATTTATGGGCGCATTACCTCGGCTGTTTAATCGAGTGTGACCTTCAGCGAGAAAAGCCAGAAACAGCGGGGGACAGGGGAGCGGATTCCTTTGAAGTCTGATGCCGGCTGAAAGCAAACCAGTATGATTGAGGAGAGAGGCAAATAGTGTGCAATCCGCCTTTGGGTGCATTTTTGAGACCTCTTACTTAAGTCTCGCTCAGAACGCATGTGCGCTCAACGAAAATGGCTGTAATTCACTATTAGGACTTGTTACACACACCAGAGCATGCCTTACCTTATACCTACAATGCACCCAGCCCTTGGGCCTACCATAGGGGTGTTTAATATGAAGCAAAGGGAAGGTTTAGGTACTGGCAAATGGGTGCACTTGCCAAGTCGACATGGCAGTACTAGACTGCCCACAGGCCTTGCAATAGCAGACCTGAGACACACTTTACAAGTTGCTTCTGGGGTGGCACAACCAGTGCTGCAAGCCCACCAGCAGCATTTGATTTACAAGCCCTGGGCACACATGGTGCACTGTACTAGGGGTTGACAGGTAAATCAAATAACCCAATCATGAAAATACCAATTAGTACTTCAATTTAACATAGGGAGCACTTGCACTGTGGCTCTGAATAGCAGGGGCACAGTGCCCAAAGCATATTACCAGTAAAAACATATCAAAACAGAGGAGGCAATCCGTCAAATTGGCCAATGATGCCAAGTCTTACACCCAATTATTACTTTTTACTGGTCATCAGGTATTTTACCCCTTGAAAGACTTATTGAACAGCTTGTTTAAATCTTGAGCAAGACAAAGACCCTAATTTAGGGATTAACAGGCAGTCCGCCATTTAAAAGGTTAAAGAAGGTAATAACCTCTAATGCCCTGGCACACTCTTGCCTGCCATATTTAGAGATCTTGTATGAAGTGGCAGAGATCTCTACACCTTCAGAGGAGCTGCTGCTAGGTCAGCTCCTCCTTGTGCATTGAATGTTTGCTTTGCTGAATGTCCGCCATGTTTCATGAGGTCACTCAGCAAACATTTATTTTTACCAAAACAAACTTCCAAAGTGGGAGTTTATTTCTGTATAACAAAAACGTATACCCCTGACACACTTGAAGCTTCCTCCTAGGTTTTAGGATTTTTATTTCTATCTCTACAGGACATCCAGGCAGTTAGTGGTTTACGGTTTGAAACTTGAAGGCTCACCTGACTCTAAATAGTGGACCATCACTCTGGTAGACAGAGTACTCTACCACATTTGAGTACCCCATACTATTGTATCAATATTTTTAGCAAAATAGGAAATTAGCAAAATAGGAATGTAAGGGGATTCTGAAGTCCTTCTGCTAAAGATAATCGATAGCACAAGTCCTTAGGAAATCCAACACAAAATTCTGAAAAGTTGCAGAGACCTCAAAGAAGATGGTAACCCATTTGCAAATGTAAATGTGTATCCAAGGAATCAGACTGAATTTTTTAAGAAAACGTTTCTTTATTTCAAAGCAATCACAGACATGGTAATCTGCTGTTCTAAGGAGGTCATTATCCCTATGATGTCCTATAATCCCGGTGAGTCGTAATTTGCGGCCTATCGCATTAATATTCAACAGCTAACTCAGATTGCGATCCACTACGGTCCAGAATTTTATGAACCAAACTTTTTGTGCAGAGGTCAGTTTGTAAAATGCTTTACTGATCACAAAATTACTGGTTGCAATTTGCCACCAGTATTAAGCGACAAGTCTTTTATACATCTGGTCCTTGGTATTTCTGGAGTAAATTTTTTTGGATTGTTTACTTTACATTTGCTATTTTTAAGTATTTCTATTATATCAGTCCAAATTAGATAGGAATATGTTGTATATTTTGTAATTCTGTTGTTTACTGACAATCTTCAGTTTCCTTACAAAAAAGGTGCAACAATGACTTCCGTGAGTTTTAATCAGAGGAAGAGTGGGTTCTAGCCTCTCACAATTCCTAACTTTTACTTTACTAGCATGATTCCAGGTAGATGTATCAATTGTCAATATTCTTTAGAAATTGCTCTGCTGTTATGAGCAATTCTGTTTGCTGTAGAATCTGGCATCAAGGGCACATAGTTTGGGCCTGTATTATGTCCATATGTTCAGTAGCAGGACCCATACAATAAAATCCCATTATTAATAAGTGGCAAATCCTTACCATGCTTCCCATTTCTCATGCACATGAACTGTCCTAAGCTGAACACCATTACAAACATTATTGATCTATTTCCCATCTAAATTATTGAACAAGTGTTAGAAGCCGGAGTTACCGCACGCACCGTTGTTGTCAAGTGCTCAACCCAGACCACCCGCTCCCACGTTAGGCAAAAAAAGGACACCATCCGGGACAGCCCTGCTCACCCCCTTAGTAGCTTGACATGAGCAGCAAGGCTTATCTCCAAGGCACAAGTGTTCAGTATGTGCAACCATGCCCACAGCAATCCCAGAGATGTCGCCACAAATGGACTCCACACGCGTTTGTATAAAACGAGTACACTTTATATAAAAAGATCTACTAAATGACCACACAATACAACTCCCACATAAATACACTGGGTAATATTGTTTCCGGGGGGTTGGGCGGTCCTAATCCCCAACCTCCACTTCAGTTACACAGACTTTTAATCGTTCTCAACAGGTTAGGTACGTCGTATCACTAGATTCACACACGTTGCAAAATACAAGGAATACTGCACTAACTAATACTTAACGATGGGTTCCTGTACCGTGCCACAGTGACACCATGCAATGCGTAGCGCCAAGATCATGTACTGAGTCAACACAAGATAATGCACCTCAGTTCGCTACCAGCATGCCCTGTTCAAGGAAAGAATACAGCAATGCTTCACGCTGCAATTAGGTACAGTGCAATAGGAGAACATTGCAATGCGTATCACCACCAGCATGCCCTGTGCAAGGGAGGAATAATGTAATGCGTCACAGTGCAATTCAGTACATTGCAGTAAACAACCACTGAGGTGCGCTACACTAAGACCCTGTGTCCTGTAAGAGAAACATAATGTAGTGCGTAGCGTGCTAACCCTTGAGTTCATTAAGCACCTCTAGTGTCAGACGTTGTCCAATAGTTCGAAAGTTCGTTAGCAGCAAATATGCAAAGTGTTATGCAACTGTTTTTAGAATTTGTGCAACTGGTTGCCCCCAACAAGGATCAACGATGACACTGATGTTTCACTCTGGGCCCTGGCCCCTGTACCACCCGGTCTGGGACCAGCACGGACCGAGATCTGGGTCAAAGCAACAGGCATACCCAGCTGCCAGCAGCGAGAGGCCAAGAGAATGTCTCAACGGGCCAGCACCCCGCCCCAGGCGATGATCCACTTTACCTGGGGGGGCATGTCCCCACTCTCCTCTCCTGCCACGGCAGCTTGGCATCACTCCAGAACCTTGTCACCCGGGGTAAGGCGCACTCGGGCCTGTAGTTCAGTTCCTGTCGGGCTGCTGGTGCAGGCCGCCAACGTTCAGCACAAACTCCTTCCACGAAGCCTTCCACACGATGCTGGTGCTTCCTCTCATTGCCTTCGAGGGCCCGATCACTTTGCCCTCCTCTCCAGCGCTTTTAGGATTTTTTCGCTCTCTGGTGCTCACCGCACCCCGGTACTCCTCACCAGCACCTCCGGTGGCACCTTCGACATGCACCCCCAGCGCGGCCGAGTCTCACTCTGTCTCCTGGTTCACACAGTCTTCAGGCGCTCTCCACTACTGCCCGGCACCACGACATGCACAGTGCGTGTCTGAGTCTCACCTCTCCTCCTGTTGCACACGAGGTATGAGGTGCTCTCCACTAACACCCTGGCTGCACTATCACATGCCGACCCACGTTTTGGAGACTCACTCCTTTTTAGTGCCCACGATGTCCTGGCACTCTTCACTAGTGCTTGGACTGTACTGCGACATGCACCCTCTGCGCGTCCCAAATCTTGGCTTACTCCCACGATGCCCACAATCCACAGGTGCTCCAACACCTGTAGCTGCACCAAGACACGCACCCTACGCGTCAGAGTCTTGATTCGCTCTGGGTGCCCACAATCACCGAAGGCACCCCTTCAGAGGTCTCAGGCTGCCACGACACGGTCCCATCAGCACGCCACTTGAGACTTTCTGGAAACTTTTATGTTCCTGTGTTTCTGAACAGGGAGCCAGCTAACCTTGGGGTACTGGACATAGCACACAGCAAAGCCCATCTCAGGGAGATGGGGGGCACAAACCACTGCAGCGCCCCTTCAGGCTCTCCTCAGTCAAGAGCTACAAACTGCCCACAAGCCCCAGATCACGAAGCAAAGGTCAAGTGTCTCCTGCAGCCTATTCAGCAACTCTTCCTGAGGCAGAGTTTTTTTTTCACAATCACGGACAGGTCAAAGCTGCCAGAGACTCGACCAGTCCACAACATCTTCAAAGGGCTTCCAGCACTTCTCTGAATGATACCGAGACTGTTCACGGCGACATCATCAACATAACCCAAGTCTTGGGGTTACAGTTCTTCCAGTTACACCCCTCATTGCATTTGAAGGGATCCCTGAACCCTCCCTAAATCATCTCCCCCTCTGTCACCATCCTCTCTTTGATACTGGGGGCCTGGATCTTTAATCACTCAGAGGGAGATGTGTCTATTGTTTTATGGCTCTGAACCAGGCCTCTTCACCTTGCAAAGCCTCTCCTTCTCCCCACTCCAGGTGCAGGGCAGCCTTGCACCGTCTCTACCCCTCCCCTGGGACACAAACTCCCTCAGCCTTTCTCACCTCTCCCAGATCCAGGCAGGCAATTCACATTCTGCTGAGACACACAAAAAGGTCTAAAGCACAAACTCAACCATTTTCTCAAACTGTGCTTTCTGGACACACAGAGACAGAACCATCTACCCAAAAAGATGTGTTATGATGCTGTGAGTTCAGACATACCAAACTTCACTGTTCCACTTCCAATTCTTGGGAAACTAGGCTAAGAATACTACACCTAGCCTCCCCCATTCTGTACAATGAGAAGGATGGCCTTTCACCAGGGAAAATGAAATGCAGTATTTTCCACTTTCAGGGCCTAGCACCCACACTGGCACAGGTCCTGCCTTTTACCTACACTGCACCCTTCCTAAGGGTTACCCAGGAGGTCCTATAGGGTTGCCCCATATGTATGCAAAAGGGAAAGTAAGGTCTGACAAGTGGTAGCACTTGTCATGACAACATGCCTATTTAGCTTAATGCGCGCACTCCCTACACTGAAGACCTGTGTTCCCTATGTGCGTATTTAGGAATAGCTCTGGCACACACAGTGCGCATCACTTAGGGATTTTGCTAATCTGCAAATATACCAATCATAGACAACCAAACTCCACCACAATTTATACAGGGAACATCTGTACTTGCACACTGATTAGCAGTGACAATACCTACAGCATCTAACTTCACAGCTCTCTGTCAGGAAAACAGTCTAGGGGAAAAGCATAAAGTTTAAGTGATCCATTTGACGAATTTGTGGCGATTTTAATAGCTGTCACCACCTGCCAGCCATCCTTTTTCCTAACACCAGCAGGATTTAGCAGTATCGTTTCCCGTAAGGCTCATTCATCAGTGCGGCTGCGCGATGGATTAGCAGCTTCACGACGCGTGACGCTTTATCTCTTATGCGCATGTGTGAAGGGCTAACGTACGCTCTCTGTAAAAACCTTAACAAATACGCAAGTCCTTTTAATGAGCCACAACTATGAGGTGACCGCGTACATGCGCAATGATACAAGCGCTTTGTAATCACCTATTAGCTCTTATTTTGGCGGGCGATACGGAGCTAAACAAGCCAATTATCCAATCTACTCCGTTATAAAAGGGAGGAGCCCGGTCCTAGTCGGTACCTCCACTTCCTCTCGGATGACAGAGAGAGGTACCGACGGACAGGTAAGGACTCCTTCTTTAAGGTACTGGGTATCTTCTGACTAGCCCTTCAACAAACTTTCATTAAACTAATACCTAGTTTGTGACATTGAGAAACTTGTGTGCTTATCCTTTGACAATTCCTGTGTGGTTGTAACTATGGTTAATATTGACTCGGTCCACACCAAGAAAGTTAGAGAAAGGATGTAACAGCTACTAGCTGGGGCATATAACTTTGGGATTTATGCCCTTTTCTTCCTTTTGCACCTTAGAGGGGGGGCCTCATATTCCCGAGCGGTTGCCGGGTGAGGTGAGGTCATCTCCTACGCAAAGCACGGTGAGTATTCACAGATAGGTTATTTCTTCTGTGTAAGAGTGAGTATACTCATGAACAAGCTGAGTACAATTTACTTATGCTTCTGTGTTGTCTGTACATTCTCTTGTGAATATATGGATATACATGTGAATATGTATTTGTTCTTGTGCTTCTTTTCAACAGGATTAAGACATAATGCACATCTTCCTTGTGAACATTGGGGCTCCAAGTTCCTGGTAGATATAAGTATTCCTATATAATTTAAAACAATTTTTGTTACTATTTTTCACCTTCACGTTTATCATGTTGCAGTAGCTTACTATCTAGGTCCTGACGAAAGCCGGATAGATTTCCAATTTAGCTGAAACATGTTGACCGTCCTGCACAGCGCCACAGTGTAGTTATATACGCTGGCTACCAGGCGTGGTTTTAACCTTGACACTCAGACAATTTTCATTAAATACTTTTTTTGTCTGAGTCGATAATTTTAAATTTTCACCACAGCACTGCACCACACACCCTGAGCACTACCCTTTGAGTAACAGTCTGGCTAGAGTTTCTATTCCACATCCATATCCGCACCATCATTTGATGGCTTGGGCGGTTGGTTGGATGGATTAACAAATATCCCATGTGATGAGACTCCGCCAGAAGAGTGGTCTGATGGGAATATCTCAGCCAGCTGTAACTCTTTCACTATTTGCGTGAGTCCTGTTTTCTCTGACACTAGTACAGCAACACATAGAAGACCGGTCATTTCTATATTTTGTATAATGTCTATGATGCAGGGAAATGTAATGACAGGTCGTTAAATATCTTCCCTTGACCCTCTTCAAATTCGTTTTTTGAGTTGGTCAAGTTCCATTTTACTTAATGTCTTTGACAGGTTGATGCGGCTAAAGCATGATGCTGTGAGTGAATAATTGTATATATCCAAACCGGGTGGTCTTCTCCTATTGGTCCATGAATAATTACCTGGTTTGATGTGAATAAAACGCTATGCCCTAGACAACACGTTTTGACTCTGCGATTCCTTGGGTTTAGTGGGGTAGAACATGTCAAAAATGGAGAAGGGTGAATGTCACATTATGCGCATACTATTGATGGTTTCAATTCTGTTTCTCTAGAGGCTGTAATGTCGCCCTCTTGATGATGTTCACTGGGCATCATGAAAGTTCAGTGCAGCTGGGGGCGTTTAACCTGTGCCCTCTGGGCTGATGCATAGTTGGTTTTCCCCACACTACTGTGGTAATGAAAAAGGCTGCTGCTCGGCATGGCCTCAGAAAAGGACCCCGAGCAGCATTGCCGCAGTTACACCTACATTGTGAACACCAGCGACCATATGTGCTCACCTCATCTGCTCTTCTTGGCCCGGAGTGCAGGAACACAACAGAGGCCAATCCCTCGATTAACATTGTTGCTGCTTCAAAAGAGGTGAACAAGTTACTGCAGAAAGAAGCATCCTGTTGGAGTTTTATTTAAAGGCAAGCGAAAGACAACTAAAGTTATTATGCAAAGTATTTGACAAATTAAAAAGCATACTGTGCTCTATCACACTGAGTGCATTCAGGTGCATCACATATCCACCATGTTATTTGATACTGGTAGACAAGGAGTCCAGGCCTTAAAGGCTAATATTGAGGGTGCTCACTAGAAGAGTGCTAACACTGTTTTGTCACTTCTTTCTCTCTGCGATTAGCCTCGATCAAGTTTCACTGTTTATCAGAAAAAGATTGATAACGGCTTAGATATCAAGAGACACTGACACATTTACAAGGTGAATTCTGGGCAAAATAACAAAAGTTCCTATTTTGTGCGTATGTTTCTTTGCAGGTCTTGCATATTTAATATTGAGCAGTGGTGTGCTCCACCTCCAACTCTCATGATGAAGCTTAATTGGTGCTTGAAATCCTTGTCTGATAATGACTGTAGATTGAGACTATTATCCTAGAATGTGCCACGTTATTGAATTGAGGCTTTAATATCTGTGAGAATGTGAATTTCTTTAGGTTGAAGAATTGATGGTGTGATCAAGAGATGCTAACTTGAGAATTGTGCATTGTCATTCCAAAATAAGAGACATTGAGATTCCATTAGGCATTTGCTCTTTTGAAAAAAATGTCTAAAGTTTAACTAATTTCATCTTAATTGCCAAAGGCAAATATTTGGTGTTAAAATTACTATGCACGTTAGGAAGGTTACCTTTGGCACTGGCAGTCTTACACCAGCATCCCTTGCCATATCTTTCGTTACTGAACTATCTACCTCTTGTCTGTGTCTACTGTGAAATAAGAGGTACAAGTGACTGGAAAATGATCTTCTTAAACAAAGCTTTAAGCGTGATTCAAATAGAAAAATATAACAATATTATCATCGAATATTGTGTTCGAAGACTATACCACTGTCTCATGTGATATTTATGAATTTATTAACTATAATTTATCTATTTATGAATGGATTTTTCCAGCACACCAAAACATGATCCTTTAACCCTGTGTACAAGTTATAATTAGATTATTTTACATAATTAATAGAAAGTATTGCCTTGATTTTCAAAAAAGTTATCTCTTGGTCCCAGGACGAGATAGTCCCAAGGTAACCCTGGGTGGTAAACTCAGCTCCGCTCTCGGAGTTTGAGGAGTTTTCCCCACTCACACTCTGTGGAGCACACAGAGTTCCCAAAAATTCCGCGTAGTGGAGTTTTTTACTTGCTTGCTCTTGTCAATGTCAAGTTGGCGAGCACGAGCGAGGAAAATCAACCTCTTGGTAAGATTTGTCGAAGCAGGAGGTCGAATTGCTCAATGTAAGTGGTCGCGGCACGTCACGACCACTCACATCAAGAAACCTTCTGTTCGCATTGAGAAAGCTGCCGCTCAAGTAGAAAATCTACTTGAGCAGCAGAAAGGAAGCAACGCCCTCTTGCGCTGCGCATGGTGCCACTCACGATGATTTTACAGCACTGAACAAACAGTGGTGCTCAAAATCATCACGAATGGCATGACCCTAATGCACTCCGATGCTTACGGAACTCTGCGTAGGGTGAACACATTTTTTGTCACTTCACAAAGTCGTGCTATGTTGAACTCCACGACATAATCTAAAGCTAAAGAAGATATTGTGTAGGGATAGGAGCAAGGAAGTGCCTTCTCAGACAGAAGGCTGGGAGCAGACCATTATTGCAACATGGACTAATCGTGTGGAAAAGTTAAGTAGACATTTTGTGGCATTTCTCATAGTGTATTATTTTTTTTAATATGTTGTTTTTGCGGAGTCTTGTGTTTTTAGAGCTTACAACAATAGCCTATAACACTGTCCATAACCTATTTAAACTGCCTCAGGTTGCCAATAAATACTATACTTACTAATCCAAATTTGAATGTAAACAAAAATATTGCTATGCAGACTTAGGCCTGTGTCATAGACAAAATGTTATCATGTGACAGAACCAAATGGGTTGCTTTGTGCCAATAGAAAGTTTAAATAACACTAAACATATGCCCAACCAATGTAAAATTAGCTTACATCACTGTTGGACTGTTTACTGATACAGAAGGGAGTATAAATAAAGACAAAGATTTATGTGATAAGATCTATCCAGGCAATGTTCCCACAGGCATATTGTTTACTTATTGTCTGGTTCTGTCACAAGGGACTATGGGCCCGATTCACAGAATGAACTTAAGACTCAATCCTAAGCTTACTACTATTTTGGTATTCACAGAATGCACACACTACTTTTGGCATTCACAGAATGAATTTACTACTTTTGGTATTCACAGAAGGTAGGATTTTGTCTTAAGTTTGTCTTAAGACAGACTTAAGACAGACTTAAGACAAAATCCTAACTTAAGTCTGTCTTAAGTCTGTCTTACGTTTGTCTTAAGTCTGTCTTAAGACAAACTTAAGACAAAATCCTAACTTCTGTGAATACCAAAAGTAGTAAGTTCATTCTGTGAATACCAAAAGTAGTAAGTGCATTTTGTGAATGCCAAAAGTAGTAAGGGCATTCTGTGAATAACAAAATAGTAGTAAGTTTAGGATTGAGTCTTAAGTTCATTCTGTGAATCGTGCCCATTGTCATTGCATTGGTTTAGATCCATTGCTAGTTACTAATTGATTAGCAATATGGATTAGGAGAAAGGCACCACTGTGTTGAATTGCTGCATGTTCAGTATTATTCCTTAAATTAGGCCAGACCATATCACACAATTAACTTGTTAATTTGCTTTCTCAGCATTCTTGCCTATGATTCAGATAAATGCGGATAATCTACATTACCTTTATTTTTATGTGGTGACAGAAGGGTCCTATAGCAAGCAGGTAAATTAAGACAGAAGGCATGTTCTGCTGTACCTCCACAAAATATTGTCCTCAGAGAATGGAGTGACTTTGCAGTGTTTTAGCATATCCCAGCCACACAATTTAGGATGGTATACAATAAATGCCAGTATCTTGCATATCTTTTTCCATCCCTCCACACAACGAATCACCACATCCCCAATATGTCAGAGAGGTGAAACATTTTGAAATTATGATCCTAGTGCTTTCTTTTGGCTAGAACATGGCTATTCTACTGCCCTTTTTGCTTTCCCTGATTGCAACCATCTCTCAAGGAGCACATTATGTTTGCGGTATTCGCTAAAGGACACAATTTGATATTTGTCGGTAACGCTCCATTTTCTTTCTGTGTGATCTACGTCTCTCCTAAAGTCTAACATTTATTTCTCTATAAAGATCCCCTGTTTTCATATTGTGTTATTTTCCTTTCCTTCTGCCACTGCCAGTGAGCCTTGAATTCTTGTATCTGGGTTGACACATATTTATGATTTACAAGACCCATATTCTATTTCCCCTGATCCTTGTCTCTGTAGAAATATAAATATCCTTGATTTCTAGGTCACCTGCAATATTGCAATTTCATGCGTAGAAAGCAGTATTAATATATGGTGAATCTACTTTACGAGTGGGAAAGGGTAAGAGAGAATGAGTGCAGAGCAAGTATGATACACAAATGGGTTTCCAGCATTATTTGTGCACTTTCAGGATTATTTATTTCACAAAATATCTTACAAATTCTAATGCAGAAAATACTCAAATACAATCAATGTTTTTAATGGTGGCCTAAAGGGGAAGTAATGTAATGTAATGTAATTTATATTTATATAGCGCATTATCACCAACGGTCTCTAAGCGCTTGCTTTGGGAACCCATCCTGGTTTTTCCCTGTGAGATAACCCGTACTGGGCACCCCCAAGGTGAAAGCCAGGCATCCAGAGAGGGGGGTAATGGGTTTGTAACCCCAGTCTTGAACTTGGTATTTATCTTTTTCTTTTTTTTCAAGTTATGGCTCTTAAGAGAGAACCAAAAAGGTTTTGACTTTTATGTCAGCGAATAGGTAGTATTTTATTATCTTATTTGAAAGCACAGTATCTCATCCTGTGGTGGACCTGCATCCCAACTGTTAGCTCCACCTGGATGGGTAACTCTGCCTAGGCATGGCAGAAACAAATGCCAAAGAAGATCTCTCAATAAAGATTTCCCTCTGTGACTTGGCCCATTGTTGTCACCTCTATGGAATTGTATATGGTTGTGAAAATAAATATTTTTGTATTCATAGTTTTTCTTCTCAATTGAGAAGCGGATGTTAAGGCACACACATAAAAATGGTTAAAGACGTTGTCATTTGGTTGATGGATTTGTGAGACTTTTTCTTCCATTTGTTTTAAAACCTTATTCTCTATTATCAAACATCCTATAGCTCACCATCGCAGTCGGGGAGTGATAGAGCGCACACAGCACTCTAAATTGTATGGGTGCATTATACTCATGGTTTGAATGCATTTATCTATATTTGTATTGTGGGCAGTGTATTACGTTTATAAATGCATTTATTTAACATTTCAAACATAGAATCATAATGTGTATCTTGAAGTAGGATTTATATATATTAGAGACACTATCATTTTTGTATTCATGACCTGCAGAACGACATTATATTCATAGCAATGTAACTGTGTGTTGTTTAAAGTGCCTGCACAGTAGGCAGAGAGCTGCAGGTTGTTGACAGTTTCTCTACTCTTGGTAGCTAAAAGAAATAATTAAATGAATTGTTTTTATGAACTGGAATAGTATGCTCTCATCCCATTGCAGGCATAAAGAATTCAACATCGTTATTTTAAGTTTAAGTAGATAACCAAAATATCTTTGAAGAGTTTGAGAAGCTGGAAGGGAGGATAACTTCTGTGCCTGGCCACTCCTAGGTCACAAGAAGCTAGAAGATTTAATTAAAGAAGATATGGAAAATCACCACAACCTTGGAGAATGAAATAATTTGTAACAACTAAATAAATGTCTATGGGTCTGTAGGAACAAACTTTCTTAGGACCTTATATAAGTGTGACCATCTAGGCAAGAGAGAGGAAAAGATCATACCTGTGTAAGCTACAAGCACAACATGGTATCACCAGGGTGTAGAAAAGTACCCATCCTGTACCGCCCTTTGCATCATTTGGGTTCTCCAAACACCAGGAGGGTATATTGGCGATCACTATGAGATATACGTGATCAATGCCACTCTTTTGAGATAGGTCAGGTATGATAAGGTATAGAAAGCCAAATTATGGCAAGATAACTAGTGTGCAGTGCATAAGTGGAGTGAAGTGCATGTGTAAAATTGGAGAGTGCAGAGAAAAAATATTTTATTGAGAGTCTCTCAGACTTCCAAAGTTAAAAGCAGTGCAAAAATAAGCAGGTTTAACAAATAGCTGCTTATTTTAGATGTAGGTCGACATGTTTCAGCATGTGTGGAATTTTCCACTGCTTTCATCAGGACCGTCTGCTACTGTAAGTAGTATAAAGATAACAAAAAATTAACCATATCACCTGATTCAGGACATGGAAAATCCTCCTCTTAGAAACTGCAAGCCACAGACCAGAAGGAAGTCACACCCGCACAGGACATAAGAAAGAACAAAATCAAACAGATGTCAACATTGTTAGATACATCTACTAGTAGCTAGATATTGTTTCCAACTTACTCATTTTCAGTTATATTAATGGGTATTTTACCCTCTATTGGCATAGGGCCCTGCTTACCTATTGGGTAGGAGGACTGGCATCACCTCACCTGGCTGCAGCTTAGGTAGTTGAACCACCGCTCTATTCAAATGGAAAAAACAGTTGCTCAAAGAACATTACGATAGATGAACTCTATCGAAAGTGGGTCAAAATACCCACATAAAAAGCTGTTAAAAAAATGTTAAAAAGAGTGCATTTTATATTGTAATCCAAATATCTATTTATCTTTTGCCTTCTTTTAGATATCTGGTGGTCTTATTTGTAATTGATTGTGAAATGAAAATTCCTCAAGTACCAACAAGGAGCTTCCGATACACACAAATAAACAGACACACAAAAAGACAGAGAAATCATTATCTCGCTCCATGAAATGTAGGGATACATTTCTATGACATGGAGTATTGTCAGAGTCGAGCAACCTCTAAATAAAGTTTTTAAGGAGGCACCGTTGTTATTAACCAGTGCCTCTCGTCAGCATATAGGTAGGGGCTCTTTGTTATTGTCCGCGTTCCGACATTGCTGCACTATGAAAACCGGGTGTCTCTGAAGGCTGGCTTCTTTTAGTTTTCTCTTCTCTTTTTCTTTCCGTTTACCATTAAGACAAAGGGGCATATTACCAAGCAATAGCGATAATTAACGCTATTGCTTGGTTAGCGTGAAAAAATTATCGCCGAGCTGCGGCGATTTTTATCGCAGATAAATGTTGGTATTACCAAGGTTTATCGCAAATGCGATAAAAATCGGCCGCAATGCATGAATATCGCTGAAAAGTCAGCGATATTCATGCATTAGCGAGCTAATGCTCTTAGCCATGTTATCACCCTCCCATTGGATAACATGGCTAAGAACTGCTCAGGGCAGGTGTTAGCTTTTGGAGATTAGCGCGAATATCTCCAAAAGTTGGAAATAGGAGATAGCGATGTTAGCGACTGTTTCCTGTCGCTAACATCTTGGCACGCCCACTTTGCATGTCATTAGTGATAAATATCACTTACATGCAAAGTGGGGCCCAAGAAGGTCGCTTTCTCCTACTAGCTGTCGCTAACTGGTGTTAGCGACAGCTAGGTAATAGGGAGATAATTTTATCTCCGCTTTCTTGGCTTTTAAAGCCAAAAAAGCAGAGATAAATCCCCTTGATAATATGCCCCAAAGTTTTTGGGGTCTGGGAGAATCAGAATAGAAGCAACAAATTAGATGAGACAACAGCTTGGGCAATGCGAGCAAAGGTTTTCTTTTCTTTCTTCCCCCGTAATTGTTAACAACAGGGGGTATGACCTCAATGCTGGGCTTCTCTAAATTGGTTTAAATTGATTTCTTTCGAAATCGCTGCACTTTTGAAACCCACAAAATTGGAATCCCTTTCTTTGCCTACATGAGGAAACTAAAGGTTTGGGATAGAATAACTAACTATAAAGCAGGTATGAAAGTGTATCCATTTCGGAATGCAATAATGAATTGCCACAATGTGCGTGGTAATTTTTTAACAGCTTGTCCTTTTCAGAATAGCGTTCTGCTTTCTCATAAGCCGTACACTGTCATCACATGCTGGTCAAACTCTGGGGGTTCTAATAAAACTACCTATATGCTGACAAGAGGCACTGGTTAACAACAACGGTGCCTCCTTAAAAACTTTATTTAGAGGTTGCTCAACTCTGACAATACTCCATGTCATAGAAATGTATCCCTACATTTCATGGAGCGAGATAATGATTTGTCTGTCTTTTTGTGTGTCTGTTTGTGTGTATCGGAAACTCCTTGTTGGTACCTGAGGAATTTTCATTTCACGCTCACTTACAAACAAGACCACCAGATATCTAAAAGAAGGCAAAAGATAAACAGATATTTGGATTACAAAATGAAATGCACTCTTTTTAACATTTCTTTAACAGCTTTTTATGTGGGTATTTTGACCCACTTTCGATAGAGTTCATCTATCGTAATGTTCTTTGAGCAACTGTTTTTTCCATTTCAATAGAGCGGTGGTTCAACTACCTGAGCTGCAGCCAGGTGAGGTGATGCCAGTCCTCCTACCCAATAGGTAAGCAGGGCCCTATGCCAATAGAGGGTAAAATACCCATTAATATAACTGAAAAAGAGTAAGTTGGAAACAATATCGAGCCGATGGTAGATGTATCTAACAATGTTGACATCTGTTTGGTTTTGTTCTTTCTCATGTCCTGTGCGGGTGTGACCCCCTTCTGGTCTGAGTCTTGCAGTTTCTAAGAGGAGGATTTTCCATGTCCTGAATCAGGTGATATGGTTAATTTTTTGTTATCTTTATACTACTTGCAGTAGCAGACTGTCCTGATGAAAGCAGTGGAAAATTCCACACATGCTGAAACATGTCGCCCTACATCTAAAATAAGCAGCTATTTGTTAAACCTGCTTATTTTTGCACTGCTTTTAACTTTGGAAGTCTGAGAGACTCTCAATAAAATATTTTTTCTCTCCACTCTCCAATTTTACACATGCACTTCATTCCACTTATGCACTGCACACTAGTTATCTTGCCATAATTTGGCTTTCTATACCTTATCATGCCTGACCTATCTCAAAAGAGTGGCATTGATCACGTATAACTCCTAGTGATCGCCAACATACCCTCCCTGGTGTTGGGAGAACCCAAATGATGCAAAGGGCAGTACAGGATGGGTAATGATGGGTACTTTTCTACACCCTGGTGATACCATGTCGTGCTTGTAGCTTACACAGGTATGATCTTTTCCTCTCTCTTGCCTAGATGGTCACACTTATATTAGGTCCTAAGAAAGTTTGTTCCTACAGACCCATAGACATTTATTTAGTTGTTACTTACTAGTTTAATCGGGGGTTATGTCTATGTAGTGGTCTTTAGAGACCCTTTCCTTTAAACTGTTGGTTCGAATGAAATAATTTGTCATGTGATACATTTAGGAGGGGGGCTGAGTTTGTCCTTTTTGTATTATGCGCAGGGACAGAGAAATCAGATTTCTAGATTTTCAGAGGAGAAGGAGCATCTTAAAAGCGAGCTCCGTAGCCTTAAGCTATCTTGACCCATTTTGACGTGAGTACTTCTAAGGAAGTCTACACATGCTGACACCTTTGGGAAATGAGATAGGGGGGGAATAGCAAGACACAACATCAATGAGAGTGGTGTAGGGAAAGATAATGTATGCTTTCATTTCTAAGTAAAAAGGACTTGGATTCCGCCTCCATCTTGGGTTGTGTACTAATTTTGGAGTTTATTATTTGTGTCTACTATCCCGAATCAATTATATGCTTAGATTTGGCTCTGTATTAATTTTCCTGTACCTATACTCACTAATTCTCCGTTGCATGTATATCCAATTATTTTTGGCCCTATAATAAAATCCATAAACTACAATTCTGAGTCTGTTGTCTTTAAAGCATGACTACATTGTGAGTATAATTTTGAAGTGTTTATTCCCCTCGACAATGTTTAGCAGGCAAATAAAAGACCA